>NW_028081718.1:141265-859514 GCF_014824575.4 Sturnira hondurensis | reverse complement strand
GACGTGTGCTCTTTTCCTGATTTACGGTACCCGGAGTTGGGACAGTGGGAGAAAGGAGCGCTGTGTGTGTGTGTGTGTGTGTGTGTGTGTGTGTGTGTAGGTGTATACCCTTAAAGACTTTAATATTTTAAGGAAGGCATTAGGCCTGAATAGCATTAAATAAACATTTTGTTTCCTTTTCACAAATCTCTGGCATTGAGAGATGTCTTTCCAATTGGCGGCGGACAGAAGAGCCCTATAGATATTAGTGTATCATCCTTGAGAGGGGCCCCTGTTTTCTGTAGCAGTTTTTGGCACCCTTCGGTGGGCCAAGTATTGCCCCCCCCTCGGACCCTTGTTCGGTAACAAGAGCACAAGGGGCAGAAGCATCGATGTAAGGGAGAAATGTTGAGCTGTTGCTTCCTATGTGCACCCAATCAGGGATTGAACATACAACCCAAGTACGTGCCCTGGCTGGGAATCAAATCTGAAAGTTTTGATGTACATAATGACACTCCAACCAACTGAGCAACCTGGCCAGGGCTGTCTTTTCATTTTGTTGATGGTTTCCTTTGTTGTGAAAAACTCTTTTAGTTTGATGTAATCCCATTTGTTTATTGTTTATTTTGTTTTCCTCCCCCAAGGAGATGTGTCCAAAAAAATAATAAAACTAAGAACAATGTCAGAGAGCTTACTGCCTGTTTTTTTTTCTAGGAGATTTATGGTTTCAGGTTCCACATTTAAGTCTTTAATCTATTTTTGTGTTTATTTTTGTATGTGGTGTAAGAAAATGGTCTAGTTGCGTTTTGGGGGGGTTTTTTTGCTTGTGTCTGTCTAGTTTTTCCAACAGCATTTACTATATGGACTGTCTTTAGCCTATGGTATAGTCTTGCCTCCTTTGTCATCAATTAGTTGACCATGTAGGCGTAGTCTTATTTCTGGGATCTCTGTTCTGTTCCACTGATCTATCTTTATGAAAGTACCATGCTGTTTTTATTACTATGGCCTTATAGTGTAGTTTGTTTCAGGTAGCATGAAACATCCAACTTTGTTCTACTTTCTCAAGATTGCTGTGGCATTTTGGGGTCTTTTGTAGTTCCATATAAATTTCGGAATTATTTGTTCTAATTCAGTGAAAAATACTGCTGGTATTTTGATAGGGATTGCACTGAATCTATAGATTGCTTTGGGGAGTATGGACATTTGAATGACATTAATTTTTTCTATTCCTGAGTATGGTCTGTTGTAGACCACTCTGCCTGGTTTTGGGAATTGTATCTGAACCCTTTGTGGCTAAGGGCAAGGGGCAACCTTTGGAATGCCAGCCACAGGAGACAAAGCTTGTCTCTGGTAGCAAATGCTGCTTCAGTTCCTCTCCCTGCCCCCAAAGCTTGGTCGGAAGTCAATGATGGGTAAGACCCCTCACAGCGGGGGGCAACCTAAGCCAGACTCAATCACCTGGGAGGCCTTCATGGAAGGACTGGGAGGGGGAGGGCTGCAACAAAGAGCAATGGACTCTCACCACCACCACCCCCCCACCCCCAGCTTTGACATAGCCTGAGTCCCCATGTCCTCTGGGAGAAGCGCTTCCTGGCTCTAATCCCCTTAAGCCTGAATAGCTGATGGGGATGGGTGCAGCTCCTTGCCTTGGTAGAGAGTGTCCTGGGGAAAATCTGGCATCACAAAGACTTCCTGATAAACCTGTGAAATCTTCTCTGCTAAGAGTGCTTTCATTCATATGATAAGGATCCCAGAGGAAATGAGTATGTTTCCCAAAGTTTCTGCAACTCTCTTCCTGACAGACACTGACTCAGACTCTGAAGCCCTCAGATAACCTTTGAAATGTTATCTACTGTTTGATCCTTGCCATCCTGTATTCCTGTATATTAGAAACCAATAAAAGGCTGTGGAGCAGGGGGCTCAGGGCCTTTTTCTCCTCGGAGAAACTGGCCGCTGCTAGCCTTTGTCTTCCCGGAGAAACTGGCCACAGCTCACTCCTCCTCCCTAAGCAGATCACAGCATGTCTCGGCCATTATTCACTTTCTGTCCGTGGCACCCAGGGGGACTCTCGAGAAGTCACTCCCACAATGGTCTATGCTTCCACTTATTAGTATCATCTTCAATTGCTTTCTTTAATGTCTTACAATCTTCCAAGTACAGGTCTTTCACCTCCTTGGTTAAAGTTATTTTTACGATGAAATTATAAATGAGATTGTTTTCTTAATTTCTCTTTCTGAGAGTTCATTATTGGTGTATAAAAACACAACCAATTTCTGAACTTTTCATTTTGTGTCCTGCTATGTTACTGAACTCATTTATCAGTCCTAATATTATTTTGGGGGACTATATGGGTTCTCTCTAGATAGCATCGTATCATCTGCAAATAATAACAGTTTCTCTTTTTCAATTTGGATTCCTTTTCTTTCTTTTTCTTGTGTGATTCCTGTGACTGGGAATTCCAATACTATGTTGAATAAGGGTGGTGACAGTGAACATTCCTATCTTGTTCCTGATCTTAAGAAACAGCTTTCAGCTTTTCACCACTGAGTATGATATTGGCAATAAGTTTGTCGTAAGTGGCCTTATTATGTGAAATATGTGCTTTTTATTCCAAATTTGCTGAGAGCTTTTATCATAAACAGATGCTTAATTTTGTCATATTCCTTTTCAGCATCTATTAAATGATTTTTATCTGAATTTATCCTTCATTTTGTTTATGTGACATACCACATTAATTGATTTGCAGATACTGAACCAAACTTGCATCCCAGGAATAAATCCCACTTAATCATGGTCTATGATCTTTTTAATGTATTGCTGAAATCAGTGTGCTAATCCCTTGTTGAAGATTTTTGCATCTATGATCATGTGGGATATTGTTCTATAATATTCTTTTTGTAATGTCTTTGTCTAGCTGTGGAATGAGGGTAATACTGGCCTTATGAGGTAAATTTGTGAGGCTTCCTCTCTCTTCAATTTTTGGAGTAGTTTGGGAAGGATGGGTGTTAATTGTTCTTTGAATGTTTGGTGAAATTCGCCATGAAGCCAACCAGCGCTTTCTTTGCTTGTTGGGAACTTTTTGATTACTGATTTAATATCACTAGTAAGTAGACTCTGTCCAAATTTTCTGTTCCTTCTTTATTTAGTCTTGAGATATTTTATCTTTTTAGGAATTTATTAATTTTACTTTAGGTTGTCCAATTTGTTGGCATATAATTGCTTGTGGTATTTTCTTACAATCCTTTGTATTTCTTTGGTGTTGGTTGTCACTTCTTTTTCATTTCTGATTTTATTTATTTGGGTCCTCATTTTTTCTTGATGAATCTAGTTAAAAGTTTATAGGTTTTGCTTATCTGTTCAAAAAACCATCTTGTTTTCAATGAGCTTTTGTGTTTTTTTCTAAAATCTTTTACTAATTTTAGTTGTAATTTTGATGTGGTTGCAAGAAGAGGTGTGCCATGTCTGCCTGTGCCACCATCTTGACCGGAAGCCAGGTTTTTTTTTCCAGAACATATTTCTCTGTATCAGAAGAATATACATTCTAAATAATAATCTTTATTATTTTCTTTCATCTTCTCACTTTGGGCTTTGTTTGTTATTATTTTAGTTCCTTTCATGTAAGATTAGATTATTTATTTGAGATTTTGGTTGTTTCTTGAAATAGGCCTGTATTACTATGAACTTCCCTCAGAACAGCTTTTACTGTGTCCCATAGATTTTGAGTCATTGTTTTTTCATTGTCATTTGTTTCCATGTATTTTTTATTCCTCCTTTATCTCATTGTTAATCTATTCATTGTTTAGTACCATATTATTTAACCTCCATGTGTTTGTGTGTTTTTTAGCTTTCTTCTTGTGTTTGATTTCTTGTTTCATACCATTGTGATCACGGAAGATGCTCAATATTTAGACCTCTTAAATTTATTGAGATTGTTCTGTGTCCTAACATGTGTGCTTGAAAAGAATGTATATTCTTCTGATATAGAGTAATATGTCCTAAAAAAACAACAACTGGTTTCCAGGTAGATGGTGGCATAGGCAGACATGGCATAGGTGACATAGGCTCACCTCTTTGCACAACCACATCAAAATTACAACTAAAATATAAACCAACCATCACTCAGGAACATCAGAATTCTAGTTGAATGGAAGTCTGAAGTCTGACAACTACAGTTGTTGAAGAAACCACATCCATCCAGACAGATAAGAGGGGTGTGGATACAGGATAGGCTGCCCCCACACCCACATGGATAAAAATTCAAGAGGGATATCTTGGGAGTGAGGATCCCCAGACCCACACCAGAACTCCAGCCCAGGATTCCAGAGCCAGGATGGTAAGTTCCCACAACTTCAATCCCCAGTGGGGATTGAATCAGTGGAGGAGGCTGCTCGAGCCCTAAGTAGTTCCTCTTGGGAAACCCACATATGAACTGACCTATCTGTAAGGTTACGACAAAATGGAAAATGCAACAAGGTGTAAAGCAGGATGTTATTGCTTAAGGCTGTACTCCCCGCCCCCAGAATGTTCCAGGAAGATGGGATGAGTGGTTAGCCAAGTAAATAGCCAAATAAGGTAAATATGTGGAGCAAGGCAGACTGCCAGAATCTGCCCGCCAACGAGTAACCCCGCCAATCAAAAGAAAAAGCTGTGTTCAATTGCACCAATTGCTAACAGCCACATCTGCTTCTGGATACTGCTTGCTTGCTGCGCTCTATAAAACCCCTGTAGTCTGTAAGCCAGGCGCGACTTCCATATTGCAGCTCTGAGGAGCTACGTGACTCCAGTCACAGTTGGGGAAGTTCGCCCCTGCGCAGGTAAAGCTTTTGGCCAATAAATAACATCACGAGCTCTAAGTGCCTGGACATTTGGTTTCTCGCCATTCGAATACAACACTATCCAGACTTGTTCTCTCTGACCTCTAGCACCAGGGTGGCAGCTTGAAGGGCACCAGCAGTATACAGGGAGAGACTGAAGTATCTGGCATCAGGTTGAGCAGAGGCCATGGTCCCTTTGCAGAGTCCTTTCTCTACCGAGTTGGTAGGCTGGTGTCATATCTGAGACTCCATCAACTTGGCTAACACTGGGTAACCCATCATGGAGATCCACAGAGGCTCTACCCCACCCAATTTATGGGCCCATATAAACTGCTTTTTCATAAGAATGGCTGGTCTTGGCTCCTAAATCCTATCAAACAAGCAACACCTGGCTTCAGTGAGCCCAAGCAGCAGCCAGATTAGAGTCAAAGTGTGGCTTCACCTGGGAATCTCCAAGCCCAGCACAAGTAGCAGCCATTTCAGATTGCTTTATAGCCCAGGCAGGGTACCCCAGATAAAACACAGGTGGGGCTGACATCAGCCTATACCACCCAGAAAACCCCAAGGCCAATGCACCCAGTGGACAGCTACAGACCATGATGGAGAACCACCACCCTAACCCTGCACAGCTGATCCTGGCTGATCAATGGGAGGTCAGAGGTTTGTGGTGAGTGGTCACAGCCAATCCTTGCAGCTGACTGGCCTGGGTAAATCCCTCCCATTGATCTGCCAACAGCAACCAAGGTTCAACTACAAGAGGAGGGTGTACTCAGCCAACACAAAGGGCACACCTTGAGTATCCAGCTCAGGTACTAGGGGAGGCTGTGCCACTTGGCCCTATAGGACATCTACTACACTAGGCCACGCTACCAAGACACAGAGTCAAAGCAGCTCTGCCTAATACATAGAAACAAACACAGGCAAGCTGCCAAAATGAGGAGACAAAGAAACATGGCCCAATGAAACAGCAGATAAAAACTCCAGAAAAAGAGCTAAACAAAATGGAAATAAGCAATCTATCAGATGCAGAGTTCAAAACACTGCTTATAAAGACACTCAAGGAACTTAGTGAGGACCTCAGCAGCATATATAAGACCCAGTCAGAAACGAAGGATACGCTAATTGAAATAAAGAACACTTACAGGGAAACAACAGTAGAACAGATGAAGCCGAGAATCAAATCAATGATTTAAAACATAAGAAAGCAGGCCCTGGCTGGTGTAGCTCAGTGGATTGAGCGCGGGTCTGTGAAGCAAAGGGTCGCAGGTTCGATTCCCAGTCAGGGTACACGCCTGGGTTGCAGGCCAGGTTCCCAGTGGGGGACCCATGAGAGGCAACCACACATTGATGTTTCTCTCCCACTCTTTCTCCTTCCCTTCCCCTCTCTCTAAAAATAAATAAATAAAATATAAAAAAATAAAACATAAGAAAGCAGAAAACAACAAATCAGAGAATAAGAAGAGAAAAGAATCCAAAAAAATGGGAATAATATAAATAGCCTCTGGGACAACTTTAAGAGGTCCAACATTCACCTCATAGGGGTGCCAGAAGGAGAAGAGAAAAAGCAAGAAATGGGAAATCTATCTGAAAAAAATAGTGAATGACAATTTCTCTAATTTGGTGAAGAAAATAGACATGCAAGTCCAGGAAGTGCGGAGAGTCCCAATTATGATGGATGTAAAGAGTCCCACTCCAAGGCACATCATTTTTAAAAAGGCCAAAGGTTAAAGATAAAAAGAGACTCTTAAAAACAAGAGAAAAGAAGTAACTTACCAGAAGGTTGCCAGATGAGAAAGAGGGTATGGAGGAAGAGGCAAGGGGATTAAGAAGTACAAATGGGCCCTGGCTGGTGTAGCTCAGTGGATTGAGCATGGGCCTGCGAACCACACAATCGTGGTTCCATTCCCAGTCAGTGCACATGCCTGGGTTGCAGGCCAGTTCCCAGCAGGGGACTCACGAGAGGCAACCATACATTGATATTTCTCTCCTTCTCTCCTTCCCTTCCCCTCTAAAGATAAATAAATAAAATCTAAAAAAAAAGAAGAAGAAGTACAAATGGGTACTTACAGAATAGCCATGGGGATGTAAAGTACAGTATAGGAAATGGAGTAGCCAAGTAACTTATCTAAATGACCCAAGGACATGAACAATGGTGGGGAATTGCCTGAGGGAGTGAGGGGGGATGCTGGGTGGAGGGAGAAAGGGGGGGCAAATCAGGACAACTGTAATAGCATAATCAATAAAATACAATTTTTTTAAAACCCAATTAAATTATTCTTGTTAATGTGTCACTTAAGGCTGCTGTCTCCTTGTTCACATTCTATCTGAATGATCTATGCATTGGTGTCAATGAGATGTTAAAGCTCTCTATAATGATTACATAGCTGTCAATCTCTTCCTTTATGTTCATCAATATTTGCTCTGTATATTTAAGTGCTCCTACACTGGATACGTAACCGTTCAAGAAGATTACATCATCGTGTTGAATTGATCTCTTTATCATTATGTTCATCTTTGTCTCTTGCTTTTTTTCTCATTTCCATTTGAATGAAATACCTTTGTTCATCCTTTTACTTTCAGTCTGTATGTCTTGATTGAAATGAGTCTCTTATAGAGAGCATATGTGTGGGTCTTTTTTATTATTCATTCAGCTGCCCTATGCCTTTTGATTAGAGCATTTAACCCATTTGTATGTAAAGTAATTATTCATATGTATATAGTTATTCCCACTCTATTATCTTCTTTGTTTTCTTCCTTTTCTTCTTAAAGAATACTTTAAACATTTCTTATAATCCTGGCTTGGCCATTATGAACTCCTTTAGCTTTCTGGGGGTGTCTGGGATGCTCCTTACCTGTTCTTTGGTATTCTATACAATAAATAGCCCACTAGGTAGAAGGATCTTGTTTGTAGCCCCTTGCTTTTCATCACATTGAATAGTTCATGCCAATCCTTTCTGGTCTATAAAGTTTCTGTTGAGAAACCAATTGACAGTTGGGAGCTCTGTTGTAGGTAACCAACTGCTTTTCCCTTGCTTCTTTTAAAAGTCTGTCTTTAACTTTTGGCATTTTAATTAGGATGTGTATTGATGTGGAACTCTTTGGATTCATTTTGTCTGGGACTCTGCACTTCTTGGATTTGTATGTCTATTTCCTTTGTCAGATTAGGAAAGTTTTCAGTCATTATTTCTTCAAATAGGTTTTCAGTCCTTTGTTCTCTCTCTTCTTCTGGTATCCCTATGATATGAACATTGTGATGCTTGATGGTGTCCAAGAGGTTTCTTAAACTATTTTCATTTTTTTTAATTCTTTTTTCTCTTTGGTGTTCTGATTGGCTATTTTCTACTTTCTTGTTTTCCAAGTTGTTGATTCAATACTCCGCTTTATCTAATTTGCTGTTGATTCTCTGTATTTATTCTTCATTTCAATTATAGTATTTTTTATTTCTGACTGGTCTTCTTTTATGGTTTTTACATCTTCATATAAGTTCTCACTGAGTTCATCTATTCTTCCTGTAAGTTCACTGAGCATTCTTTTTTAAAAAATATATTTTATTGATTATTACTGCTAGAGTTGTCCAAGTTTTTCCCCCCTTTGCCCACCTCTGCCCGGTACCCTCATCACCTCCAGCAACACCCTCTCCCAACCGGTTCATGTCAGTGGGTCATGTATCTCAGTTCTTTGGCTTCTCCTTTTCCTGTACTATTCTTAACATCTCCCTGTCTATTTTGTATCTAACAATTACGCTTCTCATTCCCTGCACCTTTTCCCCTATTCTCCCCCTTCCTCCTCCCAGCAGATAACCTTCCAAATGATCTCCATATCTATGATTCTGTTCCTGTTCTGCTTGTTTGCTTAGCTTCTTTTTTAGATTCAGCTGCTGATAGGTGTGAATTTCTTGCCATTTTAACGTCCATAGTTTTGATATTCTTCTTTTTCTTAAATAAGTCCCTTTAACATTTAATATAATAAGGGCTTGGTGATCATGAACCACTTTTAGCTTTTCTTTGTCTGGAAAGCACTTTATCTTCCCTTCATTCTAAACGATAGCTTTGCTCAGTAGAGTAATCTAGGTTGTAGTCCTTGCTTTTCATCACTTGGAATACTTCTTACTAGTACCTTCTTGCCCACAGTTTCTCTTGAGAAGTCAGCTGATAGTCTTAGGTGGACACCTTTGTAGGTAACTCTCTGATTTTCTCTTACTGCTTTTTAAGATTCTCTCTTTATCTTTAACTTTTGGCATTTTAATTATGATGTGTTTTTGTATGGTCTTCTTTGGGTCCAACTTTTTTGGGACTCTGTGCTTCCTTGACTTGCATGTCTGGTTCCTTCACCAGATTGGGGAAGTTTTGCTTCATTATTTTAAATAAGTTTTCAATTTTTTTTTTTTTTTTTTTTTTTTTTTTTTTTTTTTTTTTTGCTGTTCCTCTCTTCCTTCTGGCACCCCTATAGTTTGGATGTTAGTATTTTTGGAGATGTTCCAGAGGCACCTTATGCTATCCTTGTTTGGGGAGGATTCTTTTTTCTTTTTGCTGTCCTGGTTAAATGCTTATTTCTTCCTTGTATTCTAGATCATTGATTTGAATCCTGGCTTCATCTTTCCATTGTTGGTTCCCTGAAGATTTTTTTAAAATTTCGCTTAGTGTAACCTACATTTCTTTCTGGGTCTTTTTTATTTTGTTTCTGTATTCAATGTGTTCTTTGATCTTGATCCCCAGTGTTTTAAATTCTGTGTCTGATAGGTTACTTATCTACATTTTGTTTAGTTCTTTTTCTGGTATTTTGTTCTGTTTTTTCTCTTGGGCCATATTTCATTGTCTCCTCAATTTGGCAGCCACCCTGTGTTTGTTTCTGTGTATTAGGCAGAGCTACTTTGACTCCCTGTCTTAGTAGCATGGCCTGTTTTAGAAAAGGCACCTGTAAATTGTGTGGGGCAGAGCCTGAGGTAATTGCCAGGGCAGAGCAACCTGTTTCACCACTTTGTAACTCTGTGTAAAAAAGAGGACTGGGAGAGGTGGCAGTGACACTGCCTGGCTTCTGGAGGTTTGCCCAATGCTCACCCAGTTTCCCTAGTGCTGAATCTCAGAGGGTGTGTGTGTGTGCATATGTTTCAAGTCCCTGCAGGTCCTCGAAGTGGAGTCTCCTAAAAATCCAGCAGTTTCTTCTACCAACATTGAGCATTCTATAACCAGTGTTTTTTTAAAAAAATATCAAACTTTTGTATGTTTTATTGTTTTACATATTACAGTTGTCCCAATTTTCCCCCTTTGTCTCTCTCCCTTTAGCCCTCCCCCCCTCCATAGTTGATCTCCACACCATTGTCCGTATCTATAGGGTCTTCATATATGTTCTTTGACTAATCCCTTCACCTTCTTTCAAAGAGTACCCACTTCCCTCCTCTTCTAAATATTGACTTTTTAAGTATATTTTATGGATTATGCTGTCACAGTTGTTTCATTTTTTTCTCCCTTTATCCCCCTGTATCCCAGCTCCCTCCAGCATCCCTCCTCCATGGATTGTATATATAAAATTTTTTGTTACTGAACAGACCCAGGGCAGGGGGGAATGATATTATATTACCAAATGGACCCACCTGTGGGGGCAACTTTGCCCTCAAGCCCCCTGTCTGCCACGGATGAAAGTAACCGCTACTTTCATCAAGTAAGACAAGTAAGACATGATCTGCTTGGGGAGGAGAGGTGGTCAGTTTCTTAGAGGAAAAAGGCCAGGAGCCCCTTCCTTCAGGGGCTTTTATTGGGTTGCAATACACAGGAATATAGCGTGGCAAGGATCGAACAGTAGATAATACTTCAAAGAAATCTGAGGGCTTAGTCTAAGTCAGTATCTGTCAGGAAAGGGGGTTTGCAGAAACTTTGGGAGACATATTCATTTCCTGCTCGGACCCTTAACATATGAATGAAAGCACTCTTAGCAAAGCAGGTTACACAGGATTTTTTAGAAATTCTTTCTTATGCCTGACTTCTCCCCAAATACCGCTCTAGCAAGGCAAGGAGCTGCACCTCCTCCCCATCAGGTTTTCAGATTTAAGTGGATTACAGCCAGGAAGCGCTTCTCCCAGAGGACATGGGGACTCAGGCTATGTCACATAGCTGGGGGGCAAGGGTCCATTGCTCCCTTTTTGTCACAGCTCCCCGAGTCCTTCCATGATAGCCTCCCAAGTGATGAGTCTGGCTTAGGTTGCCCTTGCTGTGAGGAGTCGTACCTGTCATCAACACCAACCATGCTTTGGGGGGCAGGGGGTGGAAGCTGAGGCAGTGTTTGTGACCAGAGACAAGCTTTTGTCTCCTGTGGTTCCCAATATGGAGGTCCCTCACTCATCCTTAGCCAAGGTGGGTAGTTACAATTCCTGAAACCAGGCAGAGTGGTTCCCAAAACCCACCCTTGTGCTCCAGGGATCCCCCACTCTGTACGAGGTTTGCCTTGCCCACCATCAGGGAAAGATGTCTCTCAATGCCAGAGATTGGTGAAAAGGAAAGGAAGAGAAATTATTTATTTAAAGAGTTATACAAACTTAAGAGTAATAACTTAATATCTTCATTGAGATCCCAAAATCCTTTAGAATACCCACAAACACACAATCCTTCCTTCCCCCTCTGCCCAATCCTGGGTACTGTATCTCAGAAAAAGAAATAGAAGTCTGTGGTTCTTCTCTGCTCAAGTTGCATGGTCCCCAAAAGACCCCCATGGCTGCCACATCTAGGCTTAAACCCCAGCCCCAATCTTCCTTTGCCACATCATTTCTGACTCCACCCACATTTGGCCACAGCTGCCAGCATTCCTGTATTTTTCCAGCTTTGCTGGGCTGCCATAGTAAGTCCGGGCAGGTGTGGCCCTGTGATGTGGAGCCAATCATCGCCAAGCTCTGTAGCCCACGGAGCAGGTTCTGTAACCAGGGGAGTTGCCTCCAGGTTACATCATGGGTTGAAGTCACTCCCATCCCCCTGTATCAAAGCATGGCCATAGCTATTTAACATATCTGTGAAACCAGTTACAGGTAATAGATATGTTAAATGACCATTCTAAAGGTTATCTGTGAAATTGTTGCTATGCAAAACAGCTCTCAATGGCTCTGCTCCATATGTCCCATCCCTCAGCTCAGACTTGTGGGGGTGAGGACATCCTATATATATTTTTTCTAATATTTCCTGGACACCCTGAGTTCTGGACCCTGTTACAAATCCCTATTTGGGGCCCTCCTTGGCCGCACCCTCTTACATTTTGGCTTCTTCATTTCCTACACTGTTCTTAATCTCCCTCTGTCTATTTTGTACCTATCATTTATGCTTCTTATCCCCTGTACCCTTTCCCCCATTCACTTGTCCCCCTCCCCACTGATAACCCTCCACAGGATCACCATTTCTGTGATTCTGTTCTAGTTGTTTGCTTAGTTTGTTTTTGTTTTTGTTTTTGTTTTTTTAGGTTCAGTTGTTGATAGTTATAAGTTTGTTGTCATTTTACAGTTCATAGTTTTTATCATCTTCTTTTCTTAGATAAGTCCCTTTAACATTTCATATAATGAGGGGTTGGTGATGATGAACTCCTTTAACTTGTCCTTATCTGGGAAGCACTTTATCTGCCCTTCTATTCTAAATGATAGCTTTTCTGGATAGAGTAATTTTGGATATAGGTTCTTGTCTTTCATAACTTTGAATACTTCTTTCCAGCCCCTTCTTGTCTGCAAGGTTTCTTTTGAGAAATCAGCTGAGAGTCTTATGGGAACTCCTTTCTAGGTAACTGTCTCCTATTCTCTTGCTGCTTTTAAGATTCTCTCCTTATCTTTAATCTTGTGTAATTTATTTATGATGTGTCTTGGTGCGTGCTTCCTCAGGTCCAACTTCTTGGGGATTCTCTGAGCTTCCTGGACTTGCCTGCCTAGTTCCTTCACCAGATTGGGGAAATTTGGCTTCATTATTGTTCAAATAAGTTTTCTTCCTTCTGTTTCAATTCATTGATTTGAACCCCAGCTGTTGATGGGGTTCACTGTTGATGCCCTGTGGATTTTTCATTTCACTTTGTATAGCCTTCACATCTTCCTTTATTTTACAACCATATTCAACCATTTCTGTGAGCAGCCTGATTACCAGTATTTTGAACTCTGCATCTGATAGGTTGGCTATCTCTTCATTGCTTAGTTCTTTTTCTGGGGCTTTTCATCTGTTCTTTCATTTGGGCTATATTTCTTTGACTCAGTACACCTGTTACATTGTGAGCAGTGGAGCCTTAGGTATTCACCAGGGTAGAGCAACCCACTTTACTGAGCTGTGGCACTATATGTGGGAGAGGGGTAAAATGGGGAATAATGCCACTTGCTTCGCTCTCACCCCATTTTCTGTCACTTCCCCCTGTACCCACAAGTGAATTGAACCCTTTGAAGTGCTGCCCTGGTGCTGATTCCTGGGTGGGTGGGCTTGTGTACATTGTGGGACCTTGTGGGTCCCTCCAACAGTCTCTCCTGTAACACTGGCCATTTCTCCCATGGCTGCAACTCCCACAGATTTTTATAGTCAGAGGTTTTGAAGCTTTATCTTCCTGTGCTGCAACCCCGAGTTGTGCAATGTCTTTCTCCCCCATTGTTCCTCCCAGCTCATGCACACATGAATGTGTGACTGACTGGTCAGCCAGCCACCACCTGGCCACACACCCTCTCCACCCCAGCTGCCCATCTCCACCCCTCCTACCAGTGTGGATGAATATTTCTTCTTTCACTCCTTGGTTGTCAGACTTCCATACAGTTTGATTCTTGTTTTTCAATTAGTTGTTATTCTTCTTTTGGTTGTGCAAGGAAGCAAAGCATATCTACCTATGCCTCTATCTTGGCCAGAAGTGTATAACCAGTGTTTTTGAATTCTGTACCTGATAGATTTCTTGCATGACTTAGTTTTCTTTTTTTTTAACTTTATCCTGTTCTTTCCTTTGGGACATGTGTCTTTGTCTCTTCATTTTTGCTGCCTCCCTGTGTTTGCTTCTACTTATTAGATTAATATGCGGTGTCTCCCAGTCTTGGCAGAATGGCTTTACATAGTACCTTTCCTGTGGGGACCCGTAGCTCAGCCTTCCTGGTCACCTGAGATAGGTACTCCAATGGTGTCCCTTATATGTGTTGTGTGAGCCCTACTTAAATGCTGTTGATACAACAATGAGTGGGGTTGACCCTCAAGCTGAGTGGCTGTGAGGACTGTCCATGACTACACTGGACGAGCTGTTGTTTGGGATCTGGCTCTACAGAGTGGGATTCATCCTATTGGGGCTCTGGTGCCTGCTGATTCCATCCTTCTGGTATGTTAGTTCTGGGACCTTTTGAGAAGGCCTCTGGTGCAGGCCCAGGCCAGCTGCTGTCTGTGCTCAGCCCTGGGCCATCATGTAGGAGTTACAAAAGTTGCACTTGATATTGTAGCTACCTGTGCTGATCTCAGAGGTGCCTGGGAGAAACTACACTGTGTAATGAGCCTGGTTTCGACTAGTGCTGGGCTGGGGGCCACAGCAAGAGGTACAGGACATGTGGAAGCTATCTACAACTTCTTTGGGGTTTGAGGAGCTTTTAGAAATTTTAGAGAGGTTTGCAGGGTGAGCTGAGGCTGGCTGTTTGTGAAGAACAGCTGTCAAAAGAGGTTCTGGCCTGTGTAGAAGTTTGGTGAGGTGGGTTCTTAGGGAATAACTAGGGTGGGGCAGGTTTGATGGAGACACTCATTTGGGTGCTTGCCTGTGCCCGCAGGCTGGGTGAGGGGAGTGACCAACAAGGAACATGGTGCATAGCAGCACTTCTGCCCTGGCCAGTGCTGCCCCTCCACTCCTTTCCCTAAAGCCATACAATTAATGTCTTCCCCATTTGGTGCTTTTGAGCTAGTACCCTAGTGCTAGAACTCAGAGTCAGTGAGTCTTTCAGTGAGTGAGCACATGCATGGGGCCCTTTAAAAGGAATGCTTGGGACTCCAGCAGTCTTTCCTTTTACTCAGATGGAATCCTCACTGATTTTTACAGCCAGATGTTGGGGGACTCCTCTCCCCAGCACTGGTGTCCAGGCTGGGGAGCCTGGTGCAGGGCTGAGACTCCTCACTCTTCAGGAGGGACTTCCACACCTGAGATCTTCCTCCCAATTCTTAAATGTGGATGTGGGCCCAGCATGTTCTGTGTCTCCACCCCTCCTTCTAGTCTCATTGTGACTTCTTCATATCTTAGTTGTATTTCTGTCCAGCTGATCTTCAGGGGGTTCTCAAGGATGGTTATGCTATAACAGTTGTAATTTTAAGGTGGTTATGGCAAGCACAGGATATACCTACTTTGCCGTCTTGGCCAGAAGTCCTGTCTTCTTTTTTAACATAGGCATTTATACAGTAAATTCCCTCTGAACACTGCCTTTACTGCACCACATAAATTTAGTATATTGTATTTTCGTTTTCATTTATCTCACATGGTGTACTTACTGATGTCTCACAAGTCTCTGGGGCTCTGCTCATTTTTCTTCATTTTCCCCCTTTTTCTTCAGACTGGGTAATCTCAATGATCCTATCTGAAAGTTCATTCAATCTTTCTTCTACTTGCTCAGATCTGCTGTTTTGCCCCTCTAGTGAATTTTTCATTTTCATTATTCTACATTTCAGCTCCAGATTTTGTATTTGTTTCCTTTTTATAATTTTGACTTCTTTGTTGACATCCCCTGTTTGGTGAAACAGACATTCTCATGCTTTCTTCAGTTTTTACATGTGGTTTCTTTTAGCTCTTTGAATATATTTATTTTTTAAATATATTTTATTGATTATGCTCTTAAAGTTGTCCCATTCCCCCCTTCACTCCCCTCTGCCCTGCACACCCTCTCCCACCCACATTCCCCCCCTTTAGTTCATGTCCATGTGTCATACTTATAAGCTCTTTACCTTCTACATTTCCCATACTATTTTTACCCTTCACCTATTTTCTACCTACCATCTATGCTACTTATTCTCTGTACCTTTTCCCCCTCTCTCCTCCTCCAACTCCCCCGTTGATAACCCTCCATCTGATCTCCATTTCTGTGGTTCTGTTCCTGTTCTAGTTGTTTGCTTAGTTTGCTTTTGTTTTTGTTTTAGGTATGGTTGTTAATAATAATTGTGAGTTTGCTGTCATTTTCCTGTACATATTTTTTTACCTTCTTTTTCTTAGATAAGTTCTTTTAACATTTCATACAATAAGGGCTTGGTGATGATGAATTCCTTGAACTTGACCTTATCTAAGAAGCACTTTATCTGCCCTTCCATTCTAAATGAAATCTTTGCTGGATAGAGCGATCTTGGATGTAGGTCCTTGCCTTTCATGACTTTGAATACTTCTTTCTAGCCCCTTCTTGCCTATAAGGTCTCCTTTGAGAAATCAGCTGACAGTCTGATGGGAACTCCTTTGTAGATGACTGTCTCCTTATCTCTTGCTGCTTCTAGGATTCTCTCCTTCATTTTAATCTCAGCTAATGTAATTATGATGTGCCTTGGTGTGTTCCTCCTTGGGTCTACCTTCCTTGGAACTCTCTGAGCTTCCTGGATTTCCTGGAAGTCTATTTCCTTTGCCATATTGGGGAAGTTCTCCTTTATTATTTGTTCATATAAGTTTTCCACTTGTTGCTCTTCCTCTTCTCCTTCTGGTACCCCTATAATCCAGATGTTGGAATGTTTAAAGATGTCCTGGAGGTTCCTAAGCCTCTCCTCATTTTTTTTTGAATTCTTGTTTCTCCATTCTTTTCTGTTTGGTTGTTTCTTTCTTCCTTCTGGTCCACTCCATTGATTTGAGTCCCAGTTTCCTTCTCATCACTGTTAGTTCCATGTTCATTTTCCTTTATTTCACTTAGTGTAACCTTCATTTTCTCATCTAATTTGCCACCAAATTTAACCAATTCTGTGAGGATCCTGATCACCAGTGGTTTGAACTGTTCATCTAATAGTTGGCTATCTCTTCATCACTTAGTTGTATTTTTTTCTGGAGCTTTGATCCGTTCTTTCGTGTGGGCCATTTTTTTTTGTCTTGACTCGCCTGTTATGTAGTGAGGTACAGAGTCTTAGGTGTTCACCAGGGCAGGGCAACCCAGTTGCTGGGTTGTGAAGCTGTAAGTGGGGGATGGATCTGAGAGGGAACAATGGCACTTGCTCTACTCTTTGCCAGATTTCAGTCACTTCTGACACTTCCCCCAAGCAAACTTGGCCCTTCTGGTGCTGATACCCATGTGGGTGGGTTTGTGTACATTCTAGGACCCTGTGGGTCTCTCCAGTGAAGTCTCCTGTGAGGCTGAGAGTCTCTCCCGGCACCTCAACCCCCACAGGTATTTTCAATTGGTGTTTTGAGGCTTTATTTCCCATGCTGGAACCCTGGGTTGCATGGTCTGTCTCACTCCCCAATTGTTCCTCCCAGTTTATCTGCACATGAATGTGGGACCAACCGTCTGGTCTACAAGCCACCCTGCACACCGTGCCCCTCCACAATCTGCTGCCTCGTTGGGTCTGCCCATTGCTGCGTTATATGCCCGGTGTCCACCAGCCACCACCTGCATGCCAGGGGTCCACCAGCTGCTGCTTTGCATGCCCAGGGTCAGCCAGCCACCGATTTTTTTTTTTTTTGCCACAACTCTTCTCCACCCAGCTGCCCAACTCCACCCCTCCTACCAGTCTGGATGAATATGTCTACTTTAATTTCTTGGTTGTCGGACTTCCATACAGTTCAATTTTCTGTCAGTATTGGTTGTTATTTTGTTTCTAAATTTTTGTTGTCCTTATGTTGGTTGTGTGAGGAGGCACAGTGTGTCTACCTACACCTACATCTTGGCCGGAAGTCCCTCTTTAAACATATTTAAAATAGGTGATTTAAAGTTTTTGTCTAGAAACTTCAATGCCTGTGCTTATCAGTAAATTGCTTTTGTTTTCCTCATTTGACTAGGCCATTCTTTCTTGTTTCTTTGCATGTCTCATGATTTTTTGTTAAAAATTAGATATTTAAAATATTATAATGTGATAACTTTTGGAATTAGATTCTTTCCCTTTCCAAATGTTGTTTATTTGTTCATTTGTTAACTATTTTGAACTAATTCTGTAAAGTCTGTATTATTTTGGCATGCTAGTGAGTACAGTGGTCAGCTAATGATTGCACAGGGATTTCTTTAAAGGCTTGGGACTAAAAAATCTCCCAGTCTTTGCCAAGGGATATGTCTTCAGTACTCAATTAGGCAGCTGACAACTCTGCCTTAGCATTTGCTTTCTGCTGCTATAGAGCCTCAAGGTGAGCCAGCATGAGCGCTCAGGGCTTCCTTGTGTCTTTCCTGAGTACTAACACAAGCTATGCACATGTGTAGCCTTCTAGAGTCCAGGGAGGGTGTCAGAGCCTTTCAAAGCCCCAGTGGATATCTCATTTATCTGCTTTTCCCTTCAAGCTGTTGTGGTTGTCTGTTTTTTGTACCAGCTGTTATCCATCACCTTAGTCAACTCAATATTGTGATATTTGCTTGATGTGGACCCCGACCAGTGATGTCCATGGTGTTGTGGATGCAACAAACAAATTCACATGGACTGCAGAAGTCCTGTGGAGAAAAAGGGATGGCATGGTCACTCTCTGAGTGAGAGAGAGCCCTGACCTGTGCCTGGACAAACTATTATTGCTTTTCTGGGAGCATTACCTCAAGGAAAGTTTTCATTCACCATTGTTGGGCAGTAATGATCAAACAATAGGTAACATTCAAAGAACTATGAGGGCTTATTCTTAGTCAGGGTTGGTTAGCTAAAGGGCTATGAAACTTCGGGATACAAACTCATTTTATGCTTGGAGCCTTATCAGAAAATTGAGGACATTCTTATAAAAGCAGGTTTCACAGGATTTTATGCATTCTTTCTTAGGCCTGGTCACGCCAGGGAACCCACCCTTTCCAGCACTGGGATGAACCACCTTCTGGCATTGTTTCAGGTTTAAGTCAGGCAGGGGAAGTAAGGCAGCTGAGAGATTAGGAGACTTCTTGCAGACAGAATGAGGACTCAGGCTATGTCAAAGCTGAGGGGCGAGGGCCATCACCCCCTTTTTCTATAGCCCCCCAAGTCCTTCCCTGAGGGCCCCTTCAAGACCATGCCTGTGTTAGGTCATCCCTCCTTTGAGGAATCTTACCCATCATTGGCAAACCAGTCTTCCACCCAGGGCCAAGAAGGGTGAAGTAAAAGGGGGCAGAGGTGGTACCCCTACTAGGAAGATAAGCTTTGTCTCCTTAGTGGCCTATGGTCCCAAGGTCCTTTACTCAGCCTTAGACATGGGGGATTATAGCTTCTGAAAGCAAGCAGGGCGGTTCCCAACACTGCTTATAAATTTTTGACAAGTGCTCTCCAGGAAGAGACTTTTAGCACTAGTTAAGCACTATATCAAGTAAAATAAAGACAATTCTTTCAAGTGGGGTTCTTCCAAGAAAGCACAAAATAGATCAAATAATGACAGATGTGTACCCCTATATTTAGGTGTGTCTCTTATAAGCAACTTAAAACTGAATTTTGTTTTATCCAAACTCAAAATTTGTCTTTTAACTGAAGCACTTATTCCCATTACACTTATCTTAATTACTGACACATTCTAATTTAGTTCTCACATCTTACTTGTCCCACCTTTCTTGTGTTTTAAAATCTTTTAATTGTGAAAACAACACATAAACTTTTAAAGTACAAGATTGTAAATATGAAGTGTAATGCACTAGTATAAATTTGCCCTAATTGGTGTGGCTCAGTGGATTGAGTCCCAGACTGTGAAGCAAAGGGTCACCAGTTCAATTCCCAGTCAGGGCACATGCCTGGATTGCAGGCCAGGTCCCCAATAGCGGGTGCACAAGAGGCAACCACACATCGATAATTCTCTACCTCCCTTTTTCCTTCCCTTCCCCTCTGTCTAAAAATAAATAAATAAAAATCTTTAAAAAAGTTAAACACTGGTATAATCCCCAACAACCCATAAGTATCCTCACTAACTACTTACCTAGTACAATTCTTTCCTGCATTTCTTTGTGGTTTTACTACTGAGTATACATTTTTAAACATAGGATCTACTTTGCATGTTTATAAATACTATATAAAATGAAATCACAGTGTATGTAGTCAACAATATGTAAGATTATTCTGTCATTATGTATAGTTTGGATTCATTTAACTTTCCATATAATATTACATTCAATTACATAACAAAAGTTATTTATTCACTTTACTGTCATACACTTTTGATTTGTTTTAATTTTTTCTCTCTAATGAATGATGATACCTTGAATATTCTTGTTCATACATCTGTGCATTTATTTCTCCAGGGAATATATCTAGGAGTAAAATTGCTGAGAAATACTGCATGTGTATCTCCAACTTTAGCCATTATGAAAGTTTCAGTTCTAATGCAAAACTGTGTTCCTGGGGATTACACCAGTTTATTCTTTCACTAGCACTGTATGAGAATTCCTATTATTCCCTGTCTGCATTAACACATGGAATTTTCAGTTACCAGTGGAACTTCTCTGCTCATTATGGTTTTAATTTAAATTTCTCTAATTTTTAATGAGATTGAGTATCTTTTCATATGATTATTAATATTTTGATATCCTCTTTTGTGAAGCGACTATCAAATTTTTATCCATTTTTAATGCATAATCTGTCTTTTTATAATTGTCGCATAGACGTTCTGTCTACATTCTAGATACTAGTTCTTTGTAGGTTATATCACACTTTGTGCCTTAACTTTTCACTCTCCTTTTGTTGTCTTTTCCCCTAGTTTTATTTTCTAGAGAAAATAATGTAATGAACCTACATAAACCTATCATCTAGCTTCAACAGTCATCCACATTTTATTCTTATCTTGTGATAGATAAAGCTCTTAATTTTAAAGTTGTTAAACTATAGTGTTCTTCTTTTATTGCTGGTGTTTTTTTGTTCATTTTTACACATCTTTCTCTAAGGTCCTAAAATGCTATCATTTACCTGCTTTATTGTTTTGCATTTCCATTAGGTCACTGCTGCATGTGGAATTGGTGTTAGCGTGTGGAGTGAGGTAGGGTTCAGGTTCCATCCATTTATGTGTGGACAGCTCAGAAGCACTGTTGTTTGCTCCTCGACCCCTCAGTTTTCCAGTGGCCTTTGGCAGGCCCTCCAGACCTCAACTTAGACCTAGCAGTTGGTGTTCCTGACCCAAGATGATATGAAGAGTGGAGATCCCACTCACACAGCCCCCTGTGCTCTTGTTGCTTATTTCCATGCCAACAAATTGCCACAAACTTAGTTATTTAGGACAAAAAAAGTATTTTCTTACAAAGTTCTGAAACCCACTGGTGGATGTCAAGATGCCAGCAGGGTGGAGCCCCCTTCAGCGGTGCTAGAGGACCAGCCATTTTCCTGCCTGTTCGTTTTCACAGCTGTGTCCTCAACTTGTGGCTCATTTCTGCATCTGCAAAGCAAGAATTTAGCATCTTCAAGTTTCTCCCTGCATCCATCTTCACATCACCTTCTTTCTTAGAAGAACCCTATGATTACACAGGACCCACCAGGATAATCCAGGACCATCTGTCCATCTCAAAAGCCTTATTTTAATCACATCTGCAAAGTCCCACTTGCCATACAAGGTAACCCCACAGGTCCTGGGGGTTAGAACTTGAACAGATATTGGGAAGGGGCATTATCCAGCCTACCACATTGTCCTTTAAGAAAATGTTTTCTGCTGTGATCTTCCCTTGACACTGTGTGTATTATGGAGACATTTCCATGATACTGAAGTTTTCTGGATTTGAAAAAGTTTTCTGACCCCTGTCTAGGAAAACTTCTCTAAGAGTCGTTCTATGGCCTTATCCACTTTGATTTCTCAAAGTTTGAAGAAAATGTGTATTCTGGTCAAAGACTTTGCCATTAAAAACACAATTAGGCAGTATCCCTGAACTATCAGGGATTCTCTGATATTTAGTAAATAAAAATTTTAAATGAAGAGTTCTTCAAATATATTTGACACTTGGAATTCCTCCTTGCCTTGTAGCAAGGCAGACTAAAACACCACCTTACAAATTAATCTTTGGTGCATTTAAACATTTGTTTCAAAATTCTTCCTTTATCAAAACTGCGAACCCAAATGTTTATGTTCATATTGATCTTCAAATCAATAAAGATCATATGGAGTGACATAATAAAAGCTGACAATTTTATACAGTATCACACACATTTGGTTTATTTGTCTAGTGGTCTGTGCATGTTTACTTAGGGCAAGATTCAGATTTGATCAAATTACTTTAAGTTTTTCCCTTTGTTCCTCTCCAGTTATGTAATGTCATAAGGAGGCAAAACTGTACCTGTGTAATTTAGGAAGAGAGACATACTCTAATACAAGTTCCAAAGATTTCTGTGATCACTGTCATCTAAGCTTGCATGACCAAATGAGCATCGGGGTGTTGCAACAGCTGTTTTCAACTAAACTTCATATTCAGTAGCTACAACACTCTGCATTTGGTGGTCCGTGGAAAGGAGCAGGCCCTACCTATCCAGGTTGTTCTGGGGGTGCCAGAGTGTCTGGGATGAAACTGTCTGCTCAGTTGAACTGGAGCAGACCAAGTCTATGCTCAGTGTCTGCTCTTGACCACCAGTCAATTCATAACCAATGTGATCAGTTATTATTGTCTGAAAGCAAAGGCCTAGCAGCCCTGGGCAAAAGCTCATTTGCAAAGTCTTTACCTGGTGTTACAGGCTGGTTTGTGTGCTGCAGTGCAACCCCCAAGGCCTCAGAGTGTAACTTTATTTGGAGGCAGGGTCTTTACAGAGATAATCAAGGTCAAATGAGGTCATTAGGGTGTCCCAAGTCCAATATGAGTGGTGGCCTTGTAAGAAGAGGAGACTTGGACACAGACATGTGGAGACAGGGAAGACCACGTGGAGACACAGGGAGAAGACAGCCATCCACAAGTTAAGAAGAGAGGTCTGGAAGAAATTCTTCCCTCATAGAAGTTGTCTCCAGAAGGAGCCACATCTGCCAACACTTTGATTTTCGACTTCTAGGCTCCAGCGCTATGAAACAGTGAGCATCTCTGTCTCAATCTCCCAGTCAGGAGATCACGCTGACTCAGACATGTGCTGAGAGATACCTGCTTTCAAAGTATCCTTAGGAACCCAAAACCTACTTGTTCAAAATAAATGAGCTGTAGGCTTCCAGTGACTGGTGAGTAGTACATGCTGGTCCATGGATGGGATGAGCTGGCACAGGCGTGCACAGCTGTGCACAGGCGAGTTCATTCACCCGAGATTATCCATCCCACACACTTGCTGTTGCTACCTCAGCTTCATCTCCAGCCCTGGCCTCTTCCTTCAATTCCATACTCACAAATACAACCCTAGGCTTGACATATGCCTTCAAATCTCAAATGGAATTCTTGACTTTCCTGTGTCCCAAATCCAACTCTTGGCTTCTATTCTCCATGGTTCTTCTCTTTCTAGGTCCTGGCTGTCACATTCTCAGGGACACTGACCCTCCTCCCAGGTGTTCATGCTATGGTGCCTTCTTCTCCCTGACCTCTAGTTCTTCCCATGCCAGGGGACCACCTACTTCTCTCAATTTCACCTCCAATGTGTGGGTCAGACCCTCTGACCCACCTCTTGTGCCTCAGTGAAGGCTTTTGCCCCAGTTCGCTAATGGTCCATCCTCATTCCGGAGTCATAGGGATGCTCTGATTCTATGAGTTGGAACCTGCTTTGTGATGTCAGCTGTGGCCCTGTCTGACCAGTCCTGAGGTGGCTGTAAGGGATACTGTGAGCCCAGCAACCAGCCCACCCACCTCAAATGCCAGGTTTGCAGAGTTACTGTATTTTGCCATGTATAATGCACACCTTTTTGCTCAAATTTTTGAGGGAACAATAAGGATGTGCATTACACATGAGTAGTACTGATTCTGTATCTATATAAATGTTTTTAATTCTTTTATTTACATGTATGCATTAAAAGGGTAACTCTAGACAGCAATAACAATATCTATATGCAAAATACTGCCCTGGAATACAATAATTGTTTTTTTCTAAATATAAATAAATAAAAATTGATTTAAAAATTAAAACAAAAGATTTTTTTCCTGAAAGTTTGGGCCAAAAATGTGGGTGTGCATTATACTCGGCAAAATACAGTAAATGCTCCATTCTTCCCAACTTGTTCAATGGGTGCAGCTGTGCTTGACCCAGGCCTCTTTCAGGGAGAGGTGCCTGGACAGCTTTGGAAGCAGAGACTGTAAATATTGGTGAAAGAGAGAAGGGTGATGTGGCTTTTACTTGCTTTCACTTCCAGCTTTGACCAAATCCCTGTGCCACCCTAATCCAGCCCATCTAATGGAGCCCAAGCCACTCAGGCCCCAAAGGACAAGCCTGCTAATCCTGTGGCTGAGAGCTCACCACCTGGCTCCAGCATGCCCTTTGCTCTCAGGGCCTCAGAAAGCCAAATCCACGGCCTCAGGCAGGACAGTAAAGATATCTTTAGGGCAAGTCCCTTTAGCCCAAAATGAAGAGATAAAGTCCGGTACAGAGAGCCTCATACAGTGTGACTCACTGCTTCAGACCCAGGAGCCCAGGAAGGCTTATAAAGGACCAGAAGAGCAAGTCCTTAGGGCTCCCTCAGGAGCTTCAGGAGGAGGGGGTCTGATTGGTAGGGCAAGCTGGCCGGTCCCCTCCTTCCATCAGATGTATGTGGGCTGGTGGTTTCACACCGACCTAGGTGCAAATCCTAACGCTGACACACCCCAACCATGTGACCTTGGGCAGATCACTTAACTACTTGAGGTCTCTATTTCCTCAACTGCAAAATGGGGCTCCGGTAAAAGTCTCTTCTTTGCAAGGTCATTGTTGGTGCGTTAAGCAGAGTCCTTGCTAATATTAAAGGTTGGCTTCCCCCCTGGTCGCTTTCTGCCCAGCCCTGTTCTCCCTCTTTCTGTTCAGGTCCACACAGCTCACTCAGCCTGGGCTCCTTTCTTCTTCAACTCATGGGTTTACTGCAAGGTTTTAAAAGGAGAAAGTTGGGAAGTGCCTTAGGCAGCTGGAGCCAGGAAACCAGTGGCCAGGAAAGACCAGAAGAGAGAGAGAAAAGGATAAAAAAGAGAGACAAATAAAGAAAAATTGTCAGACACAGAAAGAAGAGAAGGGAGAGAGAGAAAAGTAGAGACAAATGGAGGAGAGAGAAACCGACCGAGAGAGAGAAGTGCAGCTGTGTGTAAGAGACAACCCAAGAGTCAGGTCAGACACACATCCAAAGAGAACAAGAGCAGACTCGGGGAGTAGGAGAGAGAGGGAAGGATGTGGAGCCAGTTCTGCGCATACCCCTGGCTCGGGGCTGAGGCGGGTCTCTGCTCCCAGGGCAGCCTCTCAGCCCTCCCCACAATCCTTAAATCCTCCCTGGATTTGCGTCGGTCACAGCTGCATTCTGACCCGACAGCGGAGGTGAGTGCGGCAACAGAGCTGCGTCTGGGTGTGCGCTAGGGATGGGCCCCAGGCAAAGCGGCCCAGAACAGTCGAGAAGGGGAAGGGCTGACGCGCCGGAGACAGTGGTCGGGCAGGGGACCCGAGTGATAAGGTTCAGTGGGTGTTGAGCGCCGGAGGGGGAGGGCGGGGTGTGTGTGGGGGGGGGCAGTTTCTGGATAGGCTCAGCCAACATTTATTGTGCGCCTCTCTCTCCCTAGGCCCGGAGGCTCGCATTCCCCCAGTTCTCCCTGCCAGGCACTCAAAGCGTTCTCCAGTGCTGTTCTTCCCACGCGCTCTCCTTCCGCAGCCGGCGAGCCGATGGCTAGGCCTCGGAGAATCCGGGAGCCGGGGCTGCTGGCGCAGCTGCTGCCAGTGCTGCTGCTGCTTCTGGCGTTGGCGGGCGCAGCGGGCGCAGGGGGCGCAGCGGGTTCCGTGCGCCTGGCGGGCGGCCTCACGCTGGGCGGCCTGTTCCCGGTGCACGCGCGGGGGGCTGCGGGCAGGCCATGCGGTCCACTGAAGAAGGAACAGGGAGTGCATCGGCTGGAGGCTATGCTGTATGCGCTAGACCGCGTCAACGCTGATCCCACACTGCTGCCCGGTGTGCGCCTGGGCGCCCGGCTGCTCGACACCTGCTCGCGTGACACGTACGCTCTGGAGCAGGCGCTGAGCTTCGTACAGGCGCTGATCCGCGGCCGCGGGGATGGCGACGAGGCAGCCTTACGCTGCCCTGGCGGCGTCCCCCCGCTGCGCGCCGCGCCCCCCGAGCGCGTGGTGGCTGTCGTGGGCGCCTCGGCCAGCTCTGTTTCCATCATGGTCGCCAACGTGCTGCGCCTGTTTGCGGTGAGGGCGGTGGACCAAGTTCAGTGTCCAGCCCCTCTGTCCCGTCCTCGCCCTTGAAGTGATTGAGGTCTAGTCTCCTTGCAGAAATCACTCCAATTCATAAACAGCTGCTTCAAAGAAATTCTGTGGGTCGGGCCAGACGCCAGCCTGAGCTAGGTCCACCCCGAGCCAGGTCCACCTCAGAACTGCACACAGCCCACTGTATGAACGAGGAAACTGACCTCCTGGGCTGAGGGCAAACGGAACGAGCAGGGCGCACTGGACTTTAGACCCCACTTGGCTGCTTATTCCGGTGTCCTAGTTTGGGGCACACCCTGCACAACCGTGCATGGAGGTGTTGACCCTGGACCCTGAGGAGAGCTCTGGGTGACCAAGAGCAAGTTTCTCCTGGCACTAAGGCCCTCCTTCTGGTGGAGCAACTGGGACAAGTTCCTGGCTGCTCTGGGAGTGAGTGGGCCTGCAAAGACTTGTACCTACCTCCTCCTCTTTTTTGAGAATCATTCAAATTCAATTTCAAATGCCTGTCTCTAAAGTTCTGTTAAGGGATGGCAGTGGGGTCTCCTTTCTAGAGTCCTCACCGGCAGCGCCCTGCCCTGTCCCAGAGGCTCAAACAGGCCCACCAAGCCCTTGTCCCCTGGGAACTGTCTTCTGAGGGAGGCAGCATCTCCCTTGCAAAATGAGGTGCAGTGATTTGGGAAGCTGTCTGAATCCATGATTAGGGGGCCTTGAGGAGTTCAGTCCATTCACTGGAGTATTGCTAACCCTTCCTATATGAGAAGAGAGGAAGACTTTGCTTCCACCAGGGTCTGGCCCAGCAAGGGACTTCTGTGTCTTGAGTTTTTCTGATTATCCCAGGAGTGTACTCTGTATCAATTCCATGGCACTAGATGGGACTTTCCTCTGGGCCCTTTTCTGTCATCTGCAGCCACTTAATCCCTCCCACCCCAGCTTCTGCTGGATGACAGCTTTGGTGCAGAGCATACAGAAGTACCTTCTAGCTGGCATGGAGAGAGGTTGTGTGGCTGCCCCATGTGTGTGGGGGGGGGCGGGGGGCGGGGGGAGTTGCCTCACCAGCCTATGTCTAGTCACATTTGTGGGCTTTGTCTCCTTCCCTGGCTGGAGCTCTGGCTTCTCTTTCTCCCCCTGGGTTGAGTGCAGCATCTCAAACTCCAGGGCCTTCAGGGTCCGAATGGGCACTGTAACTGAATGAGCAGGACCCTGTGAGCCCCGGGCCCACTGCTGCCAGCCCAGCCAGGACTGAGGTGGTGCTGCGCCCTAAGATTTTAGACACTGGCTGCAAATTTAAACATTAAAAAAAATAAAGACTAGCGCACAAAGCTTAATCACGGGGCCCCATTTGGCTCCCTGGGGGCTGCTTTGCAATTCTTGGTCCAGTAGCAAAGATAAGAGTTTCTGAGTTCACTTCTCATCCTGTGCTCCTAGTCATTTTAAACCACTTTCCCTGAGGACAATCAACCTGGAAGGCTTTTCTGAAGATTAAACCAAAGAATCGAAAGTGCCCAGAACAACCACAGTGTCCACTAGTTGTACTGCAGCAAGCAGGCCCTTCTCTGCCTCATTTTCTCTGATTTCCCCTCTTTCTTGGTCTTTCTTGTTTTTCCCTTAGTCTCTCTCTCCCTCCTTCCATCCTTCTTCCCTCACTCCTTCCCTCTTCCTCCTGCTCTGCCTTCCCTTTCCATAGGTTTTCACCCTCTGCATTTTCATTCTGTCCTGCCTCAAACAACCCTGTCCTCCCTAGACCGGACCAGCTCCATCCTTCCAGAACCTTTCCCCTCTCCAAGCTTCACCCAGCTCCCACTTGAGGCTTCCCTTGTGACTGTGTCTTTCTTGAAAATAGTTCTGATGCTCCCCTCCATCTGCTAGCTTCCCTCCCCTCGACTCCTCACTTCCGCCCCTGCCTTGCCCATTCCCTCCCGTGCAGCCCACCTTCTCCTGGTTCAGCTCAGCTCATCAGTCCCTGCCGCAGTTGCTCTCTTGCACATAGACAAACCCAGGTCCAAACAGGCCCTTGCCTCAGGCTAGACACAGCCTTGGATCACATGCTCCCCTGCCTCCCCTGCACCCCCGTCTGATCTTCTCCTCCTGGGGCTGCCTCCACCCAGACAGACTGCGCCTTTGTGTGAGATAGGAAAGGGTCTCCTCAGGGGCTGGCAAAGATGTCCCTCTCCAGGGCAGACACAGCCCGAGCCTGCAGGCTGGACTGGCGGCAGGCTGATGTGCGCTCCCACTGCTCCTCCGCTCTGACACACCCTGCCCAACTGGATGTGGGGCTTTGCCCCAGACCCTTGTATGTCCCCTACTCATCAGACCCAGTCATGAGGATCAGATCTCTCCCCTCACCACTGGCCACTCCCACTGGTGCTCAGGTTCCCACCCCAAACTCTTCATGACCTCACCTGCCTCCTGGGCACTCATTACTGGCCTCACTAACCCTATCCACAGTTCAGGTGTCCTTTCTCCTTCTAGATCCCCCAGATCAGCTATGCCTCCACAGCCCCTGAGCTCAGCGACTCCACACGCTACGACTTCTTCTCCCGCGTGGTGCCCCCTGATTCTTACCAGGCACAGGCCATGGTGGACATTGTGCGGGCGTTGGGATGGAACTACGTGTCCACGCTGGCCTCTGAGGGCAACTATGGCGAGAGCGGTGTTGAGGCCTTTGTGCAGATCTCCCGAGAGGCTGGTGAGCTGGGGCAAGAGGGTTGGAGGCACCAAAGAGCCCACATGGGGTTGAACCAAGGGCCATGAGAAAGGGGCGCTGGTCTGTGGTGGGAAGCCTGGATGGTGTCTTCTGTGGGTAGGAGTCCCTTTTCTTTGGAGGCCTCAGCCCTGCCTCATGGCCTGGCAGGAGAGGCCCAGGCCCCTGAAGATCACACTACACAGTCACACACAGTGGCAACCCGGTGGGTGGGTGGGATGGATGAGAGCTGACTTTGGCATCCCGGATACGCAGGGGGGGTCTGTATAGCACAGTCCATCAAGATTCCCAGAGAACCAAAGCCAGGAGAATTCAACAAGGTGATCAGGCGACTCATGGAGACGCCAAACGCCCGGGGCATCATCATCTTTGCCAGCGAAGACGACATCAGGTGGGACAGGGGGTGCCTCAGCCACTATTCTTCAGAGGCTCTCCCTGAACTCTCCCTGAAGGCCCTGCCTTGTCTTCTCCCACACCCCCTGCACCTCCTCCCTTCCTCCCCTCCACCCTCTCTTACTTCCCCTCCCTGCACACTGCCCCTGCTGCCATCTCTGCCTGGTGCCCCAGAAATGAGCCAGGCCTGGTATGGGTGGAGGAGCTCCAAGTCCAACCAGGGGAACACACAAGAATACATGTCTGTTTTTATAATTCACAGTGGGGGAGACCTGTGGGCAGACCTGAGTGCAGAAAATGAGCATCAGGGAAGGAACCCCGGGGGCAGAGGCAACAGGAGGCTCTGCAAGAGGAGGGAGGCCCTCCTTCCAGGCAGTGTGAAGTGGGTTACAGTGCACAGAACAAGAGGGCAAGCCTGGGCCAGAGCCTGGCTGGACTCCTGACCGAGAAGCCCAGAGCAAGGGTCTTAAACACCCCACACCCCATTTTTCATGATAAATGGGAGTCTGATGAGTGATGTGGAATGGGGTGAGTGGAGAGAGGTAAGTTGGAGGAAGATCTCAGGCCTTTACTGAGTCCATTCCTGCTCCCACCAGGAGGGTCCTAGAGGCTGCACACCAGGCCAACCTGACGGGCCACTTCCTGTGGGTTGGCTCAGACAGCTGGGGAGCCAAGGCCTCCCCCATCCTGAACCTGGAGGACGTGGCTGTGGGGGCCATCACCATCCTGCCCAAAAGAGTCTCCATCGATGGTGAGTACAGGGGTGTCCTCCTACACTTCATCCCCCCCACCCCATCCTTCCCCACTATTCTTCTTGGGGCACTCATTTCCCCCGTTGGTAAAACCACACTGTGGTCCAGGTCCCTGCTAAGAGTTCTAGGTTCTCTGGTCCTGAGATTCAGTCAATACACCCCTCCAAGCAATGTTTGAATGAGCTGGCAAACAAGAGATAGCACACCCACCGTACAGGGGGAAAATTGTTAGCTAGTGTGTGTGTGTTTTGCTTTGTTTTATTTTTTAATTCAACACACATATTCCTAACCCTGGCAAGGGCCCTGTGATTTCAGGTGAGAGTGGGAGGGAGAGAAACAGAGAGCGTGGGACACACCGTGCAGTTCCTCCAAGCAATGAGGTCTCCCCTTCCCTTAACCCTCCCACCATCCCACCTGTGACTGTCTGGAAAAACCCAGCAGGGTGTTCACTTTACAACAACTTGATGGGGGACTTCAGGGCTACCTGTAAAGCTGGGCCCCAGGCTCAGCCACTCTGAAGGAGGCGATGGTGCAGACGAGGAAGGTGCTGGAAAGCAGCATGTAGCTGAGTCCACAGCTGAGGTGTGCACTATGGGCTTGTTGCAGTGCTGCAGAAAGGTGGCCATGCCAGTGGTGGTGGCCATGATGCCCAGCTCCACCAGGAGAAGGAGCAGCTGAGCCTGACACATCCTCATACTCTTTTTTTTTCCGTTAGAATGAATTCGGTCTCAAGTGGTGAACTAGACTGAGAATAGTTTTGGCAATAAAAGCACTTCATCACAAGACAAGACTTCAGGTTTGAGGCAGTGAGTCAGTGATGGGCTCAAAGCCCTGAGCTCTGTCCTCCCCTATGTTTCACCACCCTCGCAGCCTATTTACAATATGGCTGCTGAAGCTCCACCCATTACATGTTGGCAGCAGCATCCTAAGAGGGAAAGAAGGTGCACATAAAAGTCTTTCATGCAGTGAGGCTCTCAGTTTGCATCAGGATACAAATTCTAGCCTGGAAGCCCCAGAACCCATAGGCCAGAAGTTGGTCACATGGCCATTCCCAGCTGCAAAGTGAGCGATTGGTGAAGAGGACACAGGAGAACTGTGGCTGGCTTGGATGGTTGCCACCCTTCTGCCCCTTCTCTCAGGATTTGACCAGTACTTCATGACACGCTCCCTGGAGAACAACCGCCGGAACATCTGGTTTGCAGAGTTCTGGGAAGAGAATTTTAACTGCAAACTGACCAGCTCAGGTGCCCAGTCAGATGACTCCACCCGCAAATGCACAGGTGAGAGCTACCCAGGGAGGCAAGAGAAGCGAGGGAGAAGGTGGGAGGCCAGGTTGGGCATGGGGGGGCCAGGCACACTTCCTCTGGGCATCCCTAGGACAGGTGAGGAACGCATCGGCCGGGACTCTGGCTACGAGCAGGAGGGGAAGGTGCAGTTTGTGATCGACGCAGTGTACGCCATTGCCCACGCCCTGCACAGCATGCACCAGGCACTCTGTCCTGGGCACACAGGCCTGTGTCCGGCAATGGAGCCCACAGACGGGCGAACACTGCTGCAGTATATTCGGGCAGTCCGCTTCAACGGTGAGTGGTGCAGGAGCCCCTAAGTGAGTCCCTTGAAATGGAATTCTGGGTGGGATCTGGAATGAGGCAGGATCAAAGGGGTGGGAGAGACAGCATGGTATAGGGAGCATTTGAGCCTGAGACCTTCTGGGGACTTGAGCCAAGTTCTGGGGACCACTTTTTAACCCTCCTCCTTCCTCAGGGTCCCCACCTCTTGCCCCAACTTGAAAAATGCAGGTGTTGGAGAAGTTCTCTGTGACTCCTTCTGCCTGGAACCCTCAGCAGGTCACACACAACTCTCACCCCCAGTGTGCAGAGCTCATAGGCTTCTGGTCTCTCAGAGCAGTGCAGACAGTAGAGAGGCACTGCCTGCGAAGTGGGCATGCTGCCAGCCCAGCTGGGCCCCGCACTGCCTGAGCACAAGGTGCAAGTCTGATGCAGAGGGCCTGGCACATGGTCAGTGCTTCTGAAAAGGCCCAGATGGACATGGCTGTGCTCATGGCTTGTGGGGAGAGATACGCTATCCTTTAGAAAATTAAAGTTTGATTCTTCCACTAAATTTTATTAAGCACCTTTCCTCTACCAAACTCTCTGCTAAACAGCACAATTGCATTTCACTCCAGACCAGCTCCGTAAGCTGGAAGAACAAGCTTCTAAAAGAAATAAAGCTGGTTGTCCAGATATTAGTGCAGATTTCATGCCAACATTCAGACTTTTGGGCAAGTCTGAGCTCATCCTTTCACCTGGCTGGTTAAGCTTTCTTTTTTCTTTTTAATTGTGCGAACATATACATAGCATTATACAGTATATTCACCATCTTAACTACTTCTAAGTGTGCAGTTTAGTTGTGTACATTGTTGTGCAACCAATCTCCAGGACGTTCTTCGTTCATGTTGTGAATATGCTGCAAAGAACAGGAGTGTACAAGTATCACTTTGACTTCCTGCGTCCATTCCTTTGAGCTTATACATAAAAGTGGAATTGTTGGATCACGTAGTAATTCTGTTTAGTGTTTTGAAACCACAGTGCTGTTTTCCACAGTGACTGCAGTTTTATGTTCCTACCAGCAGTGCATAGGGTTTCAGTTTCTCTGCATCTTGGCTGATCCTTGGCACTTCCTGCTGTTTGGACAGTGGCTGTCCTTATGGGCAGGAGTGGTCTCTCACTGTTGTTTTGACTGGCATTTCCCTGATGATGCTGAGCATCTTTGAGTGTGCTTGGTGAGCTCTTCCTTTATCCTGGCCGGGCCTTGGACCTCTCCAGGAGTCCTCCTGGGACGGACTGGAGAACAGGGTGAGGATGCCAGGCTCTCCTTCCAGGCAGCGCAGGAACCCCGGTTATGTTCAATGAGAACGGGGATGCACCCGGGAGATATGACATCTTCCAGTACCAGGCGGCCAACAGCAGCGCAGGCAGTGGTGGCTACCAGGCGGTGGGCCAGTGGGCCGAGAGGCTCCAGCTGGACGTGAGTGGCCTGGGTTGAGCTCCAGGGGCAGGAGGTGGCCCGCCAGAGTTGGTGGGCTCTCAACCCCTGTGTCGCGGTTGCAGGTGGATGCCCTTCAGTGGACGGGAGACCCCCGGGAGGTGCCACAGTCCCAGTGCAGCCTGCCCTGCCCGCCAGGTGAGCGGAAGAAGATGGTGAAGGGCGTGCCCTGCTGCTGGCACTGCGAGGCCTGCGACGGGTACCGCTTCCAGGCCGATGAGTTCACGTGCGAGGCCTGCCCAGGGCACATGCGGCCCACCCGCAACCACACGGGCTGCCGTCCAACGCCCGTGGTGCGCCTCACCTGGGCCTCGCCCTGGGCCGCACCGCCGCTGCTCCTGGCGGCACTGGGCATCCTGGCCACCGCCGCTGTTGTGGCCGCCTTCATTAGGCACAACGACACACCCATCGTACGTGCCTCGGGCCGAGAGCTTAGCTATGTGCTGCTCGCTGGCATCTTCCTGGTCTACTCCATCACCTTCCTCATGGTGGCTGAGCCTGGGGCGGCTGTCTGCGCCGCCCGGAGGCTCCTCCTCGGCCTGGGCACCACTCTCAGCTACTCCGCCCTGTTTACCAAGACCAACCGCATCTACCGGATCTTCGAGCAGGGGAAGCGTTCGGTCACGCCCCCGCCCTTCATCAGCCCCACCTCACAGCTTGTCATCACCTTCAGCCTCACCTCCGTGCAGGTGGGTCCCCGGGCTCTCAAGGTGCGGGGGCAGGGGGACCCTGACCTCCACTCAGCCACTCTTCTATTTTGGAAATACATAGTATATGCAGCCTCAGGAGATAGGGCCCTAGCGATCTCCTGGAAGGAGGACTCCAGTAAGAGCAGCCAGCCATTCCTCCACTTCTCCTGGAAGAAAAATGGGTCAGAAGGTGGGAGCGGCAGCACTGGAATTAGTTTCATAAACTGAGCATGCTCTTCCACAACTTGGTTCTCATATACACATAGAGTAGAGAGATACCTGATGAATTTTCCACAAGCAAAGAATCTGTTTCCAGGGAGGGAGTTATTGGGGTCCAGGCCTGGGGAGAGGATAGGGCCCTGGTGATGTGGCCATGGCATGGCACATCCTGTTCATGAATGGCCAGATTTCGCCATGTGTGTGCAGCTGAAGCAGAGTGCCTCGGGTCTTCATCTAAGACAGCAGTACCACAGTTTTGGACGTTGAGTCCATGGTCTGGGAAGCCCTGGGTGGGAAGCCTTCTGTGCCAAGGGTGCTGCTAAGAGAAAGGTGTGTGACATTGTGTGACACTGCAGAGCCAGCCCAGTCTGCAGGGCCAGTGGACAGCATGTTCTCCACTCCAAGTGAGCCCTCCTGACCACTCACTAGTCATGCGCAGACCATGTTCATTCCCACCCACAGGCCTCCGTGCATGTCATTCACAGCCAGATGATGCTTCCTGCACATGCGGGGCATGCACTTCCTCTATTGTGGCCAACATTTCAGTAGTGCCCAGCTCATCCGGAAAAGGCGTATCATGCCTCCCTTCCCCAAACCCCCACACGCACCTCACCCCAGCACCCCAGAGAGATGCTTAGACTACATTCAGTGCCTCTCCAGCTCACCTAGGGACTCCCCACTTTATGCCCTCATTTCCAGAAACCTTAGACCATTTCTAAGAGGCACACTTGAAACTTCACTAGGCTACTTACCAAAATGATGGGTGTACAATGGTCCCCCACTGTTGTTTCTATTAGCCTCACCTTCATGGCTGGTGCAGCCAACCATGGCAATGGTATCTTCTATGACTGCCTGCTCCTACACTTAGATCATTTCCTGTTAGTTACATGTGCTGGATCCTAGTTCTTTATCAACTACTGGTGTTTCAGAATCACTGTGGTACATTTGGTTGCTGCTCCTGCACATCATAGGCCTTGAGTTTTACTTGTCCATGGGAAACTTTGTTCCCCCATCTGGAGCCTCGCTGTAAGAAATCCTCCATGCTGCCTTCCAAGACAGTGGGCAGCATGACATTTTATTAGTCCCTTGTTCATGAAGTGGCTGCCTTTGGGAGAATCACAAAAAAGTGTTCCTTCTGGTCATACACATTATTATAAAGCGCCCCTTCCCCTAGATCACACAGCCCTGCTCCAGGTGCACAGCCCCACCTGCCCCCCGACCCTTCCCCCGATCTGGTGCACTCCTATGGGGAACGACCTGCATGGATGGATGGCAGCCCTTCCAGGGCCCTGACTTCATACAGGTGTTTTCTTTTCTGCTCCCAGCTTCCCTTGGCTCAAGGTCATGTCCCCATTGCTGAGAGAATTCAAACTCCATCTCCTCACTGTTAGGACCTGTGTCTTCCTCTGATGACCTCCCACTGCCCCACATCCCCTCCTCACCCTCTCACAACACTCCCTGAGGGGCTTCTTCACTGGGGCTGCACGGTGCATTTACATGTGGTTTCATCATGTCCTGTGTGATAGTTCTCTGGATCTGGAGAAGGAGTGGAGTCCTCAGGAACCAGGTTTGCCTCACTGCTCATTGGGAACAAGCTAGTGTTTCAGGTTCACAGAGTGAAGGTGAGGCTCCCTCACTGGTGGCTGTGAGGACAGACCATCTCTGCTAGGCCTGGCCCTTAATCAGTGATTCAGGCACCACTCTCCTGCATGCTGGCCTCGTGTTTTTGCAATGGATTGTGAGGATTCCTGTTCTGTAGATGATTAAGATGTATTTAGGGTCACAACTCCGATTTCTGCCTTCAGTCACAGCACCTGGCAGGCTCAGTAAACACCGTTGGTAATGAGTGGAATTCAGGAAGGAGACATCTAGGAACCCCTCCCCAGCCAGTCCTGATGCTGCCAGTATATACCTCCACTGCAACCATGCCTCTGCAGTGGACTGTGTCGCAGGCTTTCTCCTGGGTATTCCCTCCTGCATGGCCCTCTCTTCAAGGCAGCTCTCTCAGATCTAAGCATCCTACCCAGTAGGTCAGGGGCCTTCAGGGGACCCTAACTTGCCAGAGACCTCAGTTGGTGGGCAGTCTGAGTATGTCCGTGACATGACATTGTCTCCTGTAGGTGGTCGGAGTGATTGTGTGGCTGGGGGCCCAGCCCCCACATAGCGTGATTGACTATGAAGAGCAGCGGACAGTGGACCCAGAGCAAGCCAGAGGGGTGCTCAAGTGTGACATGTCGGATCTGTCTCTCATTGGCTGCCTGGGCTACAGCCTCCTGCTCATGGTCACGTGCACAGTGTATGCCATCAAGGCCCGTGGTGTGCCCGAGACCTTCAATGAGGCCAAGCCCATTGGCTTCACTATGTATACCACCTGCATCATCTGGCTGGCTTTTGTGCCTATCTTCTTTGGCACTGCCCAGTCAGCTGAAAAGGTAATTCCATTCTCCCCTTGGTTTTGCTTCCTCATTTGTTTCCTGCCTGTCCATGGAAGGGTAGGGCTTGATTGTCCCAAGAGCTGAGCCACAAACAGGAATGATTGCCTGGTTCCTTGATGTATTCATGTACTTAAATACGTGTTCACTTGTTTGTCTTCCCCATTGCCCTCTGTTTGTTCATTCATTCATCCATGCTTCTAATCATCGATCAACTTTTCATTCAATTACTTCTTCATATACTTTCTATCTGCTGATCCTTTCATCTACTGGCCCACTCGCTTGATCATCATTCACTCATTTATTCATGTGTATAGTAGAACATTTGTTTACTCATACATGCATTTGTCCACTTGCTCCTTTACTCAGTCTGTTTGTTCATTGATTTGTGCATGTGAAAACATGTCCATTCATTCATGAACATACTCTAGCCCTTTTAGGCATATGGACGATTTCCACAGGTGTCACTTTTTGTGAATGGAACCCTCTTCCCTCAGCCACTGGACCACCAGAGCCATGTCACTCACCTTCCTTCCTGCCTACACCAGAGCTGCCCATGACTAGCATTTCTTAATGCCTCAGGGCCTTGGCTTATGTAGTTGTCCTTTTCTAAGTGTTCATCCCCAGGCTGTGTAAGGGTGGGGGTGAGAAAGAACAGGGCTCAGTCCCACCTGGTCCCTTTTCTGTGGCTCAGATCTACATCCAAACCACCACACTGACTGTGTCCTTGAGCCTGAGCGCATCAGTGTCCCTCGGAATGCTCTATGTACCCAAAACCTACATCATCTTGTTCCACCCGGAGCAGAATGTGCAGAAGCGGAAGCGGAGCCTCAAAGCGACCTCCACAGTGGTAGCTCCACCCAAGGGTGAGGACACAGAGGCCCCCAAATAGTGAGGTGGTGAAGAGGATGGTCACTCCCTCTCTCTCCTTTTCTTTTCCCTGCATCACAATGGGAACTGGGAAGAATCACTCAGAGGAGACCTCCCAGGAGGCCATGCCCAGCCGGGTGCAGCTGGCTCTGGGAAGACCTAGACCATGTGCCAATTTTATCCCTGCTTTTCTGTGCATGTTGGCTGGTACCCTATTTCCTCACTGCAGACTAGACTTTCTACTAATGGTGGGGAATGCCCACACGGATGCTTCTGCTTCTGGAGGGGACTTAACTTACACCCTATGGTTTGAAGCTGAGACACTGCAGTGTGAGTGAGATTTTCATCCCTTGATCAGCCACCAGAACTTAAGCAGTGGGCTGTGTGTGAGATTGCGTGGACCCCTAACTGACATGCGGGCTGGAGTTGGGAGCAGCAGTTTCCACAAGAGCAGATCTTAGGTCTGTCTGCTAGACTGAGCCACTTGAGCATGGCACAGAGGGATAAGCCCTGGGTGAGGGCCCTGTGAGTGAAGATGGGTCTGCCAGGGACAAAAGAGAGCAGAGGGACCAGGTGCCCCCCCCTCCACCATTAAATTACTTGTGTAAGGGCATCTTCCTTGGAATTTTGTCCCCTGGGATCTGAGGGTGTCACACACAGATTAAAGTTTGTTTTCCTTTCCTATCTGAACTCCCTTAACCCTACGAAAGTCAGATGCACCCGTGTGGTGTGAGTGGTGTGAGAATAAATGAACAATGGCATATTTGTCCTCCTCTGATGCCTGTCGGGAGTTCCAGGGTGGGACCAGTTATAGGGACAGTTATGTCCATGGTGAGGATTAATTCAAGTAGATAACATAGGATGGCTCTAAAAACTCTTGTTTTCCCAGATGTTCTGGGAAGTTCCCTTTGCAAGGCAAGTGTAGGCATCGGGAGAAAGATGCTTACACTACAGATGCATGGATGTTTCTTTTCCAATAATTTTTCTTTTTACAAAAAGCTTGGTTTAAGTGATGAGATTTTTTTAAGTATATTTTATTGATTATGCTTTTACAGTTGTCCCAATTTTTCCTCCTTTGCCCCCTCCTACTGGTACCCTCTCTTCTTTCAGCAGCCCCCCTCCCCCCAGATCATGTCATGGGTCACGCATATAAATTGTTTGGCTTCTCCACTTCCCATACTATTCTTAACCTCCCTCTGTCTGTTTGGTACCTACCAATTATGCTTCTTATTCCTGTACCTTTCCCCCACTCTTCCCCCTCCCCCTCCCCACTGATAATCCTCCATGTGATCTCCATTTCTGTGATTCTGTTCCTGTTCTAGTTGCTTGCTTGATTTTTGTTTGTTTTTTTTTAGGTTCAGTTGTTCATAGTTGTGAGTTTGTTGTCATTTTAATGTTCACAGTTTTGATTTTCTTCTTTTTTTAAAATAAGTCCCTCTAACATTTCATATAATAAAGGCCTGATAATGTTGAACTCCTTTAACTTTACCTTATCTAGGAAGTACTTTATCCGCCTTCCATTCTAAATGAAAGCTTTGCTGGATAGGGTCATTTTGTTTGTGGGTCCTTGCCTTTCATGACTTGGAATACTTCTTTCCAGCCCCTTCTTGCCTGTAAGGTATCTTTTGAGAAATCAGCTGATAGTCTTATGAGAACTCCTTTGTAGGTAACTGTCTCATTTTCTCTTGCTGCTTTTAAGATTCTCTCCTTATATTTAACCTTGGGTAATTTAATTATGATATGGCTCTGGCTGGTGTGACTCAGTGGATTGAGTGCTAACCTGTGAACCAAAGGGTCACCAGCCCAATTCCAAGTCTAGGGCACATGCCTGGGTTCTGGGCCAGGACCACAGTGGGGGGCACGTGGGAGTCAACCACTCATTGATGTTTTTCTTCCTCCCTCCCTTCCTTCCCCTCTAAAATTAAATGAATAAAATATTTTTTAAAAAATAGTTATGATGTGTCTTGGTGTGATTCTCTTTGGGTCCAACCTCTTTGGGACTCTCTGTGCTCCCTGGACTGTATATCTTATTACCTTCACCAAATTAGGAAAGTTTTCTTTCATTATTTTTTCAAATAAGACTACAATTTCTTTCTTTTCCTCTTCCAGCATCCCTATGATTCAGATGTTGGCACATTTGAAGATGTCCCAGTCTTTATTCTTTCCTGTTTTTTTAAAATTGTTTCTTCATTCTATTCTGGTTGTATGTTTATTTCTTCCTTATGTTCCAAATTACTGATTTGAACTCCAGCTTCTTTCCCTTCACTGTTGGTTCCCTGCGGATTTTTCTATATTCCACTTAGTGTAGCCTTCATTTCTTCCCTTGTGCTTTTGCCATAGTCAATGAGATCTCTAAGCATCCTTATCACCAGTGTTTTAAACTCTGAATCTGATAGGGTACAGAGTTAGTTATGTCCATTTTGTTTAGTTCTTTTACTGAGGTTTTGTTCTGTTCTTTCATTTGAGCCATACTTCATCTCCTCAATTTGGCAGCCTCCCTGTGTTTGTTTCTGTGTATTAGGTAGAGCTGCTTTGACTCTCTGATTTGGCACACCTGTTTCGTTGTATGGGGTGGAGCCCTAGGTATTCACCAAGACAGGGCAACAGCTTTATGATTTGTGGCTTTGGGCTTTGTATGTGGGGGAAGGAGTCAGAAAGGGGGCATTGTCACTGCCTGATCGGTGGAGGCTTATTCAGCACTCATTCCACTTCTAGTCACTTATGCAACTGGTGCCCCTCTAGCTGTTGCCCTGGGGGTGTTTCCCAGGGTGGGTGGGTTTGTGTACATTCTAGGATCCTGCAGGTCCTTTAAACAGATTCTCCTGAGAGATTGGCAGTTCCTTCTGCCACCCCCACCCTCACTGGTTTTTACAGTCAGGAGTAATGAGGTTTTATATTCCCAGCCCCAAACCCTGGGCTGCGCAGTCTGGCCTAGGGCTTCCTCCACAGATATTCCTAATGTGGGACCACCCATTCTGCTGTCACTGCCACCTGGTTGCCACACCATGTTCTCTCCATCCTGGTCTCATTCCTCCTACTCATCTGGATGAATACAGCTTCTTCAAATCCTTGGTTGTTGGACTTCCATACGGTTCAGTTTCCTGCAAGTTCTGGGTGGGGTTTTGTTTTTTGTTTTTTTTAGGTTAATTGTGAATCTTCTCATGGCTGTGTGAGGAGGCAAAGCACATCTGCCTACACCACCAACTTGGCTGGAAGTTCCCTAAGTAATGAAAATTTCTTTTCTTGGGGTAGAATTGAAGTTTAAAGTGGACTCTTTTTACTAGTGCCAATCCCCTAGTATCTAATGTCTGGCACTGATTTTGAAGGTCAACCACATTTCATACAATATAGAGACTATTCCCTACACCGAGTCTCTGGTGCATGAAGGTTCTGACTAGGTGTTTCTGCATTCTTGAAGTTGATAGGGCATCTCCTTAGGGTAACACATAGATTCTCCTTCCTTACAAATGTTGCATTCCCAGGACTTGTTTCTCTGCTAATTATGAAATTTCATATCTTGCTGAATGCTTTCCTAATCCATCATTCCACAAGGCTTTTCTCCTGTGTGAGTCTTCTGGTATACAATGAATTATGCTTTATTGCTTCAGTCTCTTCCATATGAACACTTTTATAGGTTTTTTTCTTCTGTATGAACTTGTAGAGTCAATGAGCTCTGATCCCCAAATGATCATCTTCCTGTGTTTACCATTCTCTTGGTGTTTCTCCCAGTGTGCATTCTCTGATGTTCTCTGAGTCTTGGCTTCTGCTGGATCACTTTTCCCACATTTGTTACATTTTGTGGTTGTTCCCATTTGAATTCTATGACTCAGAGTTCAGATGATTTCTTAGTAAAAGCCTTTACACACTTGGAGGATGTTTCCCTGTGATGTGGGGTTTCTGACTCTTGAGTCCTGGTGTTCTGCTGAAGACTTCCTTCCACACACTCCACACATTCATCCCTCCTGTCTCCGTTGTGAATTTCTGCTGCACCATGAGTTCTGTCTTCTTCTGTGGCCTTCTCACATTGGCCCACTGTCTGTGACTACACAGAATGAGCCCTTCTGCGTGTAGCAGGTGTCCTTCCTTCCTGAGGGCATCATTGTGTTCACTGTGATGGTGCAGTCCCTTTCTGAATCCTTGAACGTATTTAAAGTTTTGACTCCTACAAGAGAACTTTTCCACCTTCCATTTGTACACAAGGTCTGGTACTTTGATCATTTCTTTACTGCTCAGTAAAGTTTACAATTCCCTGAAGGTGTTCCCCTATTTGCATGCACAGTTTTGCATTGTCTGGTGTCCAATCAATCACTTTGAACTCCTGAATAAAGTTGTTTTCAGATCTGTGGAATTCAGAAGCCACTCTGTCCATGTGGTTCTCTGAGGTTGAATAAAAGCTGAACTGTACTTGGAGGCTTCCTCACATTCATGGCCCTTGGATAATTTCTCCCCAGCATGAATTACATGTTTCAGTGGAAATGGGTCCTGGATTGGAGACTCTACCACACTACAATCAAAGTCTTCTCTGCAGTATGAGTTCTTTAAAAGACAGTAAGATTACATTTTGACATTAGCATTTATTTACCAATTTGTAAGGTTGTTACCTGTGTACAATGTTTGTGATTTGTATAGGAGGGCCTTTATATACTAATTATATTTATAACTTTTTATTAGTGTGATTTTTAAATATATATTTTATTGATTATGCTATTACAGTTGCCCCATTATTTTTCCCCTTTATTCCCTTCCACCCTGTGCCCCCCTCCCACCATCATTCCCCCACCTTAGTTCATATCCATGGGTCATACATGTAAGTTCTTTGGCTTCTCCATTTCCCATACTACTCTTAACCACCCCTGTCTATTTTGAACCTGCCATTTATGCTTCATATTCCCTGTACTTTCTTCCCTCCACTGATAACCTCCATGTGATCTCTATTTCTAATGACTCTGTTTCTGTTCTAGCTGTCTGCTTAGTTCATTTCAGTTTTAGTTTTAGTTTTTTTAGGTTTGGTTGTTGATAGTTGTGTTTGTTGTCATTTTACCATTCATATTTTTTAGCTTCTTCTTTTTCTTTTAGATAAGTCCCTTTAACATTTCATGTAATAAGGGTTTGGTGATGATGAACTCCTTTAACTTGACCTTATCTGAGAAGCACTTTATCTGTCCTTCCATTCTAAATGAAAGCTTTACTGGATAGAGTAATCTTGGATGTAGGTCCTTGCTTTTCATGACTTTGAATACTTCTTTCCAGCCTCTTATTGCCTGCAAGGTTTCTTTTGAGATATCACCTGAGGGTCTTAGGGGAACTCCTTTGTAGGTAACTGTCTCCTTTTCCCTTGCTGCTTTTAAGATTCTGTCCTTATCTTTAATCTTGGGTAGTGTAATTATGATGTGCCTTGGTGTGTGCTTCCTTGGATCCAACTTTTTTGGGACTCTGGGCTTCCTGGACTTCCTGGAAGTCTATTTCCCTTGTCTGATTGGGAAAGTTCTCCTTCATTATGTTTTCCAGTACGTTTTCCAGTTCTTGCTCTTCCTCTTCTCTTTCTGGCACCCCTATGAGTCAGGTGTTGGAATGTTTAAACTTGTCCTGGAGGTTCCAAAGCCTCTCATCATTTTTTTTTATTCTTGTTTCTTCATTCTGTTCTGGTTGAATGTTTCTTTCCTTCTGCTCCAAATCCTTGATTTCAGTCCATTTCCTTCCCTTTCCTATTGGTTCCCGGTATATTTTCCTTTATTTCACTTTTCATAGCCTTTACTTCTTCCTCTATTTTGGAACCATACTCAGCCATTTCTGTGAGCATCCTGCTTACAAGTGTTTTGAACTCTAAATCTGATACGTTAGCTATCTCTTCATTGCTTAGTTGGGTTTTTTTTTGGTGGGGGAACTTTGGTCTGTTCTTTCATTTGGGCCATATTTTTTTTGTCTTGGCACTCCTGTTAGGTTATAAGGGGCAGCGCCTTAGGTATTAGCTAGGGCAGGGCAACCTACATCGCTATGTTGTTGCACTGTATGTGGGGGAGGGACCTGAGAGGGAACAATGCCATGTGCTCAGCTCTTGGCCAGCTTTCAGTCACTTTCCCCACTCCCCACAAGCAAATTGGGCCCTTCTAGTGCTGATTCCCAGGTAGGTGGTTTTGTGTACATTTTAGGACCCTGTGGGTCTCTCTAAAGCAGTCTCCTGTGAGGCTGGGAGTTTTTTCTGCTGCCACAATCCCCACAGGTTTTTTCAATCAGAAGTTTTGAGGCTTCATTTCCCTGCACTGGAGCCCTGGGTTTCATGGTCTGTCTCATTCCCCGCTTGTACCTCCCAGTTTATTCATATGCAAATTTGTATCCACCCAGCTTACCAGCTGCTGCCTTGCTGTGAGTCCTCTCCACCCTGGCTGCCCATCTCCGCCCCTTCTACTGGTCTCAATGAATGCTTCTTTAACTCCTTTGTTGTTTGACTTTCATACAGTTAGATTTTCTGGCAGTTCTGTTTATATTTTGTTAAATCTGTTGTTCTCCTTCTTTTGGTTGTGCAAGGAGGGATGCATATCTACCTATGCCTCCATCTTGTCTGGAATACTTATTGATGTGATTTTTGACACACTTATTACATTTACTACAGCAGCTTTGTTACATTTATTACATTCTGTGTTCTTTAGAAATTTCCCCCAAATTCATCACATTCATTGCCTCCCACTTTATTCAGTGATTCTTATTAAATAAATGGAACTTCCCCCAAAAGTGAGACTTGGGTTTTCTGTTGCCTTTCAAAAAACATAGCTATCAATTTGTAAGACTCCTAAAATGGAATAAACACATAATTCCAAGTAATTCTTTTCACTATCATTTCCTAGAATGAACCCTCCTCAGGAATACTCTGTTATAGTGATATCTTTGTTTCTAAATATGAAAAATACCCAAGTGTAAGTATTTTCCATTTCTTAGGCTTTGAGAAGGAAGCCTGTTTTGGTGTGGACAGAAGAGCAGAGTGCTGACAATGATGATAAATAGGCTGGGCATTTGAGAGACTATCTTCCAACCTGCGGAGTACAGAGTAGGAACCAAGGTAGGATATAGTCCTGAAAGAGAGCAAGTGAGTGGGAGCACTGAAGGGGAAATGCAAACAAGGGTGCAGAAAGGCAGATTTGTCAAGGTACTGGATTTGGACATTTGAAGCCTCATCATTTGTGGATTACTATGACAGGATACTAACTGGTCTTTCTGCTTCCTGTGTCCTATAACCAACATCGAAGTCATCGTTGCAAGGCACTGGTCTCCACACTTAGGGGAACATTGCTATGGGCCCTGCATTGTCCTGGCACCTGCATCTGGCTGTGAGTTAGTCTTGTATTTACCTGAAGATTCAGAAACAGAAATAGCAGAAAGGCCACATTAGGCCAGAGTATCATGGCCCCACATGCTGTTCCCTGATATAATCTGGCAGATTTGGTATCATTAGCTTCTTCTACCAGAACTCTTGAATATTGAACTGGCCCACAGTATCAATTTCTGAGTTCTTTTTTCCCATTTAGACTTGTCAGGCAGGGAAGTTTTCCAGAATCCACAGACATTGTCTTGACCCTGACACTGTATACTTCTTGACTCAGTTTTCACATCCTCAAATGGTACAATGTTGAGGTTAAGGCTTCTTGAGATCAGTTCCAGCTCTGTCACTTGCTAGATAGGTGACCTTAGGCAGGATAATTGGTCTCTCTTATAGTTACTGACAGCCAAAGTCTCCTAGCAACCCCACAGAGATGCCCAATTACTGATGCTATTTCCCTAGCACTGACCCCCCCAGCCCTACTGGTCACTTCCATGTGGACCAGCTCATCAAGTCAAGCCCCTCAGCGGACTGGTCTCCCAAGACCCCATTCACAGCCAAGACCAAATTTCCTGACCCCTGCAGCATTCTCATTCACTGTCGTTCCAACAAGTATCATGGGAATTTCCTCTGTGCTAAATCAGTCTACACAACACACATTGTTTCCTCCCTGGGAATTACATCCTAGTGGTGGGTACGAGCAATAAACAATTTTTAATACAAATAAATCCAATATATAGTCTGTCAGAAGAGGACAAGCACTGTGGAAAAAAGAAAATACTAGAGCAGGGTAAGGAGAATGGGAAAGGTTGGAGGGGATGGGCTGCCATATTAGATGGAGTGGTTCAGTGTGGGTGTCACTGATGAGCAGCATTGGGAGGGATTGAGCAGCAAGCTGTGGGATTACTGAGGAGGTCCAGCAGGTGGAGTGGCCAGTGAAGAGGCCCAAGAACAGGGCATGCCTGGTATGTCTGAGGACCAACTAAGGAGACTGGTGTGGTTGGAGCAGGGTGGGGGAAGGAAACAATGAGAGGAAGGGAGCAAGGTGTATCAGTCAGGGTTCTCCACAAAAACAGCACCAGTAGGACATGTTGATTTTCTGGAGAATCCCAATACATAGATAGAGATCTGTATCTCCATCTATCTCTATACAGAAAAATATCTGTATCTGTATATTTCCTAGTGGATATAGTATATTATATAGGAGTATACTTGTAGATATAGGCTGTGAGAATATATGGTGTATATGTGTGCATGTGTGTATGTATATATGTACATGATACATGTATATATATATATATATATATATATATATATATAAAACACAAAGGCAGAGAGAAAATTATAATCTATATATCTATCTGTCCTATAACCAGTAGAGATGATATAGATATGGATGATAAAGATACAGTTTAAGGAATTGGTTTCCATGAATGTGGGGGCTGGCAAGCCTGAAATCTGTAGGGCAGGTGGCAGGCTGGAAGCTCAGGTAAGAGCTGGTGCTGTATTCTTGAGGCAGAATTAATTCTCTTCTGGGAGGCCTGAATTTTTGCTCCTAAGGCCTTGGATAAGGCCTGCCCATTGAGGACAATTATTTCTGTCTTCCTTACTTGAAGTCAACTGCCTGTATTAACTATACCTAAACAGCACAGTGGCTAGTGGTTGATTGAATAACTGGGCACTACAGCCTAGCCAAGTGGATACAAGAAACTACAACATGAAGTACTAGGGGACTGTCCTGTGGAGTCCACAGGCTGCGACCCTAGGTGAATAAGGAGACACAGGAGGGTTACACTGGAGAACTTGAAGAGCACACTGAGATGGTCTGACAAGTTTCAAAGGACCACTCTGGCCACTGTTTTAAGACTATTATGAAAATAAAGAAAGGAAATTTCATTTAAAATCAAGAAGGGAAGCCCTGGATGGGGAGCTCTCATACACTGTCACTCAGACACCAAACAGGAAGAAGTTTGCTTGACACACCCAGCAAAAGGAAGAACTTTCCCTTCCCCAACAGCAGCCCAGCCAATGAGCTGACACCCCACAGAGCTCTTCCAAACGGCCCCTCCCCACTTCCTCCTTGCCTCTCCCCTGATCTCCCCACATGCCTGTGGTTCTTCAGTTTGCTTGTTCTAAACTGCCGTGCCTCTGCTATTCCCAAATAGATGCATACTGTTGGCGAAATAGCAAGTGCTCTTAAGGCCAACAATATCTTAGAAACATCTTTTGTGCATGTGTATTTTCAGTGTTTGACATGCATTCACTGAAATAGTATTGCTAAGTCATGCATGCACCAGCATTCTTAGAAACACTTTTGGTGTTGCCTTGTTTAGGGAATGGAATAAACAGGAAAAGAGAGGAGAGGTGAGTGAAAACTGATCGCCAGGGTGACCAGTTCTCCAAGACCCACGGCAGTCCAGCTTAATCGTTAAGAGCTTGGTATCTAGGATCACAAGCCTTTACTCTAACACTGTGATCTTGGGCAAGTCACAGATTCCTCATCTATAGTGAGTAGGAAAACTATGTCTAGCAATAGGTCATTGCCCACGCCCACACATCTGGCAGTTTTTAGATTCCACAGCATAAAGTACACATTTACAGTACCTGGATGATATAGTAAGAGCTCAAAATATGACTTATGATGTGAACATATCTAGCATATTATGATGGTAGGAATAAAAACCACTAGAAAGAGTAAGAAAAGTTTGGATTAAAAGATGACCATGGGACCATTACTTGCCAAGGAACAACCACTGACACCTCCTTTACTAAAGTGAATTACTGAAACAGCTGCAGAACTGGACTCTGAGAAGCCAGTCTACCCTGAGGAGTCAGTCTCCCTGTAATTTCAGGTATCTGTAACACTTGCCCACCACAGACTCTGTGGAAGTGGGGCCAAAGTGCTCACTCAACCCAGAGGGAAGCTAACTTATGTAGAGAGGGACCCTCCCCTGACCCAATTGGTCCGTTCTCATGCAAATAAGGACTCCAAATCCTACATTTCAATTGGCCCAAAAAGTACTGTCTTAATTGGCCAGAACAGCCGCTCTAATTGGTAACGAGGCTATAGCTGCCCAGCTCTGATTGGATACCGAAAGTCTCAATCCTACTGAATGAAATAGGATTCTAGAACTCCTTTATAAGGACTAGCTCAGACAGGCATAGTGCAGGCAAGCAGCATAGCACCAGAGGCAAGCAGTTTAGTGCCAACTTCTCCCTTAAGCATGGCTTGCTTAAGCTGCCTGTTTAGCAACAGCTCCAGGCTGTTTATAAATTTGAGCCCAGTTAGCCACTAGGGGGTCATCTCAACAGGTATATTGTTCTCAGGGTCATCAAAACCTTTCATCAACCTTCAAGAGAGGATGATAGAAATAACCATTTATGATTGTGATTGGGTTAATAAACACTGGGTGTTTATAGTACCTAACACAGGTTGCCCTCAAATATTAACTGTTCTCCCCAGCAATAAGGATGTAGCTGGAACACTATGGTGTCTGGGGCCAGGGAAGTTTGAACGGCCATATGTGGAGGTAGGACCAGAAGCACATATCTGTCATGTCTTACTTTTATCTAAGTAGGGAAGCAGGCAGCACAAATGCAATGTGTACAGCTTAAACATTGGTTATTTTCTCATTTATTTTCAGAAAGACACACTGAAATACTTTTATGGCAACAACTTTTAAGATAATGATATGTGGCATACAAGGTAACACATAGAACAGGGAGGTGAGTCTCACAACCAAATCCTGGCACTTGCAGAGAATGACCATTTGCACAACCGAGAAAATCAAGTGATGGGGAAAATCAAGCTTTGTATTTCTTTTCCCTTCACAAACTGGCATAAAATATTTAAAGTAAAAATATTACCAAAAATGTATTTAGCAATAGTTGAGGCTGGCCAGGAAGCTGGGAACCCTCCTATGGCAGGTGGGAGAGTTTTGTTTCCACGCTGTCCTTCCGTTTAATCCAGCAGTGTACAGGAGTCAACACAAGTGCAAATGGAAAGAGGGAGAGGACTCAGACAGCTGGAGGCTGCCCATTCTTAGATTAAATTGATGTTTAAGGGAAGTGTTTTCTCAACCTAAGGCATGCATGCAGTTTAGGGCTATTTTATTCCAAGTAACCTTTGAGACCAAGCCTGCTGCAAAGTCAAGGTGACATTTTAACCAGCGACCTCTGGGTTGGCAGGCAGGCACTCCATCCATTGAGCCATACCAGGCAGGGCCCAAGGTACCATTTGAAAAGCAGTTGCTGAGCATGCAAGAAGGCAATATCTTAGATGCCGCTGTCAAAGCTAGGCAAACTCAGATGGGCAGGGAGAACCACGTGCAAAATCAATCAGCTGCATGAGTTGAAACCTAACAAGGGAGAAGGATTAGAGGAATTTACAAGGGGAAATTTGGAGCAATTTTTTTTTTCTTCTTGAGCAGGCAGTTTCAATGGCCTTCCGTGAACAGCCATAGACACTGAAGAATGTAACCAAGTCTAGAGGCTACTCCTCTACTTAAACCCTGCCCCAGGCAGAGATCAATTGGCACTTCCAATGGGTTTCCCCACCAGGCAACTTCCAAGTGCACAACTGGGAGAGTTGGGCCAAGGTCCATTTCTCGGCTCATAGAACAGCTGCAGTACATGTGAGGGGAAGGGGAGCCTGGCTCACACATAAGCCTAGCACCTCCTCTGTCACCACATATACTGAGTGTGCTGGGAAGTCTCCTCATATAGGTGGGACAGGGGGTAGTGGGAGGCGGGCTGGATGTGCTGTGGATGGCACATACCAGCTCAAACCCTGGAACCGTGAAGGGTGGGTCCCAGGGGTCCTCACCTCTGTCAGTCAGTGTCCATGTGGCCAATCTACAAGGCTGGAAGTCAGGTACAGAATGAACTGTTCCTAAGAGTCTCTAATGCTTTGGGCATAACCTGGCTGAATTCAGAGAACTTGGGCTTTTAGACAGCACCAAGCTTCAACTCTGTTTGACCTGGAGTCCAATGAGTCCACCATGACATGGAAGACCCTCTCTGTGCTGGGAGCTGAGGTGAAGCATTCATAGGGGTCAGCAGGCTGCCCAGATTGATGGGTGTACCTCCATAAACCAGGAACCTATTACCTTCTGCCCAGACCAGGTCTCCTTGCTCTCCCACCTTTATGACACAGGGTGCAACAGCCTGCACTGGTGTGGGCTCCCCATTCTTTGTGGGGGCAGGGGGAAGGGACATGCCACCAGAAACTGTGTATGAAGACACCACAGATGTTATTTTATCCCTGTGATTTCTATGACCGAGCTGAAAGATTAAGGTGATGAATGATCTGTACCTGCAGGACTAGAGGGTCATTCAAACTTCTGGGCACAGACACTCCTCCTACCAGAGACTGTCACGGTGCTGGTGACCACTTCTTGACTTGTAGAATCACAAGTCTCAACATGCTGCTCACCACTGTCACAACTGGACAGTCCTCAGGTAGTGGAATACCCAGATGGAGGAGAGGAAGTGGCCATTTTCTAATGAAAGAGCACAAATACAAAGCTCTCTGCCTTTCCTGTGAACACAGTTAATACCTTCAGAAAACTGGACAAAGGCAGGGCAAGGACCAGGATGCAGTTTAATATTCTGGCTATAACAAGTAAACTCTAATGCAGGGGGCACTGGGGACTGCCCAGCTGGAGAGAGTGGGGCAGAGCCTTCTGAGAGCAGGCTGTGCGCTCTGCTTCTCCTGTCTGCAGCACAACAGGAAATGGCAAACCAGAGAGGTGGAGGTGACTTTAAACACAAGCAGATGGTTGAGACTGTCCCACCTGAGGCCAAGGTGCACCTGCCTGCTGTGTGTAGGGTCATTGTAGGGTCATTACCCTTCAACAGTTGGAGGGTAATGTTTACACAGACTAAGCCTCTGCTTTAGGTATCACCCCAGCCTCAGAGTCAAGTTGAGGTCCAGGAAAGCTGGGTAACTCAGGAATTTTGAATAATCTCTGCCTCCCAGGCAGAAGTTCCAAGTTCTGAAAGCTGGGTTTGGGGCGATACCCAGAATCATGGACTGTGTGTGAGGTTGGATCACTATATTCCCCAAGAACAAATGGCTAATAAGCGAAATGATGTTACCAGTTAGGGGTTGCTAAATCAAAAGAGGGACACACCATTCAAATGAATTGTCCTGGAAGAAGAAAGGCAGAAAGCCAGTGGGTACACAGACCAAGGAGATCTTGCAGAAGGTGGCATGACACAGAAGCTGGGGAGCAGCATTTCAGTCAGTCCCGGCCGACACGAGAGGACGCATGCCCTTTACTCCGGATGTCAGCTGTGTGGGTGAGGACAAAGGGTTCTGCCAAAAGCAGAAACCCTCTTATGTGAGAGATTCAAGTAAAGTGAAATGCTTGTAGACCATTTTCTTACTGTTTTGTACCTTTGCTTCTTAACCTTAATTTCTATAATTTTACAATTTCTCTATTTTTGACTTTCATACACTCGGCCTGCACATAGCTCATCAGAGGGCCACAGGCATGTGGACCTCACTGGATTGGTCTCCAGCCTCTTCCCACCTTTCTTGTCTCCATGTCAGGTCATATGGTTAGCTGTCCCTAATGGGGTGTGAACAGAAGTTATGTGTGAATTCTAGGCCAAGGGGGCTAAGAATTGTATAATTTCTCTTAATAATCAAAATGTAAATTTGATAAACAAATTTCTAAGTTGTTAATGAAGCTCCATATTGGTTCTTACACTTGGCAATTCAGACTAATTACACAGTACTGCTATTCGGGTAAGGCAGTTCTGAACCATCAGGAGTGTCTGATATTCTTAAATTCTCAAAACTCACAACTCTGTGAAGCTTGATTCTCAGTAATAAAATAACTATCTTGACATAAACTTTCATGGTTATTTCCTGGAATGGATTCTCTTACCTTCAATTATTCATATACTCAGTCTCAAAGCTCTTTTCTTTAAACTGCAATCACTTTTCTCCAGTGTGGTGTTTCTGATGCTGAATGAGGTTTGCAGTCTGGCTGAAGGCTTTCCCACACTTACTACATTTGTATGGTTTCTCCCCTGTGTGCGTCCTCTGATGTTGGGTGAGATGTGTGCTTCGAATGAAGGCTTTCTCGCAGAGTTTACACTTGTAAGGTTTTTCTCTAGTGTGAATTCTCTTATGTTGAGTAAGGGCCGAATGGTCACTGAAGGCCTTCTCACATATGTTACACGCATATGGTTTTTCCCCAGTATGAATCCTCTGATGCTGGGCTAGGGCAGATTGGTCCCTGAAGGCTTTCTCACACAAACCACATCTGTAAGGCTTTTCTCCAGTGTGAATCTTCCGATGTCGAGCAAAGGATGAATTATCTCTGAAAGCTTTACCACATTCATTACACTTATAAGGTTTCTCTCCAGTATGAATTCTCTGGTGCTCAGTTAGGGAAGAGTTCACTCTGAAGGCCTTTCCACATTCATTACATTCAAAGGGCTTCTCTCCAGTGTGAATTCTCTGATGCTGAAGAAAACTTGTACTTTGATTGAAGGCTTTCCCACATTCGTTACATTTATAGGGTTTCTCTCCACTGTGAATATTCTGGTGTTTGGTAAGATGCGCCCTGCACACAAAGGCTTTGTCACATATATTACATTTGAACGGTTTCTCTCCGGTATGTATTCTATGATGGTGGGCAAGGTGTATGTTTCGGATAAAAGCTTTTCCACATAAGTTGCATTCAAAAGGTTTCTCTCCAGTGTGAATTTTCTGATGGTAAGTGAGTGAGGAGCTCACTGAGAATGCCTTGCCACATTCCTTACATTCATACGGTTTCTCGCCAGTGTGAATTCTTTGGTGATGGATAAGGTGTGTGCTCTGGTGAAAGGCCTTCCCACATTCTCTACATTCATACCGTTTCTCTTTAATAAGAGTTTTTGGATTAGAATTAAGCTTTTCAGTATGAATCTTCCGATGTTTATTAAGGGTCGAACTTGTAGTGAAGACTTTTCCACACTCACCACACTCAAAGGCTTTTTTGCTAGACTGAAATCCCTGACTTTGAACAGAAGATGAGCTCATGGTGTCGGGCCTCCCAGATCCATCCCACTCCTGGTCACTGCCCACAGGTGAGGTTTTCTGGGGAGTTAGTGCCCCTATCCGCAGCTTCACCTCACGGCCTCCATGCTGCTGTTCCCATGGACCATCACATGCCCAGTGACTCCTGCTAGTGAATCTCCCTTCCACCATCCACTGATCCAACTCTTCTTCAGGAATATCTGCCTTGAGAGTAGATTTCTTACTCACAGGGAGAGGCATCCAATCTGAAAGACATCAAAACCAAAAATGTCTGTTTTATCCTAGCAAAATATCTAGCTGGGATTAAGTTGATGAGCCTGTTTAAAATGCTAATAAAAAGATAGCATTTTTGAAGATTTCTTGAAAAAGGGAAAAGAGGTGAACAGAGGGCAAAGTAGGAAGGGGTTGATCTAATGTGCAATGTGATATGCAGGAGATCTTGGGACCTGGAGTCCAGAAATCATAGGCCTAGGTTACGATCCTGAATATAACATTTATTTTATTTGTGACTATAAAGAAGCTACCTGATTTTCTAAGCCATAGAAAAACCTACACAGAGCACATTATGCCAACAGATAAGAAAAAAATGTACCTTATTTGTACCTATAATGATATAGTCATTTAACAATCCATATGTGACCTTAAGAAATCATTGAAACTAGAAGAATGAATGTGGCCGAAAAAATTCAGCTCCAAAGTACCTACCAAAACCAGTATTTTAATGTTTTATATGCTCATTTGAGCATTCAGATGGATGATAAAAAGTTAGGCTACTCTTAAAGAGGCTGTGTGAAGGACCTCCTGTAACTGATGAGGAAGCAACATCTTCAAATTTATAAGAATAACATGACATCTATATGAGGTGAATGCACAGAGAACTGGGATGTACCCACCACGTCTTAGAGGGCAAGGCCCTGAATCCAGGGAAAGGAGAATACTAGGCAACTAGAAGAGAACCCTGCTCTTTGAGAAGGAGCCACAGTCCCATGAATTATATGACAAAATGATTCCTCTCTCCAAATACAAATTTCACTCTTAACAATGGTTTCACTTGTTTTCCTTCACAGCACCTTGATATTAACAAGTAGCACTCTGAATTGCATATTAGTTTTGCATATGTATTTGTGAATATGTACCTTTTATGTTAAGTCTATTTAAGACTCTACACTAAAAAAATGGAATAATAAGCATTAGCTGCTAACACACATAATGCAGATTATGGAAAAGTACTATCAAGAACAAGCCTCCCTCATTACTTTTTTTCTCTACTCAATCAAGAAAATCTGCAAAGAGCTATTTTTTAAAAATTCTTTAAAGTTATCTGAGAAAGTTAAATGGGTTCATTTTAAGGCTAAAAATCCTGGTGAGCTCAGAATATGTATCTTTGCTCAAAACAAAGAATGGTCAACATTAAACACTAATATTGCCAAATCTCAAAAACTTAAGAACTGACTTTCACTCCTGGACCTGATAGAGTTGCCTGTGGCAGACCAATATACCTGTGGAAAATGACTGGGAAATCTGAAATGAAAAGAAAGCTGTCTAAAGGCAACCCATGTATGTCACTTGAGGTCAACTTGATAGTCTAATTTGGGGGAGAAAAGGGAAATATAAAGAGCTGATTCCCAAATTTAGTGTTTTTCATCTCACAGAATCTGCTGAATTCTTATGCTTCTCAGGGCAGGAGACTACAGCTAAGCAGAGATTCAGAATTTTCTATAGTACTGTAGAGTCAAAAATGAGTTCAGGACCTTTCAAGGAAGGGGTGGGGCAGGCATAGTTAATGTGTAAGGCTCTCATTTGGGACTCAAACATTTGCATCATAGGGATTCCAGAAGAAGAAAAAATGAATGGGAACTTTGTTTAAAGCAGTATTAGCTGAAAACTTTCCCAACCTGAGGAAGAAAACATATCTAGGAAGCATAAAGTACCAAACAAGATGAACCCAAAGAGGTCCACACCAAAACATATTATAATTAAAATGACAAAAGTCAAAGATACAGAGGCAATCTTAAAGGCAGCAAGAGTAAAGCAACAAGTTACACACAAAGGAACCCTCATAGGGCTATCAGCTGATTTATCAGCAGCAACTGCACAGGCCAAAAGGAAGTGGCAGGACATCTTTAAAGTGCTAAAAGAAAGAAAGCTGCAACCTAGTATACTACATCTGGCAGGATTTTCATTCAGAATTGAAGAAGACATAAGGAGTTTCCCAGACAAAAAAACTAAAGGACTGTCATCACCATTATTTTGGCTTTAAAAGAAATGCTAAAGGGTCCTTTTTAAGCAGAAAAGGAAAGGCCATAAGCAGAAATAAGAAAATATGATAAAGAAACAAATTTCACAGGTAAGACCAAACATTTAATAAATACAGTGAATCAGATATTTAAAAAGCCACTATGAAGGTCAAAAGAAAAAAGCATCAAACTCAAAAGACAATAAGTAGTTAGAAGATATACCACACAAAAAAGATCTGATATGTAACATAATATCAATAACATAAAGCAAGGAGGAGGGAGTTAAAAATGTAGTCCTTATAGAATATATTTGAACTTAAATGCCTATCAGCTTAAAATAGACTACTACAGTTACAGAATAATATACATAAACCTCATGGTAGCCACAAACCAAAAAACTACGGAATATATACAAAGAATAAAGAGAAAACAGCCATATAAAACACTAAAGAAAACCAGCAAACCTCAAAGGAAAAGAGAGGAAAAAGGCAGAAACAGAGAATTGTAAAGATGACCAAAAACAATTAACAAAATGGGAATAAGTATATACTTATCAATAATTTCTTTAAATGCAAATGAATTAACTTCCAATAAAAGACATAGGGTAGCAGAATAAATAAAAAACAGACCAGTCTATATGCTGTGTACAACAGATTCACTTAAGATCAAAAGACACACACAGGCTGAAAGTGAAGGAATGGAAAAAGATATTCCATGCAAATAGAAATAAAATGGAAGCTGGAGTAGTGATACTCTTATTAGACAAAACACAAAATGTTTAAAAGGGCAAAGAATATTACATAATTATAAAGGGGTCAATCCAAAAAGAGAATATAACAATCATAAATATCTATGCACCCAACAAAGGAGCACCAAAATATACAAAGTAATTACTAATGGACATAAAAGGAAAAATCCACGGTAATACAATACTAGTAGGAGATTTTTAACACAGCACTCACATCAGTGTATCAACAGATCATCAAGAGAGAAAATTATTAAGGAAATAATGGCCTTGAATGGCATGTTAGATCAGATTCACCTAATAGATATTTTAGAACATTTTATCCAAAAAGTACAGAATTTTTTTAAGTACACACAGACTATTCTACAGGCTAGATCATATATCAGGCCACATAACTCAATAAACTCAAGAAGATTGAAATCATATCAAATATCTTTTCTGACTGCAGTGGCATGAAAATTAAAAAGCAGCTACCAAAAAAAACTGGAAAAAAACCCACAAATATGTGCAGATCAAAACAATATCTTACTAAGCAACCAATCAATCAAAGAGGAAATTAAATAGGAAATCAAAAACTATCTTGAAACAAAAGAAAATACAACTTTTTAAAATGTATGGGACGTAGCAAAAGCAGCTGAAGAAGAAAGGCATAGTTGTACAGATCTACCTCAAAAAGCAGAAATCATTCCAAATAAACAATCTACTTCTATACCTAAAGGGACTAGAAAAAGAACAAACAAAACCCAAAGAAACCAAAAGGAAGAAAATAGTTAAGATCAGAGTGGAAATAAAAATAGAACTAAAAAACAGGAAAGACCAATAAAACTAAGAACTGGTTCTTTGAAAACATAAAATTGAAAAACCTACTTTTTTCTTCTTCTTGGACTTCCACCAAGATAGAGGCATAGGTGGAAACACTATGCCTTCTCCCACAACCAAGTTTGAATACAACAAGGTTTAGTAAAAGCAAAAATGCAGCCAAAGAACAGAAAAATGAACTATACGGAAGTCCAACAAAAACGGACCGTTCAACCGGGATGGGTAAGAAGGGTGGAGCCAGCAGCGGAGCAGGGTCGGGCAGGAAGGATCCCCCAACTCAGGCGCACAGGCAGCTGGGGTAGCATCGAGGACCCAGCGAGGGTTCGGGGCAGGCTGAGCAAGGTCACACATTTGTGCGCAGATAACCAGCAAAGGAGTGAGCAGTGAGACGGACCACGCAGGCCCTGGCGGCAGGAGGAGGCAGAGGGGACCACCATTGATTTCCTTTGACTTTGCCCCCACATACAGCGTCACAACCCAGCGACTGAGTTGCCCTGCCCTGGTGAACACCTAGGGCTCCGCTCCTCATACGTAACAGGCACATACAGACCAAAACATTATGGCTCAGGAAGAACTCAAAGTCCCAGAGCCAATAACTCTAAGCAACCAAGAAATAGCCAACCTATCAGATGCACAGTTCAAAACACTGGTGATCAGGATGCTCACAGAACTGGTTGATTATAGTCACAAATTAGAGGAACATATGAAGGCTAAACTAATTGAAATGAAGGGAAATGCACAGGAAACCAATAGTGATGGAAAGGAAACTGAAACTCATATCAAGGGAGTGGACTAGAAGGAAGAACAAAACATCCAACCAGAAAAGAATAAAGAAACAAGAATTCAAAAAAAATGAGGAGAGGCTTAGGAACCTCCAGGACATCTTTAAACGTTCCAACATCTGAATTATAGGGGTACCAGAAGGGGAAAAGAAACAGCCATGAGTGGAAAACACATTTGAACAAAGAATAAAGGAGAACGTCCCCAGTCTGGCAAAGGAAATGGACTTCCAGGAAATCCAAGAAGCTCAGAGAGTCCCAAAGAAGTTGGACCCAAGAAGGAACACACCAAGGCACATCATAATTACATTGCCCAAGATGAAAGAGAGGATCCTAGGTGCAGCAAGAGATAAGGGGACAGTCACCTACAAAGGAGTGCCCATCAGACTGTCAGCAGATTTCTCCAAAGAGACCTTACAGGCAAGAAGGGGCTGGAAACAAGTATTCCAAGTCATGAAATCCAAAGACCTACAGCCAAGATTGCCCTATCCAGCAAAGCTTTCATTTAGAATGGAAGCACAGATACAGTGCTTCTCAGATAAGGTCAAATTCAAGGAGTTCATCATCACCAAGCCCTTATTATATGAAATGTTAAAGGAACTTATCTAAGAAAAAGAAGATGAAAAATATGAACAGTGAAAGCACAGCAAACTCACAGTTATCAACAACCACACCTAAAACAAAAGCAAACCAAGAGGACAGCTAGATCAGGAGCAGAACCATAGAAATGAAGAACACATGGAAGGTTAGCAACAGGGGAGTGGGAGGAGGAGAAGGGGGGAGAAGGTACAGAAAATAGCATAGACAATAGGTAGAAAATAGATAGGGGGAGGGCAAGAATAGTAGGGGAAATATAGAATCTAATGCACTTGAGACACGTGGTCATAAACTAAAGGGGGGGAATGGTGGGGGAGGGGGTGTACAGGGTGGAGGAGAATAAAGGAGGGGAATAGAACAACTGTAATGGTATAATCAATAAAATATATTTTAAAAAAAAGAGAAAAAGAAAAACCTTCAGCCAAACTCATCAAGGAAAAAAAGAGTCCAAATAAAATCATAAAGGAAAAAGAAGTTACAACCAACACAACAGAAATAAAAAGAATTATTAAAGGATACTACAAATAATTACATGCCAACAAATTCAACAACCTAGAAGAAATGTTATAATTTTTTATAAGTATGTAACCTTCCAAGACCAAATCAGATAGAAATACAAAATCTAAACGAACCAATTACTAGCAAAGAAACTGAAGTGGTAATCAGAAAAACTCACAACAAATAAAAGTCCAGGGCCAGGTGGCTTCACATGTAATTCTACATAACATTCAGAGAAGAAATCATGCCTGTCCTTTGTAAACCATTTCAAAAAAATCGAAGAGAAAGGAATGCTTCTAAATACATTCTATGAAGCCAGCATTACCCAGGTAGCAAAACTAGACAAAGACATTAAAAAAAAATTACAGGCTAATATCCTTGAAAAACATAGGTGCAAAAATTCTCAAAAGAAAATTGGCAAACTGGATTGCTAATATTAAACATATTAATTATTAAACAACAACATATTAAAAGGATTACATATCATAACCAAATGAGTTTCACCCCAGGAATGCAAGAATGGTTCGACATACATAAATCAATGTGATACATCATATTAACAAACTAAAGGATAAAAATTGTATGAATATCTCAATAGATGCAGAAAAAGCATTTGACAAAATCCAACATTCATATGATAAAAATTCTTTAAAAAGTGGATTTAAAAGAAACTTAAATCAAAATGATAAAGGCTATATGCAACCAAGCCCAGAGCTAACATCACACTCAATTTTGAAAAGCCAAGTTTTTCCTCTAAGATCAAGAACAAGACAAAAATGCCCACTCTCATCACTATTATTCAACATAGTATTGGAAGTTCTACCCAGAGCAATCAGACCAGAAAAAGAAATAAAAGGCATCTAAGAAGCGGCAAGAGATAAGGAGACAATTACCTACAAAGGAGTTCCCATCAGACTGTCAGCAGATTTCTCAAAAGAGACTTTACAGGCAAGAAGGGGCTGGAAACAAGTATTCCAAGTCATGAAATCCAAAGACCTACAGCCAAGATTGCTCTATCCAGCAAAGCTTTCAATTAGAATGGAAGGGCAGATAAAGTGCTTCTCAGATAAGGTCAAGTTCAAGGAGTTCATCATCACCAAGCCCTTATTGTATGAAATGTTAAAGGAACTTATCTAAGAAAAAGCAGATAAAAAACATGTACAGTACAATAACAGCAAACTCACAATTATTATTAACAACCACACCTAAAACAAAAACAAACAACTAGAAATGGAGAACAACAGAACCAATAGAAATGGAGATCACCAGGAGGGTTATCAACAGGGGAAAGGGAAGAAGAGAGAGGAAGAAAAGGTACAGAGAATAAGTAGCACAGATGGGAGGTAGAAAATAGGGGGAGGACAAGAATAGTATGGGAAATGTAGAAGCTAAAGAATTTATAAGTATGACACATGGACATAAACTAAAGGGGGGAATGTGGGTGGAGGGGGTGTGCAAGGTGGAGGGGAGTGAAGAGGGGAAATGGGACAACTGTAATAGCATAAACAATAAAATATATTTTAAAAAAGAAATAAAAGGCATCCAAATTGAAAAGAAGTAAAACTCATTATTTGCAGAAGACATAATACTGTATATAGAAAACCCTAACAACTCCACCAAAAGACCATTAGAACTAATAAATGACTTCAGTAAAATTGCAGAATACAGAATCAATATACAGAAACCCTTTCAAAAAAAGGGTTTCAAACCATATAACTAAGGTTTCAAGCAAGGCATGCAAGTACTATGGCCCAAGCCCCCTATATAAGGTAGTCAAGAGGCCACCCCCAGAGAGGGACCAGAAATGAACCCAATTTAATTTCAAATCAACAGAAGTTTCAAGAATTGGTACATCAGGTATATCCAGAAGTGAGAAGTGGGAGTGGATAAAGGAAGGAGGTTTATGGTCAATGGACAAAGGCTCAGAGGGACTAGGGACATTTGTCTCCCAACTCCACAGAAGACACAAAAGATAGGAGGCCCTTTCTCCCCAGGAGAGGGTCACTGAAGCTGCTCTGCATGAAAACACCCAAGCAGCCCATGAGGGCCAAGAGAGCTGTGCTGATTCAGGCCAGGCCCCAGCACTCACTCAGCAAAGCTTCCCCCAAGGCCCTCAGGCCTCCCGCTGTTCAACTACAGTCCAGATGCGGAAGGAAAAACTTCTACCAGGAAAGAGGTACCACAGAAATTCAGGCACAAAGAGACTATGAAGGGAGAAGAAAACATCTTTTGAAAATCATTATCTTTAGAGGTAGAATATTTTAACTGCAAAACCAGAATAAGGGCTTACAGATAAAGGAATATTCAAAGAAACAAGAGTTCTTGGAAGTAAAAATTATGACAAAATTTGAAAACTCAATAGAGAAGTCCCACAGTAAACAGAAAACCAGAAAAAGAAAAAAGAAAGAAAAAGAAACCATTTTCAGGCAATCAACAAATGACAAATGACAAATGAAAGATGTGGTCCCCAGACAGTTTCCAGGTCACAGCATGGGACCAAAACAGTCAGGAGTCTCTATGAACTGAAGTGACAGGGACCAGGGTTTGGGGAGGCCAAGACACCTAAAACTGTGGCCCACTAAAGACAAGAAAGCTGAGGAAATTCAATTTGCAGTTTAAAACCTTCCTACAAGGGAAAAAAAAAGCCCAGAACACTTTGCTGGTTCCACCAAACATTTCATGAAGACACCAATCTACACACATTTTCCTAGAAAAGAGAAAAGGGGAAAGTTCCACATTCACTGTATAAGGCTAATATTATTCTGACCAAAGGAAACAAAATTATAGAATAATATTGCCCTGACTGGTTTGGCTCAGTGAGTTGGGAGTCATCCCACAAAGCAAAATGTCACCAGTTTGATCTTTGCATCTTTTGCTTAGTTCTGTCCCTGGTTGTTGTGTGTAACAAGGGGCAACCAACTGACATTTCTCTCACACATCAATGTTTCTCTCCCTTTCTTTCTCCCTCCCTTCTCCTCTCTCTTAAAAATAAATAAAATCTTTTAAAAAAAACAAACTAATACTACTCATGAATACTGATGTAAAAATTCTTAAAATGTTAGCAAATTAAATCTAGCAATATTTTAAAAGGATAATAGATGAAGATTAACTTGGTTTATTCCAGGAATGCAAATTTGGCTTGGCATTTTAAAGCCAATCAATATAATTCACTGTATTAACCACAGCATCATCTTAATGATTCAGAAAAGCAATGGACAAAAGTTCAGTATCTGTTTAGGCTAAACTCCCATCAAACCAGGATACTTGTAAACTTCCTCAACCTGATAGAGAGCACCTATTAAAACCTCGGTGGTGGAAGACGGAGTGCTTCCCCCAAGACAGCCAACAAGGGGGTGGCAGCATGCCAGCTGCCACTCAGCTCTGTGCCAGGCCATAACCCATGCAGTAAGAAACACGGGGACTCACAGACATTGCTGTGGGGATGCAAAATGGAACAGTCCCTTTGAAAAAAACATTTTCACAATTTATTATAAAGTTAAATACACATTTAATATACAAACCAGCAACCCCACCTCTAGTGAACACTGACCTCAGTGAAAACATACTTTGAGTAAAAATATAGGAACTAAAAACACACCCACACAAAAAATTTGTACCTGGATGTTTATAGGAGCTTCAGGCAAAGACTGAAAACAACCCAAAGGTTCATCACTGAACAGATGAACAAACAGGGGTCCGGCTGAACAACAGGATGCTGGTCAGCAAAGCAAGGGACGACAACATGTGAAAGAGCCAGGATGGGTCTCAAACATATTATGTTAAATAAAAGAAGTCAGACACAAAAAAACACATGCTACATAATCCCATTCACTGGGGACACTGGAACCGTGACCTGGGGACAGAGGTATCCCGGAAAGTAACTGCAAGAAGTAACAGGAATTTCCAGGGGTGACCAGAATGTTACTTTTTCTTGATTTGTGACAGTTATACAACTGTATGAATTTTATACTTTAAACCTGATTTATTCTATCACATATATTAAATTATACTTTAATGAATCTGATTAAAAATATTTTACAAACTTAGGCTGCTGGTTAAGATGGCCACAAAGGTAGACATGGCCCACCTCTCTGTACAACCACACCAAAATTACAACCAAAATATAGAATAAACGTCACTCAGGAACATCAGAAATTGAGTTGAATGGAAGTCTGACAACTATAGAACTGAATAAAACACATCCATCCAGACTGGTAGGAGGGGTGTGGTCACAGAAAGCGCTAACACGGTATAACCCACCTTGGAGATCCACAGAGGCTCTACCCCACCCAATTTATGGGCCCATATAAACTGCTTTTTCATAAGAATGGCTGGTCTTGGCTCCTAAATCCTATCAAACAAGCAACACCTGGCTTCAGTGAGCCCAAGCAGCAGCCAGATTAGAGTCAAAGTGTGGCTTCATCTGGGAATCTCCAAGCCCAGCACAAGTAGCAGCCATTTCAGATTGCTTTATAGCCCAGGCAGGGTACCCCAGATAAAACACAGGTGGGGGCTGACATCAGCCTATACCACCCAGGAAACCCAAGGCCAATGCACCCAGTGGACAGCTACAGACCATGATGGAGAACCACCACCCTAACCCTGCACAGCTGATCCTGGCTGATCAATGGGAGGTCAGAGGTTTGTGGTGAGTGGTCACAGCCAATCCTTGCAGCTGACTGGCCTGGGTAAATCCCTCCCATTGATCTGCCAACAGCAACCAAGGTTCAACTACAAGAGGAGGGTGTACTCAGCCAACACAAAGGGCACACCTTGAGTATCCAGCTCAGGTACTAGGGGAGGCTGTGCCACTTGGCCCTATAGGACATCTACTACACTAGGCCACGCTACCAAGACACAGAGTCAAAGCAGCTCTGCCTAATACATAGAAACAAACACAGGCAAGCTGCCAAAATGAGGAGACAAAGAAACATGGCCCAATGAAAAAACAGATCAAAACTCCAGAAAAAGAGCCAAACAAAATGGAAATAAGCAATCTATCAGATGCAGAGTTCAAAACACTGCTTATAAAGACACTCAAGGAACTTAGTGAGGACCTCAGCAGCATATATAAGACCCAGTCAGAAACGAAGGATACACTAATTGAAATAAAGAACAACTTACAGGGAAACAACAGTAGAACGGATGAAGCCGAGAATCAAATCAATGATTTGGAACATAAGGAAGCAGATAACAACCAATCAGAAGAATAAGAAGAAAAGAATCCAAAAAAATGAGAATAATATAAATAGCCTCTGGGACAACTTTAAGAGGTCCAACATTCACCTCATAGGGGTGCCAGAAGGAGAAGAGAAAAAGAAATGGGAAATCTATCTGAAAAAATAGTGAATGACAATTTCTCTAATTTGGTGAAGAAAATAGACATGCAAGTCCAGGAAGTGCAGAGAGTCCCAATTATGATGGATGTAATGAGTCCCACTCCAAGGCACGTCGTTATTAAAAGGCCAAAGGTTAAAGATAAAAAGAGACTCTTAAAAGCAAGAGAAAAGAAGTTAGTTACTGAAAGGCTGCCAGATGGGAGAGGGGGAATGGATGAAGAGGTAAAGGGATTAAGAAATACAAATAGGCAGTCACAGAATAGTCATGGAGATATAAAGTACAGCATAGGAAATGGAGTGGGCAAAGAACTTATCCAAATGACCCAAGGGCATGAACAATGGTGGGGGATCCTGGGTGGAGGGTAGCTAAGGGGTAAAGTGAGACAACTATAATAGCATAATCAATAAAATATAATTTAAAAAATAAAAACCTCAATAGAAGTGGAGGATAAAACTGTAAAATCTGTCAAGAAGTAGAACAAAAAGGCATAAAGATGAAAATTTTAATGAAAGGAAATTAGACCAGTCCAGGAGGTATCAAGCGTTCCATGAAGACAAAGAGAAAAAGTGAAGGTAGAAATCAAACAGAAGAAAATGTCTCTACCATAACTGAAGAACCAAAGAGCAGGAATTTTATTTATTTTTCAAAAGGACAATATTGTTTATTGATTTAAACTGGGAACAATTCAACAAATGCTGATCACATGTTAGGTACAATGCTAGCCATTATAAAAAAGAAAAAAATGGGTTAGCTTACAAAAGAATAAAGTGTCCAACACAGTGTGGATTAAAATGTCCCTTTGAGAATAAAAATATTTGCACTGCCTTTTAATTCTAAGTTCTCCAATAACATCAAGTCCAAAGCAAACTATTTTCCAACCAAATGCCTAGAAATCTGACAGTGGTGAAGAATGAATAGTAATTTTAATCACACTACTGCACACACAAACAGACAATCTACAGAAGATCTGAAAGGTAAAATACAAATTTGCTGCCCTTTAATAAAAATGTATGAACTGGTAACATGAACCTGGAAGAACTGAGGTCTAAGTTAATATATAAAGACTTCACTTAAATTTTCTGAATGTTTAGAAGCTTTTAAAAAAATGTACTACTGCTCTGACAAATGTGGCTCAGTTGGTTGGGTGTCATTCCTTAAAGTGAAAGGTCACTAGTTCAATTCCTGGTCAGGGCACATTGCCTGGGTTGTGGGTTTGGTCCCCAGTTAGACCATGTGCAAGAGGTAACCAATTGATATTTCCCTCTTACACTGATGTTTCTCTTCCCCTCTACTTCCCATCCCCTCTCTCTAAAAATAAATAAAATCTTTTAAAGAATAAAATTTTTAAATGTACTATTAAAACCAATAGGGATGAATTAGTTCAACTCCCTCTCATGGTAGATGAGCGGTCACACAAAATGCAAAGGGCAATCTTTTTTTTTTAAGATTTTATTTACTTATTTTTAGAGAGAAGGAAAGGGAGGGAGAAAGAGAGGGAGAGAAACATCAATATGTGGTTGCCTTTCATGTGACCCTCCACTTGGGGATCTGATCTGCACCTAAGTATGTCCCCTGACTGGGAATCGAACTAGAAACCCTTTGGTTTGCAGTCCACACTCAATCCACTGAGCTACACCAACCAGAGCCAAAGGACAAGCATTTAGATGGAAAGGCCTCAGCAAATGCTGCAACAGAGGCTCACAGAAGCCCAGTGAATATGTAAGTGAGTACAAAGAGAACCACGCGAGGTGCATCCCTTGGAAACTTTAGAACACTGGAGTAAAAGGAGGAGCTCCTGCCAGTTTTTGGAGAGGAGAGCAGGTCACAGCTGATGAAGACTAAGAATGATTTTGTATTTTGCAACAATTGACTGAAGTCCAGAAACCAATGGAGCAATGTCTTCACAATTCTGAAGGAAAAGACATGCAGTGCTGAATTCTATCTAATCAATCTATCCAGAAAGTGTCAGGGCAGAAAAAGACATTTATAGACATGATAGGCTACAAAAAATGAACTCACATGCATTCTTCCTCAGCAAGCTACTGAAAGATGTGTGCCGCCAAAAGGAGGGAGTAGACCAAGCAGGGAAGCCACAGGAGACACGCAGCCAGAGATGGGGGGCATCACAGCAGTATGAGAGCTAGGTGCCTGGCACTCTAGGATGGAGCAGGTCACACAGTCCAGAAAATGGTTTCATTTTCCAGAAAAATGAAACCTTGACATTGCCTGATGAATCTCAAAGTCTTGCAAAGAGATGTAGACCACTGGAAGAGGGCTGAGATTAACTGAAATTAAATGAAGCTCTGAACCAATAAATACCAGGAACAGATTGCCTAGGAAAGCAATAGCTGTCATAATTGACTACATGGACCAATGGGACCAACGGAGAATACTGCTTAAGGATGTAAACACTGATTATTCCTGTGACCTAAATGACTCTGCAACTCTACTGGGAAGTCAGGGAATGAAAAGGCAATGAGATGGCTAATTGGAGTAGTGAGTTTCACCCTCACCCTTTATAGGAGGAACTCAAAAAATAAGATCTAAAACTGAAAAGTCAAGAGAAAGAAATACAAACATGTGACTTGGAGACATGGAAGCAAAAACACCAAATAATCAGCAACAAGAAGAGAAAGCACTTACTTTTGCAGAGGGGTGGAAGAGGAAAGGGGTGACCGAGGCCCCTGTTTTCCATAGTAAACATTGTAGTTTCACTAAATTGAATGCATGTATTGATAAAATTTAATTCTAAAAATAGAAAAGAACAGAATAAACTGTAAAAAAGTCAAAGGAAAGAAATAATAAAAAGCAAAAATTAATGAAATGGGTCAAGACAAAATAGAAAGGATAAGCTAAGTCAAACCTTTATTTATTTAAAAAGCCTACTAAGAAAGCAAAACTCTCATAAGACTTATCCAGAAAGAAAAAGACAAAAGTAAATATTAGAAATCATACCTTCACTCAACAAATACACTTAGAAGCTGGGGTGCTGAGGACACAGAAGCAAACAAGAACAAGTCCTTTACTCGTCAATCAGAGGGCAGAAAGGAGTATTTAAACAGGACACAGAAAGCACTAAAAGAAAGATCATAAAGATAAAGACCGATATAGTCTAGTTCATTAAGAATTTCTGTTAGTAAATACAAAGACAAGTTATAGACTGAAATACATATTAACTGATAAAGTATTGGATTCCTGAGTATATAAAACTCCTAGGAATGAAAAAGATAACTAAAATTTAAAATTTTGTCAAAGAACATAAATATGTAAGTTATAGGACACAAATAATCAACATAAAAAAAGATGTTCAACTTCACTAGTAAATAAGAAAATGTGGGCCCTGGCTGGTGTGGCTCAGTGGATTGAGTGCCAGACTGGGAAGCAAAGGGTGGTCAGTTCAATTCCCTATCAGGGCACATGCCTGGGCTGTGGACGAGGTCGGGTCCCCAGTATGGGGTGTATCAGAGGCAACCACATATTGATGTTACTCTCCCTCTCTTTCTCCTTCTCTTCCCCTATCTCTAAAAAATAAGTAAATAAATTTTTTTTTAAAAAAAAAGCAAGAAAATGCAACTTAATATCACAATGAGATAGCATTTCTCAAGATTGGGACTAGAAGAATTTTTAAGTCTGAAAGTTCCAAATTTTGGCAAGAATATAGGGTAACAGGAACTTACATCAACTATTAGTATAATTTGGAACAAATTTAATCAGCAATCTGGGAAAATCTAGGAAAGATGAAAAAGCATAGAACCTTAAACCCATTATTGCTACATCTATAAATACACTAAAGAAAGCCCCAAAGAAGGCCCATGGGTACAAAAGGAGGAATGTACAATATTCAGGTCAGCACTATTCAAAACAGTGAAAAGTTTGGAAACAACCTCCAGGCCTATTAATTTAAGGGATAGTCATGAAAGGAATAACAAAGTACAGTTAAAAACAGACATAGAGCTACACATCTCAACAAGGATTTAAAACCAGAAGTTATGTGAAGGTATCTATACTACAGCACACACACACATATCAGTCTTTGCAGCAACAAGTTGCTCAGAGCTATGGATAAACACGGCAAAGCCGTGAAGAGCAGCACAGAGTTGCTGGGCAGAAGTCAAGCTGTGGCCCTCTGAAATGACAGGAGGAAGGTGGGAAGAGGAGGTGCACACCGGGCTGCATATGTGCCCCTATGTCCTGTTTCTTAAGCTACACAGTGGGGTACAGGTGTTACTTCTTTATTCTTCAAACTGTTCAAAACTACTACCTATCCTCTTTTGCATCTAGGATATACAGTATTCAAAATATATTTTAAGGTAAGAAAAGCAAATGACAATGCTAAGTGTACAAATAAAATTACTTGTCAGAGAAATAAATAAGAGCTGGCTTTGGCTGGTGTGACTCAGTTGGTATGTTGTCATCCTGTAAATGAAAAGGCCACTGGTTCAATTCCCAGTCAGGGCATAGGCCTGAGATGTGGGCTCAGTATCCAGTAGGAATGCCTATGAGGCAACTGATCGATGTTTCTCTCTTATATTGGTATTTCTTTCTCTCTACTCCACTCTCTCTCTAATATTAATAAGCATGTCCTCAGGTGGGGATGAAAAAAAAGCCCTGGTTCTCTAAAAAAAATTCTCAAAATTTTAAGAAAAAAAATTGCAGGTAAAATTGGAAATGAGAAAGAGGACATAATATAAAAATGTCGACATTATAGATGCATACCATGCATATTTGTAAATGAATACATTCTATAGCACAAAGAGATTACAGCTGAGACTTCCAGCCGAGATGGAGGTGTAGGTAGATACACTTTGCTTCCTCACACAAAAGGACAACAAATTTATAAACAAAAAGCCTAAACTGCCAGAAAATCAAACTGCATAGAAGTCCAATGACCAAAGAGTTAAAGAAGAAACATTCATATAGACCGGTAGGAAGGACAGACATGGGCAACCAGGGCAGAGAGGGCAAGAAGCAAGGCAGCAGCTAGAAGACTCAGGCGGGCGAGGCAGCAGCTGGACAACTGGGGCAGGCAACTGGCAGCTGGCAGAGTAGGCAGTCCCGTATTTGCATGGGGATACACCGGAGAACCAGACACACCACGCAACCCAGGGTTCCATGCCGGGAAATAAGGCCTCGAAACCTGTGACTGAAAAAAAACCTCTGGGGGTTGTGGCAGCAGGAGAAACTCTCATACTCACAGGAGAGTGTGTTGAAGAGACCCACAGGGTCCTAGAACGTGCATAAACCCACCTACCTGGGAATCAGCACCAGAAGGGCCCAGCTTGCTTGTAGGAAGGGGAGGAAGTAACTGAAAGTGGGGTGAGAGCTGAGCCAGCAGCACTGTTGCCTCTCAGACCCCTCCCATACATACAGCAAGACAACACAGCAAAGTCGTCGCCCTGCCCTGACAAATACCTAAGGTATCACCCTCAGAATGTAATGGGGGCCGCCCTNGAAATAAGGCCTCGAAACCTGTGACTGAAAAAAAACCTCTGGGGGTTGTGGCAGCAGGAGAAACTCTCATACTCACAGGAGAGTGTGTTGAAGAGACCCACAGGGTCCTAGAACGTGCATAAACCCACCTACCTGGGAATCAGCACCAGAAGGGCCCAGCTTGCTTGTAGGAAGGGGAGGAAGTAACTGAAGGTGGGGTGAGAGCTGAGCCAGCAGCACTGTTGCCTCTCAGACCCCTCCCATACACAGCAAGACAACACAGCAAAGTCGTCGCCCTGCCCTGACAAATACCTAAGGTATCACTCTTAGAATGTAATGGGGGCCGCCCTGACAAAGAAATATGGCCCAAATGAAAGAACAGATCAAAACTCCAGAAAAACAACTAAGAGAAGAGGAGACAGCCAACATATCAGATGCAGGGTTCAAAACACTGGTAAGCAGGATGCTCACAGAAGTGGCTGAGTATGGTCCCAAAATAGAGGAAGAGGTAGGGACTATGAAAAGTGAAATAAAGGAAAATGTACCAGGAACCAACAGTAAAGGGAAGGAAACCGAGACTGAAATCAAGGATTTGGAGCAGAAGGTAGAAAGAAACATTCAAACCAGAACAGAAGAAACAAGAATTCAAAAAAATGACGAGAGGCTTTGGCACCTCCAGGACAACGTTAAAAGTTCCAACATCCGACTCATAGGGGTGCCAGAAGAAGAAGAGGAAGAGCAAGAACTGGACAACTTTTTGGAAAACAAAATGAAGAACTTTCCCAATCTTGCAAAGGAAATAGACTTCCAGGAAGTCCAGGAAGCCCACAGAGTCCCAAAAAAGTTGGACCCAAGGAGGCACATACCAAAGCACATCATAATTGCATTACCCAAGATTAAAGATAAGGAGAAACTCTTAGAAGCAGCAAGAGAAAAAAAGACAGTTACCTACAAAGGAGTTCCCATCAAATTCTCAGGTAATTTCTGCAAAGAAACCTTGCGGGCAAGAAGGGGCTGGAAAGAAGTATTCAAAGTCATGAAAGGCAAGGATCTACATCCAAGAATACTCTATCCAGCAAAGCTATCATTAAAAATGGAAAGTTAGGTAAAGTGCTTCTCAGATAAGGACAAGTTCAAGGAGTTCAACATCACCAAGCCTTTATCATATGAAATGTTAAAGAGACTTATCTAAGAAAAAGAAGATGATCAAAAATGAACAGTAAGATGACAGCAAACTCACAACTATCAACAACCAAACTTTAAAAAACAAACTAGGCAAACAACTAGAATAGGAATAGATTCACAGATATAGAGATCACATGGACAGTAATCAGGGAAGGGGGAGGGTGGAGAGTGGGGGAAAAGGTACAGGGAATAAGAAGCACAAATGGTAGGTACAAAATAGACAGGGGGAGGTTAATAATGGTATGGGAAATGGAGAAGCCAAAGAACTTATATATATATGATCCATGGACATGAACTAATAGATAGAATGATGGTGGGGAGGTGCATGGTGGAGGGGAATAAAGGGGAGAAAAAAATGGGACAATTGTAATAGCATAATCAATAAAATATATTTAAAAAATAAAAAAGATTACAGCTAAAGGATAAGATGTACAGTTGATATAACAAAAAGAAACCTAAACAAATAGACAAGAAATGTAAAAAATTAATAAATAAGAATTGTAAACAGTAAGGGATGGAGTAGTTTTCTTTAGGTTTACTGAGTAAACAATTTCTTTGTCATTAAAGGTATCTTGGAGAAGGGGGGAAATGACAGTCAGAGGGTCAGGTGAACTGGTTTTGTACTGGCTTGGCCCTAACCCAGACTTGCCATGTATTAGGAACATCAAAGGAATGAACCATGATGAGACTCAGCTTTCTGTAACTTGCCTCATAGGTTGTACTTACTAAATGTGAAGGCCGACATAAATCCCCAGAAATCACCCAGCACAGGGACTCAGTCAGCTTCCCCCTCCTTCTACTAGCTCATGGCCCAGAGAAGAAAAAAGAAGAAAAGCGACCTATCGGGACTTTTTCTTGTTCTGATTACAGGTAAGTGCCTATTCAAAACCAAGAGTAATCAGTGCAACAATGGAAAAGCTCTAAACCCCATCGCTTAAAAATCAGAGATAAAAGCTACTAACATCATTTTATACGAGTTTTTAAGTCCTAGCCGGACATTAAGAAATGAAAGAGAAATAAGAAAAAAGTACAACTAAAAATGTATCCAGTGACTATTTTAAGAATGAGTGGTAGGAAGGGGATATTCTGAAATGACTACCATTTCTTTATAATAGCAATTTCTAGTTTTAAAAAAAGAAGAAATGGTACTATACAAAAATAAAACTATAACCTTATTGGGAGTGGGGGGAAACAGTGAAAATTCTTTATTGGGAAGCATTAAATAAGACTTTCCATGTCTGAATTAGCCACTAATCATGGTTCATGAGTTGGCTCCAAGTTTGGGCTGTACAGATAATGCAGAAATAAGGGGAGACGGCACCAAGGGCTATGAAAGGCACCTGGGAAGGCACGGACCACAGCCACCTGGTGTGTCAAGTCATGACGTACACCTGACCTGGGAGTCCCTTGTAGGCATTAAAATCCTTCACCTTCATGGCCCCTCCTCATACAAGTGCAATAACTGAACTGGTATTAATGAGAAAGAAACGGGAGAACTGAGGTCCTGGTGCCAAAGAGGTAGAACAGTGGACTTTCTTATTTCATTCTCCTCCTTTTTTGTTCTAACACGGTTTGTGTAATGCAGAAAGAAACATTAAAATGCCTTAGTTTGGCTGTAATAAAACATACAAATTCAGAACGATACTGGAGTTATGACATTTAAATTCCATAACAGATTGGGTCCCAGATATTCCAGGTATATAGTTACTTACTGTAGGATATAAATTCCTGCCTACTTCACTGAGCTACTATGAAACATCAGTAACAGAAGATTTTTTAAAGTATATATAAATACTGGATAGTATTTATATATACTAAATATATATAAATATATATAAATATATTTCACTGCAAATGCAGCAGTGAAAGTGAAATGTTGTAATGTCTTGGGGAAGGCACCAAACTCCAGAGAATGCTGTAGGACAAAAGAGGCATACCCCGCCCCTGCTCCCAAGTTCCTAGATCCAATGGGACCCTCGAGGCAAGTGACAGCCACTAAATGGTCAGGCACTCTATGTCGCTGGCAACAAGTCTGTGCCACCCACCAGGTGCCACGACACATCATGCTGGCATGACCCAGCAGCATTCTCATGGTGCTCTCAGCTGCATGCGGAGCCACAGAAGGTGAAGAATAATTATATGCTGGCTGAATATGCCCATGTGTGAAGGAGCAAAGGAGGAGATGACCAAAGGAATACACAGGGTTCAGCTAGAACAGGATCGGCCTGAGGGCACATGATGACTGGCTCTTAGCCTTGAAGAAGCCAGCCTGCCATGCATGCCCCAGTGGGGCACCTCCTCCCTAGAGAAGCAGGGGACCACACTGTCACACAAGCAGGGGCTGGGACCACGAGACCTGGGGGGGCAGCTGCCCAGATTACATGTGAGGTCTTTCCCAAACAAGACAATTCATCCACACCAGGTAGGGAGAGGGAAAAAATCCTGGAGGGGAGGGTCTAGGGAGGCACAAATCGCCAAAAGGAAGGAGTGGCAGATGCCTGTGGGGACAAACGTGGCAGCAAGGTATGAGGCACACAGAAGGGAGCAGATGCTCCTTTCTCCGGCCACAGTTCTGGTGCGTTTCCCAAGTCCCCTTGGTGCCCCCCACACGCAGGGCCTTACCCAAGTAGAAGCCTCGGGAGGTAACCTCCGATGTCCATTCTTCCCCTTTTCCCAGCTGGGCAAGCAGATCTGGTTTGGGTCCTAAGAGCCCTGTTTTTGAGGGGGAAAAAACGGACCACATCTGTTCATGCTACAGAAAAAAAATCAATGCGAAGATGAGATCTAGTTCTTGAAACCTCCAAGAAAAAGGGGACGGGGTAGGAAGGCCCAGGGTAGAAAGGAGTTAAGGATGAAAAGATGGCCCAGGCCTGAGGCATGGCCTGTTCCCACGTCCTCTGCCAAAAGGGGAGCATTTGACCCGACTCACCATAAACTCCAAGAGTCCTGTGCCCAGGACACCAAGGAGTGGCAGGTCACATACTTGAAAGTAACATTTTTAGTTGGCCTGTGCCCAGCTCCATCTGCTGTGTGCTACCAGTCCGAGGCACCAGAGACAGTCCAGGAGAAAGATGAGCCTGGGGGGGGCCTGCCACACTTACCAAGTGAGGCCAGGTGGCTGCAATTCTCCAGCATAACATCCCGGTACAGGCGTCTCTGCGAGGGGCTCAGCTGGGCCCACTCCTCCTGGGTGAACAGCACGGCCACGTCCCTGAGGGTCACCAGTTCCTGTAAGGCAAGCCATCCCTGTGGGCTGGGGCCACCCCTTTACAAGGCACATTTTAGTGCCCAGTTTAGGTCTCTTGAATGGCAACCAAACAACAAAGGATTTGAGAAGGTGGGGGAAGAGAAATATTAGGTAGGCCAAAAAATCCATTTTGTCTTTTATGTAAAAAAACACACATATTTTTCATTTTCACCAATAACTTTATTGATTTGGGTATTTTGAGTACGTTGCCTATGTCCCACATGTTAGAGCATTGATTGTTCTCAATGAACGACTTGATTTGATCGCCATCAACTTCTACCTGACTGAGGAACATCATCCAGCAGAAATCTCTAGCACCGTGGCAGACCCAGACACCACACTGTCATAAGCCAGGAGGAACAAATGGGGAGAAAGACCATGAACAACCCAGGGTTCCAGCACAAAGAAACAGAGTCTCAAAGCCTCTGGTGGTAAAAACCTGTGAGGTTTGTGGTGGCAGGAGCAACTCCCAGTCTCATAGAGCTGGGTGGAGGGGCCCACGGGAACCTACAACAGTACACAAGCCCACCCACCTGGGAATCAGCAGCTGAAAGGGCACAATTCACTTGTGAGAAGAGGGGTGAGTGACTGAAAGCAGGGTGAGAGCCGAGCCAGCAGCATTTTGGCCTCTCGGGACCCCTCTCACACATACATAATTCAGGGTCCCACAACTTTGGGTCCCACAACTGAGTGGCACAACTCAGCTAAGTGGGTTACCCCACCCTGGCAAATACCTAAGGTACCACTCTTAGAATGTAATGGGGGCCGCCCTGACAAAGATATATGGCCCAAATGAAAGAACAGATCAAAACTCCAGAAAAACGACTAAGAGAAGAGGAGACAGCCAACATATCAGATGCAGGGTTCAAAATACTGGTAAGCAGGATGCTCACAGAAGTGGCTGAGTATGGTCCCAAAATAGAGGAAAGAGTAAAGGCTATGAAAAGTAAAATAAAGGAAAATGTACAGGGAACTAACAGTAAAGGGAAGGAAACTGGGACTGAAATCAAGGATTTGGAGCAGAAGGTAGAAAGAAACATTCAAACCAGAACAGAATGAAGAAACAAGAATTCAAAAAAATGACGAGAGGCTTTGGCACCTCCAGGACAACGTTAAAAGTTCCAACATCCGACTCATAGGGGTGCCAGAAGAAGAAGAGGAAGAGCAAGAACTGGACAACTTTTTGGAAAACAAAATGAAGAACTTTCCCAATCTTGCAAAGGAAATAGACTTCCAGGAAGTCCAGGAAGCCCACAGAGTCCCAAAAAAGTTGGACCCAAGGAGGCACATACCAAAGCACATCATAATTGCATTACCCAAGATTAAAGATAAGGAGAGACTCTTAGAAGCAGCAAGAGAAAAAAAGACAGTTACCTACAAAGGCGTTCCCATCAGATTCTCAGGTAATTTCTGCAAAGAAACCTTGCGGGCAAGAAGGGGCTGGAAAGAAGTATTCAAAGTCATGAAAGGCAAGGACCTACATCCAAGATTGCTCTATTCAGCAAAGCTATCATTAAAAATGGAAAGTTAGATAAAGTGCTTCCCAGATAAGGGCAAGTTCAAGGAGTTCAACATCACCAAGCCTTTATCATATGAAATGTTAAAGAGACTTATCTAAGAAAAAGGAGATGATCAAAAACATGAACAATAAAATGACAGCAATTTCACAACTATCAACAACTGAACCTAAAAACAAAACCAAAAAAAACAAAAAAAATAAACTAAGCAGGACTTCCGGCCAAGATGGAGGTGTAGGTGTGTCCCCCTCCCACAACTAATTTTAAAGACAGCAAAGTTTAGAAACAAAAACACAGCCAAACAGTGAAAATTGAACTGTAGGAAAGTCCGACAACAAGGAACCACTCAGCCAGACCAGTAAGAGAGGCAGAGTCAGCAGCGGAGCGGGGTCGGGCTGGAAAGATCCTTCCATGTGACCAACCCAGGAGTGGAGGCAAAGCCAGTTGGTGGATCCCAGGTGTAGGGTGGCGACGGGCAGACCCAGTGTTGGCGCAGGGTGGCTGGCTGACTGTGGTCACACATTCGCGTGTAGATAAACCAAGCAAAGGAGCGAACAGTAAGACAGACCGCTCAGGCTAGGGCCCCAATGGGAATTAGAGCCTGAAAGCACCAACTGGAAAGACTTTCTTGGGGTCGAGGAGCCGGGAGAGGCTCCCAGGCTCACAGAGAGTGCGTTGGAGAGACCCACAGGGTCCTGGAGGGAGCACAAGCCCATACACCTGGGAACCAGCACCAGAGGGGCCCAATTTGCTTGTGGGAAGCCACAGAGGGGACAGAAATCTGAGAGAGCAGAGCAGAGCAAAGCAAAGCGCCATTCTTTCCCCCTCTCTGACCCCACCCCGACATACAGCATCACAACCCAGCAACTGAGTTGCCCAGCCCTGGTGAACACCTAGGGTTCCATTCCTCATACGTAACAGGTATGAACAGACCAAATGTTCTGACTCAAGAACAGCTCAAAGCCCCAGAGCCTATAATTCTAAGTGACCAAGAAATAGCCAGCCTTTCAGATGCACAGTTCAAAACACTGGTGATCAGGATGCTCACAGAACTGGTTGATTTTAGCCACAAATTAGAGAAACATATGAGGCTAAACTGATTGAAATGAAGGGAAATGTACAAGAAACCAATAGTGATGGAAAGGAAACTGGGACTCAAATCAAGGGAGTGGACCAGAAAGAAGAAAGAAACAAGCAAACAGAAAACAAGGAAGAAACATGAATTAAAAAAAATGAGGAGAGGCTTAGGAACCTCCAGGACATCTTTAAACGTTCCAACATCCCGATTATAGGGGTACTAGAAGGGGAAGAGGAACAGCCATGAGTGGAAAACTTATTTGAATAATAAAGGAGATCGTCCCCAGTCTGGCAAAGGAAATAGACTTCCAGGAAATCCAAGAAGCTCAGAGTCCCAAAGAAGCTGGACCCAAGAAGGAACACACCAAGGCACATCATAATTACATTAGCCAAGATTAAAATGAAGGAGAGAATCCTAGAAGCAGCAAGAGATAAGGGGACAGTCACCTACAAAGGAGTTCCCATCAGACTTTCAGCTGATTTCTCAAAAGAGACCTTACAGGCATTTCATTCTATGAAATGTTAAAGGGACTTAGCTAAGAAAAAGAAGATAAAAAATAGGAACAGTGAAAGGACAGCAAACTCACAGTTATTAACAACCACACCTAAAACAAAAGCAAACTAAGAGGACAGCTAGATCAGGAGCGGAAACATAGAAATGGAGATCACATGGAGGGTTAGCAACAGGGGAGTAGGAGGAGGAGAAGGGGGGAGAAGGTACAGAGAATAAGTAGCATAGATGGTAGGTAAAAATAGACAGGGGGAGGGCAGGAATACTATTGGAAATACAGAATCTAAAGAACTTGTAACACATGGACATGAATGAAAAGGGGGGGATGGTGCGGGAGGGATGTGCATGGTGGAAAGAAATGAAGGGGGGAATGGGACAACTGTAATGGCATAATCAATAAAATATATTTAAAAAAATATAAAAACATGTAAAAAATTAAAATAAACTAAGCAAACAAGTAGAACAGAAACAGATTCAAGGAAATGGAGATCACACATGTAGGGTTATCAGTGGGGAGGGGAAGAGCAGAGAATTGGGGGAGGGGAGTACAGAGAATAAGAAGCATAACTGGTATGTACAAAATAGATAGGGGGAGGTTAAGAATAGTATGGGAAATGGAGAAGCCAAAAAACTTATGTGTACGACCCTTGGACAAGAACTAAGTGGTAGGCAGGGGCGGGGAAGGTGGGAGGGCAGTACAGTGTAGAGGTGGAGAAAGGGGAGAAATGAATGGGACAACTATAATAGTATAATCAATAAAATATACTTTAGCCCTGGCAGGTGTGGCTCAGTGGATTAAGCACTGGACTGCAAAGCAGAGGGTCACTGGTTCGATTCCCAGTCAGGGCACATGCCTGGGTTGCAGGCCAGGTTCCCCAGTGGGGAGCACAAGAGGCAACCATACATTGATGTTTCTCTCCCTCTCTTTCTCTCTCCCTTCCCCTCTGTCTAAAAATAAATAAATAAAAATCTTTTAAAAAATAAAATATACTTAAAAAAAATCTCTAGCACAAAACACATTCAATCAGCCACAGCACCTTCTCAGTGCAATGCACAAATCTTTTTCTGCATTTCAGCTGTGATTTCACCTTTCTTGAAATAATAAAGCAGAATATGCTGAAAATGTTGCATATTTTCTTCCACCTTCAATGTTAAAATGGCTGCACAAAAGTTCACCAATTTTTGTAAGTTTTTCTAAATGCACACTGATATGATAGCTGCTACCATACAATCTAGCAAAATTGTTTCAAATGAAGTTAAAAACAATTAAGTGCTACTACGACCATCTTACGGGAAAAAAATGAACTTTTTGGCCAACCCAGTATCACAGTGGACTGGCACCGTGGAGACCGGCCAGAGAGAAAAAGTGGTGCCTGAGACGGGTGCCCAAGGACAAGTCAGACACTGAGAGTAGGAGGCTAAGCAGCTGGTGGGCTATGACTGGGTTGTACTCAGCAACTTCAACCAGTCGCTCATCCCTTTCCATTATTTCTACCAAAGAGTCCTGCCCTGGACAGGGTTCAATGTGAAGGAGTTAGAACAACTCTACCAACTCATCAGAATTTATACATTCAAATGAATGCTGACCTTCAGGGAGCAGTCCATTCCCTTATTCTACAGAGGCTGGCTCTGCTCAAAGCTTTTAGTAAATTATTGAAATCAAAACATAATCGTTTTTAAAAGTAAAAATGTTTTTGTAATTACAGTTGACATACAATATTATATAGTGATTAGACATTTATATGACTTACCAAGTCGTCCCCCTGATCGGTCTAGTACCCCTTTGGCACCACACACAGTTATTACAATGTTATTGACTGTATTCCCTTTGCCGTACATTTTACATGCCAATGACTATTTTGTTAACTGCCAATTTGTACTTCTTAATCCCTTTGCCTTTTTCACCCATTCCTCCAAACCCCTTCCCATCTGGCAACCATCAGTTTGTTCTCCGTTCTTATAATTCTACTTGTTTTATTTGTTCGCTTATTTTGTTCTTTAGATTCCACATATATGTAAAATTATATGATATTTGTCTTTCTGTGACTGATTCATTTCACTAAGCATAATACCTTCTAGGCTCATCCATGTTTTTCTACATGGTAAGATTTCATTATTTTTCATGGCTGAGTAATATTCCAATGTATATATGTACCACTTTTTGAATTTCATTGGTATGCATATGTCATTATTTAAAAAGAAGAGTCCAGTAAATCGCACCTCCCCTAGCAAGTGTTCTGATCTCTCCTCTTGCCTCCTGTCCTAGGCACCACCTTTTACCACTTTACATCCTTAATCTGACTTGCTAGTGGGAAGAGTGCAGGTTTCTATTTTGGACCAACCTGGATTCCAGTTCCAGTTGTCACTTATGTGACCTCTAACAACTTTCTTAGCCTGGATGATGTTAGGGTGGGCACGGATAGGAGGAAGCTCTGGCTGGACTTTGCCAAGACGGACATCCTCACAGTAACCTGAGTCCGAGGAAGAGACCACCAATGCTGTACTGGTGCTTTGTTCAGAGGGCACCAATCCCCAGCTCCAACAGGGAGCCAATGAAAATAAAACCCCACTACATTCCCTGCTTGGGTGTGACTTCCCTGGCCTCATTCTGCAGACTGGGGAACCTCAGCCAGGTGCACAAACCCCAGTAAAGCTCTTTATTGCCTACTTTATGGCTGATTGGCATTTCTTTCTTGGCGGAGCCTAAGAAAACCTTTCATTTGGTGCCGCAACCCGGGAGGAATTGTTGTCTGCTGAAGACCGCTCCTCTCCCTCTCTCCCTACTTCCGGAGAAAGCCTCATGGCCACCCCACTAGTCCGGACAAAGAACCAGGGTAAGTGCCACTGCCCTTAAGTTTCTGGTCCCCGAACACCGATTCTGGGTCCCCGTCTGCTGGAGAGACTGCTCTCCACCAAAACTGCAGTGCTGCATCGGGGTGACCCTTCCGGGAGGGATTGCCCTCCCACCACTAAGAGGCTCTAGGCACTGGAGGAGACGTCCCTGGGCTTAGATCCTCATTTTTACCGACCGGATCAGCAGACTGGGTTGAGGGACGCCAATTCCCATCTGCTGCTCCTTGTGGGACCAGGAATGGGGGGGCAGGAGTCCAAGCCAGATCCTAAATCACCTCTAGGGTGCCTTCTGAAAAATGTGAAAGTAATTGATCTTGGCCTCAAACGAAAACGGCTGATTTTTCTATCCACTATGGCCTGGCCGTTATATCAGTTCAATAATCATTGAGACCTGGCCTCTTAAAGGCACTTTTAATTTCGTTACCCTTACTGACCTATATAATTTTTGCAGATGGACTGGCAGATGGACTGGCAAATTGTCTGAGGTCCCCTACATTCAGAGCTTTTGGGCCTTGCGCTCCCGTCCGGCTCCCTGGCAAGTTCTCCTTGCCCGAGGGAACCCTGACCCCTGTCCAGCCTCCTAAGCCTGCTGCCCCAGAGCCTTCCTCCTCCTTTTCTGATCCCCCTGAAGACCCTGCTACCCCTCCTCCTCCTTATCAGCTCCCGCCAATGGGCTACTCCAGCCCCAGCCCTCCCCTCTCAACCGGATTCTCCCCATCCCTCTGAAGACCTTTCTTCCCCGGTCAGCTCACATACTTGCTCCCACCTGAATCTAGAACCCCTAGACTCCCGCATTTGCCCCCTCCGGGAAGTGGCAGGAGCAGAACGTATAGTTTGGGTCCATGTTCCATTGTCACTAGCTGACCTCTCTTCAATTGAAAAACGTCTAGGCTCATTCTCCACTAACCCTACCAATTTTATCAAGGAATTCCAGTACCTACCCCGGGCTTATGACCGCACATGGCATGACGTGCATGTCATTTTAACTTCCACTATGACCCCGGACGAGCGCAACTGCGTCCGGACTGCAGCTAGGGCTCATGCCGACCAAACCCACGCCACCAATCCTCTCATGCCAGTAGGGGCAGAAGCCATGCCAGAAGCAGAACCAGACTGGGACTGCCAGGTAGGACAGGCGGGTTGGAGACGCCACGACCAAATGGTCCAGTGCCTGATAGCAGGTATGCACCAATCTGCCCAGAAAGCAGTCAATTACAATAAGCCCACAGAGATCACCCAAGGCCCTGGAAAAAATCCAGCGCTGTTTCTCAACAGACTAAACAAGGCAATGGTGCTCCATACCCACCTTGACCCAACTTCTAACGCTGGGGCCACTATCTTAGCTACTCACTTTATCTCCTAGTCAACCCTGGACATTAGAAGGAAACTGAAAAAGGCTGAGGATGGCCCCCCAAATCCCCATCCGAGGTCAGATAACCTCGGTAGCCCAGGACGCCCTCCAGAACCACAGAGCTCTAGACCTACTAACAGCAGAAAGAGGGGGAACGCGTCTCTTCCTGCAGGAACAGTGCTGCTTCTATGTGAATGAGTGCGGCATAGTAGAGAATGTTAAGACCTTACAAAATCTCAGGGGAAAATTACACCAAGACCCCACCACTCTTGAAATAACCTCGTGGTGGCTTTCCCTATTTTTTACCACGCTGGCCCCAGTCCTAGGGCCAATCATAATAATCTGCATATTATTAATGCTTGGCCCCTGTTTCCTGAGATTCCTCCAGGAAACAATTCTTGAAGCTTCCAGGGTTACTTTTCACCACATGTTGCTTCAGACACAAACCTACTCGCTCCTCCCTAGTGAACTAGAAACAGCTGACCTCTAGGCCCTCCCCTCTACACCCCTCCTGTCAGCAGGAAGCAGCCGGAAGGAACACAAGGCCCCTTATCCTATCAGAGAGGTCAGAATGTTAGGATGGGCGGGGATAGGAGGAAGCTCCGGCTGGACTTTGCCAAGAGGGACATCCTCATAGTAACCTGAGTCGGAGGAAGAGACCACCAATGCTATATCGATGCTTTGTTCAGAGGGCACCAATCCCCAGCTCCCACAGGGACCCAATGAAAATAAAACCCCACTACATTCCCTGCTTGGGTGTGACACTACATTCCCTGCTTGGGCGTGACTTCCCCAGCCTCATTCTGCAGACTGGGGAACCTCAGCCAGGTGCACAAACCCCAATAAAGCTCTTTATTGCCTACTTTATGGCTGATTGGTATTTCTTTCAAGGAGGAGCCTAAGAAAACCTTTCAGATGCCACTCACTAAGAGGAGCCTGACATGGGAGAAAGTGGAAAAAATAGTGACTGAGTCAGGCGTCTTTATGAGCTGGATTGGGAGAAAAACTACTGGTCAAGAAACAGCAACATGCCACGTTTCCCAAACCTCTATGTGTGGAAAAGAACGCCCCAGCAACCCCCACTCACCTGGACTGTGGTTGGCTGGTGCCTGACTGCCATTTCTTCTCTAAAGAGCCCTCTCAGGAACAAGTAGAGTCGGAGTTCTCTGGCATAAAATTGCACACACCTGTTGTGGTGAGAGGATTGGATCAGAAGCTAGCACACAGTAGCTCACAGTGAGGCTGTGAGAGCACTGGCATCCTGAGGAACCTGCAATACCATAGTCCCTACGTACTCCCCATGCTCTGTCCTTCTGAGAGTACGTCTGCTGGCCATGTCTGAGTAAAGGGAATCACTCATCATTCGGCTCCCTGCTCCCACTTTCCTGTAGCTGTAGCATCTGAGTCAAACCCCCGCATCTCCCCTTCCATATCGTAAATACACTGCCTCCTCCTTGCACACGTCCCTCTCAAGCCACAGCTATCAAGCTCTCTGCTCGCCCTTAAGTCACGCTGAGCAGTCTCCTCACTGGACCGCTGCTTAATTCTGGGAGGTGGGGAGGTGTAGGAGGGTGGCCCTGTTTCTCCTCGGAATGACCGGATGATCACGGTCAGGCTCTCAAGCCAAGCCCTTCTCTGGCCTCAGGTCTAGCCTCCTCCGGGGCTCCAGTCTGGTGACCCGGGAGGGAAAAGTGTGCAAGCAGTGTACTAGTATGGGAGAGGTGGGTAGAGGAGGGGCGGGAGTCCTCCTGGAACCACGTCCCTCGGTCTGCCCCACAGCCCTCCAGAGGGCTCCACTTGAGTTCACAGCCTTACCCGGAGCACCCTCTACCCCCGGGCATAACCGGCTCCCCGGTGCACGCCGAAGTCCTGCCCCTCCTCGTCCGAGGGCATTCGCACACTCTGCCCGAACCCCGACAGCCCACTCCTGGTCGTCTCTTTTCTCTGGGGATCCAACTTCAGCTTTAGATCCCGGAAAGTTTTGGGCATCCGAGCAGCATTCTCCAGATAGGAGCATGCCTCAGACCTACCAGGCTTTCCCTTCCGCCCTTCTCCCCGTGCGCCACCGCCCACGGCCGCTCTCGCCCTCCCGATGAGGTTCTGACCACCGTGCCTGGTCACCAAGGCGTTTCCCTTCGAGGAGTCCCTGCCGGAAACGACCGACCGCAACCGCCACATCGCCGACAAAACACAAAGAACTGGAGTCTGCAGCCGGGTCTGAACTGCGCTTGCGCATTGCTTAGTGCTCCGCAGAGCCGAATTCCCACAAATTCCAGGGCTGCCGCGTTCGGCTTTCCGGGCCACTTCTCATTTGGCCAAAGTGCTGCGAGCGTCCGCATCTGCGCGAGGCAGAGAAAAGTACTGCACCCCGGAACAGATACTGCCCTTCCCTGAACCCCACCCCCACCCCTCCGCCAGGTCTAGAGTCTTTCTTAAGGAAACTACATTTCCCAAAGGCCTCTGCGCAGCGTGCTGGTCCACTCAACATATAACTCCCCATGTGCTGCCTTGCAGTGGTGGCCTTGGTTCCTTTCTGGCTGGGACTCGGTCTCTGCCTTGAAAAAACGCCCAAGGAGATAGATCCTAGTAAATTGAGGGTGAAATAAGAGAGGTCAGTCCTGTGGTGCGGCTCCTGATCGGGTGAGGAGAGCGGATCGAGAACGGCCCCAGAGGACGGATTAGGACGACACATGCTGAAAAGGCGCATTCCACACGGAAGACCGGAAGACCGTGCGGAGGACGTGAAAAGATGGCGAGAGCGCTCGTCGTCCTCGGACACGCAAACGGCACCAAGTGTGGCCGGCAGAGGTTCGGCGAGAAGTGGGGTGCGGGATGGTCAGCGGCTGAAGGATGCCGGCTCGGGACCTGGGCGGTGGCCCCAGACACCGCCCGTGGATAGCATAGAGCAGGTGGAATAGACTTGGCCCTGGACGACTTCTTCGGAGAGGACGGAGCCTGAACAACAAGGAGGCCGGCCTTCCTGGGACGCTGGCTGGTATTTGTTGTTGCCGACAGGACTTTGCCTTAGAATATATATTTTCAAGAAGATGAGAGGGTTTTAATTTTGTCGGTGGTGAAAAATACTCGCGTGGAACGTGGGGTTTGTCAGGAAGTAGTCTCAGTGACTTACCTGTCACTACCACATTGAGGTTTTCTGAAGGTTTCATTGTGTAGCCACTCGGAGCACTTAATGTGTCAGGCACAGTTCTGGGGGCTGAAAACCCTTCGCTTGTGTAGCTTTAATTCTATTGGGGGTACTGAGGCAGTGAAGCTACGATGCGGTTTTATTATGACAGGTTGGGGATTGTTTTAAGTGGTGTTTTGGGGAGTTCTCTGGAAAAATAACATGGAGCAGAGATTGGAACACAGAGAGGGAATCACTGAATACCTTGGCAGGAGGCCGCGCCCTTGGAGGAAGAAGGGACAGGAATACCGCTAGGCCCATGTGACTGGAGAGGGCCTGGGGAACAAGGGGAAGCAGGCCCCTAGGTAACTAGAAGCCTTGAAGACCATTGCAGGATTTAGTCTCTGTGTGATGGGAAACCATTGCAGGGGTTGGCTGGGCACACTGACAGAATCACTGGTTGGCTGAGTGGGGCCAGAGGGAACACAGGGAAGCCAGTTAGGAGGCTATAACTCTCAGTGCCATAACCTTTTCACAACTTATGTTTTAAGAGCCTTGTCGTTCTGAGATAAGTAGGGGTTCTGGATGCCATGTTAAGGAGTTGGGATAGTATTGTTTTCAGGTCCATGAGTGATAACGTTTGTTGTGTACTAACTACAGGTTAGGCACTTTAATAAGCACTTTACCTCAGTTATCTATTACCCTATCAACAATGAGAAAACCGAGGCACAAATGTTAAGTGACTCGTGAGGGTCTCAAATCTAGTACGTGGAACCAGGAGTCCTGCACCTGTTGATGGAGGGCAGGTGTAAAGGTTTGTCCTCATTACTTGCTGCCCAGGATGGCTGAGAACTGACATACAGGGTCTCAGGCTTCCAGAACTCCTGAAAAATTAGTGAAACCTCCATTGATCTGGCCCAAGGGTCCTGGTGCTCCCTCTACAGATTACTGTTTTACTGCTTTTGAGTTATTGCATCCATCTTGTGCTTCAGTAACTTCATTCTTCCTCTCCCCTCTATCCTGTGCCTTCCCTTTGAGCCTTGTTCTCTCAGTCTTCTATTTTCTACTCATTTCTTCTCTGCCTTTCTTCCCTTCCATTTCTCTCTCTCGAGGTGAGGTGAGGTGAGGTGAGGTGAGGTGAGGTGAGGTGAGGTGAGGAACAAGAAAAACAGGTGAAGAGAAAGGAGGAAACTGAGTGTAACAGAGAGATTAAAAATCTGTGTCTGACGATAGTTTAATTTTCATTCCTCCTTGGTCTTTAGTGTTCGAACTCCATGCCTAAAGTGCACGTCACATAACCCAAGGAGACTGAACTGCCCAAGGTCCCAGTACTGTCCTTACACTAAAATTCTTTTACTTCTGTGTCAACATGTGCTCCTGATTTTTGTTTTTTGTGTTTCTTCTGGCTGTTGTTTCCCCTCAGCTTATACTGATTCCATCTCCTCCACTTCACCCATTCAGTGACAATACAGTAGTCCTCCCTTATCAGGGGATACGTTCCAAGACCCCTAGTGGATGCCTGAAACCAAGGATAGTACTGAACACTATATAAACAATGTTTTCACCCATAAATACTATGATAAAGTTTTATTTATAAATTAGGCACAGAAAATTAACAAAAAACAATATGTCACGTGAATGTGATCTCTCAAAGTATCTGACTGTACTGTACTACCCTTCTTGTGATGAGGTGACAAGATACAATGGCCACATGACAACAGGGAGTGTGGTGGCAATGTAGTAGGATAGTACAAGTTCACACACTACTAAGAACAGTGCACAATTTAAAAGATGAATTGTTTACTTCTGAAATTTTCCATTTCATATTTTGGGACCCAAAGTTGACTATGGGTAACTGAAACCATGGAAAGCAAAACTGCAAATACGGGTGGGGACTACTGAACTCTTAGAGCACTCTCAAATCACTGCCCCACAATACAGACTACAGCCTATTAGGAATCTTCACTTGGATATCCTCAGACTCATCAAAATGCCCACAGACTGAACTTATCATTGCCCCACAAAATTGGTCAACTTTGTATTTTTAATTATGGCACACCTATACATCCAAATAAAAAATTCAAGTGCTCACATTTAATCAGTTACCACATGATCTAGATTGTCTCATTTTTTGATTGAATTTTTCCCTTCCCATCCCACTACCATTTTCTCAGTTTAAACCTTAGAAAGCAAGAATGTATCATATTCTTTTTCTTTAATATTTTATTTAATTTTTAGAGAGGGGAAGGGAAGGAGAAAGGAAGAGAAACATCAGTGTGTGGCTGCCTCTTGCACACCCCCTACTGGGGACCTGGCCCACAACCCAGGCATGTGCCCTGACTGAGAATCAAACCTGTGACTCTTTGATTCACAGACTGGCACTCAACCACTGAGCCACACCAGCCAGGGCTATAGCACATTCTTTGATTTTCTAATCATCTTAGCACATATTTAGCACTTATTAAATGTATGTGAAATAAATAAAAATTGTTCAACTATCATATCTATAGAACTATAAAATCTCCAAAAGATTGCTCTGAATGTTTTGAGTTACAAAGACTTTAATGTCAAATTTTCATGTCTTAGTGTTTATTCTCCTTTCCATTTCAATACAGTATGATACAAAGCTATGTATTTGAATCCTATGTACACTATATTTAAGTTTTGTTTTCTAAATAATTAGCTTATTTAACAATTTAATGACTGTTGAGAACTCAAAACAGCATGCTGTTGCATTAAGATTTGTACAAGTATCCCAGCATCTGTTAGCAACCATCCTGTGTTTTAAGGGACAGAATAATGCAGGGAGAAGGGGGAGCATGGAGAAATAAAAAGGTTTGGTAGAGGTAGAGAATTTTAACACACAACACTGAGGGAAACCAGGTTGTAAAATAGGGGCATCTAATAACATATATAACATGGTAAAAGATTAAGGATGTCCAAGCATTCATTATATTTATAGGTTTGTTGCTTTGTAGAGCTCATAGGGATCCTGAAGACTTTCTAAATACAAAACCCTCATTTACCAAATAAGGAAATTGTGACCTGGTAAGAGTAGGTGACTTGTCCAAGTTAGTGACAGATCAGAGGACATTCCAGGTCTTTCAGCTGTCCAGTTAAGCACTCTCACATTTCCTCTCCACTGTGAAGTCTCTGATAACTAAAGGAGAATCTGCAATATGATATAACAGAACTTATCTTCAGCATGAATCCTTGTTCTTTAGAACATTAAACCTTCTGATACAAAGTTTTACTTTCTGAATCAAGATTTTCCACTTTTTTATGGTTTCTCTGCAATGGTCTGTATCATCTGACATGATACAATATACATCAACCAAAAGATTCCCAAAATGTTCACATTTATTCAATTTCTACATTACATGACTTATCAAATTATCACTGAAAAGTTAACCATGGTAAAGGGCCTGATGAAAACTTTCCTCATGTATGAGTTCTCTGATGTCGTGTAAGGTTTGTACTCCGACTGAAAGCTTTCCCACATTCATTACACTGATAGGGTTTCTCTCCTGTATGAGTTCTCTGATGTACTGTAAGGGACGAATTCTTAATAAAGGCTTTGCCACACTGATCACATTCATAGGGCTTCTCACCAGTATGAATTCTTTGATGCTCAATAAGGTATGCACTCTGGCTGAAGGCCTTTCCACATTCACTGCATTCGTAAGGTTTCTCTCCAGTATGAATAACCCGATGTACAGTAAGGGATGATCGCCCAGTGAAATGCTTTCCACATATAACACACTCATAAGGCTTCTCTCCAGTATGAATCCTCCGATGCTGAGTAAGAGATGAATTCTTACTGAAAGCTTTTCCACACTGATTACATTCAAAAGGTTTCACTCCAGAATGAAGTCTCTGATGTTCTATGAGGTATGTACTTTGGCTAAAGGATTTCCCACATTTGTTACATTTGTAGGGTTTTTCTCCAGTGTGATTTCGTTGATGCAGGGTAAGAGTTGAGCTCTTACTAAAGGCTTTTCCACATTCACTACACTCATAGGGTTTCTCTCCAGTATGACTTCTCTGATGTACAATAAGATGCATACTTTGACTGAAAGACTTCCCACATTCATTACATTCATAGGGTTTTTCTCCTGTATGAGTTCTTTGATGCACTGTGAGATTCATACTTTGGGTAAAAGCTTTCCCGCACTCATTACATTTGTAGGGTTTCTCACCAGTATGAATCCTTTCATGTTGAATAAGGGATGAATTCTTACGGAAAGCTTTTCCACACTCTTTACACTGATAAGGTTTTTCTCCAGTATGAGTTCTTTGATGAACAGTAAGGTTCATGCTTTGACTGAAGGTTTTCCCACACTCATTACATTTGTAGGGTTTCTCTCCAGTATGGATTCTTTGATGTACAGTAAGGGAGGAGCGTTCAATGAAGTGCTTTCCACATATATTACACTTATAGGGTTTCTCCCCAGTATGAATCCTCTGGTGCTTAAGAAGGGATGAGCTCTGGCTGAAGGCTTTCCCACATTCACTACATTCATAGATTTTCTTTCCTATCAGCATTCTTTGAATCTTAATTAATTCAGAATTTTGTTTAATATCTTTTCCACATGAACTTTGATAACAGGACCTTTTCCCCATAGGAATACTTTGTTGTATATCAATGATTGAACCCTGACTGGAACATCTTCCAAATTCATTACCTCTACATACCTTCCTCTCAGTGAGGGTTTCCTTATGAGTAATTGCCACTTCACCCAGATGTCTATCTGGGTTTTTCTGTTGCCCCTCTAACCAATTATCATGTTCCCAGGTCTCCCCTAAAGAAGAATGCCACAGACCTTCCCTTTCCATTATTACCAGATAGGATAAATCTTCAGTAATGTTGGGCTTTGGAGTTGTCTTTTTGGTTTCAAGTCTTGTCTGCCAGTCTGTAAAACATAAAAAATTCAAATACACATCGGTCTCTGTGCTGGGAGACTGAAAACTGTATAAGGTAGAAATGAGAATTAAATTGAGAATGTATGGCATATTTGAGAGCTTTCAAAGAAAAAGCTTTTCAATGAGAAAAGAGCCTATGCAGAAGGGACAGACACTGCAGTCACTGACCACTGGATAAGGATAAATAATGAAGAAGGAACTAAAGGAAAATATATGGAAGAACTGGGATTGGAAGAGAAGATCAGGAAAAGCCCTCCCATGTTGTACCTAGTGTTGCTACCAGCCACTTCTTCCCACCTATAATTCTAATACTAACTCTTGAAAAACATCACAGTGTGAGGCAATGAAGACTGCCAATCCTGGAGTCAAACAAATGGGTTCAAACCCTGGCAATGAATATTTACCATCTTAACTAGTTACTTATTTCTTAACTAGTTACTTGTTTCTCTACATCTGAGTTTTCAGATATAAAATGAGGATAAGAATAATCTGATAAGGAATAATCTGCCCTTTGGGAACAAACTTATCGGGAACATACTTGAAACTCAAACTCTTAGGGGAGGATAACATAATCCAAAATTTCAAGCAGGCTGTAATTTTCTCACAAAGGTTAAGAGAATCCTAGAGCACCCTACACTTTCCTAAATATACATTCCTTACAGTTGAGAATTAGTGGTGGGGGCAAGCAAGGGAGAGTGTTGAACTGCAGAGGGGACCAAAAGAAGAACCTTGTAGCCAATCAGATTTTATTTTCTCAGATCCCATCTTTTTGTCCCAGACAAAAATTGCCTGGAGGCAGTAAGAGGTAGAGGACAGGAACTGTAATCTGAAAATATGCCTGTCAATTTTGATCAGTCAATGAAGCAGATATTAACAGTGAGGCAACAGACCAAAGGCCTGTGGACAGGAGGCTTTACTGTAAAACAAAAGGCACCAATTAATTGGACCTCCTTCTTACAACCTGACCTACTTACATAAAAGAAGACAAAAAATGGAAAGCCAAGCAGGTTCCACTTCCAAAACATACTCACCACCAAGTTACCACAGAAAGGACCTATCCAATCAAATATGAAGATAATAGGCAACACATGAATTAGAGGTGTTCACTTGCCCCACTTCACTGTCATATCCAACTGAAGTCTCTCAGAACATTTAAAGTATCACCCATGACTCATTCACATTGTTAGAGAAATATAAAGACCAGAGAGAATTACCTCCACCCAAGGATGAATGATACACAGAAAATACCAAGTTTGGAGACCATGTAGACTCAGCAGGGTGTCCAACCTTTTGGCATCTCTGGCCATGCTGGAAGAAGTTGTGATGAGCCACAATTAAATACACAGTGACACATAATCATAAAAAAAAATCTCATAATGTTTTAAGGGAACTTCCAGCCAAGATGGAGGTGTAGGTGGAATCACTGTGCTCCCTCCCACAACTAAATTTAAAGACAGCAAAGTTCTAGAAACAAAAATGCAGCCAAAACGGTGAATATTGAACTGTATGGAAGTCCGAAAACAACAAACCACCCAGCCAGACCAGTAAGAGGGGCAGAGTCAGTGGCGTAGCAGGGTCAGGCTGGAAAGATCGTTCGGTCCAACCGACCCAGGAGTGGAGGCGAAGCCAGTTGGTGGATCCCAGGCGTGGGGTGGCGACAGGTGGACCCAGTGTTGGCACAGGGTGGCTGGCTGACTGTGGTCACACATTCACATGCAGATAAACCAAGCAAAGGAACAAATGGTGAGACAGACCACTCAGGCTAGGGCCTCAGCAATGGGAATTAGAGCCTGAAAGCACCAACTGGAAAGACTTTCTTGGGGTCGAGGAGCCGGGAGAGGCTCCCAGGCTCACAGAGAGTGCGTTGGAGAGACCCACAGGGTCCTGGAGAGTACACGGGCCCACACACGGCAACCAGCACCAGAGGGGCCCAATTTGCTTGTAGGAAGCCACAGAGGGGACAGAAATCTGAGAGAGAGCAGAGTGGAGCAAAGTGCCATTTTTTTCCCCTCTCTGACCCCGCCCCCACATACAGCATCACAACCCAGCAACTGAGTTGCCCAGCCCTGGTGAACACCTAGGGTTCCGCTCCTCATACGTAACAGGCACAAACAGACAAAAATATAGCTCAAGAACTCAAAGCCCCAGAGCCAATAACTCTAAGCAACCAAGAGATTGCCAGCCTCTCAGATGCACAGTTCAAAACACTGGTGATCAGGATGCTCACAGAACTGGTTGATTTTAGTCACAAATTAGAGGAACATATGAAGGCTAAATGAATTGAAATGAAGGGAAATGCACAGGAAACCAATAGTGATGGAAAGGAAACTGGGACTCAAATCAAGGGAATGGACCAGAAGGAAGAAAGAAACAACCAAACAGAAAAGAATGAAGAAACAAGAATTCAAAAAAAATGAGAAGAGGCTTAGGAACCTCCAGGACATCTTTAAACATTCCAACATCCGAATTATAGGGGTATCAGAAGGGGAAAAGAAACAGCCACGAGTGGAAAACATATTTGAACAAATAATAAAGGAGATCGTCCCCAGTCTGGCAAAGGAAATAGACTTCCAGGAAATCCAGGAAGCTCAGAGAGTGCCAAAGAAGTTGGACCCAAGAAGGAACACACCAAGGCACATCATAATTACATTAGCCAAGACCAAAATGAAGGAGAGAATCCTAGAAGCAGCAAGGGATAAGGGGACAGTCACCTACAAAGGAGTACCCATCAGACTGTCAGCGGATTTCTCAAAAGAGACCTTACAGGCAAGAAGGGGCTGGAAAGAAGTATTCCAAGTCATGAAATCCAAAGACCTACAGCCAAGATTGCTTTATCCAGCAAAACTTTCATTTAGAATGGAAGGACAGATAAAGTGCTTCTCAGATAAGGTCAAGTTCAAGGAGTTCATCATCACCAAGCCCTTATTATATGAAATATTAAAGGGACTTATCTAAGAAAAAGAAGATAAAAAATATGAACAGTGAAAGGACAGCAAACTCAGTTATTAACAACTACACCTAAAACAAAAGCAAACTAAGAGGACAGCTAGATCGGGAGTGGAACCATAAAGATGGAGATCACATGGAGGGTTAGCAACAGGAGAGTGGGAGGAGGAGAAGGGGGAAGAAGGTACAGAGAATAAGTAGCATAGACGGTAGGTAGAAAATAGACAGGGGAGGGCAGGAATACTATGGGAAATACAGAATCTAAAGAACTTGTGACACATGGACATGAATGAAAGGGGGGGAATGGTGGGGGAGGGGTGTGCAGGGTGGAGGGGAATGAAGGGGAGAATGGGACAACTGTAATGGCATAATCGATAAAATATATTTTTTTAAATCTCATAATGTTTTAAGTAAATTTACAACTTTGTGTTGGGCCACATTCATAGCTGTCCTGAGCCACATGTGGCATGTGGGCTGCAGGTTGGACATTCCTGAATTATACAGGGTTAATAAATAAATCTTTAAAATAACAGAATGAGAAGGAAAAAAGCAGCATAAAAATAAAAAGACATAAAAGTTTTTAAGAACTTACATATTAGGACAAGATATATGTCACAATGACACACAAAGAACTAGAACCTAGACTTAGAAAACAATGTCTATGGAACAGTAAACTAGAAAAACGGGCAAAAGACTCAAATAGGTACTGAAGAAAAGGAAGGCCACTATTAGGTGCACACATCTAGGTAAATCTAACTAGCAAAGTTCTTCCATAATTCATAATTTTAAAAGTAGCATGCACAATAGCAAAAAATTAGAAATATAAATATCCATCAACAATAGAATGGATAACTAAATTGTCAAACATTTATACAATGGAATAATTAACAACACTGAATGTTATGTACTTCCTATTTGTGTCTCCCCCAAATTCCTATGTTGAAGCCAAATTACAAATAGGATAGTATTAGGAGGTGGGGCCTTTGGAGGTCATTAGGTCATGAGGGTGGAGCCCTAGTGATGGGATTAATACCCTCAGAAGAAGGGATGGGAGAACTTGCTTCCTATCTCTCTGCTCTCTAGCATGTGAGACACAGCAGGAAGTGCAGCTGTCCATCAACCAGGATGAAGGCCCACACCAACAACCCAACCACGCAAGCACCCTGATCTCAGACTTACAGCCTCTGGAACAGTAAGAAATAAATGTTTGATTTTTAAGCCACCTAACTATGGTATTCTGTCATAGGAGCCTGAACTAAAACTAGTTAAACTAATGCTACACATATCAATATGAATAATTTAAACAAAGTTACAGAAAAATAAATGTATATAGAGTCCACTTAAATAAAGATTAAAACTAACATACTGCTTACAAGTTCATTTATGGATGGCAATACCTTAACAAAAAGGGAAGAAAATGATCATAAGTGAGAACAGTGGTTACACCCAAGGGAGAGAAGTGAGAGTATGTGAATGAGGAACACACAAAGCATGGCAAGGATACCAGTAATATTCTGTTTCTTATCAGGGTCCTAGGCATTCATTAGCCTTTATCATCATTACCTATAAGAAGCATGGCATAATGGTTAAGACAACAACTCTGGAGCCATACTAGCTGGCTCAAATTTGAGCTCTGTCACTGTTAGCTGTGTGACCTTGGGCAGGTTACCTAACACATCTGTACTTCAGTTTTCTCACCTGTTAAGTGGTACCTATCTCACAGTGTTGATGTAAGAACAAGAATTATTAGCATTTATATCATTTATATTGCAAGAGTTTTGTCGGATTTTGTTAAATAATATATATTTTACACATTCTTATTCATATATAACATTTTAAAAAACAAGAAGAACAAAATATTTTCTATGTGGGAAAATATTCATCATTTTAAGTTTAAACATCATCATGTACTACAGAAAACTCAGTAGTATGATTCATTTTATCTTCATGAAATTGAGAGACCTAATTTAAAAGTTAATTCTGAAGACCTGCTCCCTAATTAAAAAATCAGTTACCTAATTTTTTAAAAAACTGGCTGATGTGACTCAGGAATTAAACTTGGCCAGTACTCTATACTTGAACAGAAAAAAACAAAGCACATTCTTATGTATGAAAGATTCAGTGATTACAGCACTCTTAAAGCAGTCCTGAAATAGTAAGTATTCAATTTACACAAAGGGTTGAAAAAGAGTTTAAAAAGGGTTGAAAAAGTGACTGAAGCAAGGACTTTAGGGCTGAGGAGGAGTCACAGGCCTACTGAAAGGAAAGCAACCCAGACAGAGGACATGCAGTGTGGATGCCTTGGGGGCAGGGCTGGTCACCCTGGGCAAGGATGAACAAGCTTTTGGACACTGCTACATTTTTACAGTCTTTTATATCAGTTTTCCTATTAATGGAAGCAAAGACATGTGTCTACTAAACATTAGTGAGGTTCATGTTAGCATGAGGTAGAGAGGGTCTCTGTAACAGAATATAAATTCTCTGTGTTGTGTACACACATACACATAGTAATCCAGTACATCTCTGAGGATGACACAAAATCATGTATGAAACACAAACAACAGGTTTCTGGGTGCAGTGGTAGTTAACAGTAGCTTCCTGGAGAGCTTTAAATGTTATAGACTCTAACTGCACCTTATTTTTTAGGCATGATGTTTGATAATAGCTTTCTAACATAAATAGATTTTTATACATGTTCTTAACTTTTCCTTCAAAAATGAACCTCAACTGATTTAACTCTAATGAACACTGATTGAAAGCTAAAAAATTACTGTTTTCTACATTACTAATAATTTCCATCTTTATTTCAACATTAACTAATTTACTAGCAATAATACTGTCTACAAAAATAGCAGTTCTAAATTTACATTTTGTACTCACCTTTGATAAAATAGCAACATCTAATGAAGCATTCAACAACTGTACACATGAAAACTAGCACGGGTACAGAAAACAATCATCTAAAAAGAGTATTAGGCCAGGGTGTGGCCTATTTTTACAATACACTAGGAAACAAGAAGTCACAGCAAGGTAAAAAAACATTACTAATGATTTTTTAAAAATTAGTGTTAAACTCCAAGACAAAAACATACAAATCAAAAAAGCCTGTGTTCAGATTCTGGCATGTGATTTTGTCTCTCTGAGTTTTATGTCTTCCCCTGAGAAAGGAGCTGAGATACCTACCCCATGGAACGCTGTGAGGAACACATCAGATGATGGTCAGGCAAGAGCCGAGTACAGCACTCAAGCAATGCTTTCTTGTCTCAGTTTTGGACAACACAGTGAGACAAAACGGTGGCTTAATCCAACAGAAACATGGAAGAAATTCTGGAAGGAAGATCTGTAGTTTGCACATCATCATATGTCCTGCTCTACAAACTCAGTGTTTCCTTTGTAACACATACCTCTGCTCTTGTAAATATGGTCAAGTCTCTTCCTGGGTGGAAACAAACCAGAGGCACCCTACCTATGACTTCTTTAAGACCTTGCCCTTTCTTCCTTTTCCTCAAAACTAACCTTGTTGAAACGACAGTCTGCTCTCAACCAAAGCATGCCTCCCTCACACCAGAAGTGCTCCTCCCAGGGTCATGGACCACCTCTCTTTCCCGCTTGGCACTGGTATACTCACCCTCTACTTTAGTCACCTCAAAGGAAAGACCTACTTGAAATAAATATATATTTACTATATAATATGTATTTATACATTATAAATATTATACACACACACATACGCAGCACTGTTAACACTTGCAGTTCCTGATACTGCTGTGTCTCTCCCCGCAGCACCATGACTCTGCAACACTCATTTCCTCCCCGCACCCTGCCTCCCTCTCCTGCCTCTTCCCCCTCCCTGCTGTTTTCCTTTAGTAATTTACTGTATCCCTCACTAGACTATAACCTCCACAAGGAAACTGCCTGTTTTGGTTATTGTTGTATCTGCATTGCTAGGAACAGGGCCCAGTGCTCAAAAAACATCAGTTGAGTAAATACATTATTTATATAAGAATAAGTACAAATAGCAATAGTAATCAAATCCACACAGATCTGTAATAAAGGCAATTAACACTCATGAAGGGATCATTTTATACCTAATAAATTAGCATTAAAAAGCATAGTATCCAAGCTGTGCAATACGTAGCAAGGGCCCTAAAAATGTAAGTATCCTTTGACTAGGGATTCTTCTAGAATCCCGTTCCTTAGAAAGCACACTGGAAACCAGCAACAATGTTCATTAGATTATTTTCGTTCCTATCTATATGTTCTTTCACTGACTTTTTTATTGCATTATATATTCATAGCCGTACACTAACCAGAGGTCAAAAATTACTTGCTTATCTCATAATTTTAAAAATGTATAAAAAGAAGCGGTGTCCAACACTTTCACACTGAGCAGAGCACATATAGAGGTGTAGAACGCATTTTTCACAGAAAGTCAGTAATAATATCAAAAGAGACATTTCAGTTATGAAGGGGATTTGAAACCAGATAATAAAGATTAAGTTCTTAGAGAGGAATGGAACTGAATAGGCAATTGATGCAAATTATAAACTTTGAAATGAGAACAAAAATATAGAAAATGTAATATTACTACTAATAAAACAGAGCTGAAGTCATTTGCATTGGTCTTAAATGAAGACCCTAAAGCACTGATACAACACGGAGGAAGACAAATGTTAACTGGGAGGGAAGCTATAGATACAGTTCATGGTTAAGACAGATCCATGGCAGAGAACAAAAAGAATAAAGCAGAGTGAGAGAGAAAAGAGAAACAATCACTAACATTTACTTCCTTTCTGGGATGTCCTAGGCAGTGTAGCACTCATTTACCCCACACAGTGTCACCAAGGCAAGGACATGACACACTGGGGAGGAGGCATGGCATCGATCATAGGAGACGTTCAAGAGAACACACATCGAACATGCAGGTCTCCCCAAGACACCCAGCAATCTCCAGCATGACTTCTTCCCCAGTGACACACTCAAGTAACAAGACTGACACTTTACCTACAGAGATGCCCCTGGAAGGTCTTTTGCATCAGGCTCACTCCTCCTCACTCCAGCTGAGAAATCACATCTGGTTTGGAAACGTGATGCCCTGCTCAGGAAGAAAGACACTAAACTTGTGTTTTGAACTGAGTATAAAAGCCACTTCCAGCACAAGTCCTTATCCCTTCCCTCTCAGGGCTTCTGAATCAAACAGAGGTGGGCTGCTGCATTTCCCATTTTCCAATTCTCTACAGAAAAAAGACCTTTCACCTAGAAAGAGAGGACACCAAGCAACTACCCTAAAACAATGCCCCACAGTACACAGGATTTCCAGTCTAAATGCATGAATCTCCCAGGTTGTATAAGAGGTCAATAGCGGTAGGGGCAGGTAAGGTACAGGGGGAAGTCCTTACCCAGCAAGAGCACATTCCTGTAGTTCTCCGGTGTCCTGTTCCCACAGAACTTCCTTGGAGCGCAGGCTAGAGGAATTCATTCTTCCCAGGTGAAATCCACACACATCCTTGAGTGTCACTGACTCCTGAAACTATAAAGTCCTGCTCAATACAGGATTATGCCAACAAAACCCCCTGAGCAAGAGAAAACAAGCAGCCTCGGAAGAGACAGGACAGGGATCTGTGTGAGAAAAAGCATGTCATTCTCCAAAAGAAACTAAACACCTGCAACATTATGAGGACAAAGAGAACGTGCTCATAAGGCACATAAGGACAAGGAGCAGAGGTACAACAAGCCATGGGGACAGCACTGAGGCCACTCCAGTCACCACTGTCCTGATTGCCTCCCATCCACCCCATCCTCCCATGGGGTTCCCACCCTAGACAGCACAGGATGACTGAGCACACAAGCCTGGCCTAGGCAGAGGACACTCCCAATAGCCCAAGAAGGAAGATACTACACGCCACACAGATGTACTTGGGAGCCATGAACCAGCACGGAGGTTGAAGGCAGGTTGGACAATGACAATAGGGTGAGGTGACCTTTGGTTACCAAGGGAAGACATGATTACTAGGACAATTTCATGAGTTGGTAGATGAAACCCATTAGGTTGAGGACTGGAAGAAGTGCCCCTAATAGGGCCAACAGACACTAGCTAGGTGGAGAGCCTTGCAGCTGGAGGGGGTGTATTCGGCGAGGGCAGGGGAACTCCTGGACAGCACACAGAACTGCAGGCCTTACAACAGAGGTGGGAATCCCAGTTACTAGGGAAAAGCATGCAAACAGGACAAATCTGGACAGGTTGGTCTATGAGAGAACCAATAAAACCAACCCAGCTTTACTTGATTTATATGCCTATTTCAGATTTATATGCCCATTTCAACCTTGTTCAGATTTATAAAACCCGGCATTTCAGATTTATATGCCCATTTCAACCTTGTTCTCTAGCCCTTGGGCTCAGAAATAAAACACCATCAGCATTTAGTATCTGTTCACCAAGTGTGATGGTTAATTTTAGGACCACCTGATGGGGCTATGGTGTGCCCAGGTAGCTGGTAAAGCAGTACTTGTGGCTGTTTCTGTGAGGGAACTCGGCTTCAAATGGGCAGCTTGAGGAAAGACAATCGGTCCTCATCAGAGACAGTGGACCCAAAGAGGACAGAAAGATGGGGAAGGGTGAATTTTCTGCTTGTGTGGAGAAGGCCACGTCTGCTGCCTCAGGCACCAGTGCCCCCAGTTCATGAGCCTTTGGGCTCAGATCAGGACTTACACCATGGGTCCCTGGGACCACAGGCCTCCGGGTTTACAGTGGAACTACAGTACTGGCTCTCGTGAGTCTGGGGACAGCAGATTGTGGGGACTTTTCAGCCTCCGTAACTGCATGAGCCAACTTCTCATAACCTCTTTCCACATAGTCACACATATCCTATAGGCTCTGTTTCTATGGAGAACCCTGACTAATACAAGGAGGAACAAGTCATTTTATAAATGAGGAATCTGATCAAGGTTACATAATCTCTCCAAGGTCACACAGCTGGGACTTGAACCCAAGGCCATCTGACTTCCAGGGCTTGTAAGATGAGAAGGCGGCCAAGAGGAGAATGCTAGCACCCCCAGCAAGCAAGAGAGTGAGAGCCAGACAGGAAGGGAGATTCAGGAAAGAAAGTTTCAAGGAGAGGGAGTGGTCAACACTCTCAGATCCTGGAGTGGGTTGAACAGCATGTAGACTTAAAGGAGAGCTGCTGACTTGAAAATGAACTAATTGCAGCCAAGTGGTTAAGGCAGGAGTCACCCTGTAGTGGATAAAAGAATAAATGGAAGGTTAGAAATCAGAAGTAGCCAGGTGTAAAAAAGAGAGGAGAAACGAGACTTCAGAAAATAAGTAATAAGTAATAGAAACAGTCTTCATTTACTGACAGAGAATACTGGAATATGTAAATGGGCAAAGGGGAACAGTGCAGTGAGGAGAAAGAATGAGAGAGATGAGAGATGGGATGAAACCAATTCCGACCTGTGTAGCTTATGTCCTACTGGCTACGAACTCCAGGGACAATGTCAGCACCGAGGCACAGTTTGTTATCTTTCTTCCCACCTCATTGTTGTTTGCGAATATTTATTTAAACAATAGATCAAAATAAAAAATGTTAAAAACCACTGACAAATATTATCAAGAAAAGTAAAGGTAGCTACTATAGTGGCTATAAATACATGTCTGAATTTCCACTTTAAGAAGAAAAAAAGAAAGCAAGAAAAATCAGTTCAACAAATGCAAAGGAAGGAGGAGAAGGTGAGATGAAGAAAATCAGAGGGACTAAGCACTGCTAAGACTGTCACTTGAAATGCAGAGTGCAATCCCTCCTTTGCTCATATAAACACCCTATTTGTTATTAGAGCCTAAACGTTTCTTTTTAACAAAAAAAAACAAGAAAGCATAATAACCAGAAACATTAAGTAAACACAAAAAACCCTCATACATAAATGGGTTGGCTTTCTATAGTAGAAGACAAAAACCCTAAAATTGGTTGAAAATCCAGTTCTATGCCATGTGTAAGATCTAAAACACAAACCAAAAAGCTAAAATAACGGGGGGTGGGGTGGTTAAGACAAGCTACAACAGGCAACTGCAAATGAAAAATAGGAGGGAGAACACAGAAGTAACAGATAGGGCAGAATGTATGTGGAAACAAAACAGGAGCCCCTAGTTTGTGAGAAGATACAGATCAGAAATATAGCATTCTCTCTCCAAAAATTAATCCACTTTTTTTCAATCAACTGCCTGGTTAGCCAAATATAGCAGGCAAGATTAAAAGCCCAAATTCAGCCCCGACTGGTATGGCTCAGTGGATTGAGCGTGGGCCTGTGAAGCGGGGGGTTGCTGGTTCGATTCCCAGTTAAGGCACATGCCTGGGTTGCAGGCCAGGTCCCCAGTCGGGGACACGTGAGAGGCAACCACGCATTGGTGTTTCTCTCCACTCTTTCTCCTTCCCGTCCCCTCTCTCTGAAAATAAAAAAATATTTTTTTTTTAAAAGCCCAAATTCAGACTCAAATGGACTGTCTTTCTCACTTCCCCAGACTCTCATGCCCTGAGTGCAGAGCCCTTAGAGGCCCTGAAGCTTGTCTCTTACCGACTACGACCTGTCCTGTGGGCCTGTGCTGGCCATGGGCTCAAGAGCACTGGTTTAGGGAAGCACAAAAAGGCATCTTAAAGGCTAAAGTGAAACCTGACAATATTGTTTAAAAAATATGTTGTTAATCCTTTATTGTTCATAAAATGTATCTGTTGTTGATCCACCAAGACAGTTTTTCCTTTTCTCCTTTCCACTTGGTGTGGGTCATTTTCTCCCAGCTCTACATGAAGCCTAGGTGACTCATGGTGCTCAAAAAAAAAGCAGCTTCATGACTTGACCTCATTCACATAACCTAAAAACATAGACCTTTGGAGAGTGTTATTCTTTAAAAAGGTGGAGTATCAAGTGAAATAAACAAGGTACTTTAAATGATGAAAGCATAATTTATAAAGAAGATACAAGTGTGTAGTTTGAGGCACCATAGCAGCAAAATGTCTTCAGATAAAATTCTTAGCAATCTATTTTTTTCTTTTTTTTGCAAAATCCCAATCATGGTCAAATAACAATCACAATAGCAACAACAAAAAAAATGAAACATGGGAAAATACACTTAATAGGAATATGTAAGATCCTTATGATCAAAGTTAATAGAAGCCATAATGAAGATCTCAGTAACGTGAAGGATAATTTTTTACTCAATAGGAAGAATAAACATTGTAAAGATGGTACTCTTCCTCAAATTGACATAGATTTAATGGAACACAAATCAAAACTGCATTTTTTGTTTTTAACTGTTACTTTTAGAACTTGATAAAGTTAATAAGGTTTGACAGTTAATAAAATTCAACTGTAAGGATAAATGTGTAAGAATAGTACAGTAAACAAAATTTTGAAGAGAAAAACAAAAGATTTGCTTTGTGAAACAAGAAAATGAATTCTAAACAAAGAGAATAGCCATGGTACTATAGCAGAAACAGATGCCACTCCAGCTCTGCCCTCTGCCAGGCTAACCGGTCCCCACACACCATGTCACCCTTGACCATACCACCCTGCTGTATGGCCAGCACAGCTTAACCATGTCTTCAGTAAGGTCTCCTCTTCATTACTGCCTCCCCCTTCCAGAAGACCTAGAAGAGAGGGGCCTCTCCTGGCTCATTCACTGCTTTCTTCCCAGCATCCAGAACACTGCTGAGCAGGTGCTAGATATGTTAATGAAAGGGTGGAGGATGAATGCCTCACCTCACTAGGTTAAAGTTAGGTTCAAACCTCACATCATGTACAGTAAATTCCAGCAAGCAAGGATGTAAATGTAAAATGATAAAACAAATAGAAAGCATTGAAACATATTTATATGTAATCTTAGAGTGGAGAAAGACTTTCATACAAGATTCCAAAGCCAAAGACAGAAAAAGGAAAGTTTAACTGAATGAAACTACAAATCTTATTTGTAGCAGAAGATGTCATAAACAAATTTAAAAGAAAAATGACAGGGAACAATACTGGCAATTTATGGCAAAGGATTAATACCTATATTATAGAAAAGGCTTTTTTTACATATAAACAACGCAATACAAAAATGGGCAAAAGATGTAAAAAGGGTATTTAGAAGAAGTAGAAAAATGTACATCCATAGTTATTTACAGGATTTGAGGCTTAGAAGTATATTTTATAGCTTTAAAAATATTTTTTCAACTATATGCCCAATATTTACAGTCAGAAAAAGAAGATATTTGCTCTGGCCAGTGTGGCTCAGTTGGAGCAACATCTGTTAGACCTAAAGGTCGCAGACTGGATCCCCTGTCTGGGCACATATGAGCAGGCAACCAATCATCCTTTCTCACTCTCTCCCTTTCTCTAAAAGCAATAAAAACATGTCCTCGGATGAGAAATACATATATAACTTATAGGAAAATACTTGAACAATTCATAGTCACATCGCCAGTTAATAAATAGGAGGAAAGATGAGGAAAGGAAAACAGCTCTAATGTTGCACCAATGCATTCCAGATCAATCACTGTGCTCTTCAAAAGTGTCGAGGTGCCCTGGCTGGGTGGCTCAGTTGGTTAGAGCATTGTCCCATACACCAAAAAGGCTACAGGTCTGATCCCCAGTCAGGGCACATACCTAGGATGCAGGTTTGATCCCGGTCATGGCATGTACAGGAGGCGACCAATGAATGTTTCTTTCTGTCTCTCTCTCTCTCTCTAAAATCAATAAACAAACATATCCTCTGGTGAGGATTACCAAAAAAAAGGGTTAAAGTCACCAATGACAAAGACTGAGGAACTACTCCAGATTGAGGGAGACTAAGGAGACAGGACAGCTAAATGTCAGCTGTGATCAGGATTAGACCCTAACTAGATAAAGGATGTTTGGGGCAAAATATGAGTAAGACTCATAGATTAGGTAACAGTACTGTATCATGGTAAGTTTCATCACTCTGGGCATTGTATTTTGGTTATGTAAAACAAGGGCCTTGTTTTCAGGACACAGTGAAGTATTCGGAAATCAAACCAGTGGCTGCCTGAATGGGGGGCATGGACTGGAAGGGGCTGAGCACCCCTTCTAGGGTAATGAATATGTTCCACAGCTCCACTGGCAGGGTACATATATTTGTCAAAACTCAATTAAGTATAAGCTCAAAATGGGTTATTTTATATAAATTATACTTGAAATAAAGCAGATTTTAAAATTGTATTAACACTATTTTAATAAAATAAAACCAAGGCTAGTGACAATGAAACTACAACCCTTCATCAACCAAAATCTTCTGAATGAAACTTCTAGAAACTTCCTTTCCCTCTTCTAGAAACATCCTTTCTCTAACACCCATTTTTGTGAGTTATGTTGCCTTTTATAACTGAGCTTGATGATATCAGGAAGAGAAAGTAATAAAACAGAAATCACATCAGTTAATACTTGTCCTCGAGAAGCCTTCTTAAAACCAGCTCCTGCGGAGAATAAACAAGCAGCACATGTAAGAGAAGCCTCACGCATGATCTCATGAGTACAGAGAAGACCGCGAGTCCCTTAGGACTGCAGACACAGTGAAGTGAGCCTAACCTTTAAAAAAAAAAAACATTAAATAAAACGTAGGATCTCCTGGGCCAAGACCTCTTGATGTCTGAGTTCCTTTTGCAGAGAAGCAATAACTCCAGGTTCTAGTAAAAACAAGCAGTTTTTATTTTAAAGCAATCAGGGCAGAACAGCTGAAAGCTGTTCTCCTCACTGTCTTTGCTCCATGATTTCCTTCAGTGAATGGACACCGCTTCTCCCTGGAAAGTTCTATGCCAACTCCCTTATCAAAACTCCTGCCACTCCATTCCGACTACCTCACTGACACACAAATTCCTCCTTTCCAGCACTTGACCCAAACTGTTCATCTGACTCCTCACTATCAGTCAAGGCTACATTTTCACTCCACCTGTAAACTCTAAACACCGAGCTCTTGGCTGCAGTGGTGCTAAGGGTGCCTCCGCCCATCTATTGCTTCAACATCCTAGGAACCATGTTGGGAACTTTTCACTTATGTTACTTCATCTGAACTTTGAAAAAATGTATGAAGTAGGTATTAGTAAATGGAATATGCCATGTGAAATTCTTACCAATGTCAAACATAGCAAATACTCAGTTAATGTTATTTCTATCATGACCATGAGGAACTAATGCTTCAGGGAACTCAAGTCACTTGCCCAAGAAAATGCAGTTATTAAATGGTAAAGTCAGGATTGAAACTTGGGCCATTGTGACTACATTACAGCATATCCTCTCCCGTTACCCTTTCTCAACCCTAGGACTTCTCTTGGCTGCCACACTGGTCTTCTCCTTGCCCAGGTCTTGGAACACTGACCTGTGTCAGTGTTGGCACAGGTACCAACCACACCTGTTCTTACAGTCAGATTCTCATGCAGTCACCATGACTGCACCTGATAGAGATGTAACTTCTTGTGTCCCCAGAGAGGCCCTAGCCCTGCAAGTACCAGGACCATCTCTCAAACAATGTTTGTTTCTTATCTGACATTTGAACAGCAACCAAGAGCTCAACTGACCAACTGAATGAGGAAGGGACAGCTGAGAACAGAGCTGAGAGAAACTGAGGGGAGCTTTGTGGAAAATAGCCCTCACTGAGAGATCAAAACAGCCCTGTCTTGCAGCAAAGCCCACCTGCAGTACAGAGGTGAGGAATGAAGGAGAGGTTAGAGACTGAAAAACGAACTTACCTGAGCTCCCCATGGTAGCAGCCCAGTAGCCATTGCCTTCTCCTTCCTTCCTGTGGGGTCCTTCCTAAGGGATGGGCAGTAGGAGAAGGCAGAGCTGACAAAAGGAAAAGCCATAAGAAAGGAGACTTCCTCAACATCCAAAATAAAATTCCTACAGATAAAGCAAATAACATGTGTACATGATCTTCATAAACAAAGGTATGATTTTTACTTAGTAAGTTGATTTTACTAAGCTTATTTGGCGCATATATATGTCAACAGCAAGAGACATACAAATTACACCAAACTAATAATATTTTAAAGTTAATTATGAAAAAGATTATTTTTTAAAGTTGTGTTGCATAACAACAGCCAGAAAATTTATGAAAGGGAACAGTGGTGAACAAGAACTTGCCCATCAGATATTATGAAGCTACTATAATGAGAGCAGTGTTACTGAATGATAGAATCACTCATTCACCAGATGTTGTTGACAACCTGCTGTGTATCAGGCACCTGTTCAAACTAGCAGACTGATGTGCAATCATTGTGACTGTACCTGACAGAGATGTGACTTCTTCTGTTCCCTGAGAGACCCTGGCAACTACCTGTGGGTGGGAAAGGTTGAATACAGCTGCAAATAGATACCACCCAGGAGAGTAGAGGGTAATCTCTCTACCCTCATGGATGTTAGTGTCTAAAGGGGAAAAAGAGTCCATGGAATGAATTAATATCCTGCCAATACAAATAGTTCAGAAAAAATTATATATTAGAATTCAGGATATTAAAAATGTGAATTTCATGTCAGTGAAGAAAGGATGAATTATCTAATAACTTGGCACAGGGCTTACCATTTGGAAAAGAATAATTTACACATAAAATACAACTAAAGAACTAGAAGAAAATACAGACAAGCATTTCTGTGATCATCACAATGGACTAGAAGTCATAATGATGCCAAAGGCCCAAACATGAAGGCAAGGTTTTCATGTCTGACCATATAAAAATGTGACATTTCCGCATAGTAAAGAAACACACCCGCGTATCAGATGAACACATTTAAAACAAAATGCAACAGCATAAAAATATTCATTAGTATTCAAATGCATATCTGAACACCCTATCACTTGCACCTTTCAGAAAGTTAGAGAACAGTAAGTAAACCAGTAAATCAGGCATGACTATGTTGCAAATTTTACCAACTACTACCTTTCTGGATGGAATACGAGAGGTATCAAAAGCCTTAGAGTAGAGCCCAGAAATTTCACTAGAAGAGATTTACAGAATGAGACAAGAATGCAAAGATATATGTAGCCAAGTGGCCTATATTGTTCATAATACTGAGAACAAAACAGAACAAAACCTGAGAAAGAACACAAACGCCTAAAGAAATGATTAAATATGGCAGAAACATACTTTTCCTCATACTCATTAAAATTACAACTTAGCAATTTTTAGAAATTGCTATAAGTGGATATTTTCTAAATATTGTTTTTAAAGTTTATTCTCCATGTTGACTTAGTGTTACTTACATGGATAAAAACATTTATTTTTTTAAACCATGAAGCTTAAAATTTGTGCATTTTAAATCCCTTATCAAATGTATTTCATAACTCAATTTGAAAAACAAGTGGACAAAAGAATACATTCATACACATATACACTCCGACATGAAAATAATTTTTTCCTTGTTGCCCACTGGACTTTCTAGTTCTGTAATGAATTTTTTTGTTGTTGTTAAGAAAGGAAAAAAGAAATTAGAAGGAAATTATTACGAAATTAGAGGGAAAAGGAAAAGATTCCCCGAGTCCGAGAACCTGCAAAGAGTTGGCCTCCCTTTCTGATGGAGAAATGGGTCAAGGCGAGCCCACGTCGAGCCCTTTCGAATCGGAAATCAGCAGCACGCACTGAAGTGCGGTTTATACAAAGGGCAAGGACAGGAGTCTGGAGTCCCACAACCGGGCCAGCATCCCTGACTGCCAAGCAGGTACCGGGAAAGCCCGCGGCGGGAGGAACCGAGGGCCAGGGCCCCTCACTGGCGCACGGAACCCCGCCTCCGAGGCAGAATCGCCCTCGCCGCACCTGAAGCAAGTGGTGAAAGGACCGCTGTGGTCCTCGAGTCTCGGCACTTGGAGTAAGCTGCCGGCGCTGAGCGGCCGGCGCTGCGCCGTAGTGCGCAGAACCCAGCCCTAGCCCTTCCGCAGCCCGCAGGCCAAAATAGCTGGTCCGGCCCCTGCCTCCGCCGGCTCGCCACTCCGCCAGCCCCAACGCGCCCACCCCCCAGCCTCGCACTCACCCTCACCCAGCGCCCAGAACCAGCGGGAGAAGCCAATGCGGACCCCACCCCGTCCGCCACCTTCCCGGGACGCTGGACTACATTTCCTACAAGGCTGCAGGGCCTTAGCGCAAGGGCTGGAGCTCCTAACTGGAGTACGCAAGCGCTGGCGTGCGCAAGCGCAGACCTGAACTGAGCGATGTAGCGCAGGTGCCCGAGTGGGTTTGGGGAGGGACAGTGGGTCGGTTCCAGCAGCCCAGCGGGGACACGGATGGCGTTGGCTCCGAGAACGGGTTCCGTGTATGTAGCGTTGCGGCCCGTCAAGCCGGGAACGGTCTGTACCGAGACCTGACCCCGACTTACTTAAAGAAGCTCCTCCTTAGTACCTCACGGTGCCCGATTCGTGTGGAGTGAGGGAGCTAACAGCCTTAGCTGAGCGTCACTTTCCTCTTCTACAATAGAAGGAGCCCAGAAGAGTCCTTTGCAGAGTTATCAAAAGGAGTAGAAAAAGTAGAAGTATCTGGGGTCCCGAGTGTGCACTCCATGAATAGTGGTTACATTGCCCGTTTCCATAGTTCCCCGTCAGGTGCTAAGGGCTTCAGAATTATCACTATATAGAATGCGGACAAAATCTCCAATTAAATATGTGGCCAGAGTTGGTACATTCAGCCAGTTCTGCAGTTGAAACTTGAAGTAGGCTCCCTGTGGGGCAGGTCAGTATAGTAGCTGAGAGTGTAATATTTGGTTTTTCAAAAATTACGCTGGTTTCCTCTGTGGATTTCTATTGCTGGGACAAAGATTTAACCCTTGACCAAACTTTAGACAGGTTTCTCTGAGCCCTCTTTTCTGCTAGGCCTGGGCCCTGAGCCCTGTTCTTGGCCTGTGGAGCTCAGTTTTAGCAAGAACCTTACTAAATCAGTTTCGGTAGAATCCCTGTTCTTCATATTCAATTCCGAATCCCCTATTCTTGGTGTCTAAATCCTTGATCTACCTATAACAATCCTGTCAGATCAGTTTAGCAAGAATCCCCCAAACTTGCTGTGGACTTCTGGTAATTTTCCATTCATTGCCCCTCTTAACCTCCTTGGTTGCTATTAATCCCCAGCTGTCTTTGCTGTACTGGGAGTTGAGCTTGGTTTTACTGAAGCCTCTCTCCCTTATTGCAATAGTACTAAATAAAATATGTTCTTATCATCTTTTGTGCCCAACTCTTAAACTATTTCAAAATACTGGAAAATATGAAAGTCTTCACAATTCATTTAATCAAGCTAAGTAACCCAGATAACACCAAACTAAGTAAAAAATGTATCACTGCACTAACACAAATAACTTTGAACCAAACAGTTACTCCTGGATTACAAAGACATTCTAACAACAGAAATTACAGGAACAGGAGGCCCAGAATGGCAGAGGAGTAAATGGAAGCTACACCTAACCTGCTCCCAGGACCAGTCTGGAATTAGAACTAAACTGTAGAGAAAGCATCCTGAATGCTTTATGGATGAACTGAGCACTAGTTGGAGAGAGGCCTTATAACCACAGACAGACAGAGGAAACCACTTCACCACAATATTACTGGTAGGGAGTGCAGAGGAGGCACATGAGAGCTGCCTGGGCTCCCATGGGCAGCGACTTGAGTTTTGGACAGACATTTCAGTGGCCAGAGGGTTCCCCCTGAGAAATGTGGGGTCTAAACCCCAAGCTGGGCTCCCATCTTACATCCCTAGAGCTGGAGAGGAACCCAGATAACATCCAGTTATGAAAAGCAAGGGGGTTTCTATCTGCCAGGAAGAGATGGCTGGAGACAGAGAGCCTCTTAAAGGGCCAGTGCATGATATTTTGTTTCCAGCCACTTACCCTGGGCTACAGCACAAGGAGGGCAGAGTGGACTAGAAATGCATGAAGAGAGTCTGGGGCTGGTGGCCCTGGGGAGAGAACTAAAGGAACGGTGGCCAGGATCTCTGTGCTAAGTTATTCCCCATACTACAAAAGCCACCTTTCTCAGGCAGAGCACCACATTCCACATAGCAACAGCCTGAGTGGAAGCAATAGCCCCATCCACAGGAACCCTTCTACCCATCCTTGTGGAACTAAAGCTCAGCTGCTGAGGAGTACAGGTGGAGGAACTTACAGTGATTAAGCCTAACACAAAGCCTGCAGGTAAAGGCAAATCTGTGGGACCTCTGAGAGGTCCTTAATCGACCTCTTTAATTGACCCTTTCCCTAGCCCAGTGCTGGTAAAAGCCAGTCTTAGAGAACAGCTTGGTTCTTTCTGCACACACACAGGCCCAGCAAAAGAAGCCACAAGCTGTGGATCATCACTGACAGCTCCAAACAGGTAATCAGAGCCAGTCACAGGCAGTGTCTAACATTGATCTGCATAAGAGTCTTTGCAGATCAACCTAATACATAGTAACAAACACAAAAAGGCAGCCAAAATGGGAAAACAAACAGACCCCAAATGAAAGAACAAAAGAATTCTCCAGAAGAAGAACTAAATGAATTGAAGGCAAGCAATTTATAAGAGATAGAGTTTAAAATGATTATAAGGATGTCCAACAGCATGAGAAAAGACATAGAAATCATAAGAAAGGACCAGTCAGAAATAAAGAATGCAATATCTGAAATAGATAATGCACCGGAAGAAATAAACAGTAGGTTCAAAGAAGCACAGGATTAAAATAGTGATTTAAAAGACAAGGTAGAAAAAAACTAGGCAGAGCACCAAAAATACCTTTTTTTAAATGAGGATAATTTAAGGGACCTTCATGACAACATGAAGCATAACAACTTCCACACCACAGGGGTATGATAAGGAGAGGAAAGTAAGGAAGAAATAAAGAACCTACTTGAAGAAATCATTGAAAACTTCCCTAACCTGGTGAAGGAAAAAGACACAGAAGTCCAGAAAGCACAGACAGCCCCAAACAAAATAGACCCAAAGAGGCCCACAACAAGGTACATCATAATTAAAATGGGAAAGCCTAAACACAAGGGGAGAATCTTAAAACCTACAAGAGAAAAGCAGCTAGTTACCTATAAGGAAGCTCCCATAAGACTGTCATCTGATTTCTCAAGAGAAACATTTCAGACCAGTAGTGACTGGCACAAAATATTCAAGGAGATGAAAGCAAGGACCTCCAACTAAGGCTTCTCTACCCAGCAAGGCTATCATTTAAAATTGAAGGAGAAATAAAGAGCTTCCCAGACAAGAAAAACTAATGGAGTTTGTTACCACCAAACCAATATTGAAACAACTATTAAGGGACTTGCTTGAAGAATAAGGAGAAAAAGAAAGAAAAGAAAAATCCCAGAGGAAAATAGTTAAAAATAAAATTACAATAAATAGATATCTGTCAACAATCACTTTAAATGTAAATGGCTTAAATGCATCAAACAAAAGACATAAGGTAGCTGAATGGATAAGAAAACAGGACCCATATATATGTTATCTCCAAGAGACCCACCTCAAAATGAAAGATACACACAGACTAAAAGTAAAAGGATGGAAAAACACATTTCATACAAATTGAAAGAGAAAAGAGCTGGGGTACCAATGCTTATATCTAATAAAATAGACTTTAAAACAATGGCTAAAGTAGAAGACAAAGAAGAACACTACATAAAGGGAACAACCCAAAAAGAGGTTATAACCCTAGTAACATTTTATGCATCCAACATAGAAGCACCTAAATATGTAAAGCAAATCTTGATAGACATGAAGGAAGAGGTGGACATCAATACAGTCATAGTAGGGAATTTTAACACCCCATTGACTTCAGTGGATAGATCTTCCAGACAGAAAGTCAACAAGGAGTCAGTGACATTAAATGACACACTAGTTCAAATGGATCAAATTGGTATCTTCAGAGCACTTCACCCCAAAGCAGCAGAATATATGTACTTTTCAAGTACACATGGAACTTTTTCTTGTATAGACCACATGTTAGGACACAAAACAAGTCACAAATTTAAGAAGTTTTAAATCATAGTATCTTCTCTGACCATAATTCTATGAAATTAGAAATAAAGGACAAGAAGAAAACTGAAATAAATACATGGGAGGTAAATAATTATTGTTATTAAATGTCAGCATTAAATATTAATAATAAATATGAATAATTAAATATTGATATTTATATTAAAGTTAAATGTTCTTAGACAATGAATGAGTCAATAATGAGATCATGAAGAAATCAAAAGATACCTTGAAACAAGTGAAAATGCGAACACAACAACCAAAAATCTATGGGTCACGGGGAAAGCAGTCTTAGGAAGGGAGTTCATGGCATTATAGGCCTATCTCAAGAAACTAGAAAAACTCAAATAAAACATATAACTTTACACTTAAAGAAACAACAACAACAACAAAAAGAACAGAAAAGAAGCCTAAAAAGAGTAACAGGAAGGAAACAAAAAAGATCAGAGCAGAAATAAATGAAACAGAGTCTTAAAAAAAACAATAAAAAGAGAAGCTGAGAACAGAAACTTGGAATGAGTATGTCACTCTTTCACTGGAGATGGTCCTCATAAAAGTGTTCCTTTTCTGTCACGGGGCATGTGGATTTGGTTCGTGAAACTCTGAGACCCGAAAGTTGACCACTTCTTCCAGTGTGGAGGAGTGCACTGTCAGCCCGCCGGCCATAACCATGCCCAAAATGAGTATATTGAGTTACACCGTAAGCACCATGGATGTCATTTGGATTACCATGAGAAAAAGAGAAAAAAGGAAGGTAAAGAGGCTCATGAACATTCAAAGAAGGAAAAAAAGATGATTGGTCTGAAGGCTAAGCTCTACCATAAACAGTGCCATGCTTCGAAAATGAAAACTATAAAGATGCATGAAAAGAGAAACACCAAACAGACTTCCGCCAAGATGGAGGCATAGGTGGAAACACTGTGCCTTCTCCCACAACCAAGTTTGAATACAACAAAGGTTTGGAAAACAAAGACACAGCCAAAGAACAGAAAATTGAATTATATGGAAGTCCGACTACAACTAACTGTTCAACCAGGACGGTAAGAGGGGCGGAGCCAGCAGCAGAACAGGGTCGGGCAGGACAGATCCCCCAACCTCGGCACGCAAGTGGCCCGGACCCAGTCAGGGTGTGGGGCAGACTGACCTCGGTCGCACATTTGCACACAGTGAGACGGACCACAGAGGCCCCAGGGGGCGAGGGCTGATGGCGGTGGCACACTTGCGTGCAGTGGGATGAAATGCGTGGGCCCAGTGACGGTGGCAGCTGCCCCACCTATAGGGGCCAAGGCGGAGGCGGCAGACAGGACGCCATTGCTCCTCTTTGACCCCGCCCCCACATAGAGCATCACACTCAGCCACTGAGTTGTCCTGCTCTGGTGAACACCTAGGGCTCCGATCCTGCTACAGAACAGGCACAAATAGCCCAAAAGATGATGCAAGAAGAACTCGAAGTCCCAGAGCCGATAACTCTAAGCGACCAAGAAATTGCCAGCCTCTCAGAAGCACAGTTCAAGACACTGTTTATCAGGATGCTCACAGAACTGGTTGATTATAGTCACAAATTAGAGGAATATATGAAGGCTAAACTAATTGAAATGAAGGGAGATGTCCAGGAAACCAATAGCGATGGAAAGGAAACTGGGACTCAAATCAATGGAATGGACCAGAAGGAAGAACAAAACATCCAACCAGAAAGGAATGAAGAAATAAGAATTCAAAAAAATGAGGAGAGGCTTAGGAACCTCTAGGACATCTTTAAACGTTCCAACATCCAGATTATAGGGGTACCAGAAGGGGGNGCCAAGATTGCTCTTTCCTGCAAAGTTTTCATTTAGAATGGAAGGGCAGATAAAGTGCTTCTCCGATAAGGTCAAATTCAAGGAGTTCATCATCACCAAGCCCTTATTATATGAAATGTTAAAGGGACTTATATAAGAAAAAGAAGATGACAAATATGAACAGTGAAAGGACAGCAAACTCACAGTTATTAACAACCACACCTAAAACAAAAGCAAACCAAGAGGACAGCTAGATCAGGAGTAGAACCATAGAAATGAAGAACGCATGGAGGGTTAGCAACAGGAGAGTGGGAGGAGGAGAAGGGGGGAGAAGGCACAGAAAATAGCATAGACGGTAGGTAGAAAATAGATAGGGGGAGGGCAAGAATAGTATGGGAAATATAGAATCTAAAGAACTTGAGACATGTGGTTATAAACTAAGGAGGGGAGAATGGTGGGGGAGTGAGTGTGCAGGTGGAGGGGAATGAAGGGGAGGAATAGAACAACTGTAATGGTATAATCAGTAAAACTTTTTTTAAAAAAAAAGAGAAACACCAAACAAAAGAATGATGAAAAGACTGCTCAAGGAGTAGTACCTGCCTATCTATTGGACAGAGAGGGAGAGTCCTCCGCTAAAGTACTTTCCAACATGATTAAACAAAAACAAAAACAGAAAGCAGGAAAGTGGGAAGTCCCTCTGCCCAAAGTTTGTGCCCAGGGAGAAACAGGGGTATTAAAAATTATTCAAACAGGAAAAAGAAAGAAAAAAGCATGGAAGAGGATGGTTACTAAAGTCTGCTTTGTCAGAGATGGTTCTACTCAAAAACCACCTAAATATGAAAGATTCATTGGACCAATGGGCTTACGTTTCAAGAAGGCCCATGTAACACATCCTGACCTGAAAGCCACATTTTGCCTGCCAGTATTTGGTGTAAAGAAGAATCCCTCACCCCTTCTATATACAACTTTGGGAGTTATTACCAAACATACTGTCATTAAGGTGAATGTAAGCGAGTTAGGCCTTGTGACCCAGGGAGGCAAGGTTATTTGGGGAGAATATGCCCAGGTTACCAATAATATTGAAAATGATGGATGTATAAATTCAGTCTTATTGGTTTGACAGCATTTTCATACAAGTAACTCCCTGTAATTACTGAAGACTGTGAACCAATCATGAAAACCTGACTGTGATGTTTCTACATACTACAATTATTACAATGGTTTATATGTCTGCAGCCATCAAGAGAACTATTTTATTGTAAGGAAAATTAATATGGCCCAGTTTTACAAACCGGAGAAAAAAAACAATAAAAAGGATCAAAGAATCCAAGAGCTAGCTCTCTCAAAAAATAAGCACCATTGACAAAAATTTTAATTAGAATCAATAAGGGAAAGAAGGACCCAAATAAATAAAAATCAGAAATGAATGAGATAGAACAAATGTCATCACAGAAACACCAAAGATTATAAGAAAGTATTATGAACAACTATATGCCAACAAATTGGACAATGTGGATGAAATGGGTAAATTCCTAGAATCACACAATCTTCCAAATCTGAATCAGGAAGAACCAGAGAATCTGAATAGACAGGTTACACCTACTGTAACTGAAGCAGTGATTTAAAAAAAAAAAACCTGCCAACAAACAACAGCCCTGGACTGGATGGCTTCACAGGTAAATTTTACCAAACATTCCAAGAATAACATCTATCCTCAAACTATTCCAAAAAATTCAAGAGGAGGAATAACTCTCAAGCTCATTTTGTGAGGCTATCATTATCCTAATGCCAAAACCAGATATACACACTACAAAAAAAAGAAAATTACAGCCGAATATCCCTGATGAACATAGATGCTAAAATCCTCAAAAAAATATTAGCAAACTGAACACAGCAATGCATTAAAAAGACCATACACCATGATCAAGTGGGATTTATCTCAGGAATGCAAAGTTGGAACAATATTCACAAATCAAAAACTGTTATACACTACATAAATAAAATTAAGGATAAAAATCACATGATCAGCCCTGGCTGGCGTAGCTCAGTGGATTGAGCACGAGCCTGCGAACCAGAGGATCGCGGTTCGATTCCCAGTCAGGGCACATGCCTGGGTTGCAGGCTGGTTCCCTGCAGGCCAACTCCCAGCAGGGGACGCATGAAAGGCAACCATACACTGATGTTTCTCTCCCTCTCTCCTTCCCCTCTAAAGATAAATAAATAAAAAATCTAAAAAAATTTTTAAAAATCACATGATCATACTAATAGATACAAAAAAAGCATTTGATAAAATCCATCCCCCATTTATGATAAAAGCTCTCAGCAATGTAGGAACAGAGAGAACATAATTGAACATAATAAAGGCCTATATGAGAGACCCACTGCTAGAATCATTCTCAATGGGCAAAAACTAAAGCTTTCTCATTAAGATTGGGAACAAAACAAGAATATCTGCTGTCACTTTTCTTATTCAACATAGTATGGGAAGTCCTAGCCACAACTAGGAGACAAGAAGAAAAAATAAAAGGCATCCAAGTTGGAAAGGAAGAAGTAAAATGGTCAATTTTACAGAAGACAATTGTTTGCAGAATACATGATATTGTACATAGAGAAGCCTAAAAAATCCACCAAAAAATTACTAGAACTGATAAATGAATTCGGTAAACTCACAGAATACAGAATTAATACCCAGAAATTACTTGCATTTTATATACCAATAACGAAACACCGAACAGGGAAACTTCTTTTTTTTTTAATTTCTAAAACAATTCCATTCACAATTGCTTCAAAAAGAATAAAATACCTAGGAATAAATTTTGCCAAGGATGTAAAAGATCTACACTCTAAAAATTATAAGACATTGAAGAAGATACAAATAAGTTGAAGCACATACTGTGGTCATGGATGAGAAAAATTTATATCATTAAAATATTCATGCTACCCAAAGCAATCTATAGATTTAATGCAATTACCACCAAGATACCAAAGACGTATTTCACAAAACTAGAATGAGTATTTCCAAAATTTATATGTAACCATGAAAGATTCAAAATAGCAACAGTGATCTTGAGAAAGAAACAAAGTTGGGGGAATCACATTACCTAACATCAAACTATACTATAAGCACATAATAATCACAATAGCATGGTAATCACATAAAAACAGACACACAGATCAACAAAATAGAATTGAGAGCCCCAAAATAAACCCACACCTTTATAGTCAATTAACATTTGACAGAAGAAGCAAGCACATACAATGGACTAAAGATAGTTTATTAAATGAAATGTGTTGGAAAAATGAGCAGATACTTGCAGAAAAATAAAAATAGACCACCTTCTTATGCTAAACACAGGAATAAATTCAAAATGGATGAAAGACTTAAATGTCAGACTCAAAGCCATAAAAAAATGCCACAAGGAAACATAGGCAGTAAAATCTTTGGCATTGCTCATAGCAATATTTTTTCTCATAAATCTCCTCAGACAAGAAAAACAAAAGAAAAAATAAACAAATGTGACTACCTCAAGCTAAGACCTTTTTGTACAGCAAGGCAAACCATCAACAAAATAAAAAGACAACCTACAGAATGGGAGAACATACTTGCCAATACATCTGATAAAGGGTTAATACCCAAAATTTATACAGAACTCATATTATCCAACACCAAACCCCCCCCAACAATCCAATTAAAAAATAATCAAAGGACCCGAATAGAGATTTCTCCAAAGAGGATATACAGATCACCAATAGACATATGAAAAAAAAGCTCAATATCACTAATCATCAAGGAGATGCAAACTAAAGCCACAAAGAGATATTACCTCACACCTGTCAGAATTGCTATCATCAATAAATCAATAAGCAACAAATGCTGGCAAGAAAGTGGAGAGAAGGAACCCTAGTTCACTGTTGCTGGGAAAGTAGACTGGTAAAGCCACTGTTAAAGCAGTAGAGTTTCCTCAAATACAGTGCCTATCATTAATTCATTCCAGAATTTGTGATGTGTGCTTAAACCAATGAGCACCAAGCAAGCAACGAGTGATAAACCATTTTCTCTTACAGTGTAGCATCATGACTCATACAAATTCTAGCAAGTGGGATGAGTCCCTTCAAGCACCAAGTACTGAAACATTTTCTCTCATCAAAATGCAATGAGTACAGGGTTTGATGAGTTCTGAAGCTGAGGAGTACTGAGGTATGACTGGAATTAAAAACTGAAGTGCCTTTTGACCCAGCAACTCACTTCTGGGAATATATCTGAAGAATTCTGAAGCACCAATTCAAAAAATATATACACCACCATGTAGAAAGCAACATTATTTATAATAGCCAAGACCCAGAAACATCCCAAGTGCCCATCAGTAGATGAGTGGATAAGAAAATTGTGGTATATCACACAATGGAATACTATATGGCCATAAAAAAGGAAATCTTAGTTTTTGCGACAGCATGGATGGACCTGGAGATTATTATACTAAGTGAAATAAGCCAGTTGGGGAAAGACAAACACCATATGATCTCACTTATAGGGAGAATCTAATGAACAAAACTAACTGACAAACAAAATAGAAACAGAGGCATAGACACATGGAACAGAGTGACAGCTGTCAGAGAGGAGGGGAAAGAAGGGACTGCATGAATGAAGGTGAAGGGATTAACCAAAGAACAAATATGCATAACCTGTAGACACAGACAACAGTGTGGTGATGGCCAGAGGGAAGGGGCCAGAGTTTGCATGGAAGTGGGTAAAGAGGGAAAAATGAGGACATCTGTAATAGTGTCAACTATTTTAAACTTATTAAAAATGAAAATTTGAACAACACTGTAACTAATTAAATCTAATAGGCATCCATAAAACAATTCTCCCAACCAGGTTATATAACCTCAAAGGCACATGGAAAATTCTCAAGGCTAGACCATGTGCTAGGCAGTAACAATTTTAAAAAACACTCAGTAAATTAAAAATATTGAAATAATACAATGTATGTTCTCCCACCACAGTGAAATGAAACAAATCAATAATATACAAATATGGAAAACTCACAGATATGTGGATATTAACCTACACATCCCTTTAAAAAACTAATGGGTCAGTCCTGGCTGGTGTGGCTCAGTGGACTGAGTGCAGACCTGCAAACAAAAGGGTCCCTGGTTCGATTCCCAGTCAGGGCACATGTGTGGGCTGCAGGCCAGGTCCCCAGTAGGGGGTGTGCAAGAGGCAACAACACAGTGATGTTTCTCTCCCTCTCCTTCTCCCTCCCTTCCCCTCTCTCTAAAAATAAAAATATTTTTAAGATTAAAAAATTAAAAATCAGTGGGTCAGAGAACAATTTTAAAATATTAGAAAACAATTTATGTTTGTGCTTCAAAGTATACCATCAAATGAGTGAAATAACACATTGGAAAAAATAACTCATATATTTATTTATATATATATTCATATATTTAAAATAAGGGACTAGTGTATTTATATACATTATATATATAAAATAAGAGACTAGTGTCTAAAACATGGAGAACTCATAACTCAATAATAAAAAGATAAATAACCCTATTAAATATGGGCAAAGAGTGGAATTATTTTTTTTAATATAATTTTTATTTAATTCTTGTTCAAGTACAGATTTCTGTCTTATATTCCCAACCCTGCCCGCCCCCCACCCCATGCTCCCAGCCTCCCTCCCCTTTCCACCCCCCGCCCTTAGTTATTGTCCATGTGTCTTTTATACTTGTTCATGTGAGAAGAGTGGAATTATTTTAGTTTAAATTAAAAAATTAATTCTAAATTTTCTGATTTGATTTTCTTTAATATGCAAAGGACCTTAATTGGCATTGCTCCTAGTAAAATATACAAATGGAAAAAAGCATATGAAAAAATGCTTAACATCATTGGCCATCAGGGAAATGCAAATCAAAACTACAATGTGATTTCATTTCACACCCACCAGGATGGCAAAATAAAAATGTCAGGAAAGTGTTGATGAGAATGCAAAGAAATAGGAAGACTCATACACTGTTTAAAAATATAATGATAATAATAAATAAAAAGAAAAATAATTTGTTATGTCCTCAAATGGTAAAACAGAGTGAACATATGGTCCAGCAATTCCACAACTTATAACAAAGAAAAGTGAAGACATATGTTCACACAAAACCTTATACACAGCATTTACAGTAGCTCTATTGACAATAGCCAAAAGGTGGGAAAAACTCAAATGTCTATCAAATGAGGGATGGGTAAAGAAAACATGGTATATGCATACAATGGAATATTAAGACATAAAAAGCAATGACAGTGCATATCTGTGAATATACCAATAACTACTGAATTGTAGTTTTTTTAAATATATTTTATTGATTATACCATTACAGTTGTTCTATTCCCCCCCTTCATTCCCCTCCACCCACATACTCGCTCCCCCACCATTCTCCCCCCTTAGTTTATAACCATGTGTCTCAAGTTCTTTAGATTCTATATTTCCCATACTATTCTTACCCTCCCCCCTATCTATTTTCTACCTACCGTCTATGCTATTTTCTGTGCCTTCTCCTCCTCCCACTCCCCTGCTGCTAAACCTCCATGTGTTCTTCATTTCTATGATTCCACTGCTGATCTGGCTGTCTTCTTGGTTTGCTTTTGTTTTAGGTGTGGTTGTTAGTAACTGTGAGTTTGCTGTCCTTTCACTGTTCATATCTTTTATCTTCTTTTTCTTATATAAGTCCCTTTAGCATTTCATATAATAAGGGCTTGGTGATGATGAACTCCTTGAACTTGACCTTATCTGAGAAGCACTTTATCTGTCCATCCATTTCAAATGAAAGTTTTGCTGGATAAAGCAATCTTGGCTGTAGGTCTTTGGATTTCATGACTTGGAATACTTCTTTCTAGCCCCTTCTTGCCTGTAAGGTCTCTTTTGAGAAATCAGCTGACAGTCTGATGGGAACTCCTTTGTAGGTGACTGTCCCCTTATCCCTTGCTGCTTCTGGGATTCTCTCCTTCATTTTAGTCTTGGCTAATGTAATTATGATGTGCCTTTGTGTGTTCCTTCTTGGGTCCAACTTGTTTGGGAAGGAGAGAAACATCAATGTATGGTTGCCTTTCGTGTGTCCCCTGCTGGGAGTTGGCCTGCAGGGAACCAGCCTGAAACCCAGGCATGTGCCCTGACTGGGAATCGAACCGCGATTCTCTGGTTCACAGGCTCGCACTCAATCCACTGAGCTACACCAGCCAGAGCCCTCTCCTCATTTTTTTGAATTCTCATTTCTTCATTCCTTTCTGGTTGGATGTTTTGTTCTTCCTTCTGGTCCATTCCATTGATTTGAGTCCCAGTTTCCTTTCCATCACTATTGGTTTCCTGGACATCTCCCTTCATTTCAATTAGTTTAGCCTTCATATATTCCTCTAATTTGTGACTATAATCAACCAGTTCTGTGAGCATCCTGATAAACAGTGTCTTGAAATGTGCTTCTGAGAGGCTGGCAATTTCTTGGTCACTTAGAGTTATCGGCTCTGGGACTTCGAGTTCTTCTTGTGCCATCTTTTGGGCTATTTGTGCCTGTTCTGTAGCAGGATCGGAGCCCTAGGTGTTCACCAGAGCAGGACAACTCAGTGGCTGAGTTGTGATGCTGTATGTGGGGGCGGGGTCAAAGAGGAGCAATGGCGTCCTGTCTGCCACCTCCCACCTCGGCCCCTACAGGTGGGGCAGCTGCCACCGTCACCGGGCCCATGCATTTCATCCCACTGCACGCAAGTGTGCCACCGCCATCAGCCCTCACCCCCTGGGGCCTCCGTGGTCTGTCTCACTGTGTGCAAATGTGCGACCGAGGTCAGTCTGCCCCACACCCTGACTGGGTCCGGGCCACTTGCGTGCCGAGGCCGGGGGATCTGTCCTGCCCGACCCTGTTCCGCTGCTGGCTCCGCCCCTCTTACCGTCCTGGTTGAACAGTTAGTTGTAGTCGGACTTCCATATAATTCAATTTTCTGTTCTTTGGCTGTGTCTTTGTTCTCCAAACCTTCATTGTATTCAAACTTGGTTGTGGGAGAAGGCACAGTGTTTCCACCTATGCCTCCATCTTGGCGGAAGTCCCTGAATTGTAGTCTTTTAATGCGTTAAGTAATTGTAAGGTATGCAAACTATATGCCAATAAAGCTTAAAAATTAATATACAAATTTCTATGCAAACATTAGATTATATTACTCTATATTCACAGAATGCAATTGCAAGGTTATGTGGCAGTTTTCTTCTTTTCAGACTTAGGTGGAAATCATCTAGACTTTCACCATTAAGTATTAAGTTTGCTGGGGTTTTTTCTGATCAAGAAAAAACTGGAGTGTGTTTTTATCAAGTTGAAGAAGTTCTCCTTCTATTCCTATCCTTCTGAGAGGTTTTATTATAAATGAGTTACAAATGCTTTGTGTGTATTAAATGATATCATGTGATTTCTTTATTTAGCATATTAATATAGAGGATTACATTCACTGGCTTTCAAATATCAAACTAGTGGAATAAATTCCACCTGGTCATGGCAAATAAATCTTTTTATATATTATTGGATTCTATTATTTTTATATATTTATCTATACATTTATATATTATTAGATTCTATTATTTCATTGAGGAATTTTGTCACTGTATTGATCAGTTTTTTTTATTTTTTACTATATTTAGTTTTCACGTCAAGGAAATACTATCTTATAAAATGAATTGAGAAGTGTACCCTTTTCAGGTTTGGGAAATGAAATGTATAAAATTCATGTTAATTCTTCTTTAAATATTTACTAGAATATTCAGTAAAATAGTCTGGACCTAGGAGTATTTTAGAGGAATATTTTTTAATTATAAATATAACTTCCTTAATGTACAGAACAATACAGATTGCATTTCAGGGAATTGATCTATATCATCCAAATTGTCAGCTTTAAATGTGCAGAAATGTTCATTGTTTTGTATTCCTTTATGAAATGGTTGGTCAGGTGTGACTATAAGAAGAGAAGCAGGACTTCCGGCCAAGATGGAGGCGTAAGTGGAAACACTGTGCCTCCTCACACAACCAAGTTTAAAGTAAACAAAGTTTTAGTAACAAAAACGCAACCAAAACACAGAAAATTGAACTATATGGAATCCGATAACAATCAACCATTCAGCCAGACCAGTAAAAGGGGCAGAGCCAGAGACAGGCGGAGCTGGATCCGAGTGGGGTCATGCAGGAAAACTTGGCCAGACTGACCCAGATGCACCGGCAGCAGTTGGCAGATCCCAGGCAGGGGGTGGCAACAGGTAGACCCAGTGACGGCGCAAGATGGCAGGCTGACTGCGATCACACATTCGCACACAGATAAACCAGGCGAAGGAGCAAGCAGTGAGATGAACTGCGCAGGCCCCAGCAGCAGGAAGCAGCAGAGGGGACCACCATTTCCCCTCTTTGACCCCACCCCTACATACAGTGTCACAACCCAGCAACTGAGTTGCCCAGCCCTGGCGGACACCTAGGGCTCTGCCCCTCATACCCAACAGGCTCAAACAGACCAAAATATTATGGCTCAAGAAGAACTCAAAGCCCCAGAGCCAATAACTCTAAGCAACCAAGAAATAGCCAACCTATCAGATGCACAGTTCAAAACACTGGTGATCAGGATGCTCACAGAACTGGTCGATTTTAGTCACAAATTACAGGAACATATGAAGGCTAAACTAATTGAAATGAAGGGAAATGTACAGGAAACCAATAGTGATGGAAAGGAAACTGGGACTCAAATCAAGGGAGTGGACCAGAAGAAAAAAAATGACCAAACAGAAAACAAGGAAGAAACAAGAATTTAAAAAAATGAGGAGAGGCATAGGAACTTCTAGGGCATCTTTAAACGTGCCAACATCTGAATTATAGGGGTACCAGAAGGGGAAAAGAAACAGCCACGAGTGGAAAATGTATTTCAACAAATAATAAAGGAGAACTTCCCCAATCTGGCAAAGGAAATAGACTTCCAGGAAATCCAGGAAGGTCAGAGTACCAAAGAAGCTGGAACCAAGAAGGAACACAAGGCACATCATAATTACATTAGCCAAGATTAAAATGAAGGACAGAATCCTAGAAGCAGCAAGAGATAAGGGGACAGTTACCTACAAAGGAGTTCCCATCAGACTGTCAGCTGATTTCTCAAAAGAGACCTTACAGGCAAGAAGGGGCTAGAAAGAAGTATTCCAAGTCATGAAATCCAAAGACCTACAGCCAAGACTGCTCTATCCAGCAAAGCTATCATTTAGAATGGAAGGGCAGATAAAGTGCTTCTCAGATAAGGTCAAGTTCAAGGAGTTCATCATCACCAAGCCCTTATTATATGAAATGTTAAAGAGACTTATCTAAGAAAAAGAAGATGAAAAATATGAACAGTGAAAGGACAGCAAACTATTAACCATACCTAAAACAAAAGCAAACTAAGAGGACAGCTAGATCAGGAGCGGAACTATAGAAATGAAGATCACTTGAGGGTTAGCAACACGGGAGTGGAAGGAGGAGAAGGGGAGAGAAGGTACAGAGAATAAGTAGCATATACAGTGGGTAGAAAATAGATGGGGGGAGGGCAAGAATATCTTGGGAAATACAGAATCTAAAGAACTTGAAACACGTGGACGTAAACTAAAGGGGGGGGAATGGTGATGAAGGGGTGTGCAGGGTGGAGGGGAATGAAGGGGAGAAATAGGACAACTGTAATGGCATAATCAATAAAATATATTTTAAAAAATAAAAATAAAAAGCTATACATTTCAAAAAAATAAAATAAAATAGTTTAGGAAAACACAAAATTCAAGATCTTGAGGTAGTTTAGAGCTTCCGGCCAAGAGAAGGTGTAGGGCCCTGGCTGATGTAGCTCAGTGGATTGAGCATAGGCCTGTGAAGCAAACGGTTGCTGGTTCGATTCCCAGTCAGGGCACATGCCTAGGTTGCAGGCCAGGTCCCCAGGAGGGGACACATGAGAGGCAACCACACACTGATGTTTCTCTCACAGTCTTTCTCCTTCCCTTCCCCTCTCTCTAAAAATAAATTTTAAAATATTTTTTAAAAATAGAGAGAGAACTTGTGTGTGTGTGTAGGTAGACAAAGTGTGTAGGTAGACACACTTTGCCTCTATGCACAACCAAAAGAAGGATGACAACAAATTAAAAACAAAAAACAAAAAAAATAACCAGAACTGCCAGAAAACTGAACTGTATAGAAGTCTGATAATCAAGGAGTTAAAGAAACATTCATTCAGACTGGTAGGATTGGCAGAGCCAGGCAGCTGGGGGTAGGGAGAGGACCTGTGGCAAGGCAGCAGCTGGAGAACTGAGCGGTCCCACATTTGCATGTGGATAAACCAGGAAGAACAACTGGTGCAGAAGACAAACTACAAAACCCTGGGTCCCAGAGTGGGGAAATAAAGCCTCAAAACCTCTCGCTGTAAAAACCTGTGGGGGGTGCAGTGGGAGGAGAAACTCACAGCCTCACAGGAGAGTAGATTGGAGAGACCCATCAGGTCCTAGAATGAATGCAAAATAACCCACCCTGGAATCAGCACCAGAAGAGCCCAACTTGCTTGTAGGTAGCAGGATAAATGACTGAATGTCCCTGAGAGCCAAGCATCATTGTTCCACAATGCAGCAAAAAGGGTTGCCACATCCTGGCAAATATATAAAGCTCTGCCCCTTACAATGTAACAGGTGTACCAAGACAAAGAAATATGGCCCAAATGAAAGAACAAAGCTCCCAAATAGAACTAAGCAATGAAGAGGTAGACAATGCAGAGTTTAAAACACTGGTAATCAGAGTGCTCACAGATATGGCTGAGTATGGTCACAAAATGGAGGAAAAAGTGAAGGCTATGCAAAGTGAAATTTTAAAAAACATACAGGGAACCAACAGTAAAGGGTAGGAAACCAGGTCTGAAATCACTGATGAAGCAGAAGAAAGAAATAAACATTCAATCAGAACAGAATGAAAAAACAAGAATTCAAAAAAATGACAAGAGATCCTAGGAACCTCCAGGACAAGTTTAAACGTTCCAAAATCCGAATCATGGGGTGAGGGGTGGGGGTGGCAGGCAGAAGGAGAAGAGAAAGAGCAAGAAATTAAAAACTTATCTGAAAAATTAATGGAGAACTTCCCTAATGTGACAAAGGAGACAGACTTCCAGGAAGTCCGGGAAGCCCAAAGAGTCCCCGAAAGGTTGGACCCAAGGAAGCACACAACAAGGCACATCATAATTACATTACCCAGGATTAAAGGTAAGGAGAGAATCTTAAAAGCAGCAAGAAAAAGGGAGAGAGTTACCTAAAAGGAGTTCCCATAAGACTGTCAGGTGGTTTCTGAAAAGGAACCTTGCAGCAAGATGGGGCTGGAAACAAGTATTCGAAGTCATGAAAAGCAAGGACCTACATCCAAGATTACTCTATCCAGCAAAGCTTTCATTTAGAATGGAAGGGCAGATAAAGTGCTTCTCAGATAAGATCAAATTCAAGGAGTTCATCACAACCAAGCCCTTATTATATGAAATGTTAAAGGGACTTATCCAAATCAAAAATATGAACATAAAAATGATGACAAACACAACTATATCAACAACTGGACCTAAAAAAAAAGAGAAAGAAAGAACAAACTAAGCAAACAACTAGAACAGGAATAGTATCACAAAAATGGAGATCACATGGAGGGTTATCAGGAGGGAGGGGGTGGGGGGATGATGTGGGATAAGGTACAGGGAATAAGAATCATAAATGGTAGGTACAAAATAGACAGGGGGAGGTTAAAAATAGTTTAGGAAATGGAAAAGCCAAAGAACTTACATGTATGACCCATGGACATGAACTAAGGTGGGGGAATGCTGGTGGGAGGGGAGGTGCAGGGCAGAGGGGAAGAAAGGGAAGAAAAAATGGCACAACTATAATAGCACAGTCAATAAAATATATATTTAAAAAAAACAGAAAAAAAGAGCTTGAGGTAGTTTACAATTTGTTTTTACCTATTATTTTGTTCTTGGCTTTAAAAATGAATATACTTTAACATCAATTCTGTTTGCTGTTAAAATATTAGTTGTAATAAATATGCTTGTATATAAAAAAAAGAAAAAGTACACTTATATAACTGGTGTGTTTCTAATGAAAGCTAGCATGTCTTTACAGAGATTTTTCTCTTGTATACAAATCACATATAGTAGTATATAATGCTGTATAAAGACAGAAATACCCTTTAATCTTAAAAATAGTCAAAAGCAGTATTTGTAATTGTGATTTGCCTCAGAATATTTGAAAGTGACTGACAGATATGACAGCTTTCCATGTATTTGTTAGTCACAGTTAATCCTTAGAATATAATAATAAGGAATAAATTGAAATAGAAAGTATTTTTCTATTCATAACATTTACTAAATCACTCTCAAGTAAGCATACTCTGATGAGCTTTGGTTTGACTTGCACACATGCAAATCTACTACCAAGGGGTCCTCTTCAATGTGAATTTTATAATGATTAGTAAGAAATATCCTCTGGCTGAAGAGTTTCCCACATGTATTACACTGATAGGGTTTTTCTCCAGTATGAATTCTCTGAAATGCAATAAGTGATGAGCTCTGTCTAAAAGCTTTCCCACATATATTACATTTAAAGGGTTTCTCTCCTGTATGAATTCTTTGATGTTGAATAAGAGTTGCACTTTGGCCAACAGACACCCCACATTCCAGACATCGACATAGTTTCTCTCCTGCATGAATTCTCTGGTGATTATTAAGGGATGAGTTACACCGGAATGTCTTTCCACACTCAGTATATTTATAGGGTCTTTCTCCAGTGTTCATTCTCTGGTGTTGAATGAGAGCTGAACTTCACTTGAAGGCTTTCCTGCACACTTTACATTTACGTGGTTTCTCTCCAGTATGAATTCTCTCATGAATAATAAGTGTAGAGTGGGAACTTAAGGTTTTACCACATTTACTAGAATTATACAGTTTCTCTAGAGTATGTATTATTTGGTGTCTATTAAGTCATGAAATTGAAGTCTTTTCCACATTCATTACATCTATAGGGCTTTTCTCCAGTGTGAATTCTTTCATGTTGAATAAGAGATGCACTATGACTGAAGGGTCTCCCACAGTCACTACATTTAAAAGGTTTCTTTCCTGTATGAATTCTCTGTATGACAACAAAGGGAGAGCTAGGCTTAAAGGTGTTGCCACATTCGTTACATAAATAGAACTTATTTCGGAAATGAATTCTCTGACATCCATAAAAGGATATGCTACAACTGGATGCCCTCCTACCTAGATTATATTGATGGGAATTCTCTTGAGAGTGGATTTTTTGGTGTAAAAAAAGGTCAGATCTCCTGCTGAAGGATTTACCACATCTTTACATCTATAGGATTTTTCCATTGTGGGTTCTTAGGTGTTTACAAAGAGATGCACTATGACCGAAGGCTTTCCCACATTCTTTACATAGATAAGGTTTCTCTCCAGTATGTGTTCTTTGACACTGAATAAGAGCTGAACTTTGGCTGAAGGCTTTTAAACATTCATTACATCTAAGTAATTTCTCTCCAGTATGTTTTCTGATCTTTACAAAGGAATGAACTGTGAATGAAGGCCTTTTCACATATATTACATTTATAAACTTTCTCTGCTGTCTTAATTTTTGGTTGGTTAAGCAAATTTGAATTCTGCTTGAAGCTATTTCTTTGTATTTCATATTTTGAGGGTATCTTATCTCTATTAACCTTCTATTGTTTAACAAAGACAGATTTCAGACTGAACTTTCAACCAAAGTCAGCATTTTTATAATTTCTTTCTACAATGCTGATTTTCTTATCGGTGATGGAAATTATTTGTAAACTTTCATTTTTGTTCTTTGGCTTCTTTAGTTTGTCTTTGTACATGCATGGTTTTTCTGATAAGAAATTCCAGAGTTCATCCCTTTTGAGCCTTTTCCTTCTCAGCCCCCAAAATGATGAGTCTTATGTTTCCATTGATTTTGTGGTTTTAGGGCTGCCCTTATTTCCTGGAAAAAGAAATTGCCAATGATTCATGTGATTGGCTAAGACTAAATCTGTAGAAATAAATATTAATATATAAATAAGGGCTTGCTTTCTGGCTAATATATATTAGCAAGATAAAAAATAAGAAAGTAACACTGTATAAGACAGTAATAGATGAGGGCTTACATACTTGAGTGAATAAAAGAATAAAGCTCATTTAAGGAAGATGAGACTGTGACAGTAACCAGGAGAGTGGAGAGTAGAGAGAGAACTAGGAGTATGAATTTGGATATGCAGTTTGGTATCTGAAGCCTATGATAGACTTGCAAATTTTCTCCATAATAAGGGTCTCATTTCTGCAACAATTTCCAATCTTAAATGACTTGTCTCTTATTCCAACATGCTCAAATTCTCTATAGGCTTCAGATTCAGTTTCAGTGTTAACTCATCTGTGCACTCTTCTTGACTAAGCTCCAACAATACATTCCCCTTATTATACTGCTTACTACAGTACATTATGATGTATGTACCTAATGGGAAAAATATGAATGCATCCAGATACAATGAGAAACATTTTTTAAAAATCAGCACCAGTGATAAGAAAATAGAAAATTAGGATCCTTCCTCAACATAAAATAGTTCTAAAGTCTATTAGAACTATTTTAATAGTTCTAATTAAGATTCCTATCTTAATAACACACTGTGTTATTTCTATCTTAATTAATGAAGAAACATGAGAGACATTTCCACCATGGTCAAGAACAAGGCAATGATGCCCATTATTTTCACTTCTAATCAACAGGCTACTAGATGTTTTATTCAATACAATTACACACAAAAAAAATCAGTTAGAAGTATAGAGAAGAAATAAGCCTACCTCAATTTGCTGATGATATAATACTATATATATTTTAAGAATTTTATTTATTTACTTATTTTTAGAGAAGAAGTAAGAGAGGCACAGAAACAGAAACATCAATCAGATGCCTTCCATATGTGCCCTGACTGGGGACCAAACCTGCAACCCAGGTATGTGCCCTGACTGAAAATTGAACCAACAACTTTTGCCTTGCTGGACAACACCAAACCAACTGAGCTATGCCAGTTGGGGTTATAATAATACTATATTTTTAAATCAGATAATCAATGGTAACCGTTGGTCAGTAATGTAACATGATATAAAATCAACACACTCAAATCAATAACCTTTATTTATTTTAACAAAGAATTTGAAGACTATATAAGAAACATGAAAAACAAAAAATGAAGAAAATTGTAAAAGCCTTAAATAAAGTTAAAGTGCGCCTGAACAAATAGAAACTTTTTTATTGAAATTATTGGAGTGACATTGATTAATAAAGTTATATAGACTTCAATTGTACAATTCTATAATACATTGTCTCTATATTGTATTGTGTCCACCATTGTGTCTCTCCCACCACCTACTATCATCATTTATTCACCTTACACCCTCTTCTACTTCTTCCCAACCCCTTTTCTATCCAGCAATCACCATGCTGTTGTATGTGAGTTAGTTTGTTTTGCTTAACCCTTTCACCTTTTTCATCCAGTCCTGCAACCCTCTTCCCCTCTGAGAGCTGTCAGACTGTTCTTTGTATCTATGAGTCTGTTTGTATTTTGTTTATTTTGTTCAGAAACTCTCCTATTCCCTAAACAACAAAACAAACAAGCAAGCAAAATATAACCAGAGACATGGAAATAAAGAACAAAATGACAGTAACCAGAAGGGAGAAGGAAGAGGGATAATGGGGCAAAGAAGGAGAAGGGTTATCAAGGAACATGTATAAAGGATCCATGGACAAAGACAACAGAGGAGGGGGGATTGAATGTGGGTGGCGAGAGTGGGTAGGGCGAGGGGGAGTAATAGGGGCAAAATAGTAACAACTGTAGTTGTACAATAAAAAAATAAATGTTCCTATTATTTTTAAGATTTTACTTATTTATTTTTAGAGAGAGGGGAAGGCAGGGAGAAAGACAAGGAAAAAAACATCAATGTATGGTTGCTTCCCACGTGCCTGCTACTGGGGACCTGGCCCACAACCCAGGCATGTGCCCTGACTGGGAATCAAACCAGAGACCCTTTGGTTTGCAGGCTGGTACTCAATCCACTGAACCACACCAGTCAGGGTGAAACTCTCCTATTCTTGAATAGAACAATTCAGTGTTATAAAATACAAAGATATTTTAAATAAAATATATAAAGATTATTTATTTTAAAGCCTGCATAAAGAGCAAGATTTCTCAACCTCAGCTGACATTGCAGGCTGGGTAATTCTTCATTGTGTCCAGCTGTCCAGTGCATTAGTACATACACTTTCCACCACTCTTCCCATCCCCAAGTAGTTACAAGCAAAAATGTTTCAAAACATTGACAAAAGACCTCTGGTAGAGAACCACTGGAATAAATGAAACAAAAATAACAATAAGTTAGTAACTCTTGTAACTGGATGATACATAGAAATTTTTTGTACTATGCTCTCTATCCTTGTAACATGACTGAGCAGGTTAATCTTTTTTCTTCTTATAGACCATGTCTAACAATAGAGATGCAATTTTACAATTCAGGCTACTTTATTTTTGATTTGGCATATTTTACTGAATTTGTTTGGATGACTTTGGTTAATAAAACCATACAGATTCGAGTGTACACCTGTAACACATCATCTGCATACTGTATCATGCACCCACTATCCAGGTTCTTTCCACCACACTTATCCCCCACTTTGCCCTCTTCTACCTCTCCTCACCCCCTTTCACTCTGGTCATCACCAGACTGCAATTTGTCTTTGTTGTTGTTGCTTTTTGCCCATTCCCTTCACCTTTTTCACCCAGTTCCCCAACACCTCTCTCCTTTGATGGCTGTTGGTCTGTTCTATGTATCTACGTCTGTTTCTATTTAGTTAATTTATTTTCTTCATTAGATTCCACATACAAGTGAAACCATATGGTATTTGTGTTACTATGACTGACTATTTCACTTAAGAAAATGTTCTCCAGGTACATTCATGCTATCACAAAGGGTAAGATTTCCTTCTTTTTTACAATCAAATAGTATTCCATTGTATAAATGTACCATGTACATTTTTTAATGTACTTTTTTATCCATTTCTCTAAGGATGGGCACTTGGGCTACTTCCAAATCTTGGCTATTGTATATAATGCAGCAATGAACCTAGGGGTGGATATATTCTTTCGAATTAGTGTTTCCATTTTCTTCAGATATATTTCCAGAAGTGGAATCACTGATTCAAAACACAGTTCCATCTTTAATTGTTTGAGAAAATTCCATGTTTTCCACAGTGGCTGCACCAATCTGCATTCCCACCAACAGTGCATGGGGGTTCCCTTCTCTCCACACCCTCATCAAAACTTATTTATTGATGATAGCTATTCTGACAGGGGTAAGTTGATATCTCATCATAGTATTAATTTGATTACTATGACCTTGCAGTATAGTTTGTTATCAGTATAGTTTCTTATCACTAACTTTGTTCTTCTTCCTCAAGATTGTTGACATTACTGGGAGTCTTTTTTGGTTCCATGTAAATTTTTCAAATATTTGTTCTAGTTCTGTAGGATATGCCATTGTATTTTGACAGGAATTGTGTCCAGTCTCTAGAGTGCTTTTCGTAGTATGGACATTTTAATTATGTGAATTCTTCCTATCCATGAATATAGTACATGTTTCCACTTATTTGTTATCTCCTTCCATTTCTTTTTTCAGTACCCTGTAATTTTCTAAGTGCAGGCCTTTTACCTCCTTGATTAAATTTATTCCTGGATACATTATTTTTGCTACAATTGTAAATGGGATTGTTTTCTTAGGTTCCCTTTCTATTGCTCATTATTGGTGTATAAAAATGCCAATGATTTCTGAATATTAATTTTGTATCCAGCTACTTTATTGAATTCAGTTATGAGATCTACATGGTGGTGGTTGTGGTTGTTGTTTGGTGGAGTCTTTAGGGTTCTCTTTGCAGTGTCAAGTCACCTCAAATAATGACAGATTTACTTCTTCCTTTCCAAGTTGGGTGCCTTTTATTTTCTTGTCTGATTGCTTGGCTACAACTTTCAGTACTATGTTGAATAAGTGGTGAAAGCAGACATTCCTGTTTTGTTTGTGATCTTAAGAAAAACACTTTTAGCTCTTGCCCATTGAACATGATGTTACTGTTGGTTTGTCATATATGGCCTTTATTATGAGGTACGTTCCCTTTTTCCCCACTTTGCTGTGGGGAGTTTTTATCATAAATGTATGCTGGATTTTACCAAATGCTTTTTCTGCATATGTTGATATGATCCTGTAATTTTTATCCTTCATTTGTTTATGTGGTCTATCATATTTATTCATTTGTGAATACTGCACCACCAAAGGAATTCCATTTGATCATGGTATATGATGGTTTTAATGTATTGCTGTACCTAGTTTGCTAATATTTTCTGGATGATTGTAGCATCTATACTCATCAGGGGTACTAGCCTATAATTTTCTTTCTTTCTAGTGTCTTTATCTGGTTTTCAAATTAGAATAATGCTGGCCTTGTAAAATGAGCTTTGGGACTCTTCCCTCCTCTTGTATCTTTTAACATAGTTTTTAAAAAGACAGGTGTTAGTTCTTTGACTGTTTGGTAAATTCACCTGTGAAGCCATCTGGACCAGGACTTTTATTTGTCAGGGTTTTTTTTTATTACTGCTTCAATTTCATTAGTTGTAACTAATCTATTCATATTTCTTGATTCTTCCTGATTCAGTTTTAGAAGATTGTATGTTTCCAGAAATTTATCAATTTCACCCAGGTTGTCCTATATTTTTGCATATAGTTGTTTGTAACATTTTCTTACAATTCATTGTTTTTCTATACTGTCTGTTGTTACTTCTCTTTTATTTCTGACTGTATTTATTTGGGACCTCTTTTTCCTTTTTTATTCATACTTTTAAAAGATTTTACTTTTTAGAGAGAGGGGAAAGGAGGGTGAAAGAGAGGAAAAGAAACATCATTTGATTGCCTCTTTCACATTCCCAGCCAAAGACCTTGCCCACAACCCAGGCATGTGTCCTGATCAGGAATCAACCCAGCAACCTTTCAGTTTGTGGGACAATACCCAACCCATTGATTCACACCATTGGAGTCACACTGGAGTCACACTAGCGTCACACCAGTCAGGGCTCTCTTTTTTTGAGTCTAGTTAAAGTTTCATCAATCTTGTTTATCTTTTCAAAGAATCAGCTCTTGGTTTCACTGATCTTTAGTACTTTTTTGTCTCTATATCATTTATTTAAACTCTAATGTTTGTTATTTTCTTCCTTCTACTTACTCTGGGCTTTTTTTTTCTTTTTATGATTCCCTCATGTAGGGTTAGATGATTTGAAATTTTTCTTGATTCTTGAGGCAGGCAACAGAAAGTCCAGGAGATTTATGGGCCTTGTTTCTGTGAAAGCTCGAGTGAGAGGGGAATGGCAGTGAAGATTCAAGTGGTTTCCAGCAGGATGCCAGCAGCTATGCCTCATTTGCTTCCAATAATGGGGAATCTCCTGGTCAGGTGTTTAATTGGTGATGCATACCTTCTTTGTTTCAGCATAGGCAGTGGCTTAGGTCCTCCATGTCCCAGTACATCCCAACAGGTCGGTTTGTTTCCATTCTAGGGCCCTATGAGCCCCTCCAACACTGACCTGTAAGACTGGGAGTTTCTCCCTCCACTGTAAAGCCCACAGGTATTTACAGCCAGCGGTTTTGATGCTTTATTTATGCACACTGGGATCCTGGGTTGTGTGGTCTGTCTTGTTCCTCAGTTATTCCTCCTGGTTTATACACATGAGAATATGGCACCACTCAGTCCACCAGCCACAACCTTGCTGAGCATCCTCTCTGCCCTGGCTTCCTTGTATCTCCAGTGTAGTAACTTGTATCTCCAACTACTGGTGACATCACTGTGCCAAGCTCAAGTCCTGCAGAGAAGTCTGTTAGCTGCACTCAAAATGGACCTCTGGTGCACTCTTTCTCTGGAGAAGCTCTAAGCCGACTCTCAGAGAGTCATTAAGCTGTGTGACTTTGGAATGGGAACCAGTCTTGCCCCCACTTTTGTCAGCTCAGTTGGTATCACTGCCATCTGGAGACTGTGCTGATCTTTCCTCCCAAGTCCCAGTGGCCTGCCTCTGCCAAGTTCAGTTCAGTGGTAGGAAGGGAGTGCTGCTAAGAGCTGGGACTTTCAAAGGGTGTTTCCCTTGGAGGCTCTTGTCCAGGACTCAGATGAGTGCTGGGTTTTGAGGCTGCAGAGTGAGGGAGGACAAGAGGCAAAATGTTTCCCTTTCTCCTTCATGTTCAGCTAGTAGCATCCCAAAAGGGAGACTCTTTTGGTCTGTCTTCCCAAGTTGTGGTGGCTTCATCCTGCTGAGCTTGCTCCTGCAGCAGGGATGGGTGGCTGCACCCAACCTGAACCTGTGGTGCACTTTTCTTGGGGGAGCTAGGGTTGAAGATTCTGGCAGAGACTGAGTGATGAGACCCTGGGAGAGACTGAGAGATATGGCTCTGGAGTAAGGGCCACTTTGTCCTCATTGTGTACCTGATCATACTGGCCCCAAAGAGGAAACCCACTAGCCCTGTTCTCCCAATCCCAGTCAACTTGCACTACTGAGCTTGTGCCTTGTGAAAAAGTCAGTGGGTTGTGGTCATTCTGGGCCCACTCTACAGTCCTACTTGGGAGGCTCTAAAGCAAGACCAAGCAACCTCAGTGGGTACACAGTGGCCTATAGGTGGAGATGGACCTCAAGGAACCTTGTAACATTCATTGGTCTGCCCACAACTCAGAAATGAAGGAGGCTGACACTTCTACACAGCTCAGCACCTCCCCAACACACCCAGGCCTAGTACAGGCAGCCACAAACAGTGAACAGTGTGGTAGCTACAAACAGGTAGACCAAGGCTGGTTACACACAAGCTCTGACATTGACCTACATCAGAATCTTGCCCAAGTGGACACAAAACCAACACAACCAGCAGAGGGTTTCACACTACACCAGTACTCAACCCAACTAACCATACCCAAAGAGGGATTCCAGCATGCACTAGCCCCTGCTGGGAACAACTCTGCCTCAGGCAGCAGCTTCTGCACAGTGACTCACATAGTGATTACAGTCTATCAGTATAGTCAGCCTATCTTGAGGGTTAACACCACTCATGAATGGGCCAACAGCATTCAAGACTCACCTACAACAGGAGGGTGCACATAACCTACACAAGAAACATTCCTAGAGCAACCAGCTCAGGTGATGTTTAAGACTGGACCACTGAGCCCCAAAAGACATGTACATTGTAGAGCTGTCATAACAAGTTTTGGAGTCATCAACAAATCTACCTAATATACAGAGACAAAAAAAGAAAGAGATGAAATGGGGAGACAAAGAAACATACCCCAAATGATAGATCAAGAGAAATCTCCAGAAAAAGAATTAAATGAAATGGAAGTAACCAAGACACCACATGCAGAGTTGAAAACAGTGGCTATAAGGCTGCTCAAGGACCTTAGGGGAACAAAGGATGATCTCAGTGAGAACTTAAACAAAGAGATATGTATGCATTAAAAAGGACACAGAAACCACAAAAAGAACCACTCAGAAATGAAGATATAATATCTGAAATGAAGAATACACTAGAAGGTTACATGAAGCAAAAGATTGAATCAGAAATTTAGAAGACAAAATAACAGAAAACACACAAGCAGAGCAACAAAAATAAAAAAGAATTTAAATGAGGAAAGTCTATAAGAAACCTCTGAGACAACATGAAGCATAACAACATCTGCATTGTAGGAGTACCAGAGGGAGAAGAGAATGATCAAGAGATCAAGAACCTATTTCAAGAAATATGGCTGAAAACTTCCCTAACCTGCCGAAGAAAAAAGACACACCAGTCCAAGAAGCTCAGAGAGTTACAAACAAGAAGAACACAAAGAGGCCCATAGCGAGAGACATCATGTTTAAAATGGCAAAAGTTAAAGATAAAGAGAAAATCCTAAGAGCAGCAAGAGAAAGACAGTTAATTACCTACAAGGGAGCACCATATGGCTGTCAGTTGATTTCCTGACAGAAACACCTCAGGCCAGAAGGGACTGGCCTGAAATATTAAGTGACAAAAAGGAAAGACCTAAAGCCAAGACTACTCTATCCAGCAAGTCTGTTGTTTAACATTGAAGGTGAAATAAAGAGCTTCTCAGACAAAAAAGAAGCTATTACCACCAAACCAATATGGCAAGATATGTAAAAGAGCCATCTTTTAAGCAGAAGAAAGACAAAAAATATAAATAGAGAGGAACATAGGCATGAAGAATAAAATGGCAGGAAATAAGAAGCTATCAGTAATAACTTTAAATGTGAATGGATTCAATGCTTCAACCAAAAGGCATAGGGTTAGCTGAAGAATAAGAAAACATGACCTGTACATATGCTGTTTACAAGATACAGACTGAACCTAAAGGGATGGCAAAAGGTATTCCATGCAAATGAAATAAACTAAAAAGCTGGGGTAGCAATACTATTTGCAGACAAAATAGACTTCAAAACAAAGATCATAACAAGAGACAGATAAAGGACTTTACATAATACTAAAGAGATTGATTGAATAAGAGCATATAACCCTTGTAACATATATTTATTCAACATAGGAACACCTAAACATAAAAAGTGAATCTGGGTATACATAAAGGGAGAGAATTAAAATAAAGAACCATCGATCAGAACTGTCAAAAATCTAGCTGAATGGAAGACTGACAACTATGAATTAAAGAAACTACATCCATCCACAGACATGGAATGGGCTGGTCCCTCACCCATGTACGGTGGACAAAAATTCAGGAGGGATATCTCAGGAGTGAGGAATCCCAGAGCCACACCAGGTTTCCCAGCCCAGGTTTCCAGTGCCAGGAAGGTAAGTCCCAAGAAGTTCTGGCTGAAAAAAACAGTGGGGACTGAGTTGAAAGAAACTTCTGAAGCCCCAAGCAGTTCCTCTTAAAGAACCCACACAGGTACTAACCTACTCAGATTCACTCCCTCAGAGCTCTAGCACTGGGGTAGCAGGTTGAAAGGCACCAGTGGCATACAGAGAGAAATTGAAGTATCTGGCATCAAAGAGAGCAGAGGCCACAGTCCCCTTTCTGGGCCCTCCCACTGCAAAGCTCCACAGCCAGCAAGCTGGTGCTATATCTGGGACTCCATCAACCTGGCTAACACTGATCTGCCTTGGAGATCCCCAGAGGCTTTGCCCCAACTAACTTACAGGCCCACCCAAGCTGCTTTTCCATATGAATGGCTGGTCTTGGCTCATGCTGAACAACTTCCTAAATCCTATCAAACAAGCAAAAGCTGGCCTCAGTGAGTCCCAGGCCCAACACTGGCAGCAGCCAGGCTAGATTCACAAATTGGCTTTGCCTGGGAATCTCCAAGCCCAGCACAAGTAGTAGCCATCTCAGCTTGCTTACAGCTCAGGCAGGGTGCCACAGGCAAAACACAGGTAGGGGCTGACTTTGGCCTGCAACACCCAGGAAACCCCAGGGCCAGTGCACCCAGTGGACACCTATAGACCATGTCAGAGCACTACCACCCTGCCACAGAACAGCCGTTCTTTTTTAAAAAATAATTTTATTTATTTTTTAGATTTTATTTATCTTTAGAAGGGAAGTAAAAGAGAGAGGGAGAGAAATATCACTGTATGGTTGCTTCTCGTGTGTCCCCTGCTGGGAACTGACCCCTGCTAGGGACTGGCTTGCAACTCAGGCATGTGCCCTGACTAGGAATCGAACGGCAATCCTTTGGTTCACAGGCCCATGCTCAATCCACTGAGCTACACCAGCCAGGGCCAGAACAGCTGATCTTCCACAGAGGATAGATGTTTGTGGGAAGTGGATAAACCCCTCCCATTGACTGGCCAACAGCAACCAAGGCTCAACTACAAAAGGAGGGTGTACTCAGCCCACATGAAGGGTGTACCTTGAGTTCCTAGCTTATAGGGAAGTTTGTGCCACTGGACTCTACAGTACACCTACTAAATTAGGGCACGTGACCTAATCCATAGCAACAAACACAGTGAGGCTGCCAAAATGAGGAGACAAATGAACATGGCCCAAATGAAAGAACAGATCAAAACTCCAGAAAAAGAGCTAAATTATATGTAGATAAGCGATCTATAAGATGCAAAGTTTAAAACGCTAGTTATAAGGGTGTTCAAGGAACTAAGTGAGGATCGCAGCAGCATAAAAAATATCCAGTCAGAAACAAAGAATACACTAGTTGAAATAAAGAACAATTTACAGGGAAACAACAGTAGAGTGGATGAAGCCAAGAATGAAATCAATGATTTGGAACATAAGGAAGCAAAAAACAACTAATCAGAACAACAAGAAAAAAAAAGAATCCAATAACATGAAGATAGTATAATTCAAAAAATGAGGACAGCCTCTGGGACAACTTCAAGAGGTCCAACACATGCATCATAGGGGTGTCTGAAGAAGAGAAAGAATTTGGAGCTGTATTTTTAAAAGTAGTGAAAGAAAACTTCCATAATTTGGTAAAGGAAATAGACATGCAAGTGCAGAAAGCACAGAGTCCCAAACAAGATGGATGCAAAGAGGCCCAGTCCAAGACACTCCATAATTAAAATGCCAAAGGCAAGAGATAAAGAAGAATCTTAAAAGCAACAAGAGAAAAGAAGTTAGTTACCTACATGGGAGTTTCCATAAGACTGTCAGATGATTTCTCAAAAGAAACTTTGCAGACTAGAAGGGATTGGCAAGAAATATTCAAAGTCATGAAAAGCAGGGACCTATAGCCAAGATTGCTCTACCAGCAAAAATACCATTTAGTTTTGGGCAAATAAAGAGCTTCCCAGTCCTTGATATTCCTCAGAGGGAACTCTGTCCAAGTCTAGTGCTCTCTTTCTGACCATATGCCAGAGTAGGGACACACCACAGCTTCTTCAGCTGTGCCCTTACTGAAGGATGTTAAATTGTTTCTGATTTGGACCAATTCTTTTTAAATACCAAGGACCATATAATTCTTCTGCTTAAAATCCTTCAACTATCCATTGAATAGTTCATATCTCTAAGAACCGTACCAAAGCACTTTATAACAGGGCCCCCATCAAGTTTTCTAAAATTGTTTCCCCTGAGCCTCAGTCAGAATGAATTACTTGCAAGTCCTTGAATACACCATGTTTGCTGAATGAACATATGAGAATGTTGCCCTCCTCTGAAACAACAGGAAAGAATAAGAAAAGAGATCCTGACTGATTCATTAGTAAAGTGATTACCAGGGCAAAAAAAAAGATACTCGTGTCTGGGGTCTTCAGCATCCCCTTCTCCAACACGTCCTGAGAACTGAGAACCCTGGAGAAATTTTTCCAACCATGACTATAGTCCACACACTGCACCACTGATTGTTAACCAGGCTGTTGCCTGGTGGGATTACCAGGCCCCTCAGCCCCACTAACCAAGAGAGGAACCTCTGAGACATTCCTCCTCTGCCTTCCAGAGCTCTTCTTGCTGCAATAGGGAGATCACTTTTGGTTTGGGAAATGGGAGTCCTGCTCACAGACAAAAAGGAAAAGAAAATGCCTTGGTTTTGTTTTGACACAAAGAGCTATTCCAGAGTGGAAAACACATGGAGGGTATAAAAAGCTTCAGTGGGGTACTCAAGTTGTGCCCCTACAACATGAGAAGTGTGTTAGGAAAAGGAAGGCCTTACAGGACACAACTATGTAATAATTAATTGTATGTTAGGAAAATATAAACACACAACCTTAACAGGACTTTCTATAGATGGTGGAATGTGTTAAATGTGTAGACCGAATTAAAACTTATAAACAGATAGCTATCAAAAGGATTATATACCATGCAGCATGTTTAAAGTGGAAAAAAATACTACCTAAATCCCTTTCAAAGATGGACTGTACAACGTCACCTGGGTGGAAAGAAAAGTGAGAAAGGCAAGAGGCAGGTCAACGAAGAGAATGAGGGACTCTGTCTGCTGGGAGGTGAGCAAACAAATCACAGAACAATCACAGTGGGAAAATAACACCCAGACAGTTCCATCCCTGGGGCAATTCCATGCCTACAAAGGGGGAAACATTTTAAATATTTATGGAGATCCAAAGTGTACAATCCTAAGGTAAAATAGTTTCAGAAGATGACCCATGGCTTTTATCCAGGGTAATAGGTGCTGAGCTACCCCATTTCTGAATTCTGCATCTACAGGGTCAATGTCCTCACCCAGTGAAACCAGGCGACAGTAGCTCTCCAGCATCACATCCTGGTACGGGCTTCTCTGAGAAGGACATAGCTTTCTCCACTCATCCCAGATAAAGAGCACAGCCACATCCTCGAATGTCACAGACACCCTCCACGACAAGCCATCCCAGCTTGCCAGGATCCCATCACAGAGTAAAGAAGGCGGTGGTGGGCTACATGAAATGCTTCTGATATTTGTCTAGGTTCTGAATGCTCCAGGTCATTTGTTTAAAGAGCAATCAATCAGTGACAAAAATATACTGAACAGCATGAGGTATGAACCAGGCCTTGTGTCAGCGGCATTAAGGCCATTAGTGAGAGTGTCAATTAGAATAATTTCTGTGATGGCACCTTGACAATATTTGTTAATTTAAAAAGACATCCATAATAGTATTAAGTACAAAAAGCAGGTTACATATCAGTGGGTAGTTTTTTCCCCAACTTTTCCTTTACTTTATTAAATTTATTAGGGTGACATTGGTTACTAAGATCATACAGGTTTCAGGTATTCTATGATACGTGGATCTGTATGTTGCATTGTGTGTGCACCACCCAAAGTCAAATCATCTTCTGTCACCAAATATTTGGTGTTCCCATTTTTTTTAAATTATGAATACAAAGAAAAAAATTATATGTGATGCTGAGAGATACATCACAAATAACTGACAGCAATTATCTCCAGATGGTGGGGTGATGAGTAATTCTATTTTTTCTGTATATATGAAAAAAAGTACACACAAGCAACACATGTATACACACACATATATACGAGGTCTGCCCGGAAAAAGTCCATCTATTGTTAATATAACAAGAACAGTTTGTGCCAACATCAGTGTAACCTGGCAGCCATGGAGAGTGGATTGGAATGCACATGTGTGAACAATGACAACTTCACTGTACTAGTCAGTGGCAGCGATAGACGCTTTCAGTGAGCATGTGTATTGTGTGGCCATCGCATTCAAAATGACTGACCAAGTAAAGCAACGGATCTGCATCAAATTCTGCATTAAAGCTCGAACATTCCTCTGTGGAAACTATTCATATGACTCAGAAGGCTTTCAGGGATGATGCAATGAATGCAGCGCAAATAAGGTGTGGCACAAATGCTTCAAAAATGGTTGAGAATCTGTTGAAAGTGATCCACATTCTGGAAGGCCTTCAATAAGCAGAACATCTGAGCATGTTGAACGTGCATGGACTGCAATCAACAAAGATCAGCAACTGACAATATGAGAACCAGAAGCTGATCTGAAGATTCCAAAAACTACTGTGTCCAAGATTTTGATACAGGATCTTGGCATGAAACATGTTGTGGCAAAATCTGTTACACAGCGTCTGCTACCAAAGCAGAAGGAACACTGTGGTGCAGTTGCTAATCACTTGATTCAAACTGCTACTAATGAACCAGATTTCCTCAAGAAGGTCATAACTTTGACGGGAACTGAGGCATCACTGTCCTATGTACAATGTTTCTTGTATCTTGTGTCTTCTTCAATAAACATCTCTAGTTTTCATAGTACATGGCTGGGTACTTTCTAGACAGACCCTATGTATATGTGTATATTTTATCCTCTGATGTTTTTACCATTTCATGCAATATTTTATAAGTACTGAATTATTTGTACATAGGGGAGGAATACAAGAAATAATCTTTGATCTTAAAGAATTTACAATTCAACTGGTAGATGGGAAAAAAGCATGAAATAATTTGAACAATAAAAAAAAGTATAGCTGGACAGGACCATACACTATCTCCTAGTTCAAACCTCATTTATGAGATGAGGAACACAAGGTCCAGGGTAGTCAAAACCCCAGGTTACATAGTTTATTAGCAACAAATGTAGGACAATAATTAAAGTTTTCTTTTAACCCAGTCCTTGGTATACTCACCCTCTGGTCTTAAAGGTCCTACTAGTGAGGTTTACACACAGGCCCACGTGGTACTGACATACAGGCAACAGGCAAGGTTAGGGAGGATGCTGCAGAGGATCTACATACAGGAAGGAGAAGATGCTGGGCAAGAAAACAACATGGCTCTTTTGTAATGAAATGGAAAAGCAGCCCACATATGCAATGGGAGACCCTAGCTGTAGCCTCAGAATATCAAGCACCACAGCATTTTGTGGGTCCAAAAGATTACAGTGCAGAAAAGTCCTGTTAATACGTGACTGGGTGTGCCGTGTTCTGAAAGATTCCCAGAGTAATGGCTTGGTGATAACAAGCAGGAACTTAGAGGTCCCATACACTTGGGTTTGAATTCAGGTTACCTGACTTCTCTGAGGCTGTTTCTCACTTCTAAACTGGGGATAATATCTGTTGTGCTGTTATGAGTGAGAACAAAGGTAAAGGCCTCAGGACATTACCTGTTATTGTTAGATGAAGATGAGTAAAGAAAGGACAAGTATTTTCTGGGTCCCAGGAACATTGTATAACAGTTTTTATCTAACAACACCAATGTTTTTATTACTAGAAAAACAATGTTCAGCTATATCAACAACCACATGTTATGCCCAGCCCTGCTCAAAACACTTTCCAAGAGCTAACTCACATGATCCTCTCACTCAACTTATGAGGTGAGCACAGCTACTGTTCCCATCTTATAGATCAGTAAGCAGAGACACAGAGAGGTGAAGGTATTTTTCCAAGCCCCATAAAGGGCAACAGAGAGTATGGGTTCAAACCTAGCTATGTGGCTCAAAAGCCCCAATTCCTAACCACTGTATATACTGCCTTTCCACTATGACATCCCACAAAACCCCCCCCTTCTGCTTCCTGAAGAGTCTTTTATCTGCCCTTGGAGTCAAAGGACCTCTCCAACTATATCCCCTCCAACATGGCTATCCTGTATTCACACACAGGCTTGCTGTATGGGATCCCTCCCTCATTCCCACACATGAAGATGAAAATGGCAGGTGAAGATCAATTTTCAGGAGTGTGGTAGAAACAAGGCACATGATCCAGCGTTAAGAGGGAGAGAAAACTAAAAACCATAGATTTGAGAAGCCAGGGGGGAATGGGAAGGGGAGAAGGGGGGAATGGGGAAGGGTATCACCAGGACTCAGGGGTGAATGGGGAGGGGTATCACCAGGACTCTTAAGGGGGGGGGGGAGAAAAAGAAAGCATTCTTGCCAAGGGTAGGGAGGGAGATATTGGTAAGGCAAGGAGGCAGGGCCACAAAGGAACTCTAAGAAGAGTGACGTTTGTTTGTTCTGTCCCCAAGTGATATAAGACATGCAGCATCTTACCTGTCAAATTAGGAATCATACAGTGAATTGAGATTAACGAATAAAAGCATGTCTATTAGGGAAAGAAAAGGGGACCACTAGACCTGGATTGGGGGAAGAGGCAAGCATTCACTACAAAATCCACCACCAACCAGGGTGGACCAACTCTTCCAAAGGAAAAGGACTTGGCCTCCAAACCCTGGGGAAGAATGCACTGGGTAGAGACCTTCAGTTCAAGTGAAAACAGAAAACAAGCAAAAATAAACAACAACAGCGATCTGTCCCTAAGATCTGAGATACAGTGAACTCACATGGGAGCTTGCTTCCCTTTGCTCAGGAGCCATGTCCTCCTTCCCTGCTCTTCCCCCTGAGGGTGGGCAGAGTCTCCAAAAGGCAGATCTTAGAGAAGAAAACAGGAGCGAGATAGTGGAGCCTCTTCTACTTTCCACCCCCAGAATCAGCAGCTCTCAAATCCCTAGGCCACCGAAGAATGCCCCATGTGCCCTAAGAGAAAGAAGTCAGAAGGAGCCAGGAGCTCTGAAAGGACCTGGTACGGATCAGCAGCAGCAGCAGCAAAGAATTGGAGCCTCGCCACGAGCCATGCCCGGCCCGTCATTCAGTCCCACAGCACCTAGGGCACCGTCAGCACCTCCACTTTACAGACCAGGATACGGAGGGCACAGTGGGAGCTGCGCGCACTCACAAAGCCGACGAGGGTGCCAAGGGCTCCCAACACGGCTCCAGCGCATACCATCAGGGCTCACAAGGGCTCCAACACGGCTCCAGCGCATACCATCAGGGCTCACTGCACGCCTGTGACAACTTTCTCCACCGCAAGCTTTTCCCAGCCAACTCCTCACCCCCACCCCCGTCTCCCGTCAAGGAACCGATTTCTAGACATTTAGAGAAAACTGCTTTGAAAAGGGTAAACTCCCTTCTCCGCTTCGCTAAGGCGGAGAAGGGGGTGCTCTCTGAGGAGTAGGCACAGGGAACAAAGATCCGGGTCAAGGTCCTGACTGCCATTGCGGGAAGCCGGCAACTCACATCTCATTCTGCCAGCCCAGGCCCCGCCCCCAACTCCAGAAGGGTATCGGTGACAGCCTGGAGGGGAGGAAACACCTTTCCTCTCTTTCACTGATGGCAGGCAGCGGACTCAAAGGCCGGTAGGGGCCGGGCAGAGAGCTCGCTGGGAATGGTCGGGAGGAAGTAAGAGCGGGGCTGGGCCTTGGGGAAACAGGGATGAAGTGCCGCGTTCAAGGACACATCTGTAGAGCGGCTCCTGGGGCACAGGCGGACTTAGTCCAGGTGCCAGGCCCTTGGCCCACCTGCGCCCACAAATCACTCGCGCAGATCCGGCCTGTACCTTGCGCACTTCCTCCCGAGGCCCCATCCTGCCGACCCTCCGCTGCTTACACTGCCCAGGCCACGGGGATGGGGGCGTGCCTCCAAGAGGCACGCTCTGCAGGAGGGAGGCTCCAGGACTGCCCAGGCGGGCCGCAGCCTTGGGTCGGGATTCCTCACAGGATTTGGGCCAGCAGCCGCCTCACAAAGGCCGCAACCCGCACCGCCCCCCTGCCCCAGCCCCCAAGTATGTTGGGGGCGGGGGGCGGGGATTAGGGGCTGCGCTAAAGCCTGTGGGAAGTGAAGCTCATGTGAGGACCTGAGGATTCTGGGAAGTGTAGTTCTCTGCGCTCATCTATGAGATGGGCGGGGTTGCGGCCGGCGGTCCGCGGGTTACTTTGTCACTTGCCCAGACCCGACTTTATAAATGATTGCTGCCCTGCAGTTACTGTAGGCCCCTAGGTTCCCAGTTCCTCCGTTTATTGGGAAGGAAAGGGAGGTTCGCCAAGGGCGGTTGGTGCAGTATCTCGTAGCTCCACATCTGAATGAATAACAGTAGGGCAAGTAGACCATCGCCAAGAATAAACCAATTTCTCTTTCAATCATTAAACTAAACTATCGATCCCCCACTATGTGCTAAGTTCTGTTGTAAAATGTTGGAAATATGTCAGTGATGAAAAGGGGGTGGGTAGAGAGCAGACAATAAACCAAGGACGTAATTACGCATTTTGGAAGGTTAGTGTTGTGAGGGGGGGGGAGCCAAAAAAGAGCAGGATCAGAAGTATCTGGCTGAGGTGTGCGGTCAGGTTGCAGTGAGGAGTAGGGTCACGAATACCGGACGGTGATAAGGTTTGGTTTGATAACTTATCAAACCAAATCTTGATAAGATAGAATCAGTATCCTTCCATCTGTTCTGTTCAAGTATCTTGGCTATAATCAATTGACATGAATAACCCATCACTATGCCAACCTGTAAGTAAATATGTGGAGACTTTGGATTCATTGACTCTATAAATCAGGTTGGGAAAATTGATATCCTCATAATATTGATTCTAATACTCCATTACCATCATATATCTCACTTTTTGTTTAAATGAAGTAACTCTCCATATATTTTCCCATAGTATTGCATATTGTTGTGAGTTTTATTTGTAGATGTTTCCTGTTTTTTAAGCTATTGTAAATGATATCTCTTTTTAAACTTAATTTATAAAGTACTGGGTTTGTATACAGCATGCTGTCTAAAGTCTAAGTTCCAATAATAAATTGTTTTTTGTAATATCATACAACATGAATGACAGTTCTACTTCTTTCGTTTATATATTTTCTTTCCAGTAATCACCATATCACATGATCTATAATTTCTAGTCAAAGTAGAGGATCATCAGCAAAATAACAAAGTGAAAAGTTCCAACCCCTCAGCTCTCCTTGGAAACATCAAAAATAATGAAGAACTAACTAAGGTTACCTTTGAAAAGTTCTGGAAAACAATAAAAGACATACAGCAGCCAAACAAACACTCAAAGTATAAGCCACATATGAAATTTTGGGAAATTTTGTGGCATTTTCATGTTCCCTTGCCCCACTCCTTCCTCCATGCAGATCTTGGTCTGGAGAGGAGGCAGCTGAATTCCCAATTCCCTCTCTCCAACAGGGAGAGGACAGAGCAGCCTTTATATGTAAAACGCTAGCCTGTATGGGGGCTGCCAGAAATAATGAGCTCTGTCTTGCTTAACTGGGACCTCAGGTGGGGAGAAGCACTGTTCCAGAAAGTTGTACTAAACTATACTTCCACTGACATCTGCAATGAGAAATTAAGATACAAACATAAGACAGACTATCAAAAGCCCTGATGAGTGGCCGCAGTGAGACTCTTGGAAATCAAGACATTTAAAAGCAGCTGAAAAAGCAACGTAAGGTCTAACCAAGATGCATGTTCACAAAAGACTAAGAAGATCTTAGACTTTCTCCTTCATCTGGTTCCTAGGCTGTCAAGACAGCATTAATTAGTGAAGGACTGCTATAGCACAGAACCAGTCTGCAAAGACTAGTTTGTTTTTTAAGACTTTATTTTTTAGAGCAGTTTTAAGTTCACAGCAAAATTGAAAGGAGGATACAGAGATTTCCCACACAGCCACACCTTGTTTTATTGTGCTGCACTTTATTGCACTTTATTGCACTTTGCAGATATTGAAGTTATTTACAAATTGAGGGTCTGTGGCAACCCTGCATCAAACAAGTCTGCAGGTACCATTTTTCCAACAGTATTTGCTCACTTAATGTCTCTGTGCCACATTTTGGTAATTCTTCCAATATTTTAAACTTTTTCATTATTTTATTTGTTATGCTAATCAGTGATCTTCAATGTTATCATTGTGATTGTTTTGGGATGCCATAGACCACAGCTATATAAGACTACAAACTTAATCAACAAATGTATTCTGACTGCTCCAACTGGCAGTCCCCCTGTTTCTCTCCCTCTCCCCAGGCCTCCCTGTTCCCTGAGATACAATAATATTGAAATCAAGGCAATTAATAATCCTACAGTGGCCTCTAAGTGTTTAACTTAAAGGAAGAATCGCACATCTCTCACTTTAAATGAAAAGTCAGAAATGATTAAGCTTAGTGAAGAAAGCATGTGGAAAGCTCAGAGAGGCTGAACTCTAGGCCTCTTGTACCAGTCAGCCAAGTTATGAATGCAAAGGAAAAGAACTTGAAGGAAGTTAAAGGTCCTACTCCAGTAAACACACAGATGGTGAGAAAGTGAAGCCCTTATTGCTGATATGACGAAAGTTTGAGTGGTCTGGATGCAAGCCCGAACCAGCCACAACATTCTCATAAGCCAGTGATTTTCAAATGATGTGCTGCAAAATTTTTTTAAACATGTGATACCTGACTATTTAGTCAGGAGCACTGTCCTCTTTTCCCTTAGATTGTCAAATTAAAAATTGACAATAGATAACAAAACATTAGCAGTTCAGTGCAACTACCCTGTTTTGAGCCACAAATATATAGGTCACATAAGGGAGCTGTAACATATTGGTCACGTCACATCATAAGGTTGGGTCTGATTGGTTAATTCTTGGTACCAGAAATCCTTATATACAAGTTCAGGCACCTGAATTAAAAAAAAATTACTTTGAATTTTAAAAAGTATGTTATTATTTTTTGTAAGTCAAAATTATACCTATTTTTGTCAGATCAGCAAATATATATATATACTTTTGGTGTGCTGCAGAATTTTAGTAAATTGCAGAATTTATGTGTGCCATGAGATGAAAAAGGTTGAAAATCACTGCCTTAAGCCAAAGCCTAAAACAGAGCAAGACCTTAACTCCCTTCAATACTGTGAAAGCTGAGGGAGGTGAAGAAGCTACAGAAGAAAAGTTTAAAGCTAGCAGAGGTCTATGGAAAGAAGCCATCTCCAGAAAAAATGCAAGTTGAAGCAGCAATTACTGATGTAGAACCTCAGCAAATTATCCAGAAGACCTAGTTTAGACAATTAATGAAGGTGGTGACGCTAAAAAATAGGCTTTCAATGTAACAGATATGCCTTATATTGGAAGAAAATGTCATCTAGGACTTTCATGGCTAGAAAAGTTGATGCCTGGCTTCAACGCTTCAAAGGACAGGCTGACTCTCTTAAGGGCTTATGTAGCTGGTGACTTTATGGTGAAGCCAGTGCTCATTTACCATCTGAAAATCCTGGGGACCTTAAGAATTATGCTAAATCTACTATGCCTGTGCTCTATAAATGAAACAAACAAGCTTGGATGACAGAGCATCTTTTTACAACATTTACTGAATATTTTAAGCCCATTGCTGAAGTTGTTTACATACATGCTAACACAACATGCATTCTCCAGCCCATGGATCAAAGAGTAACTCTGACTTTCAAGTGTTATTTAAGAAACACATTTTGAAAGGCTACAGCTGCCATAGATAGTAATGCTTCTGATGTATCCGGGTAAAATAAATTGAAAACCTTCTGGAAAGAATTCACTATTCTAGATGTTATTAAGAGTATTCATGATTCATGGGAAGAAGTCAAAACATCAACATTAACAGAAGTCTAGAAGAAGTCGACTTCAACCCTCATGGGTGAATTTTAGGGATTCAAGACTTTAGCAGAGGAAGTAACTACAAATATTGTAGAAATTGTAAGGGAAATAGGATTACAAGTGGAGCCTGATGATGTGGCTAAGTTGCTGCAATCTTGTGAAAAAACTGTAATGGATAATGGGGGAGCCTCTTGTGGATGAGGAAAGAAAGGGGTTTCTTCAAATGGAATCTACTCCTGGTGAATATTCTATGAAGATTGTTAAAATGACAACAAAGGATTCAGAATATTACATAAACTTAGTTAATAAAGTAGTGGCAGGATATCTGGCCAAGATAGAGGCATAAGCTCACAGAATTCACTGTGCCTCCTCGCACAATGAAAAGAAGGACAACAACAATTTTAAAACAAAAAACAACCAGAAATGACAGAAAACTGAACTGTATGGAAGTCTGACAACCAAGGAGTTAAAGAAGGCACATTCGTCCAGACTGGTAGGAGGGGCAGAGATGGGCAGCAGGGCAGAGAGGACCCATGGCAAGGCCTGCACCTGGTGGACCCAGCAAGGAAACGGATTGTAGAACGGGGCACACAAGGCTGCAGCTGCCCAGCAAGGCAGCAGCTGGCAGACCAGGTGGTCCCACATTTGTGTGCATATAAACCAGGCAAAACAAAGGGGGAGAAGGATGGACTGCACAGCCCAGGGTTCAAAGGCACAGAAAAAAGCCTCAAACCACTGATTGAAAACATCTGTGTGGAGACCCACAGGGTCCTAGAATGTACACAAACATACCCACACAGGAATTGGCACCATAAGTGCCCAATTTGCTTGTGGGAAGTCAGGGAAGTGACTGGGATCTGGCAGAGAGCAGAGCAAGTGCCATTGTTCCTTCTTAGACCACTTCCCCACTTACAGTGTTGTAATGAAGCCAGGCAGGTGGCCCTGCCTGGGTAAATACCTAAGGCTCCACCCCTCACTATGTAACAGGCTCATAAAGACAAAAAAATGGCCCAAACAAAAGAACAGATCAAAGATTCAGAAAAACTGCAACTAAGAGATGAAGAGACAGCCAATCTATCAGATGCATGGTTCAAAACATTGGCACTCAGGATGCTCACAGAATTGGTTGAATTTGGCCACAAACTAGATTTTTAAAAAATGAAGGCTATGCTAAGTGAAATAAGGGAAAATGTACAGGGAATCCATAGTGATGGGAAGGAAACTGGGCTCAAATCAACAGTGTGGACCAGAAGGAAGAAAGAAACATCCAATCAGAAGAGAATGAAGAAACAAGAATTCAAAAAAATGAGGAGAGGCTTAGGAACCTCCAGGACATCTTTAAACATTCCAACATCTGAATTATAGGGGTACCAGAAAATGAAGAGTAAGAAAAACAAATTGAAAATTTATTTGAACAAATAATAAAGGAGAACCCCCTCCCCTTATCTGGCAAAGGAAATAAACTTCTGGAAAATCCAGGAAGCTCAGAGAGTACCAAAGAAGTTGGACTGAAGGAGGAACACAACAAGGCACATCATAATTACATTAGCCAGGATTAAAATGAAGGAGAGAATCCTAGAAGCAGCCAGGGATAAGGAGACGGTCACCTACAAAGGAGTTTTCATGAGACTGTCAGCTGATTTCTCAAAAGAGACCTTACAGGCAAGAAGGGGCTGGGAAGAATTATTCCAAGTCATGAAAGGCAAGGACCTACATCCAAGATTGCTCTATCCAGCAAAGCTTTCTTTTAGAATGGAAGGACAGATAAAGTGCTTCTCAGATAAGGTCAAGTTAAAGGAGTTCATCATCACCAAGCTCCTATTATATGAAATATTAAAGGTATTTATCTAAGAAAAAGAAGATAAGAAATATGAACAGTAAAATGACAGCAAACTCACCATCATTAACAACCACACCTAAAACAAAAGCAAAAGCAAACAATAGAACAGGAACAGAACCACAGAAATGGAGATCATGTGGAAGATTATCAACAGGGGAGTGGGAGTGGGGAGAGAAGGGGAAAAGGTACAGAGAATAAGTAGCATAGATGGTAGGTAGAAAATAAATGGGGAGGGGCAAGAGGTAAGAATAGTATGGGGAATGTAGAAGCCAATGAACTTGTATGTATGACTCATGGACATGAACTAAAGTGGGGAATGTGGGTGAGATGGGGTGTGCAGGGTAGAGGAGAATAAGGGGGGATGGGACAACCATAATAGCATAATCAATAAAATATATATTTTTAAAAACTCTTAGCAAAGTAAGAATAAAGGGAACACATTACAACATAATAAAGGCCACAGCCAATCTCATACTCAACAGGGGGAAAAAATGTTTGTTTCCCTTAAGATCAGGAACAAGACAGGGATGTCCATTTTTACCACTCTTATTCAGTGTAGTACTGGAAGTTCTAGCCACAGCCATGACAAGAAGCCACATCAGACAAGAAGAAAAAATAAAAGGCATCCAAATTGGGAAGGAAGAAGTAAAACTATCATTACTTACAGATGACATGATACTATAGAGAGAGAGAGAATCCTAAAGATTCCATTAAAAAACTATTAGAACTGACAAATTAATTCAGTAAAGTAGGATATAAAATTAATATTCAGAATTGGCTGCATTTTTATACACCAATAATAAACTATCAGAAAGGGAATGTAAAAAACAATCTCATTTACAGTTGCATCAAAAAATAAAATGCTTAGGAATTAAATTTAACCAGAAAATTGCAAGATATTGAAGAAAAAAGTTTAAGGAGATACTAATAAATGTAAGCATATATTATGCACATGGGTAGGAAGAATGAACTACTTTTAAGTGTCCGTATTACCCAAAGTAATCTATAGATTTAAAAAACAATTTCTTTCTAAATACCAATATGTATTTCAAAGGACTAAAACAAATAATTCAAAACATTGTTTAGAAACATAAAAGGCCCTGAATAGTGACAGAAATTTTGAAAAAGAACAATGTGGGAGGTATCACACTATCTGACATCAAACTATACTAAAATATGGACTTCTGGTCAAGAAGGAGCCATAGGCAGACGTGCTTTGCCTCCTCACAAAGCACAAGAAGAATTACAACTAACCTCAAAACAAAAAACAACCAAAACTGCCAGAAAATCAAACTGTATGGAAGTCCAACAACCAAGGTGTTAAAGAAGCCATTTTCATCCAGATGGGTAGGTCAGAGATGGGGAGCTGGGATGGAGAGGACACAGTGAGGCACAAGAGATGCGACAGAATGGGCATTCCCACATTCATGTATGGTGGATAAAAATCAGGAGGAATACCTTGGGAGGGAGGGAGCTATTTCAGGCCCAAGCTACACTGCACAGCCCAGGGTTCGAGCACCAGGAAAATTAAGCCTCATAACTTCTAGCTGTAAAAGCCAGAGTGGGTTGGGGCAGTGAAAAACTGCTGCTTCTTCAGAAAAGTGTTTTTAAAGGGCCCACATGGACCTAGAATGTATGCAAACACACTCACTCTGGGAAACACCACCAGAGCAACAGCTACAAGGGCGCCAATCACATATGGGAAGTAGGAAAAGTGACTGGAAATGGGGTGAGTGCTAAACAATGCTCCAGAAGCCAAGGAGCAGAACTGTCCCCTCTCTGACCCCTCTCCCATACACAGAGCCACAAAGTGGTGAAGCAGAACACCCTGCCCAGGTGACTACCTAAAGCTCTATCTATTGCAACTTAACAGATGTGGTAAAACAGGGAGTCAAAGCAGCTCTACCTAATACACAGAAATAAAACAAAGAGGCTACCAAATTGAGGAGACAAAGGAATATGACCCAATGAAGGAACAGAATAAAACCACACAAAAAGAACTAAACAAAACAGAGATAGCAAAACTATCAAATGCAGAGTTCAAAATACTGGTGATCAGGATGCTCAGAGAACTCACTGAGTATAGCAAAAGCATGAAGGAAGAAATGACAGGTCTAAAAAGAGAAACAAAGAAAAACCCACAAGAAACCAACAGTAAAGGGAATGAAGCCAGGATTCAAATCAACAATTTGGAACATAAGGAAGAAATAAATATCCAACCAGAAATGAATGAAGAAACAAGAATTTTTAAAAAGTGAGGAGTGTATAAGAAAACTCTGGGACATCTCCAAAAGTGCCAATATCTGAATCATAGGGATGCCAGAAGAAGAGGAAGAGCAAGAAGTTGAAAACTTATTTGAAAAAATAGTGAGATAAAAAAATAACTTCCCAAATTTGACAAAAGATTACACATACAAAAAGGTGTATGTACACACATACAACTCCAGGAAGCAGAGATTCCAAAACAAGTTGAACCCAAAGAAAACCACACCAAGACATATCATAAGTAAAATGCCAAAGATTAAAGATATAGAGAAAATCTTAAAAGTAGCAAAAGAAAGCAGAGTTTACCTGCAAAGGAGTTACCATAAGACTATCAACTGATTTCTCAAAAGAAACTTTGAAGGCAAAAAGGAATGGCAAGAATTATTCAAAGTGATGAAAAGCAAGGACCTACATCCAAGATTACTCTATTCAGCAAAGCTATCATTTACAATGAAAGGGCAGACAAAGTGTTTCCCAGAGAGCATATAAAGCTAAAGGAGTTCATAACCACAAAGCCCTTATTATATAATACATTAAAGGGACTTATTTAAGAAAAAGAAGATCAAAATTATGAACAATAAAATGACAACAAACTCACAACTATCAACAACTGAATTTGAAAAGCAAAAACAGGTAGGTAGATACACTGTGCCTTTTTGCACAACCAAAAGGACAACAAATTTAAAAATAAAAAACAAGCAGAACTGACAGAAATTGAACTGTATGGAAGTCTGACAACTAAGGAGTTAAAGAAGAAACATTCATCCTGACCAGTAGGAGGGGCAAAGACAGGCAGCTGGGCATAGAGGACTTGTAGCAAGGTGGTAGCTGGCGGAGCCAGTGGTCCCACATTCACCTGCAGATAAACCAGGAGGAACAACTTAGGAGCAGGACATACCACACAACCCAAGGCTGACTGAAAAAAACCTGTAGAGGTTGAGGCAGCAAGAGAAACCCCCAGCCTCACAGGGGAGTTCATTGGAGAGCCATAGCAACCTAGAATGTACACAAAACCACCCACCCAGGAACCGGTACCAGAAAGGCCCAATTTGCTTGTGAGTGGCAGCAGAAGTGAGTGAAAGGTGCCAGAGAGCTGAGCAAGCAGCTTTGTTTCCTCTCAGACGCCTCCCCCACATACAGTGCAACAACTCTACTACTATGTGAGTAGACATGCCCTAGTGAATGCCTAAGGCTCTACCCATTAATATGTAACAGGCATGCCAAGACAAAAAAAAATAAAGACCAAAACAAAAGAACAGATCAAAGCTATAGAAAAAAATACAACTGAGCAACAAAGGGATAGCCAATTTACCACATGCAGAGTTCAAAACACTGGTAATCAGGATGCTCACAGAATTGGTTAAGTATGGTCACAAAATACAGAAAACAGTGAAGGCTATGAAAAGAGAAATAAAGAAAAATGTACAGGGAACCAATAGTGATTGGAAGGAAACTGGGACTCAGATCAATGGTTTGAACCAGAAGGAAGAAATTAACACTAACCAGAAAACAATGAAGAAACAAGAATTTAAAAAAATGAGGAGGGGCTAAGTTAACCTCTGGGACAACTTCAAAAGTTCCAACATCTGAATTATAAGGGTGCCAGGAGCAGAAGAGGAAGACCAAGAAATTGAAAACTTACTTGAAAAATAATTAAGGAGAACTCCCCCAATCTAGTCAAGGAAATTGACTTCCAGAAAGTCCAGGAAGGCCAGAGAGTCCTAGACAAGTTGAACCCGAGGAGGAACACACCAAGGTACATCATAATTGTGTTACCCAGGATTAAAGATAAGGAGAGAATCTCAAAAGCAACAAGAGAAAAGGAGACAGTTACCTACAAAGGAGTTCCCATAAGACCATAAACTGATTTCTCAAAAGAAACCTGACAGGCAAGAAGGAGCTGGAAAGAAGTTTTTGAAGTCATGAAAGGCAAGGACCTACATTAAAGGTTATTCTATCCAGCAAAGTTGTCATTTAGAATGGGAAGGGCAGATAAAGTGCTTCCCAGATAAGGTCAAGTTCAAGGAGTTCACCATCGCCAAGCCCTTATTATATGAAATGTTAAAGGGACTTATCTAAGAAAAAGAAGATAAAAATGTGAACATTAAAATGACAACAAACTCACAACTATCAACAAGTAGAACAGGAAGAGAATCACAGAACTGGAGATCACATGGAGGGTTATCAGTGGGGAAGTGGAGGGGAGAATGAAGGGAAAGGTCAGGGAATAAGTAGCATAAATGTTAGATAGAAAATAGACAGTGGGGAGGTTAAGAATAGTATAGGAAATGGAGAAGCCAAAGAACTTATATGTGTGACCCATGGACATGAACTAAGGGAGGGGGGAATGCGGATGGGAGGGGTGTGCTGGGCAGAGAGGAATAAAGGGGGGGAATGGGACAACTGTAATAGCATAATTGATAAAACATTTTAAAAATAAAAAGCAAAAACAAACTAAGCAAACAATTAGAACAGGAACAGAATCATAGATGTGGAGATCATTTGGAGGGTTATCAGTTGGGAGGGGAAAGAGTAGAATGGGGGAAAGTACAGAATTTAAGAAGCATAATTGGCAGGTACAAAATAGACAGGAGGTGTTAAGAATAATACAGTAAGGGAGGGAGAAAGATGGCGACAGAGTAGCACAGAGGGAACCCAGTTCCCGTGCATCTGGTGGAAAATCCAGGCAGATCTACTGAAGAACAGCATAATCAACCAACAATTCCACAACATTTATGAAAACGAGAGACCAGAGAGTGTGACAGAGGAACCAGACAGGTGCAGGTGGGCAAGGACTCCAGAGGGCGAGTGAGGACAAAAGTGCCCATGGCCTTCTTGGCAGCAAGCTGCTCCCACGGCGAGCCCAAGGCAGCAGACCTCTGGCAGTGCGTGAGTACGGACAAGAAGCAGCGGGCAATCTGGGCCAGCACCATCGGTGGGAAACAGAGGCCCTGTCTGAATCCAGGGTGCCTGTGGCAGAGGGAACTCCAGAGGCCCGGCACCCGGTGGGCCAGCAGCAGACTCCGCGGGAGTCGTGGGCCTGCTAGAGGGTCCTTGGGGTGAGCCTGCTAGAGGGTCCTTGGGAGAGAACTGACTCCCCCTGTCCCCATCTAGGCAGGCAGGTTAATACCGGGCAGGGACCTGTGGGCTTAAGTTAACATAAAGGGTGGCAGGGGCAGAGGACCCTATTCAACTGCGGACTCTGTGGTCACCAGCCCGCCAGCCCAGGGGATTTAAGAAGGACACTGTCGTTGCCCATCTTTTGGGATTGGGCTGGGCTGAGAGGCAGGCTTTGTGGAGAAGTCTCTATTGGAAAGTGAAATGAGGTGCGCTGCGACAGCAGCTTGCCTCACGGCCCACCCACCCAGCAGCCATCCAGGGGAGGGGTGGGAACACCTGGGTCCCACCCCGGGACTGAGAAGGACGGTGCCGGATACCGCAGGACACAGACAGCCTCCCCGGGGGTGTGGGCGCCCACAGCCCACTCTGGTAGCCTGGCTCAAGTGCGTGCCTGAATACCTGCCCTCAGAGAGGCCCGCCAGCCACAACCAGAAAAACCAGTTTGGACAGTTTGAAACCGACAAAGGAAGGGTGGGGTTTGTTTTTTTTGGTTTTGTTTTGTTTTTTATGTGTGTGTATATGTGTGTGTGTGTGTGTGTGTGTGTGTGTGTGTGTGTGGTTTTTTTCCCCTTCCCCCCTTTTTTTTCCTCTCTCAACCTCTTTTTTAAGTAATCTTATATCTTTTAAACTGTATGTTGCTCTATCTTTGATACTCTGTCCCTCATTTCTTTTTCTTTTTGTCCGGTTTTAGTCCTTCCATTCTTCCCAAATTTTCCGCTTATTCCTCCTTTCTCCTCACCTTTGTGTGTGTGTGTGTGTGTGTGTGTGTGTGTGTGTATGTGTGTGGGTGTGTTGGATTGTTTGTTTGTGTGTTGCTTAGTTTTCTTTTTGGTGTATTATTATTTTTTGCACTATTCTTACTTCTTTTTTTATTTTAAGAATATCTCTGTATTCCTCCTCTTTCTGTACAGGTTTCTTAGTCCTGGCTGGTTATATTGTACTACCTGATGGGTTCCCACTGCTCTTTCCTCCACAGTATATTGTTAATTTTCTATACTTCACGTGCTTTCCTTTGGCATACTACCCAAGCTCTATAACCCCCATTTAGACAGATCACACAGAGTCTATCAGTGAGTGTTGCTCTAATATTATTGTAAATAAGTGCTGTTCTATACAACGGTAATACTTCATAACACATCTCTCAGACCTTAGACCACCTTATAGGTTCCTGAGTTCTATTACTCTATTTACTCACACGCTACATCTAGTTACTAACCTGTACTCTCACCTTACCTCAAAATCTGACCACCCGAAACCACACTGTTTTCTAGATACAACTCACAAGCCTCCCCTCCCCAACAAGAGACTTAGCTTCTGTCCATCCTTTCTTAAAAGTGGCAAGCTGGGTCGAAGAGCACGGTTAACTCTATACATAGCCTAAAGATTGTCTATTTCTTCTCTGCCGACTGTGTCTGTAAATAACATAAAATAATCTTCTGCTATCATAAACCATTTTGCCTCCCCCTCCAACTGATCACACGCACACAATAAAGAAAGGAGTAGGTGGAAGTGGAAAACACCAAGATACCTACAGGAGACTGCACCACTGAATTTCACAGGTATCCTACCACAGAAGTTCACACCATAAACCCAGGGAACCAGAACAGACTAATTTAAGAAGCTAATGCCAACAAGAAGAGTATCACAAACAATGGGAAGACAAAGAAACAATCCCCAAATGAAAGAAAAGGAGGAAGCCTCAGAAAGAATCTTAGATAAAATAGAGGCAAGTCAACTATCAGATATGGAATTCAAAGCACTGGTTATCAGGAAATTCAAAGAGCTTACAACAAGCTACCAGAAACTACAAGGGAGCTACAATGAACTCTCTGCAAACTATACCAACATGAAAAAGGAAATAGAAACCATCAGTAAAGGCCAAGAGGAAATGAGGAATACAATTTCTGAACTGAAGAACACAGTAGAAGGTATGAAGGGTAGGATCGATATGGCGGAAGATCGCATAAGTGAAATCGAAGATAGGATAGAAAGAATCTCCCAGATGGACGAAGTAATGGAAAAGAGACTCAGAAAAAATGAGGAGAATTTAAGAGAAATGTAAGACAACATGAAACATAATAATATTCAAATAGTAGGAATACCAGATGGAGAGAAAGAAGAACAGGGGATAGAAAACCTACTTGAAAGAGTAATAATGGAAAATTTTCCTGAGTTGAGGAGAGATAAAGTTACATGGATCCAGGAATTACAGAGAGTCCCAAGCAGGTGGAACGCAAAGAGGCCTACTGAAAGACACATCATCATTAAAATGGCAAACCTCCAAGACAAAGAGAAAATCCTAAAGGCACCAAGGTAGAAAAAGGAAATGCCATACCAGGGGATCGCAATAAGGTTGGCTACTAACTTCTCAATGGAAATATTCCAAGCAAGAAGAGAATGGCAAGAAATATTTCAAGTAATGAGAACCAGAGGCCTACAACCAAGGCTATTTTACCCAGCAAGGCTCTCAATCAAGATGGAAGGCCAAATAAAGAGCTTCCAAGACAAAAGAAGTCTAAAAGAATATGCCTCCACCAAACTAGCTCTACAAGAAATACTAAAAGGGCTGCTTTAAGGAAAGGAAGGAAAAGAGAGGGACAGAGAGGAACTGTGGTACAAAAATGGCAATGAATAAGTACCTATCAATAATAACCTTAAATGTAAATGGATTAAATGCTCCAATCAAAAGACATAGAATAGCTGAATGGATAAGAGAGCATGACCCACACATATGCTGCCTACAGGAGACTCACCTCAGGACAAAAGACCATCACAGAATAAAAGTGAAAGGCTGGAAACAAATTTTCCAAGCAAATGGACAAGAAAAAAAAGCCAGGGTAGCAATTCTCATATCAGACAAAATAGACTTCAAAAAAAAGGACCATAAAGAGAGACCCAGAAGGTCACTTCATAATACTCAAGGGAAAAATCCACCAAGAACACATTAACATCATAAATATATATGCACCCAACATAGGAGCACCCAAATATATAATAAAAATCCTAGAAGACTTCAAGAAAGATATTGACAGCAACACAATTATAGTAGGGGATTTTAACACCCCACTGTCAAAAATGGACAGATCTTCCAAACAAAATATCAACAAAGATATTGCAGCATTAAATGACACTCTAGATGAAATGGACCTAATTGATATATAAAGAGCCCATCATCCCAAAGAAGCCAAATACACATTCTTTTCAAAGGCACATGGAACATTTTCAAAGATGGACACATGAGAGGACACAAAACGAGTCTCAACAATTCAGGAAAATAGAAATCATACCAAGCACTTTCTCTGATCACAAGGGACTGAAAGTGGAAACTAACCCCACAGGAAAAAACCCAAAATATCCAAAATCATGAAGACTGAATGCTATGCTATTAAACAACGAATGGGTCAAGATAGAAATTAAGGAAGAAATCAAAAAGTTCCTGGAAACAAATGAAAATGAACTCACAGAAACCCAAAACTTATGGGACACAGTGAAGGCAGTCCTGAGAGGGAAGTTCATAGCAATACAGGCTTACCTAAAGAAGATAGAAACATTTCAAACAAAGAACCTAACCTGACGCCTCCAAGAACTCAAGAAACAACAACAGACAGCCCAGAGCAAGAAGAAGGAAGGAAATAACCAAGATGAGAGCAGAATTAAATGACATAGAGACTAAAAGCACAATTCTAAGTATCAATGAATCCAGGAGTTGGTTTTTTGAAAAGGTAAACAAAACAGACAAACCTTTAAGTAGACTCATCAAGAAAAAAAGAGAGAGGACCCAAATAAACACAATCAGAAATGAAAGAGGAGAGATTACAACTGATACCACAGAAATAGAAGGGATTGTAAGGAATTGCTGTGCAGAGCTGTATGCCAAGAAATTTGAAAATCTAGATGAAATGGACAAATTTCTAGAAAAATATAATCTTCCAAAACTCAATGAAAAAGAAGCAGAAAACCTGAACAGGCCAATAACAGCAGATGAAATTGAAGAAGTAATCAAAAAACTCACATCACACAAAAGCCCTGGACCATATGGTTTCACAGGAGAATTCTACAAAGCTTTTAAGGAAGAACTAACCCCTGTCCTTCACAGACTATTCCAAAAGATCCAAAATGAGGGAAAACTCCCCAACTCTTTTTATGAAGCTAGCATCACCCTAATTCCAAAGCCAGATAGAGACACACAAAAAAGGGCCATAAAGAGAGACCCATAAAGAAAGAAAACTTCAGGCCAATATCGCTGATGAACATAGACGCTAAAATCCTCAATAAAATATTAGCAAATCGCATCCAACAATACATCAAAAAGATCATACACCATGACCAAGTGGGATTCATCCCAGAGATGCAAGGATGGTTCAATATTCATAAATCAGTAAATGTAATACACCACATAAACAAAAGCAAAGACAAAAACCACATGATCATATCAATAGATGTAGAAAAAGCTTTTGATAAGGTACAACACCCATTTATGATAAAGGTACTCAGAAAAATGAGAATAGAGGGAGCATTCCTCAACATAATAAAGGCCATATATGAAAGACCAACAGCCAACATCATACTCAATGGGCAAAAACTAAAAGCTTTTCCACGAAGATCAAGAACAAGACAAGGCTGTCCACTTTCACCACTTCTATTCAATATAGTATTGGAAGTTCTAGCCACAGTGATCAGACAAGAAAAGGAAAAAAAAGGCATCCAAATTGGAAAGGAGGAAACAAAACTGTCATTGTTTTCAGATGACATGATAGTGTACATGGAAAATCCTATAGCCTCTACCAAAAAACTGATGGAACTAATAAATGAATTTGGGAAAACAGCAGGATACAAAGTCAATATCCAGAAATCAAAGGCATTTTGTATACCAACAATGAAACAGCAGAAGCAGAAATCAAGAAAAAAATCCCATTCGATATAGCAAAAACAAAAATAAAATACCTGGGAATAAACCTAACCAAGGAGGTAAAAGACCTGTATGCAGAAAACTATACAACACTGAAGAAAGAAATCAAGGAAGACACAAACAAATGGAAACATATACCGTGTTCATGGATTAGAAGAATTGACATCATCAAAATGTCCATACTACCCAAAGCAATTTACAGATTTAATGCAATACCTATTAAAGTGCCAATGGCATATTTCACGGGCATAGAACAAACACTTCAAAAATGTATATGGAACCATAAAAGACCCTGAATAGCAGCTGCAATTTTGAGAAAGAAGAACAAAGTAGGAGGGATTACAATACCTGATATCAAACTGTATTACAGGGCCACTGTAATCAAAACAGCCTGGTACTGGCATAAAAACAGGCACATAGACCAATGGAACAGAACAGAGAGCCCAGAAATAAACCCAACTCTCTACAGTCAATTAATATTTGACAAAGGGGGCAGTAAAATAAAATGGAGTAAAGATAGCCTCTTCAACAAATGGTGTTGGGAGAACTGGACAGCTACATGCAAAAAAATGAAACTTGAGCACCAACTTACACCATACACCAAAATAAATTCAAGGTGGATAAAAGACTTAAATATAAGCTGGGAAACCATTAAAGCCCTAGAGGAGAGCATTGGCAGGAAAATCTCAGATATTCCACGCAGCAATATTTTTACTGATATGTCCCCTAGAGCAAGGGACATAAAGGAAAGAATAAACAAATGGGATCTCATCAAAATTAAAAGTTTCTGCATGGCTAAGAAAAACAGTATCAAGATAAAAAGAAAAGCAACTGTTTGGGAAAACATATTTGCTAATGATACCTCAGACAAAGGTTTAATCTCCAAAATATACAAAGAACTCACACATCTCCACTCAAAGAAGACGAGCAACCCAATTAAAAAATGGGCAAAGGCCTTGAACAGACACTTCACCAAGGAGGACATACAGAGAGGATCCAGAGACACATGAAAAGATGCTCAATATCACTAGCTATCAGAGAGATGCAAATTAAAACCACAATGAGATACCACTTAACACCAGTCAGAATGGCTACCATAAACAAAGAAACAAACAAGTTTTGGAGAGGTTGTGGGGAAAAGGGGACTCTGGTTCACTGTTGGTGGGATTGCAGATTGGTACGACCACTATGGAAAACAGTATGGAATTTTCTCAGAAAACTAAAAATGGACGTGCCTTTTGACCCAGCAATTTCAGTTAGGAGTATATCCTAAGATCCCTGAAGCACCAATCCAAAAGAACCTATGCACCCCGATGTTCATAGCAGCACAATTTACAATAGGCAAGAGTTGGAAGCAACCTAGATGCCCATCGGTCAATGACTGGATAAAAAAACTATGGTACATTTACAGAATGGAATTCTATGCTGCAGAAAGGAAGGAGCTCCTACCCTTTGCAACATCATGGATGGAACTGGAAAGCATTATGCTGAGCGAAATAAGCCAGGTGGTGAAAGACAAATACCATATGATATCACCGTTAACAGGAATCTAAACAACCAAACAAGCAAGCAAAATGTAACCAAAGACACTGAAATACAGAATGTGCGGACAGGGTCCAGAGGGGAGAGAATCACAGGGGAAAAGGGGAAGGACTCACATGAACAAGTATAAAGGACACATGGACAATAACTAAGGTGGGGGCAGAAATGGGAGAGAGGTGGGGAGCACTGGGGTGGGGGCAGGGCTGGGAATACAAGACAGAAAACCGTACTTGAACAAGAATTAAATTTAAAAAATAAATTTAAGAAAAGGAATAATGTAGGAAGTGGAAAAGCCAAAAAAACTTAAATTCATGTTCCATAAACATGAACTAAGTGAGGAGATTGCTCGAGGGAAGGGGTGGTACCAGGTGGAGGGGGGAAAGGGGGCAAAATCGGGACAGCTAATAGCATAATCAATAAAATATATTTTATTTTATTTTTTTAAAAGAGAAACCTGGTTGAATCCCATCTTTTTTTTTTTAAAGGTTTTATTTATTTATTTTTAGAGGGGAAGGAGAGAGGGAGAGAAACATCAATGTATGGTTGCCTTTTGTGCATCCCCTGCTGGTAGTTGGCCTGCAAGGAACTGGTTTGCAACCCAGGCATGTGCCCTGACTGGGAATCCAACCGCGATTGTCTGGTTCGCAGGCCTGCGCTCAATCCACTGAGCTACGCCAGCCAGGGCTTAATAAAATATATTTTAAAATATACTACAAGGTTACAGTAATCAGAACAGCACGGTATTAGCATAAAAATAGACACATATTAATGATCCCAAACAGAGAGCCCAGAAATAAATCCATACCTGTACGGTCAACCACTCTATGACAAAAGAAGCAAGAACATACAGTGGGGTGAAGATAGTCTATTCAATAAATGATATTGGCAAATTGGACAGGTACTTGCAAAAAGTGGAACTAGACCACCTCCTTACACTATACACAAGAATAAACTCACAATGGATTAAGGACGTTAAATGTAAGTCACACAACCATAAAACTCCTAGAAGAAAACAAAGGCGATAAAATCTCTGACATTCCTCTTAGCACTTTTTTTCTCTCAAGTATATTATATTGATTTTGGAATTACAATTTTCCTAATTTTTTCTCCCCTTTGTTCCTCCTCTGCCCTCCATGCAGCTCCCAGCCCTTCAGCCTACCCCACCCCACCCCACCTCACCCCTGGCCTTATTTCATGTCCATGGGTTGTACCTGTAAGTTCTTTGGCTTCTCTCTCTCCTATGCCATTCTTAATCTCTCCCCATCTATTTTATGCCTATCATTTATGCTTCTTAATCCTTGTACTATTCCCCCTCCCATTCATTTCCTTCCAATCCTCACTGAAAACCCTCCATGTGAGCTTCATTTCTCTGGTCCTGTTCCTGTTCTAGTTTGCTCAGTTCGCTTTTGTTTTAGTTTTAGATGTGTTTGTTAATAACTGTGAGTTTGCTGTCATTTTACTGTACATATTTTTTATCTTCTTTTTCTTAGATAAATCCCTTTAGCATTTCATATATTAAGGGCTTGGTGATGATGAACTCATTGAACTTGACCTTATCTGAGAAGCACTTTTTCTGCCCTTCCATTTTAAATGAAAGCTTTTCTGGATAGAGTAATCTTGGATGTAGGTCCTTGCATTTTATGACTTGGAATACTTCTTTCCATCCCCTTCTTGCCTGTCAGGTTTCTTTTGAGAAATCAGTTTATAGTCTTATGGGCACTCCTGTGTAGGTAAGTCTTTACTTTTGCTGCATTTCAGATTCTCTCTTTATCTTTAATCTTGGATAATTTAATTATGATGTACCTTGGTGTGTTTCTCCTTGGTTCCAATTTCTTTGGGACTCTCTTGCCTTCCTGGACTTCCTGGAAGTGTATTTCCTTGACCAGATTGGGGGAGTTCTCCTTAATCATTTTTCAAGTAAGTTTTCAATTTCTTGGTCTTCCTCTTCTTCTGGCACCCCTGTGATTTGGATGTTAGAGCACTTAAAGTTGTCCCATAGGTTACAAAGACTCTTGTTATTTTTTTGAATTCTTGTTTCTTCATTCTGTTCCAGTTGGATGTTTATTTCTTCTTTTTATTCCAAATCGTTGATCTGAGTCCCAGTTTCCGTTCTTTCACTCTTGGTTCTGTGTATATTTTGCTTTATTTCAGCTTGCATAGCCTTGCATAGTATTTCACCTTGCATTCCTTCCTTCATTTTGCAGCCATTCTCAATCAGTTCTGTGAGCATCCTGATTAGCAGTGTTTTGAACTTCGCATCAGATAGGTTGTCTATCTTCTCGTCGCTTAGCTCTTTTTCTGGAGCTTTGATCTGTTCTTTCACTTGGGCCATATTTCTTTGTCTTGGCATACATGTTATGTTGTAAGGGGGTGGAGCCTTAGGTATTCACCAGAGTGAGGCAACCCTCTTTGCTGTGTTGTGGCACTGTCTGTGGGGGAGAGGTCAGAGAGGGAACGATGCCACTCACTTGCTCTGCTCTATCCCCAATTTCCAATGAACTCTCCTGTGAGACTGGGAGTTTCTCTCTCAGTGGCAACTGCCTCAGTATTTTACTAGCTAGCTTTGAGTCTTTAGTTTTCCTTTCAGCCAGCCCCACCTCACTCACATGGTCCACCACCTTGCCACATGTCCTCTCTGCTCAGCTGCGCGTCTCCTATCTCCATCTCTCCTACTGGTCTGAGTGAGTGTTTCTTTAACTCCTTGGTTGTGGAGTTCTGTGCAGTTTGATTTTCTGGCACTTCTGATTTTTTATTGTTTTAGAATTGGTTGTTATCCTTCTTTTGGTTGTGCAAGGAAGTGCAGTGTTTCTACCTACACCTCCATCTTGGCTGAAACTCAGCAATATTTTTTCTGACATGTCTTCTCAAGCATGGGAAACAAAATAAAAATAAACAAATGGTACTACATCAAACCAAAAAGGTTTTGTACAGCAAGGGAAACCATCAATAAAACAAAATTATAACCTACTGAATGGGGAAGATATTTTCTAATGATAATGTCCATTGATGGGTTAATATCCAGAAGACATAAGGAACTCATAGAACTTAACAACAAAAAGACAAAGAATCTGATTTAAAAATGGGCAAAGGGGACTTCTGGCCAAGATGGAGGTGTAGGTGGAAACACTGTGCTTCCTCGCACAACCAATTTTAAAGACAACAAAGTTTACTAACAAAAACACAACCAAAATATAGAAAATTGAACTGTAGGGAAGTCCGACAACAATGAACCATTCAGCCAGACCGGTAAGAGGGGCGGAGTCAGCGGCTGGCAGACTGAGGTCAGGCAGGAAACATCGTCCAGATAACCCAGGAGCACAGGCGGCGGTGGCAGATCCCCAGGAAGGGGTGGCAATGGGCAGACCCAGTGAGGGAGCAAGGTGGCTGGCTGACTGTCGTTATACATTCGTGTGCAGATAAACCAAGCAAAGGAGCGAGCAGTGAGACAGACCACTCAGGCTAGGGGCCCAGCAATGGGAATTAGAGCCTGAAAGCACCAGTTGGAAAGACTTTTGGGGTTGAGGTGCCAGGAGAGGCTCCCAGGCTCACAGAGAATTCGTTGGAGAGACCCACAGGGTCCTAGAGGGTGCACAGGCCCACACACCCAGGAGCTGGCACCAGGGGTGGCCCGATTTGCTTGTGGAGAGCAGCAGAGGAGACTGAAATCTGAGAGAGAGCAGAACAAACACCATTGCCCCTCTCTGACCCCACCCCCACATATAGCAACACAACCCAGTGACTGGATCACCCGACCCTGGTGAACCCACCCCTCATACTTAACAGGTGCAAACAAACCAAAACATTCTGGCTCAAGAACAGCTCAAAGTCCCAGAGCCAATACTTCTAAGCAACCAAGAGATAGCCAACATATCCGATGCACAGTTCAAAGCACTGGTGATCAGGATGATCACAGAACTGGTTGATATTAGTCACAAATTAGATGAACAAATGAAGGCTAAACTAAATGAAATGAAGGGAAATGCACAGGAAACCATTAGTGATGGAAAGGAAACTGGGACTCGAATCAAGGGAATGGACCAGAAGGAAGAAAAAAATGACGAAACAGAAAAGAAGGAAGAAATGAATTCCAAAAAATGAAGAGAGGCTTAGGAACCTCCAGGACATCTTTAAACATTCAAACATCCAAATTATAGGGGCACCAGAAGGGTAAGAGGAAGAGCAAGTGGAAAACTTATTTGAACAAATAATAAAGGAGAACTTCCCCAATCTGGCAAAGGAAATAGACTTCTAGGAAATCCAGGAAGCTCAGAGAGTCCCAAACAAGTTGGACCCAAGAAGGAACACACCAAGGCACATCATCATTACATTAGCCAAGATGAAAATGAAGGAGAGAATCCTAGAAGCAGCAAGAGATAAGGGGACAGTCACCTACAAAAGAGTTTCCATCAGACTGTTAGCTGATTTCTTAAAAGAGACCTTACAGGCAAGAAGGGGCTGGAAAGAAGTATTCCAAGTCATGAAATCCAAAGACCTACAGCCAAGATTGCTCTATCCAGCAAAGCTTTCATTTAGAATGGAAGGGCAAATAAAGTGCTTCTCAGAGAAGGTCAAATTCAAGGAGTTCATCACCAAGCCCTTATTATATGAAATGTTAAAGGAATTTAGAAAAAGAAGGTAAGAAATATGAACAGTGAAAGGACAGCAAACTCACAGTTATTAACAACCACACCTAAAACAAAAGCAATCTAAGAGGACAGCTGGATCTGGAGCAGAACCATAGAAATGGAGGTCACATGGAGGGTTAGCAACAGGGGAGTGGGAGGAGGAGAAGGGGGGAGAAGGTACAGAGAATAAGTAGCATAGATGGTAGGCAGAAAATAGCCAGGGGGCAGGGCAAGAATAATATGGGAAATATAGAATCTAAAGAACTTGTGACACATGGACATAAACTAACGGGGGGGGGGGAATGGTGGGGGAGGGGTGTGCAGGGTGGAGGGGAATGAAGGGGGGAGATAGGACAACTGTAATGGCATAATCAATAAAAATTTTTTTAATTAGAAAATAAAAATGGGCAAAGGACCTCAATAGATAATTCTCCAAAAACGACACACAGATGGCCAATAAACTAGTGAAAAGATTCTCAATGTCATTAATTATTAGAGAAATACAAATTAAAACCACAATGATATACCACCTCACACCTGTCAGAATGACTACCATCAACAAATCAACAAACAACAAGTGTTGGTGAGGATGTGGAAAAAGGGAACCCTAGTACACTGTTGGTTGGAATGCAGACTGGTCCAGCCAGTATGGAAAACATTTTGGAAGTTCCTCAAAAAATTAAAAATGGAATTGCCTTATGATGCAGCAATTCCATTTGTGGGACTATATATGAAGAACCCAAAACACTAATTTGAAAGAACTGCCCAAAACACTAATTTGAAAGAACTGCCCCTCTGTGTTAATTGAAGCATTATTTACAATAGCCAAGGTATGGAAGCAACCTAAGTGCCCATATTGATGGGCTCCACCCCCTTACAACATAACATGTAAGCCAAGACAAGTGGATAAAAAATCTGTCATACATTTACATAATGGAATACTACTCAGCCATAAAAAAGAATGAAATTTTACCTTTTGTGACAGCGTGGATGGACTTAGAGGGTATTATGCTAAATGAAATAAATCATACAGAGAAAGGGAGATAGCATTTATATGTGCAATTTGAAGAAGAAAATATACAAACAAACAAAATAGAAACAGATTCATAGGTACAGAGAATAGTCTGTAGGTTGACAAAGGGGTGGGTAGCTGGAGGACTATGTGAAAAAGGTGAAGGGATTAAGAAGTACAAATTGGGCCCTGGTTGGTGTGGCTCAGTGGATTGAGCATGAGCCTGTGAACCAAAGGGTTCTGGTTCAATTTCCAGTCACCACACACCCCAGGGTTGCAGGCGGGCTCCCCAGTAGGGGGTGTGCAAGAGGCAACCATACATTGATGTTTCTCTCCCTCTCTTTCCCCTTCCCTTCCCCTCTGTCTAAAAATAAATAAAATCTTTTTTAAAAAGGAAGTACAATTTGGAAGTTACAAAATAGCCACAGAGAGGCTACAGCATAGGAATATAGTCAATAATATTGTGATGACTATATTGACTATGTATGGGGCCAGGTTGTACTTGAAATGTTGGGGGGACCACTCTGTAAAGTACAATCTTAATTGTCTAACTACTATGCCATGTATCTGAAACTAATATAGAATAACATTGAATGTAAACTGTAATTGAAAAATAAAAAAATTTACACTCATTATTTTCACATAATTATAGAATTTACATTTTTACATTGATCATCTTGTAAAATGAAACTAAAGTATTCCATAGCTTATATTATCCAATAAATCTATTTGTTAGAAAATATTAGCAAAGTTTAATGTTAAGTTGGTTGTAAACTTTAGTATGTAGCTAAGTATGCACATGAGATCTGAAGCAGATGATCTTGTGCAACTGAATTTAAATGAATAATCCAGATGTGGCTGCAGGGTATTTTGGCCTTGTTTTGTTTTGTTTAATTACTATCAAATAACGTACCTCAGTGAAATTAATCTTTACCTAAACCTAAAAAACCTTGACTGCAAGTATATTTCTTACAATAAATCAAATTCCATTTTTCTAAAAAAAGTATGTTGACATACAATATATTAGCTTCATGTATACAGCATAGTATTAGATTTTTATGTACGTTACAAAGCAATCACCCTGATAAGTCTAGTCCTCACCTGCACCATACATAGTTATCACAATGTTGTTTATTTATGTTCCCTATGCTGTATTTTACATCCTTCTGACTAATTTTGTAACTAGCAGTTGGTACTTCTTAATCCTCTTTTCTTTTTCCACTCATCCTCCTACCATCAGTTTGTTCTCTGTATCTATGAATTTGTTTCTGGTTTGTTCATTTATTTTGTTTTTTAGGTTTCACATATAAGTGAAATCATGCAATATTTGTCTTTCTCTATTTCACTGAGCATAATACCCTCCATCCATGTTGTCTCCAGTGGCAAGATTTCATTCTTCTCTGGCCAAGTGATGTTCCTTTGTATGTATGTTTCACATCTTTGTCATTTGTTTATCAATAGGAACCTAAGTTGCTAAGTGAGAAAAGCCAGTCAAAGCAAGACAAGTACCATATGATTTCAATCATATGTGGACTGTAATGAACACAAATTAACAAAGGAAATAGAAACAGACTCACAGAAAACAAACTGACAGCTGTCAGAGTGGAGGGTGGTTGGGAGGGCTGGGTGTAAAAGGTGAAGGGATTAAGCACAGACAACAGTGTGGTGATTACCAGAGGGAAGGTGGGGTGGGGAATAAATGGTGTCGGAAGAAGACTTGGGGTGATGAACAGCACAATGCAATATACAGATGATGAGTACACCTAAAACCTGTATAAACTTATTAACCAATGTTGCCAATAAATTCAATTTAAAAAAATTTTTGAAAAGGTATGCTATCACTCAGCTCCCAGAAGAAATGAAGTCCTGGGATTCAGCTTAGGGCTCTCACTCCTGTTTCCGAGTGGGGTGGTTTAGGGGTGGCTGGGGCCCTGAGACAGCTTCTAGAGGGGCGGGTGGGGGGTGGAGTCCCCACCCTGTTGGCGGAGGCGGGGAGCTTTGGAGCGACAGTCGCTTGTGGGGACAGCAGCAGCAGCAACCGCTAAGCTGGGAGAGCCCATCCCGCGGCTGTGCTCACTGGGACCCGGGATGCGCTGCTGCTCCACGCAGTCCACTCTCGACCTAGAGTCTGCTGCTGCCCTGGTGGAGGGAGGACCCAGCGGTGGGGGAAGCAAAGGAGGAAACCATGGAGGGCAGGGGAGCCCGGTGAGTCAAGTGGACCCAGAACTAGTTATTTCATTCCAAGCAGCAGCTTTCCAGCCCACCCCGCAGGCTCCAGCCCTCCGGGAAAGGAGAGCTAAGGCAGTGCCCTGCCTGCAGAGCCTGTCCCTCCTCTGGTCCTGGCTGAGTCCCGCTTCTGCCTTTCCTTCCAGATCTTTCCTTTCTGTCCTCAGCAGGTGTTTTCAGAAAAGTGACCATAAGTTTCATTTTATTCCTCTTGTCCTGGCATAATTATTAATTCTATCTCTTTTATTACCCAAGTTGGGCCAGTTTGAAGGAAAAAAAAATTTAATTTAATTTATAGAGCACCAGTCATGTGCCATAGTGAGTACTAAATGTCTGATTCAGAAGTAAACTTAAAGGCACTGTCCCGTGTTTACTTTAATCTTGGTGAGAGGAAAGAGTTAATAAACAGAGTAATACATTTCTCATATACTACCACGTATAAATTCAGTGCTGAGATGGACCATAATGCTCATTGGCATTAAGCACATTGATGATGTTGTGCAGCCATCCCCACGGTCTACCTCCAGAACTTTCTCATCTTCCCAAATTGATGCTCTGTTCCTACAGCCTTCCACAGCCCCTACATTCTGTTTCTATAAATCTGACTCCTGTAGGAACCTCCTATTAGTGGAATCACAGTATTTGTCTTTTTGTGTGTTTGTTGTTTTGTTTTGTTTTGTTTTACTGACTACAGTGAAACATCCATATTGTAGGAGGTATCAGAATTTTTTTAAAAATAATGATATTCCAATGTATGGACAGACCTCATTTATTTACTCCTGCATGTGTTGATGAATAGTTGGGTGGTTTACACCTTTTGAAAATTGTGAATGATGCTGCTATGAATATGAGTGTGCAAATATCTGTTCAAGTCTTTGATTTCAATCCTTTTGGGTATATATATATACCCCTGTAGAATTTTAAGCTAAAAATTGACTTTTCCTTCAGATTGTAGCTGCTATTACCACAATGGCCATCAGAGGGCAGAGCTCTTCCAAGACTCCTGCGGCCAAGCTAGGACTACAGGTCAGAAAATAAACCAAAACCAAAACCAACAACAACAACAAAAGAAAGAAAGAAAGAAAAACCAGGCCAGGGATGGGGCACCCTGCTGCCTAAGAGGGCAGGCCAAGGCCTGAGTTAGTGAGGGATGTGGGTGTGGGACACAGATACAGGCGTGGTTGAGAGAAACATTTTTGTGCTGAAGTAACAAAATTTCAAGATGAGCTAAAGACAAAATGTAAAACGAACCAAAACTAATAAAAATCTTTGAAGGAATGTATAAGACTATTTTTACTACCAGGGATTGAAAATATTTTTTAAACCCCAAAACAAAAAACTAAGACAGGAAATTATTGATACCTTCAGTAAATATGTCATTGATATTTTAATAGAGATTGCATTGAATCTATAAATTGCTTTGGGTAGTATGGACATTTTGATGATGTTAATTTTTCCAATCCATGAACACAGTATATGTTTCCATTTGTATGTGTCTTTCTTAATTTCTTTCTTCAGTGTTGTGTAGTTTTCTGAGTACAGCTCTTTTCCCTCCTTGGTTAGGTTTATTCCTAAGTACTTTATTTTTCTTGTTGTGGTAGCAAATGGGATTTTTTTCCTGATTTCTGTTTCTGATACTTCATTGTTGGTGTACAAAAATGCCTTTCATTTCTGAATATTGACTTTGTATCCCGCTGCTTTGCCAAATTCACTTATTAGGTCAAGTAGTTTTTTGGTGGAGTCTATAGGGTTTTCTATGTACACTAACCTGTCTTCTGCAAACAATGACAGTTTTACTCCCTCCTTCCCAATGTGGATGCTATTTATTTATTTTTCTTGTCTGATCTCTGTGGCTAGGACCCGCAATACTATGTTGAATAGAAATGGTGAAAGCAGACATCCTTGGCTTGTTCCTGATCTCAATGGGAAAGCTTTTAGTTTCTTCCCATTGAGTATGATGTTGTCTCCTTTGGTAAATATTCATCTTTATTTTTTTTCTAGTGGTATGTTATTCCAGATTTTTTACATTGAACTCTTTTATCCATCTGGAATTTATTTGGTTGTAAGGATTGAAGTGAAGGTAAAAACTCTTTTTTTTCCCCAAATGAGTAGCCAGTTGTTCCAGATCCATTTATTGAATAAGTAGTTGTTTACATTCAGATTTGAGGGTCCTCATTTATTTTTTTAAAGATTTTATTTATTTATTGTTAGAGATGGGAAGGAAGGGAGAGAGAGGGAGAGAAACATCAGTGTGTGGTTGCCTCTTGAGCACCCCCAACTGGGGACCTGGCCTGCAACCTAGGCATGTGCCTCGACTGGGAATTGAACTGGTGACCCTTTGGTTCTCAGGCCAGTGCTCAATCCACCAAGCCACACCAGCCAGGACTGAGGGTCCTCATTTATAAATACAAAATAACTATATTTGAGTCTGTTTAAAGATTTTTGTTCCTTACTCTAAATTTATCTTTTTTGTTATATGTACAATGATGATAGTGTCATAATATTCTTCCCATCCAGGAAAACTTATTTGCTTATTATTTCTTAATATCCCTTTGAAAATTTGTTATTTCATTTGCATTAACCCTATACGGTTATTACCAATTTTATTTCTACATAGAAATATACACAGTTTGGGTTGACATTATAAAATGACTCATTTCCTGGTTGTATTTTCTGGTAAATGCTGTCTATAGGAAAGCTATTAGTATTTATGTATTTATGTTGTATCCTATTACCTTCCTGAATTCCTATTAACTCTAATAGTTTTTCAGCTAGATTTTTAAAGTAAATAGGGTTATCATCATAAATACAGATAATTTAATCTCCTTTTCTCATGATACTTATTTTTTTCATTTTTTCTTGTTATATTGTGATAGGTAGAAGATGTGTGTTAACTAACAATGACAACAGGTATTCTAATAATGTCAACATATTCTTTCCTTACTTGTGTTTTCATGTTAACATAGTACAATGGATGAGGAAAAACAACTCATTGTTAGGAAAATATGATTTTTTCACACTTAACAATTAATAGCAATGTCTGCCATTTACTGGGTTCTTACTTTCTGCCAGGCACTTTTCTAAGCATTTTACAAAATTGTTTCACTTAATTCTTTCAAAAATCCTTCAGCAGTAGGTGCTGTGGTAGTTGACATTTACACAGGAAAAAACTTGGGTTCACAGTTCCCAGTGGGGGACACGTGAGAGGCAACCATACATTGATGTTTCTCTCCCTCTCTCCTTCCCCTCCCTTCCCCTCTAAAGATAAATAAATAAATTTTTAAAAAACTTCCCCTTAACAAAAAAAAAAACCCTGGCTGTTGTAGCTCAGTGGATTGAGCACGGGCCTGCAAACCACACAATCACAGTTTGATTCCCAGTCAGGGCACATGTCTGGGTTGCAGGCCAGTTCCTGGCAGGGGACCTGTGAGAGGCAACCATACATTGATACTTCTCTCCCTTTCTCCTTCCCTTCCCCTCTAAAAGATAAATAAATAAAATCTTAAAAAAAAACTTGGGGTCAAAGAATCCCCCCCAAAAAGCCATGGAAGAATCAGGATTTAAATTCATGTCATAGAACTTGTGACGCGCTGTGTTTACTGTTTGCCCCTAGACAATAAAAACATCCTTCTGTTACTAAGTTTTGATAACAGGAATAGATCAAGAGTTTATCAAAGAACTTTCTGCCTTCTTTACAGATAAAAGTGTACTATTTTTTCTTTCATTTATTAAATTTTGTTTTAAAAACTTCTAAATGTTCTACAGAGTACTAGAAATGGAAAGAAAAATGTCTTGAAGCTTTTGCTAATTTCTGAGGTGTTAATACTCCTTTGGCTGATTTCAAGCCATCAGCTTGACATCGCTTAATGAGGAGATGGGAAGGGATCAGCTTTGTTGGGTCTTGTGGCTGAGCTGCTAACACTGATTCATACTTGCATTCCTGGCATAAACCTCTAAAGGCATGGTGAATTATCTCTTTAATATGCACACACACATATGTAATATACAACACAGGATATATACTGTACTATCACTTAACACCCTTAGTGAGGCTTGTAGAGCCTTGTAATCAAGCACATCAATTTTTCAGTAGCAAAAATGCTCTAATATTCACTATTCTAGTATTCTAATATTTAATAGATACTATAAAGAAGCTAACATTATTTTGAGTAAACTTAGTTATTTATTAGATTTATTTTTGGTGATAAACATATCCAAAAAAGTCCATTTACAGAACTTTGACTTTCAGAATTATGGATAAATTCTGTGGACTTTGATTTTATTTATTATTTTTGCTCTATTTTCTTGTGAACTTGGCCTTCAAATTTTTTCTAGATTGCCCACTTTCATATTAGAGTTGGAATGTTTATAGAATGATCAGGAAATTTTCCATTTGTTTTGGAAATATTCACCTATTTCTTGAACTTTTGAAGTTGAAAAATGGCATAACTGTTAGAAATTGACCATTTTTTGAGAGATTATTTAGGATAATATCTTTAGTTTTTTTCTTTCATTATTTATTTTTTATTCAGGTGTTCTATTCTTTCCTAAGTTAATGTTGGTAACATATATATTAGTAGAAAGCTCAATTTCACTGAGATTTTTTTCAAAAATCTTAGCACAGAGTAGCACATTGTATTCTATCATTTAAAATCTTTCTCCAAGGATCCAAGATGATGGCAGAATAGGTGGAAGTTACACTCACCTCCACCCAGAACCAAACTAGAATTACAACTAAAATATAGAACAACCATCCTGAATAACCAACTGAAGACTAGCTGAACTAGTTTATAATCAAAGATACAGAAGAAACCACATCAAGACTGTCAGGTAAGGTGGAGACATGAAAAGGGCTGGCCCCACTCCCATGAGCAGTGAGCAGTAGCTGAGAATCCAGAGAGATATGTCAGCTGCAAAGGGCCCCCCCTGAGGGGTATGAGGGGTCTCAACCCCATGAGAGCTACCTGGCCTGGAGCAACAGAACAGGGAAGAAGCACCCACATAGTATCTGGCTATGAAGTCAGCCAGGATTCTGTCTGCCAGGGAGAGACAGAGTCTGCTGGTAACCTGGTCACCCCTTTAAAAGGCCAGTGCACAAAATCTCATTGGCAGCCACTCACCCTTGGCTCAGGGAGAGGGAGGATAGAACTGAATAGAGTCCTGTAAGGAAAGACTGGGTTTGTGGCTCTGGAAAGATAGCTGAAGAGAGAGCTGCCAGGGTCCCTGTGCTGAGTCCCTCTTTCACCCTGCAAATGCCAACTTTGCTGGGTCAAGCACTCCCCTCCATACAGCATCAGCTTGGGGGAATGCAGCGGCCCCACCCTCTTCATTGCACTGCCCTGCAAAACTCACAACCTAAGGAGGAGTCAGCTGCAAGGCCCCAGGGTGTAGAAGTCCAGCAGACTCAGGGAAGGTCAGTGACTGATCTGTGTGGCTTTGGAGCAAAAGCCACTCACACCCCTTCCTGTGAGCCTGACCAGCCCCTCCCCCTCACAGGAGACCCACTATTTCACCCTCCGCAAAACCCAGACTTCCAGTGCAGAAATAGAAAGCCTCAAAACCTCTGACTAAAAAAACCTCTGGGTGTTGCTGGGGCAGTAGAAACTCACAGTCTTACAGGAAAGTTCACTGGAGAGACCCACAGAGTCCTAGAATGTACATAAATCCACCCACCTTGGAATCAGCACCAGAAGAGCCAAATTTGCTTGTGGGTAGTGGGGGAAGTGACTGAATGCTGTCAGAAAACCAAGCACGTGGCATTTTTCCTTCTTGGATCCCTCTTCCACATACAATGCCAAAACTCAGCTAAATGGGTTGCCCTGCCCTGGCAAGTACCAAAGGCTCTGCCCCTTACAACATTATAAGTGCTCCAAGACAAAGAAATATGACCCAAATGAAAGAAAAGGGGCCCAAAAGATCAAAACTCCAAAAATATAACTAAGGGATGAGGAGGTGTCCAAACTATATCAAATGCAGAGTACAAAACACTGGTAATCAGGATGCCCACAGAAATGATTGAGTATGGTTAAAAAATAGAGGAAGAAGTGAAGGGTATGCAGAGTGAAATAAATAAAATTATGCAAGGAAGCAACAGTAAGAGGAAGGAAACTGGGACTCAAACCAATGATTTGCAGCAGAAGGAAAAAAGGAATGTTCAGCCAGAAAAAAATAAAGAAACAAGAATTCAAAAAAAATGAGGAGAGGTTTAGGAACCTCCATAATATCTTTAAACATTTCAACATCCAAATCATAGGGGTACCAGAAGGAGAAGAGGAAGAGCAAGTGTCAGGATGGGCGGGATAGGATAAAATGGCAGTTGGACTACAATCAAAATGGTGCCTGGACTACAATCCAGAAAAGATGGCTGACATCAAATCAGAGAGCCAAAAGGGCAGGCATTGCCAAAACGGATATCCGAATAGCAACCTGAGTCCAAGGAAAAAACCACCAATGATGTATTGCTGCTTTGTTCAGAGGGGACCAATCCCCAGCTTCCATGGGGAGCCAACAAAAATAAAACCCCTCCATTTTCCCTATTCATGCAGCTACTTCCCTGATCCCACTCTGTGGACTGGGGAACTTTGCCTGGGCTCACAAACCTCAGTATATTGCCTAACTCCATGGCTGATTGGCATTTCTTCCTCGGCGGAGCCTGAGAAAACCTTTCAGCAAGAAATTGGAAACTTGTTTGAAAAAATAATGAAAGCAAAACTTCTCCAATCTGGCAAAGGAAATAGACTTCCAGGAAATCCAGGAAGCTCAGAGAGTCCCAAAGAAGTTGGACCCATGAAGGAACACACCAAGGCACACCATAATTACATTACCCAGGACTAAAAATAAGGAGAGAATCTTAAAAGCAGCAAAAGAAAAGGAGACAGTAACCTACAAAGGAGTTCCTATCAGCCTGTCAGCTGATTTCTCAAAAGAGACCTTACAGGCAAGAAGGGGCTGGAAAGTATTCCAAGTCATGAAAGGCAAGGTCCTACATGCAAGATTGCTCTATCCAGCAAAGCTTTCATTTAGAATATAAGGGCAGATAAAGCACTTCTCAGATAAGGTCAAGTGGAAGGATTTCATCATCACCAAGCCCTTATTTTATGAAATGTTAAAGGGACTTATCTAAGAAAAAGAAGATAAAAAACATGTATACTAAAATGACAGCAAACTCACAATTACTAACAACCACACCTAAAATAAAAACAAACTAAGGATACAACTAGAACAGGAACAGAACCACAGAAATGGAGATCACATGGAGGGTTAGCAACAGGGGAGTGGGAGGAGGAGAGGGGGGAAAGGTACAGAGAATAAGCATAGATGGCAGGCAGAAAATAGACAGGGGGAGGGCAAGAATAGTATGGGAAATGTAAAAGCTAAAGAACTTAAGACACATGTAAATAAACTAAAGGGGGGGGGAATGGTGGGGGAGAGGGTGTGCAGGGTGGAGGGGAATGAAGGGGGAAAATGGAACAACTGCAATAACATAATCAATAAAATATATTTTAAAAAATAAACTTAAAAGAAAGAAAAAACAATAAAATATACTTAAAAATTAGTACATTTACACAATGGAATACTAAACAGCCATTTAAAAAGAAGGAAATCTTACCCCTTGCAACATAACGGACTGAGCTGGAAAACATTATGCTAAGTGAACTAAGCCAGTCAGAGAAACCCATATGATTTTACTCATATGTGAAATCTAGTGAAAAAATAAACTAACAAACAAAATTGAGACAGACTCATAGACAGAGACCAGGATGACAACTGTCAGGGAGGAAACTGAGTGGGGGGTATAGGGATTGAGCAAAAAATAAGAAAGAGAGAAATAACTCATGCACAAGGACAACAATGTGGTGATTGCCCAGGGGGTGGGGGTGCAGGAAATAGAAGAGTATATCGTGGAGGGGATAAATGTTGGTGGAGAGAGACTTGACCTGGGGTAGTGAACACACGATATAGTGTACAGATGACATGTTGTACAATTGTGCACCTGAAACCTATATAATTTTGTTAACCAGTGTCATCCTAATAAATTCAATGACAAGGAAAGAATAAAATAAAATGTTAAAACAAACATTAACTAGCCTACTGATCTTGGTTTCTAATAGTTCTAAACTGTGCATTTAAAAATGGTAAGACAAAACAATGTTCTCAGTACTGTCTTCTAATAAAAGAAACCAGAGCTCATTAGAGAACTGGTTGATCCAGAGCTATGACAGGAAAAACACAAAATGAACCTGGACCATCTTGTAATGGGAACATTTTAAATAGACGCAGTAGTCAATCCGAAGAAATTTTTAAGGGCCAAACCTGGAACAATTTGAGAAAAATAAATAAATCATTGCTGTATTGGATTATAATTGATGGAAGAAATAAATATCTTGAGTACATACTGATTTAAATAAATGACTGAACATATAAAGAAATGAGAAGGGCCACTCCTCCTTATGGAAGAATTCCAGTTAATAAATGTACAATAATTGAGGAAATAGAAAATCATCATTAAAAAACACCACAATTGCCACAGGCAGGGTGCATTGATAGATGCTAAAATTCATTAATGAAATTTTGATGAGAAATGGATTATTTTCTAAGTCTCAAAATATCTCCTTACAAGATATTTATTCATTACCAAATGGAAAACATTAAGTTTGCAATGGAGAAACCTGGCAAATACCACCTTAATTAACTATTAACATTACCAATAATAAGACATTGACATCATATAGTCCTTGGGATGTGGCCCTGGGAAGGACATAACATCACTTGTGTGGTGCTTTTGTCAAAAAGAATGACCTCAATCTAATCATCAGGAGGGAAAATGTCAGGTAAATTAGTGGACAGTCTCCAGATAATTGACCAATACTCATCAAAAATAATAAGGACATAAAATACATAAACAGGCTGAACTGTCACAGATTTGAGGAGACTAAGGCATGTGACCACTAAATGTAGCATCCTGGACCAGAAAAAAACGGTCAACCAAGGTCTGTAATTTGGTTAATAGTGTATCAATGTGTTTCCTAGTTTTGATCATTGGACTGTGTTTGTAAAATGTTAACATTGGAGGAAGTGTATGAGAACTCCTGGACTATTTTCTCAACATTTTCATAATTCTAAAATTACTTCACAGTACAGAGTCAAATAGAAGCATCCCAGCACTTTCCTAAGTCAAAGATTTTCTCTTACTCAATGCAGAGGCTCTACTGAGTCTGTGCCTGAGTGGTTCCTCCGCCATTTCTCCTTCAAGGACCACAGAATAGCACCTATTTCCAGTGTCTGAAATAATGCTTCAGGCATTTTATCTAGTTTGATTGTTACTTGTTTGAAGCAGGAGAGTAAATCCATCTAAGCTGGAAGTTATCATGGGGATATCTTAATTCCATATTCGTAAACACAAACTGATCATTGGAACAGTCATAATTACCAGAAGAATTTGTGTTGGGAGAAGCTTTTCCAACATTGACTGAATTGAGCCAAAATGATTCCTGAATTCTTTCTCTTTTCAGTAGAGTTTAGCAGTTTTATTTTTTCCCTTTTTTATTCATTGGAATTCTTTTATTTATTTTTATTTTTTTATTTTTAAGGTAAAGTTGATGTACAATATTATGTTAGTTTCAGGTGTACAACCCTGTAATTAGAACTTTATATAATCTACAATGTGATCACTTGATAAAACCAGCACCCATCAGACACTATACAGTCACTACAATATTATTGACTATAGGTGTATTTTCTATGCTGTAATCTACATCACCATAGTCATTCTTCAACCACTAATTTACACTTCTGAATTTCTTCATTTCCTTTTTTTACTATAGAACATTTTTTTAGTTTTATTGAGAAATAATGGACATATGTCACTGCATAAGTTTAAGGAATACAGTATGATGGTTTGATTTAGATATATAATGGCCAAGATACAGAAGAAACCTAACTGTCCATCAATGGATGGATGTATAAAGAAGTTGTGAGGTTATCTATCCATGTATCTATGTATCTATTCCTCCAATGGAATATTATTCAGCCATTAAAAATGAGAAAATCTTACCATTTGTAATAACATGGATAGAACTTGAAGGCATTATGTTAAAAGAAATAAGTCAGACGGAGAAAGACAAATACTGTATGATCTAACATATGAATTTCTTTATTTCTTTCACCCATGTCCCCAACTCCTCTCCCATCTGACAAACACCAAAATGCTTCCTGCATCTATGAGTCTGTTTCTGTTCTGCTTGTTGTCTATTTTGTTTTCTAGATTCCACATATTAACAAAATAACCTAGTGCATACTCTCTAGGTCCATCATGTTGTTGTAGATGGCAAAATTTTATTCTTTTTATGGAAGAATCATATTTCATTGCATATATGCACGACTTTTTTATCCAATCATCTATTGATGGACACTTACGTTACTTCTATATCATGGCTATTGTAAAAAATGCTGCAACCAACATACGTGTTTTGCGTTTCTTCAGATAAATACCTAGAAGTAGACTTGCCAGAAGTAGAGTTGCTGGAGTTCCTTCTTTATCTTTCACTGTTGTCTTTGTGTTGTTGTTGTTGTTGTTTGATTTTTATTTATTGATTTTAGAGAGAGGAAGAGGGAGAGAGGGAAACACTGATTTGTTGTTTCAATTATTTATGCATTCATTGTTTGATTCTCTTTTCTAAAAGATTATATTTATTTATTTTTAAAGAGAGAGAAATGGAGGGAGAAAGAGAGGGAGAGAAACATTGATTGGTTGTTTCTTACATGCATGCCAACCAGGGAACAAGCCTACAAACCAGGCATGTGTCCTGACCAGGGACTGAACTGGTGACCATTAGCTTTGTGGGACAATGCTCAACTAACTGAACTACACTGGTCAGGGTCATCATTTGATTTTTCTGTGTGCCTTGACCAGGGATTGAACCCACAAAATTGGCATATTGGAACAAAGCTCTAACCAACTGAGCTACCTGGTCAGGGCTATAGATTTTGTTTTACAACTATTTTGGCTAATATAAGTATTAATACTCCCAGCTTTTGTTTCCATTTTCATGAAATATCTTTTTCCATCCTTTTAGGTTAGTCTGTGTGTGTCTTTCAATCTGAACTGAGTCTCTTGTATACAGGATATGCAAGGGTCTTATTGTATAATCCATTTAGTTACTCCATGTCTTTTGAATGTAGCATTTAATCCATTTGCATTTAAAGTAATTGTTGCCAGATATTATTGCCATTTTATTGCACATATTTTTATCTCTTTCTTCTTCTTAAAGAAGACCCTATAGCCCTGGCTGGTGTGGCTCAGTGGATTGAGCACTGGCCTGTAAACCAAATGGTTGTGGGTTTGATCCCCAGTCAGGTTACATGCCTAGGTTGTGGGCCAGGTCCCCAGTAGGGGGCACATGAGAGGCAACCACACATTGATGTTTCTCTCTCTCTCTCTCTTTCTCCTTCCACTCTTTTCTGAGGAAGGAAGGGAGGAAGGAAGGAGGGGAGGAAGGGAGGATCCCTGGCTGGTGTCACTCAGGGGATTGAGCACAGGCTGCAAACTGAAGGGTTGCCAGTTCGATTCCCAGTCAGGGAACAAGCCTGGGTTGCAGGCCAGGTCCCCAGTGGGGGCCACATGAGGGGCAACCGCACATTGATGTTTCTCTAACTCTTTCTCCCTCCCTTCCCCTTTCTCTAAAAATAAATAAATAAAATATTTTAAAAGAGAGGGAGAGAAAGAAAGGAAGGAAGGCAGGAAGGAAGGAAGGAAGGAAGGATGAAGGAAGGAAGAAAGGAAGGAAGGAAGACTATTTAAGTTTCCTTCCTTGGGTACTGGTTCGGTGCTGTTGAACTCTAGCTTTTTCATGTATGGGAAGTTCTTTATCAATTCTAAATGATAATTTGGCTGGGTAGAGTGATCTTGGTTGTAGGTCCTTGCTTTTCATCACTTTGAATATTTCATGTCAATCACTTACGTCCTTCAAAGTTTCTTTTGAGAAATCAGCTGACAGTCTTATGGGAGCTCCCTTGTAGGTAACTAACTGCTTTTCTCTTCCTGCTTTTAAGATTTTCTCTTTGTCGTTAATCTTTAGCATTTTAATTATATGTCTCTATGTGGGCCTCTATAGGGTCATTTTGTTTGGGACTCTGTTTCCTGGACTTGTATGTCTGTTTCCTTCACCAGGTTAGGAAAGTTTTATTTCATTATTTTTTCAAATGGGTATCCAATTTCTTGCTTTCTCTCTTCTCCTTCTGGTACCCCCATGATACAAATATAGGTATGCTTGAAATTATTGCAGAGGCTCCTTACACTATCCTCATTTTCCCCCTTTTTGCTGCTTAAAAGGCTGTTTTCTGCTTCCATATATTTCAAATCACTGTTTTTGATTCCTTGCTTTATCTATTCTACTGCTGATTTTCTGTAACATTTATTTCAGTTTGCATATTCTTCTTTTCTGGCTGGTTCTTTTCATGGTTTCCATGTCCTTTTGTATGCTGTTGAGGTTCTCATTAAATTCCTTGAACATTTTTATAACCATTTTTCTGAACTCTGCATCTGGTAGTTTGATTGCCTCCTTTTCATAGAGTTCTTTTTCTGAAGATTTCTGATTTTATTTCATTGGGGACCTGTTTTTTCTTTTAAATATGTTAACTTTTATTGTATTTTTTTATTAGCACTTATCACCCCATACCTTCTTCCACCTTCACCCACCTCCTCATGGCCATTACCACAGCTGTCCATGTCCAAAAATTCTTTTCCATTTTGTTCAATCCCTCCACCACCCACCAACCTCCTCTTTACTGCTTATGTTTTCATTTAGGATTTTTATGGTTTTGAGTCTAACATTTAAGTCTTTAATCCATTTTGAATTTATTCCTGTGTGACATAAGAAAGCGGTCTAGCCCTGGCTGGTGTAGCTAAGTGGATTGAGCTCAGGCTGCAAATCAAAGGGTCATTTGGTTCAATTCCCAGGCAGGACACATGCCTGGGTTGTGGGCCAGGTCCCCAGTGGGGACCATGTGAGAGGCAATCGCATTGATGATATATCGATCTTTCTCTCCCTCTCTCTCTCCCTCCCTTCCCCTCTCTCTAAAAATAAATAAAACATCTTTTTTTTAAACAAAGTGGTCTAGTTTATTTTTCTACACATATCTGTCCAGTTTTTCCAACACCATGTACTGAATAAATCATCTTTACTCCATTGTGTGTTTATGACTCCTCTGTCAAATGTTAACTGACAATGAAGGCATGGACTTGTATCTGGGCTCTCTATAAAATTCCATTGTTCTATCTGTCTGTTTTTATGCCAGTACTATGCTGTTTTGATTACTATGGCCTTATAGTATTGTTTGATATTAGGTAGCATGATCACTCTATCTTTGTTCTTCTTTCTCAGTATCAGTGTTGCTATTCATGGTCTTTTGTGGTTACACATAAATTTTTTGAATATTTATTATAGTTTGGAAGTATACTATTGATATCTTGATAAGAATTGCATTGAATGTTTAGATTGCTTTGGGTAGTATGGACATTTTAATGATATTAATGCTTCCACTTATGTGTAACTTCTTCCATTTCTTTCTTCAGTGCCTTATAATTTTTTTAGTACAAGTTTTTAACATTCTTGATTAAATTTATTCCTAAGTGTTCTATTCTTTTTGAAGCTGTTGTGAATGGGGTCATTTTCTTAATTTCCTTTTCTGATAGTTTATTATTGGAGTATAAAAATGAAACTGACTTCTGGATATTAATTTTGCATCTTGCTACTTTACTGAATTTATTTATTAGTTCTAGTAGTTTCTTAGTGGAATCTTAGTGTTCTTTATATACAGTATATGTCATCTACACATATGACAGTTTTACTTGTTCCTTCCAATTTGAATGCCTTTTATTTCTTCTTTTCTGATTGTTGTGGCTAGGACTTCCAGTACTGTGCTGAATAAGAGTGGTGACAGTGGACATCCCTGTGCTATTCCAGTCTTAAGGGGAACACTTGTAGTTTTTGCCCCTTGAGTAGGATGTTGGCAGTGGGTTTCTCATATATATGTTTTGCCATATTTATTATGTTTAGGTATGTTCCCTCTTTTCCCACTTTGCTGAGAGTTTTTATCATAAGTGGGTGCAGGATTTTATCAGATGCTTTTTCTGAATCTGTTGATATGATCATGTGATTTTTATCCTTTGTCAGTTTATGTAGTATAGCACATTTATTGATTTGTGACTATTGTACCAACCTTGCATATCAGGAATAAATCCCATTTGTTCATGGTGTATGATCTATTTAATGTGTTGCTATATTTGATTTGCTAATATTTTGTTGTAGAAATTAGCATCTATATTCTTCAGACCTACTGGTCTATAATTTTATTTCTTTGTAACTTCTTTATCTGGTTTTGGAATTAGAATAATGCTGGCCTTGGAAATGAGCTTTGGAGTTTTTCCTCCTCTTCAATTTTTTGTAATAGTTTGAGAAAGACAGGTGTTAGTTCTTCTCAGGATATTTGGTAAAATTCACCTGTGACACCATCCAGTCCAGGACTTTGTTGGAAGTTCTTAGATTGCTGCCTCGATTTCACTATGTATAATCTTTCTATTCAGATTCTCTGAGTCTCCCTGATTTAGTTTTGGAAGATTGTTTCTTTATAGGAATTAATTCACTCATCCACATTATACAATTTATTGCCATATAGTTGTCCTAATTATTTTCTTACAATTTTTTGTGTTTCTTTGGTGTCAGTTGTTAATTCTCCTCTTTCATTTCTGATTTTATTTATTTGGCTACTCTCTTTTTTTCCTTGATGAGCCTGGTTAAAGTTTGTCGATCTTGTTTATCTTTCCAAAGAACTTGCTCTTGGATTCATCGATCATCTATATTGTTTTCTTAGACTCTGTTTTGTTCATATCTGCTCTGATTTTTATTATTTCCTTTCTCCTACTCACTTTAGGCTTTTTTTTTGCTCTTTGTCCAGTTCCTTTAAGTGCTAGATTGTTTATTTGAGCTTTTCTTTGTTTCTTAGATTGGCCTGTAATACTATGAATTTCTCTCTTAGGATTGCTTTCCCTCTGTCCCACAGATTTTGGGTTGTTCTTATTTTCATTTGTTTCAAGTATCTTTTTATTTCTTCCTTGATCTCATTGTTATCCCATTCATTGTTTAATAACATGTTATTTAGTTTTTATGTTTTTGTGTATTTTTCAGTTTTCTTCTCATGATTAATTTCTGTTTTAATAGCATAATGGTCAGAGAAGATGCTTAACACAATTTCAGTCTTCTTAAATTCACTGAACATTGTTCATTCCTAACATGTAGGCTATCCTAGAAAACATTCTATGTGCACTAAAAGAATGTATATTCTGCTGCACTGGGATGAAATGCTCTGAAGATACCAGTTAAATCTATTTTATCTAGTGTGTCATTTAAGGTCACCATCTTATTAATATTCTGCCTGAAAAATCTATCCAGTGAAGTCAATGACATGTTAAAATCCCCTACTAAGACTGTATTTCTGTCAATCTCTTATTTTATGATTATCAAGATTTACTTTACATATTTAGGTGCTCATATGTTGGATGCCTAAATATTTACTATGGTTATATCCTCTTGTTAAAGTTTTCCCTTTATCATTATGTATTTTTCTTTGTCTCTTACTCTATAGCCTTGATTTTTAATTTATTTTGTCAGATATATGTGTGTGTGTCCCAGATTTTTTCCCTTCCATTTGCATGAAATATCTTTTTTCACTCTTTTACTCTCAGTCTGTGTGTACTTTTTATTCTGAGATGGGTCTCTTGAAGACAGTATGTATATGGGTCTTGTTTTCTTATCCATTCAGCTATCCAATGTCTTTCAATTAGAACATTTAAAGTGACTGTTGAAATATATCTTTTTATTGCCATTTTATTTTTTAACTATGTTCCTGGGTTTTCTCCTTCTTCTTCTTAAAGCAAGCCCTTTAACATTTGTTGTAATACTTGTTTAGTGGCAACACACTCCTTTAGCTTTTTCTTGTCTGAGAAGCTCTATTTCTCCTTCAATTTTAAATAATAGCCTTGCTGGAGAAATAGCCTTGGTTGCGGGTTTTTGCTTTCATCACTTTGAATATTTCATGCCAACCTTTCTGACCTGAAATGTTTCTGTTGAGAAATCAAATGTCAGTATTACCGGAGCTCCTGTGTAGGTAACTGCTTTTCATTTTTTTAATATTTATTTATTTTTAGAGAGAGGGAGAAAGAGAGGAAAACATCAAGGTGTGAGAGAAATATCAGTTGGTTGCTTCTTGCATACCCACAACTGGAAACCTGGCTTTCAACCCAGGCATGTGCACTGACTTGGAATCAAACTTATGATGTGTCAGTTTGCCAGATGGTGCCCAACTCACTGAGCTAAGACCAGTCAGGGCCCTAACTGCTTTTCTTTCATGACTTTTAAGATTATCTCCTTGTCATTAAGTTTTGCCATTTTGATTATGATGTGTCATGGTATTGGCCTCTTTGGGTTCATCTTGTTTGGGACTCAGTGCTTCCTGGATTTGTGTGCCTTTTTCCTTCACCAGGTTAAGGAAATTATTAATCATTATGCCATCAAATAGGTTCTCGATCCCTTGCTCTCTCTCTTCTCCTTCTGGTTTCCCTTATATGCAGGTATTCTCAGCCTTAATGTCCCAAGGGTCCCTTAAACTATTCTCATTTTTCAATTTTTTTTTTTTTGCTGCTTTGATTGAGGGTTTTTTTCTACCTTGTCTTCTAAATTACCAATTCTATCCTCTGCTTCACCTAACCTACTTTTTACTCCTCCAAGTGTATTATTTATTTCAGATATTACTTTTTTTATTTGTGTTGGTTCTTTCTGTGGTTTTATATAATTTTTCAGGCTTTTGAGCATCCTCATAATCATTCCTTTGAATTCTATATCTGATAAATTGCTTGCCTCCATTTCAGTTATCTCTTCTCTATAAAATTCTCTCATTCTTTCATTTGGGGCCTGTTTCTTTGTGTTTGTTTCTATGTATTGGAGAAATCAGCAAAGACTCTGATTCAGATCTATGTCAGACCCTGCCTGTGACCAGCCGTGTGCAACTTGTTTGGAACTGTAAGCAATCCACAGCATGTAGCTCCCTCTAGTGAGCTTGGGTGCATGTTGAAAAGACCAGGCTGTGCACCAAGCCAGGAGAGGGCATTTGCATTGAAAAGCCACTGGAAATGTCTTGGATAGGCCCACAATTTGGGTGGGTCAGCATCACAGGTAATCACAAAGGTGGAGTGAATGGGGTTAGCCAAGTTGATGGAGACTCAGATATAGTGCCCACCTGCTGGCTCTGTGGGGGGGAGGGTTCAGAAAAGGAACAATGGCCTCTGTCAGCACTTCTGTCTGGGAGAAAGCTTGCCCTACATCCCTCACCCTGAAGTCAGACAGTTCAGTTCCTCTCCTGTGCCACTACTGCCTTTTGAACTGCTGCCTTAGCACCAGAGCTTAGGACAAATATGTCTGAATAAGTCCATCTGTGGGCCTTTTAAGATAAATACTTGGAACTCTAGAAGTCTCCATCTCACTCAGCCACAATCTCCACTGGTTTTTATACCCAGACACTTTGAGGAATCCCTTCCTGGCACTGGAAACTTGGGCTTGGGGCTCTGATTTAGGGCTGGGACCCCTTGCTTCTCACAGGGGACTCTGGAGCCAAGATATTCCTCCCAATTTTAAATTTGAGAACAGCTTCCTCCACATTTTTGCTTAATGTTGCTTCTTCTATATATCCTTAATTATAGGATTCTGTTCTGCTAGATTTTAGGCATTCTAAATAATGGTTGTTCAATAATTTAGTCGCAGTTTTGATGTAGTTGTGGGAGGTTCCAAGTACCACATTTACCTACCAACATCTTGACTGGAAGTCCTAGAATTGCTTCTAGTAATAAATAAATAGTGCTAGCCTCCTAAATTGAGTTGGGAAGAGTTCTCTCCTCTACAAACCAGTCTGTGGATGTTAGCTAAAGTTATAGAGTTTCTTTGAAGGCAAGATACTAAGACTGTTATACTCTGCCTCAGGAAGAAACACACCTTAAGTCTCAGCTATTAGGACAACAGAGTCAATGTCTAAATATGCTTTTGCCAAAACTGCTACAAAGATATTTTGCATCCAAGTAACTGCTGTTCCAGAATTTCAGGAGACAACAGAATAGAGCTCAGGAAGGTGACAGTTCACTGTTAAGTCCCAGTCTAGGCCCCATTCACTGAGTTGCAACTGAGGACTCAGTAACCTCCCCCTAGAGCCCTCTTCATGACACTCAGTACCCACCCACCTGTTCTATCCCTGCCTCAGCCTTCCACAGGCCGTTTTCACAGAGGTAAAGGAATTCTATTATATATCCACTACCCAGAACTCCACTCTTTCGTCCCCTTTGCTGATTCAAGTAAGAACGATGATCTGCTTCCTGCTTGCACTGAGGATTATGTCTATATAAGAATTTGACAGAGAGGGACTTCCGCCAAGATGGAGGCATAGGTGGAAACACTGTGCCTTCTCCCACAGCCAAGTTTGAATACAACAAAGGTTTGGAGAACAAAGACACACCCAAAGACCAGAAAATTGAATTATACGGAAGTCCGACAACTATGAACCGTTCAACGGGGATGGTAAGAGGGGCGGAGCAAGCAGCAGAGCAGGGTTGGGCAGGACAGATCCCCCAACCTAGGAGAGCAGGCAGCCCAGAACCAGTTGAGGTGCGGGGCAGACTGACGGTGGTCGCACATTCGCGCATAGTGAGACAGACCGCGCAGGCCCCAGGGGGCAAGAGCTGACGGCAGTGGCACACTCGAGTGCAGTGGAATGAAATGCAGTGGGGGCCGTGGCGGCAGGCGGCAGACGGGATGGACACCATAGTTCCTCTTTGACCCCGCCCCCACATACAACATCACAACCCAGCGACTGAGTTGCCCTGCTCTAGTGAACACCTTAGGGCTCTGATCCTGCTACAGAACAGGCACGAACAGCCCAAAAGATGCCGCAAGAAGAACTCAAAGTCCCAGAGCCAATAACTCTCAGCGACTGAGAAATTGCCAGCCTCTCAGAAGCACAATTCAAGACACTGTTTATCAGGATGCTCACAGAACTGGTTGATTTTAGTCACAAATTAGAGGAACATATGAAGGCTAAACTGATTGAAATGAAGGGAGATGTCCAGGAAACCAATAGCGATGGAAAGGAAACTGGGACTCAAATCAAGGGAGTGGACCAGAAGGAAGAACAAAACATCCGACCAGAAAGGAATGAAGAAATGAGAATTCAAAACAATGAGGAGAGGCTTAGGAACCTCCAGGACATCTTTAAACGTTCCAGCATCCGGATTATAGGGGTACCAGAAGGGGGAAAGAAATAGCCACGAGTGGAAAACTTATTTGAACAAATAATAAAGGAGAACTTCCCCAGTCTGGCAAAGGAAATAGACTTCCAGGAAATCCAGGAAGCTCAAAGAGTCCCAAACAAGCTGGACCCAAGAAGGAACACACCAAGGCACATCATAATTACATTAGCCAAGACTAAAATGAAGGAGAGAATCCTAGAAGCAGCAAGGGATAAGGGGACAGTCACCTACAAAGGAATTCCCATCAGACTGTCAGCAGATTTCTCAAAAGAGACCTTACAAGCAAGAAGGGGATGGAAAGAAGTATTCCAAGTCATGAAATCCAAAAACCTACAGCCAAGATTGCTTTATCCAGCAAAACTTTCATTTAGAATGGAAGGACAGATAAAGTGCCTCTCAGATAAGGGCAAGTTCAAGGAGTTCATCATCACCAAGCCCTTATTATATGAAATATTAAAGGGACTTATATAAGAAAAAGAAGATGAAAAATATTAACAGTGAAAGGACAGCAAACACACAGTTATTAACAACCACACCTTAAACAAAAGCAAACCAAGAGGACAGCTAGATCAGGAGTGGAACCATAGAAATGAAGAATACATGGAGGGTTAGCAGCAGGGGGGTGGGAGGAGGAGAAGGGGGGAGAAGGTATAGAAAATAGCATAGACGGTAGGTAGAAAATAGATAGGGGGGAGGGCAAGAATAGTGGGGGAAATACAGAATCTAAAGAACTTGAGACACGTGGTTATAAACTAAGGGGGGTAGAATGGTGGGGGAGGGAGTGTGTGGGTGGAGGGGAATGAAGGGGGGAATAGAACAACTGTAATGGTATAATCAATAAAATATATTTTAAAAAAAGAATTTGACAGAGAAACAGCAGGAAGTCCCTTGCTACTCTCCAAGGAATTGCTGATGATTATGATAAAAAGAAACTAATGAAAGCATTTAAGAAGAATTTCACCAAGAGATCCAAGATGGCAAAGGAGTGAGTAGAGGCTACAATAATCTGCTCCCAGGACCAGTCTGGAATTAGAACAATATTGTGGAGAAATCATCTGGAATAAACTATTGAACAATAGCAGGAGAGAAGACATAATCATGATCAGACACAAGAAACAGCTTCACAACAATGTGACTGGTATGGAGTGCAGAGGATACATGAGAGAGTTGGCTGGGTTCCCAACAGTAGCAGCTGAAGTGCCCGAGGAATATTTATGAAGCTTAGGGGAACTGCATGAGAAGTGTAGGGTCTAAACACCAAGCTGCGCTCCTCACGAACAACACCAGAGCCCAAAATGTACCCAGATAACATCCAGCTGCAAAGAGCAGCAGGTTTTCTCTCTGCCAGGAACAGACAGCTGGAGATGCAGATAGCATTTTAAAGGACCAATGCATAAATTTTTTTTGTTTGTTTTTTTAAAGAATTTATTTATTTATATTTAGAGGGGAGAGAGGGAGAGAAACATCAATGTATGGTTGCCTTTCGTGCATTCCCTGCTGGGAGTTGACCTGCAGGGAACTGGCCTGCAACCCAGGCATGTGCCCTGACTGGGAATCGAACTGCGATCGTGTGGTTCACAGGCCCGTGCTCAATCCACTGAGCTACACCAGCCAGGGCCCAATGCATAAATTTTTGTTTGAAGCCACTTACTCTGGGCTCCAGCCAAGGGAGGGCAGAGTAGACTAGAGATGCTCGAGGAGAGACTGAGACTGGTGGTTTTGGGGAGAGAGCAGCCAACAGGATCCTGGTACTGCCTCAGGCAATCCTCAAGTCATCCCCCATACTGCAGGAGCCATCTTGCTGAGGCAGACTGTAGGGAACCACTTCTTGTGGTGTGGAAATGTAGCTCAGCACTCACGTGGAAAACCAGTGGGGAGTGAGTGGCATGCAGAATCACGCCCATGGAGGGGTTTTCCTGTGGGGAATCAGGCTTGCATTGTACCTAGCTGCTACGAGACCTGCTTTTGCTAAAACTCCCTCACCCAGGATTGAGGCAGAAAGTGCTTACTACAACTTCATAAAATCTAAGCCTAACCTCCCAAGTATGGAGTGTGACTGGTTCAACCACTTTTCCACTTGGTCTGCAATATCCTTCTCTTTGAAGTAATTAGCAACATTCTTTCCTTTGCTATCTGTAAAAGGTAATCCCCTGCAGTGAAGCTGTGCACAGTAAATGAGGACTACCCTCCATGTAATGTACCCAGAGAAGCAATAAAAGCATGTCCAAGCAGGGACTGGAGGCTCTGATCCTCTTGCCCCCCCCTCTCTCAGAAAGCGTCCATGTTGTCCCTTTTTCTCTATAGGACTTCTGTAGTCATGTGTGTATTTGTTCTCAAGCAGCCACAGCATACACAGATCTGGCAGGTCAGGATCTGCCACAGCAGACCACTCCCTCTGAATGGCATCAGCCTCAGAGGAAACAATAACCCTGCCCCCAGAAATTTCTCTGCCCCACTTGGGGTACTTGAATCTGACTGCTGATTACAAAGTGACTAGATTCACAAATGAAGGAGTCAGCCACAGATGGTACATCCCCGATAGTCTTAAACAGTCTGCCTAATGCCAGACTGGGATACCACCTGACAACCGCAGAGGTGAATCCAGAAAGAATGAAACAGTGCACCTGCACAACAGCTTACATGATATAGTGGGCAGAGAGGCCCTCAGTCATTAGCCAGAGGAAAGGAGCCACCAAAGAATGACCCAACAACAATCAAAATCCAACTACAACCAGAGAGCCGATATAAACAGCATAAAGGGCATCATAAGAGCATCAAGTTCAGGAGATCCAGGAAACTGCACCACTGAATCCCACAGATTTGCTACCACAGAAGTTAATGCCGCAAAGACAGGGAGTCAAAGAAGATCAACCTAAGAAGCAGAAACAAAAAAGAAGAGTCTCCCCTAAAATGGGGAGGCAAAGAAACAACCAAAAATTGAAAGGAGAGGAGGAATTCCCAGAAAGAGTTCTAATGAAACAGTGGCAATTATACTATCAGACATTGAGTCCAAAATAATTGTTATAGGGAAGTTCAATGAGCTCAGTGAGAACTACAAAAAACTCTAGGGAACTTACTGCAAACAATATCAGCATGAAAAGTGATATAGAAACTATCAATAAGAGCCAGGAGGAAATGAAGAATACAATTTCTGAATTAAAGAACACAGTAGAAGGAATTAAAAGCAGGCTAGGTAAAGCAGAGGATCAAATCAGCAAGCTGGAAGACAAGGTATAAAAAAAATCCAAGAAAGAACAACGAAATGAAAAAGACTCAAAAAGAATGAACAGGATTTAATGGAGTTGAAGGACAACATGAAACATAATAATATCCATATAACAGGAATATCAGAAGGAGAAGGAGTGAGGCATAGAAAACCTGTTTGAAAAAGTAATGACAGAAAACTTCCTTAAAGCAATGACAGAAAAAATCATACAAGTACAGGAGGCATAGAGGGTCCCAATCAAGATGAATCCAAAGAGGCCCACTCCCAAACACATCATAATAAAAATGGCAAAATGTAAAGACAGGGACTTCCGCCAAGATGGAGGCATAGGTGGAAACACTGTGCCTTCTCCCAAACCAAGTTTGAATACAACAAAGGTTTAGTAAACAAAGATGCAGCCAAAGAACAGAAAATTGAACTATACGGAAGTCAGACAACAACGAACCATTCAACCAGGATGATAAACCAGCAGAGGAGTGAACAGTGAGACAGACCGCGCAGGCCCCAGCAGCGAACCATGCAGGCCCCTGCAGCGAACCCAGTGAGGGTACGGGGCAGGCTGACCGAGGTCGCACATTCGTGCGCAGATAAACCAGCAGAGGAGTGAGCAGTAAGATGGACCTTATGGGCCCCGGAAGTGGGAAGCAGCAGAGGTGATTGCCATTGCTTTCCTTTGACCCCGCCCCCACCTATAGCGTCACAACCCAGCGACTGAGTTGCCCCGCCCTGGTGAATACCCAGGGCTCCTCTCCTCATATTTAACAGGCATGAACAATTCAAAATATGGCTCAAGAACTCAAAGCCCCAGAGCCGATAACTCTAAGTGAAAAAGAAATAGCAAACCTCTCGGATGCACAGTTCAAAATACTGGTGATCAGGATGATCACAGAACTGGTTGATTATAGTAACAAATTAGAGGAACATATCAAGGCTAAACTAATTGAAATCAAGGAAAATGGGAACTTCTGCCAAGATGGAGGCATAGGTGGAAACACTGTGCCTTCTCCCACAATCAAGTTTGAATACAACAAAGGTTTGGAGAACAAAGACACACCCAAAGACCAGAAAATTGAATTATACGGAAGTCCGACATCAACTAACCGTTCAACCGGAAATGAAGGGAGATGTCCAGGAAACCAATAGCGATGGAAAGGAAACTGGGACTCAAATCAAGGGAGTGGACCAGAAGGAAGAAAAAAATGACCAAACAGAAAAGAAGGAAGGAACAAGAATTCAAAAAAATGAGAAGAGGCATAGGAACCTCTAGGGCATCTTTAAACGTTCCAACATCCGAATTATAGGGGTACCAGAAGGGGGAGAGGAACAGCCATGAGTGGAAAACTTATTTGAACAAATAATAAAGGAGAACTTCCCCAGTCTGGCAAAGGAAATAGACTTCAAGGAAATCCAGGAAGCTCAGAGTTCCAAAGAAGCTGGAACCAAGAAGGAACACACCAAGGCACATCATAATTACATTAGCCAAGATTAAAATGAAGGAGAGAATCCTAGAAGCAGCAAGAGATAAGGGGACAGTCACCTACAAAGGAATTCCCATCAGACTGTCAGCTGATTTCTCAAAAGAGACCTTACAGGCAAGAAGGGGATGGAAAGAAGTATTCCAAGTCATGAAATCCAAAGACCTACATCCAAGATTGCTCTATCCAGCAAACTTTTCATTTAGAATGGAAGGAAAGATAAAGTGCTTCTCAGATAAGGGCAAGTTCAAGGAGTTCATCATCACCAAGCCCTTGTTATATGAAATGCTAAAGGGACTTATATAAGAAAAAGAAGATGAAAACTATGAACAGCGAACTCACAGTTATTAACAACCACACCTAAAACAAAAGCAAACTAGGAGGACAGCTAGATCAGGAGCAGAACCATAGAAATGAAGAACACATGGAGGGTTAGCAACAGAAGAGTGGGAGGAGGAGAAGAGGGGAGAAGGTAGAGAAAATAGCATGGACGGTAGGTAGAAAATAGAAAGGGGGAGGGCAAGAATAGTAGGGGTATAGAATCTAAAGAACTTGAGACCCGTGGCCATGAACTAAGGGGGGGGATTGGTGGGGGAGGGGTGTGAAGGGTGGAGGGGTGTGAAGGGGGAAACAGAACAACAACTGCAATTGTATAATCAATAAAATATATTTTCTAAAAAATGTAAAGCCAAAGAGAATATTACAAGCAGAAAGGGAGAAACAGCTAGTAACATACAAGGGACCCCCCTCCCTAATAAGGCTATCAGCTGAGTACTCAGCAGAAATGCTACAAATCAGTAGGGAATAGCAAGAAATATTCCATGTAAGGAAAAGGAAAGATGTGCAACCAAGACTACTCTGCCCTGTAGGACTCCCATTTAAAATGGAAGGCAAAATAAGGAACTTCCTAGACAAAAAAAAGAAAAATCTAAAAGAATACATCTTCACCAAATCAACATTGCAAGAGATGCTAAAGGGACTATTTTAAGAAGATGAAGAAAAAGAGCAAGAAAGAGGAACAAAAGAACCAAAGAAAAATGGTGATGAATAAGTACCTATCAATAATAATCTTAAATGTAAATGGATTAAATGCTCCAATCAAAAGACATAGAGTAGCTGAATGGATAAGAAAATATGACCTGCATATATGCTGTCTACAAGAGACCCACCTCAGAACCAAAGACCTACACATGCTGAAAGTGAAGGAATGGGAAAAAATATTCTAAGCAGTGGACCTGAAAAAAAAGTGGGGTAGCAATATTTATATCAGACAAAATAGATTTCCAAAAACAAAAACCATAAAAAGAGACAAATGTATTATATATTGGACCATAAAAAGAGACAAATATATTATATGTAAATATGTAATATTTAAGGGAACAATCCATCAAGAAGCTATAACCCTTGTAAACATATTTGTGCCCAACATAGGAACACCAAAATATATAAGAAAAATCTTGGAGGACTTCAAGTAAGATATTGACAGCTACATACTTATATGTTGCTGTCAATATCTTGACATAGTCAAGATGGTCGACCAGTCAACAATGGTCAGATCTCCCAAGCATAGAATCAAAAAGGATATTGTGGCATTGAACAACACTCTAGACCAAATGTACTTAAGCGATGTATACAGAAACTTTCACTCCAAAGAAGCAAAATATACATTTTTTTCAAATGCACATGGAACAGTTTCAAAGATAGACCCCATGGTAGCTCAACAAGTTCAAGAAAATTTAAATCATATCAAGCATCTTCTAGAATCACAATGGAAACCAACCTCAAGAAAAAAATGCAGACATTCAAATTCATGGAGACTGAATAACATGCTATTAAATAATGAATGGGTTAACAATGAGATCAAGGGAAAAATCAAAAATTTTCTGGAAACAAATGAAAATGAACACACAACAGCCCCAAACCTATGGGACTCAGCAAAGGCAATCCTGAGAGGGAAGTTCATAGTGATATAGGCCTACCTGAAAAAGGGTAGAAATTTTTCAAGTAAACAACCTATCCCTACATCTACAAGAACTAGGGGAACAACAACAAACAAAGCCCAGAGTGAGTAGAAAAAGGAAATAAGATCAGAGCAGAATTAAATGATGTAGAGACTAAAGGAGCAATTTAAAGGATCAATAAATCCAAAATGTGAGATTTTGAGAAGATAAGCAAAATTGGCAAGCCTTTAACCAGAGTGAAGGAAAAAAAGAAAGAACCTAAATGAATAAAATCAGAAACAAAAGAGGAGAAATTACAACCAAAACCACAGAAATACAAAAGATTATAAGAAATTACTGTGAACAACTATATGCCAAGAAATTTTAAAACCTGGGTAAAATGGACAAATTTCTAGAAAAATATAATCTTCCAAAACTGCATTGAGAAAAAACAGAAAGTCTAAACAGATCAATAAGAGCTGGTGAAATTGAAGCAGTAATTAAAAAACTCCCAGCGCACAAAAGCCCTGGACTGAAAGGCTTCACAGGCAAATTTTACCAAATATTTAGGAGAGAGGTAATTCCTATCCTTCTCAAACTATTCCAAAAAATTCAAGAAGAGGGAAGATACCCAAACTCTTTTGATAAGAACACTATTATCTTAATTCCAAAACCAGGTAAAGACACAACAAAGAGAGAAAACTACAGGCCTATATCACTGATGAACATAGATGCTTAAGTCCTCGACAAAATATTGACAAAGCAGATCCAGCAATACATTAAAAAGATCATATATCATGATCAAGTGATATTTATCCCAGGAATGCAAGGATCATATAATGTTCACAAATCAATAAACATAATAAACCACATAAACAAAATTAAAGGCAAAAATCACATGATCATATCAATAGATGCTGAAAAAGCTTTTGATAAAGTACAGCACACACTTATGATAAAAACGCTCAGCAAAGTGGGAATAGAGGGAGCATTCCTCAGCATAAAAAAGGCCATATATCATACTCAATGGGCAAAAACTAAAAACTTTCTAAGATCAGGAACCAGACAAAGAAGTCCATTTTCACCACTTTCATTCAACATAGTATTGGAAGTTCTATCCACAATGATCAGACAAGAAAAAGAAATAAAAGACATACAAACTGGAAAGGAGGAAGTAAAACTGTCATTATTTGCAGACAACATGATAGTGTACATAGAAAACCCAATCAGCTCCACAAAAAACCTACTCGACCTAATAATTGATTTTGGCAAAATAGTGGGACACAAAGTCAATATTCAGAAATCAAAGTCATTATTGTACACAAACAATGAAATATCAGAAACTGAATCTAGAAAAAAAATCCCACTTACTATAGCAACAAGAAAAATAAAGTACCTAGGAATAAACATAATCAAGGAGGCAAAAAAATCTGTACTTGGAAAACTCTGGGACACTGAAGAAAGACATTAAGAAAGATACAAACAAATGGAAGCATATACCATGTTCATGGATTGGAAGAATCAACATCATTAAAATGTCCATACTACCCAAAGCAATCTATAGATTCAACACAATCCCCATCAAAATACCAATGATATATTTCACAGATTTAGAGCAAATATTTCAAAGATTTATATGGAACCAGAACCAAACCCAGATAGCCACAGGAATCTTGAGAAAAAAGAACAAAGTAGGAGGGATCGCAATACCTGATATCAAATTATACCACAAGGCCACTGTAATCAAAACAGTGTAGTACCAGTATAAGAACGGACATATAGATCAATGGAACAGAATAGAGTCTAGAAATACACCCATATCTTATAGTCAATTAATATTTGTCAAAGGGGGCAGAAGCATAAAGTGGAGTAAAAATAGCCTCTTCAACAAATGGTGCTGGGAAACCTGGAATACTACGTGCAAAAAGAAACTAGACCACGAAATTACACTATATACCAGAATACATTCAAAATAGACAAAAGACTTAAACAGAAGCCAAAACACTATAAAAGTCCTAGAGGAGAACATAGACAGTAAAATTTCAGCTATCCCATGCAGCAAAATTTTTGGTGATACATCTTCTAGGGCAAGTGAAATAAAGGGAAAAAATGGGACTACATCAAATTAAACAGCTTCTGCAAGGAACTCCTACCCTTCAAGAGCATTATGCTAAGCAAAATAAGCCAGGCAGTGAAAGAAAAATATTGTATGATCTCACCTATAAGTGGAACCTAATCAACAAAACAAACAAGTGAGCATAATAGAACCAGAAACATAGAAATAAAGAGCAAACTGAGAGTTACCAGAGGGGAAGGAGGAGGGGGATTACATAGGAAAGAAGGGGAAGGACCATCAAGGACCAAGTATAAAGGACCCATGGACAAAGACAACGGGGAGCGAGTATTGAATGTGGGAGGTGGGGGTGGGTAGGGTGAGGGAGATTAATGAGGGGGAAACGGTGACAACTGTAATTGAACAACAATAAAAAATAAATTCTAAAAATATAAAATAAAATAAAAAAGCTTCTGCATGGCTAAAGAAAACATCAGCAAAATGAAAAAGGAACTAACCATGCAGGAAAATATATTTTCAAATGATATCTTGGACAATGATTTGATATCCAAAATATATAAAGAATTGATATGACTGTACTCCAGGAAGACCAAAAAAACAATTAAAAAATAGGGAGAGGACTTGAACAGACATTTCTCCAAGGAGGACATACAGAGGGTCCAGAGACATATGAAAAGATGCTCAAAGGAGACTTCTGGCCAAGATGGAGGCATAGGTGGAAATACTGTGCCTCCTTGCACAACCAAGTTTAAAGACAACAAATTTTTAGTAACAAGAACACAACCAAAACACTGAAAATGGAACTGTACAGAAGTCTGACAACAATGAACCATTCAGCCAGACAGGTAAGAGGGGTGGAGTTAGTGGCTGGCGGAGCAGGGTCTCACAGGAAAAAGTGTCCAGACCAACCCAGGTGCACAGGTGATGGTTGGCAGATCCCAGGTGAGGGGCAGACCCAAGGAGGGCATAGGGCAGCTGGCTGACCACGGTCACACATTCACACTCAGATAAAGTGGGCAAAGGAGCAAGCAGTGGGGCAGACCCCACAAACTAGGGCCCCAGCGATGGGAGTTAAAGCCTAAAAGCACTGATTGAAAAAACTTTTGGGGTTGAGATGCCAGGAGAGGCTCCCAGGAGAGAGTTTGTTGGAGAGACCCACAGGACCCTGGAGGGGGCACAAGCCCACACACCCGTAAACCAGCACCAGAAAGGCCCAGTTTGCTTGCAGGAAGCAGCAGAGGGGACCGAAATTCAAGAGAGAGTGGAACAAGAGCCATTGCCCCTCTCTGACCCCGTCCCCACATATAGCAACACAACCCAGTAATTGAGTTGACCCACCCTGGTGAACACCTAAGGCTCCACCCCTCATACTTAACAGGTGCAAACAGACCAAAATATTATGGCTCAAGAAGAACAGCTCAAAGCCCCAGAGCCAATTCTTCTAAGCAACCAAGAGATAGCCAACATATCAGGTGCACAGTTCAAAACACTGGTGATCAGGATGCTCACAGAACTGGTTGATTTTAGTCACAAATTAGAGGAACATATGAAGGCTAAACGAATTGAAATGAAGGAAAATGCACATGAAACCAATACCAATAGAAAGGAAACTGGGACTCAAATCAATGGAATGGAGCAGAAGGAAGAAAAAAATAACCAAACAGAAAAGAAGAAAGAAACAAGAATTCAAAAAAAAAAATGAGCAGAGGCTTAGGAATCTCCAGGACATCTTTAAATGTTCCAACATCTGAATTATAGGGGTGCTAGAAGGGGAAGAGGAACAGCCACGAGTGGAAAACTTATTTGAACAAATAATAAAGGAGAACTTCCCCAGTCTGGCAAAGGAAATAGACTTCCAGGAAATCTAAGAAGTTTAGAGAGTCCCAAAGAAGTTGGACCCAAGGAGGAACACACCAAAGCACATCATAATTACATTAGCCAAGATTCAAATGAAGGAGAGAATCCTGGAAGCAGCAAGAGATAAGGGGACAGTCACCTACAAAGGAATTCCCATCAGACTGTCAGCTGATTTCTCAAAAGAGACCTTACAGGCAAGAAGGGGCTGGAAAGAAGTATTCCAAGTCATGACATCCACAGACTTACATCCAAGACTGCTCTGTCCAGCAAAGCTTTCATTTAGAATGGAAGGACAGATAAAGTGCTTCTCAGAGAAGGTCAAATTCAAGGAGTTCATCATCACCAAGCCCTTATTATATGAAATGCTAAAAGGACTTATATAAGAAAAAGAAGATGAAAAATATGAACAGTGAAAGGACAGCAAACTCACAGTTATTAGCAACCACACCTAAAACAAAAGCAATCTAAGAGGACAGCTGGATCGGAAGCAGAACCATAGAAATGGAGGTCACATGGAGGGTTAGCAACAGGGGAGTGGGAGGAGGAGAAGGGGGGAGAAGGTACAGAGAATAAGTAGCATAGATGTAGGCAGAAAATAGACAGGGGGAGGGCAAGAATAGTATGGGAAATATAGAATCTAAAGAACTTGTGACACATGGAAATAAACTAAAGGGGGGATGGAGGGGGAGGGATGTGCAGGGTGGAGGGGAATGAATGAGGGGAAATGAGACAACTGTAATGGCACAATCAATAAAATATATTTTAAAAAAAGAAAAGTTGCTCAACATCACTAGCCATCATAGAGATGCAAATTAAAACCACAATGAGATATTACTTCACACCAGTCAGAATGGTCATCACAAACAAGTCAACAAACAACAAGTGCTGGCAAGGATGTGGAGAAAAGGGAACCCTAGTGCACTGTTTGTGTGAATGCAGACTGGTGCAGCCACTGTGGAAAACAGTATGGAATTTCCTCAGAAAACTAAAAATGGAACTGCTTATTGATCCAGTGATTCCACTGCTGGGAATATACCCTAAGAATCCTGAAACACCATTCAAAAGAACCTATGCACCCATCTGTCATAGCAGAATTATTTACAATAGCCAAGTGCTGGAAACAGCCTAAGTGCCCATCAGTAAATGAGTAGATCAAAAACCATGGTACATTTACACAGTGAAATACTATTCAGCAGAAAAAAAGGAGCCCCTGCCCTTTGCAACACCATGGATGGAACTGGAGAGTATTATGCTATGTGAAATAAGCCAGGCAATGAAAGACAAATACCATTAATCTCACTTATAATTGTAACCTAGACGACAGAAAAAAAAAACAAGAAAAATATAACCAGAGACATGGAAATAAAGAACAGACTGACAGGGACCAGAGGAGAGTAGGGAGGGGGATAATGGGGAAAAGAAGAAGGGCCTAGTTAAAGAACATGTAGGAATGACCTCTGGACATGGACAACAGCATGGGGATTACCTGTGGGAGCATTGAAGGGGGAGGTGGGAAGGGCAGGGAAGAACAATGGGGGAAATTTGCAACAACTGTAATAGAACAACAATAAGAAAAAAGAAGCCAACATTTTAAACCAAAAAAAGAAAGAAATTTGCCTGCAACAGCGCTGTAGTTGAACATCCAAAATCTGGAGAAGTCATTCAGCTACAGGATGACCAGTGCAAGAACATATGCCATTTCCTTGTAGAGACTGGACTGGCTAAGGATAGCCAGCTGAAGGTTCATGAATGTTATGGACTTTAGGCTCACTGAAACTTAATAAGGATTTTCCTTGCAATGAGTAGAATTTCCCTTTTGTCCTTTGCTCTGAGTTTAAAAACCTCACAGACTGTATAATGTAACAATTTGGGATCCACTGTTAACTTGGATTAGTGTAACTCCTTCATGTAATAAACTGAAAAGAGAATAAATACATACATACATACATACACACACACACACACACAAACTGGCATGGTTGATACAGTCTTAGCCCATCTACTCATCAGGTGTGGTGATTCAGAGTAAGTCACATCAACACAACCTGAATTTGGTTCAGTTCTGCTAGAAAGACACCCTGAGACAAGGATTTGAATGCAAGGAGTGTCATCCTCAGACAATACTAGGAGAGAAGCAGGAAAGTAACACAGGGAAGGAAAGGACACCATTAGAAAAAGTTGGTGCTATTGAGCAGGTGACTGCTAATGGCATTCCACTGCTGACCTCTGAACAATCATGTGGAGTATGCGTCAGTGGTCTAGGTCAAGAGCAGAATGTTGGGTAATTGTCCCCTAACTCCATTCAGCACAACAATAATAAATATAATACCACGTGGTGGGCAGAATAATGTCCCCTAAAGATGTCCATGTCCTGATCCCCAGAACCTGTGCATGGGCTGTACTGCATGGAAACACGAGAGTGAAGGCTGCATATAGAAATAGGGTTCCTAACTCACTGCCCTTAAAATAGTAAAATCATATGGAATTATCTGGTCATCCCAATGTAATCGAAAGGGCCCTTTAAATGTGAAAGAGGAAGCAGAAGTGTTAGAGTTTGAGCAATGCAAAGTGAGAAAGATCCATGTTGGTAGTGGCTTTGAAGCTGGAAGAAGGGACCACCAGCCAAGAAGTGCAGATAGCCTTTGAAAGTTTGGAAAAGCAAGAAAATAGATTGTCCCCTAGAACCTCCAGAAAGGAATGCAGCCCTGCCAACACCTTGATTTTAGCCCAATGAGACAGACCCATCTTGGGTCTGACTTCCAGAACTGTTAAGATAATAAATTTGGGTTGCTTCAAGTCGGTAAGTTTGTGGTAACTTGTTACAGCATCAATCAAAAATGAATACACACACCTTAAGTAATGTCTTTTCAAATGTATACGGACAAAATCATAAAACTTTGCTGAAAGACATTTTAAAGGTACCTGAATAAATAACTGGTTCATGAATGAATGAGTAGATAGATATATACACACATGTGTGTATTCCCAACCAAAATTACAAATTGATTCAAAACTGTATCTGGGAAATAAAATGCACAGTAGTAGAGAGAAATATTGAGAGAAGACAATGTTCTAGTGTTTGTCAGCCATACTCTAGGACTGTAGTAATTGAAACAATGGCAAAAGAATATACAATATGTTCAATGGAAGGTATCATACAGTGTGTGACTTTTAAAAATATTTTATTTACTTATTTTTAGAGAGAAGGGAAGGGAAGGAGAAAGAGTGGGAGAGAAACATCAATGTGTGGTTGCCTCTCATGTGTACCCTACTGAGGGCCTGCCCTGACTTCACAAGAATCGAACCAATGACCCTTTGCTTCACAGGCCCATGCACAATCCACTGAGCTACACCAGCCAGGGCAGTGCATGACTTTATTAAGAGGATGTCATAGGGGCTAAATGGGGGCACTGAGGCTATCAACAGAAAAAGATAGAGGGTCTATAGCCTATGGAGGGATGGGCCTTGAAGGAGAAGGGGGTCTCAGAATCTTAGTATCTGAAAAACCTCAGTTCCCGGGGGGGGGGGGGGCAGGACAAGTGTGTGGGACCAGAGAAGGGCTAGCAGAGTGCATGCCCAAACTGCTTGATCACTGGGGACCATTCAGGGGCATAAGCTGGGTAAGGGACAGAGGCCTGGGCATAGCCCTGAGGGCTTCTCACAGATCCAGAAGAGTTATGTGCTACATTTCTTATAATTCCAGCCATCACTGTACAATTCCACACAATCTTCATCTCCTTTACTGCTAGATTCCCCTTGTTTCCAGAAACTGTGAACACCATCAGACACATGAGTTCCCTCCCCAACCCAGAGCTCATCCCCAAACCCACTGGTCCATGGCTTTTGACAGCAAATTTCCAAGAACCAGCCAGAGGGTAGTGAATTCAGAGGCAGAATTTTCAAAATGTGGGTTCAAACACCACCTCCCTCAATCAGCTCTGGCAAAATGAAAATAGATTCCTAGGCCCATACATAGACTTAGAAAGTCAGAACCACCACCCCTGACCCCGCCACTCCACCACAGGTGGATGCAGGACTCTGCACCTCAACTCACTTTTTCAGGTGATGCTTTTCAATCCCAGAGTCTGAGCACCCCTGGTTTGGGATGCAAGTCTCTTCCCTACCTATCCCTTCCCAGGCCATTGTTGCTGAGAGGTCACCTGAGAAGAAGGGAACTGTTGTTCACCCATTGCTAGGACCCTTCATTGTGGTGGTCAGTGAGGCCAATCCAAGCAGGCTTATAATTTCTGATATTCCAAAATTGCAGGAATTTCTGGGGGAAGGAGGGATATCAGGAGGAAGATTTGTGAATTCTTCCCATTCTATGTCTGTTCACATTCCTGTGGTCTCCTGCCTCTCACAGAAGGCTTTCTGTGGTCTAGCCTGTAGCCCCTATGTAAGTTGTGTGTGTTCACATGTGTATTAATGCTGTGAATGTGTGGGAATGTGTCAACTTATGTCTCAGTCCATTTATGTGTCAAAGGAGGGATTATTCTGAGTTTCCTTTCTTTCCACACATGGGCTCCTCTCACATGACCTTCCTAAATTCATCATGAGTCCTCATCCAGGAAGTCTTCCTTGATTTCATCTCCCCCTGCACCTCCATCTCTCAGAGAGCAAAGGAGGGCAACAGGAAACTTTTTGTTGACCAGTTGCCTGCCCCAGCCCCAGACAGGAACCAGGCCCAGTATACCTGCTTCTCAGCATTGTTGACAACCACCAGCTGGGCATTCATATCCTGACAGGTGGAAAGAGAGTGTTTCCATGTTCTTTGGGTCTGGGAGAAGGCATAGCAGTTTCTGTGGAAGAAGTCCCAGTTCCAGGGGCAGGGATGGCACAGGCCAGCTGGGGAGCAGGGGCAGGGTTGGGTTCACCAGCTGGGGAGATAGGCCAGTAGGCTCCTAGGCCCCCAACACCAGCATCAGATCTTCAGTCGGGCCCCTTTGTACAGCTGTCACCTCAGTCCTCAAGAAAGCCATGAGAAAGTTCCAAACCCCACCCTGCAGATTCTGGACTGGCAGCCATGGAAGGTGAATCTCAGGGCTACCTATGACCCCACAGCTCCCTCCTTGGTGTCTGAACCTTACTCAAAAGTGGCATTCATCCAGGCCAGCTGCTGGTGAATCTCCTCTGGATCTGATTTCATTGGCTCCTGAAGAACAACCCCTGGAAGAAGAATTCAGTTATTAAGCACCTACTGTGTGTTTTGTGCAGAAAGGGCCTCATCTCTACCTCTCATAGTGACCATGGCAGCCCATTGTACAAACAAGAAAACAGCCTTAGGGAGTGACTTCCCCAACATTGCAGACCCCCAGGACCTCACACAGGAATCCAGTCCCCTCGCCAACTTTACCTGCCCTCCTTTGCCCCACAGCAGTGGCTCATCCAAGGTCACACAACTCAGAGCCCTCTCTCCCACTACAGAACCCAGCCTCCAACCTCACCTGGGCTGCGGCTCCCCTGATACTCCATCTCTCTTGGCAAGGATTGTTGGCTCCTGGAAACTACAACAGAGCAGAGAGTTTCACCTTTATGTGTGCCCACTGAATGCCTGACCCTGCACCCAGTTCAGTTGCAAGGTCTCTGAAAACCTAGCTAACCCCACAAACCCTCCAGAAAGAAGATGAGCTTCATTTACAGGTGAGGAAACAGACTCAGAGAGGTAGTAATCAGCCCACAGTCACACAGGAGGTGACAGCGGCCCAGCATCCCTGCCCTAGTGGTTCTGAGGACTAGAAAAGGGAAAACCCCATCCTAGGAGGAAAACCCCAAGGGACTCAGGACTCCTGGCCCCAGCCCCTGACTCACCTTGAACCAGGGTGATCAGCATGAGCATGAAAAGACCCAAAGAGATGAGAAGCAGAATCAGAAGCAGAGGGGCCCAGGTCAGACATCCTGCACAAAGGGCAGAGCTGGGGCTAGAGACAGACCCTGCCCCACCCACCCATGCTGGAGGGAACCACCCAGCTGCCTCCTTCCCCAAGTGCCTGCTCCTGAGCCACCCACCCCAGTACCTGGCAAACTTCTTAAGATCCTGGATAGCCCAGGGTCTTTCTCAGCTGATCTATTCTTGCTTTGGAATACCTCCCTCTCCTCTAAACAGGACAGAATACATTTAGCTGAACTTCAAAGCCTGCTGAGCCCTGCTGGAGACCAGACCATCTCCCCTCCTTGCAGGCTGGAGGCCAGACCTGGAACCCCCAGGATCCTGAAGCATTGCCCTCCCCACCATCACGCCAGAAACGGGGCTCAGCCTCATCAAGGCCACCTGGCTCCTTGGGGACACACATCTCTGCCATTCTCTTCCCTTCCCTGTTCTGTCCCACTCTGGTCTAGCCTCATACATTGCCCTCAACAGCCCCTCCTCTGTTCTTCCACAACTCAGGAAGAAGAACAAAGAACCTATGTGGGGATACCACTTCCTCTCAAGAAAGTTGAGAGTAGAAATGAAATGCCTGACACAGCTATGAGAGAAGTCATTTGGGGGGGTGGCAGAAGCTTTGCAGTAAACACTAGCACCAGAAGGCGCTGCTCCAATCCCTACCCAGTCTTAGGACCTTCAGCCCCACCTTATCAGAACCTCAGTTTCCTCAGCAGTAACATGGAACAATTACTCTGCCTCTGACTGTTATTGTGAGGTCTAATACAGTGCACTAGTAATGGGTATGAATTTCCTTCCCCAATGATAAATACTCATTAGCCCATGTGCTAGTAATAGCACTTAGCCCATGTGCCCCCAGCACCCTGTGCTGTGTGTTCTCCCTCCCGGCAACAAATAAAACACCACAGGTGTACTCTTGGTGGTCTTTAGCTGAGGAGCACTAACAATTCTCACAATATTCCTATGAAAAGGGTACAGTTATTATCCTACTCACAAACAAGGGAACAGAAACAGAGAGGACAAGCAACTTCCTGAGGTCACACAGCTTATAAGTGATGGGGCTGGAAGTGAGACCTCAGGCAGGTAGACCCCTGAGTCCCTGCACAACCACTGCATAAAGCAGTACCCTTTCCCCTGCTATAATAACTAAGTGCTTTGTAGAGAGTCACTTTGAAACTAGCTTATCAAGCGTTGAATTTATTTATGTATGGACTTCTGTAGGGGACCAGTTTGTCTTGGCCTGGCAAATGTGACTCAGCTCTGTATGGAAAACCTACAGATGCAAAGTGGTGGGCAGGAGCCAGATCTTCAAACCGAGTTTTCCCGTGGGAATCAGGCCTAGAAAATACTTATAGACTGTTATGGCTTGCTCTTGCTAAAACTCCCTCACCCTGATCTAAAGCAACAAATGTATATTGTTTATTCTCAAGGTAACTTCCAAAGCCTGTGTGAACTCTTCCAAGGACAGAGCTAATCAGCCCATTGCCATCCCTCTCTGCATGCTATTTTTATTTCCTTGATTGTATATAGAATATAGACAATAATGTTCTATGTGATAGACAATCTTTCTATGATGTAAGACCCCAGGAAAACAATAAAAGCCTGTCTAGGCAAGGGTCGGGGTGCTCCCCTCTTTAGGGAGTGGCGGAGGCACCATAGGCACTCTCCCCTTGAGAGAGTAGTCGTGCCTGTTCCCTTTTTCCACACAGGATTGTTGTCGCCTGTGAATTCCACAACAGGCAGACTCTGCAGGTCGGGGTCTGCAACAGACTTCTAGTTTCCTATCTGATTCAATCAATTTTGTGTTACTTACTGTCTTTAATTCTAATCTAAAGTCGATCTGTGTGCAACAGTGGGGCAAAGGGAAAATGACCACCTTAAGGAGAATTTATCTTCAGACAGAAGAACAAAGCAATATTCTTTACCTACAGAAATATTGGGCTGGAGCAGCACAGATGACCTAGTAACCTGTGTAAATTATTCTTTACTACCAGACTCCTGTTACAGTACTTTTTCATTGTATAACTTATGTACTAATGATTGACAAGACAAAGGGATAAAGAATGAAATAGTGCCAGGAGCCACACTCCCTACTGGTTTTGTGACAGGGGATGGCTTAAATCAATACTGTCACCAGTTTGATATTTGTCTCCGTTGTGGCTATTACTAACAAAAAAAATATGGCCGTGTATTAAAGAACACAGATAATCATCAACCAGAAGGCTTTAATATGCTTTCTAAGGACAATGAAGTTGGTCATGGCATGAAACTTAAAAATGAAATGAAATCTAGACACAGAGATGAAGCTGGTTTGGTTCACATCTATATCTATACATTCTTATAGATAGCATATTAGATCACTTGTTATTTTATTTTTAATTATATTTTATTAATTATGCTATTACAGTTGTCCTGATTTTTCCCATTTTGCCCCACTTCATCCAGCACCCTCCACTCCCTTAGACAATCACCACATCATTGTTCATGTATATGGGTCATGCATATATGTTCTTTGGCTGCTCCACCTCCTACACTGTACTTAACATCCCCATAGCTATTCTGTAACTACTTATTTGTACTTCTTTTTCCCCCCTAGATTTTAATTATTTATTTTTAGACAGAGGGGAAAGGAAAGAGGGAAAAAAACATCGGCCTGTGGTTGCCTCTCATATGCCCCTTACTGAGGACCTGGCCCACAACTCTGGCATGCGCCCGGACTGGGAATCAAACCCCTTGGTTTACAGGCCAGTGCTCAATCCACTGATCCACACCATCCAGGATAACCTAATTGTACTTCTTAATCCCCTCACCTCTTTACCCATTCCCTTACACCACCCTCTCATCTGACTACCATCAAAATGATCTCTGAATCTATGATTCTGTCTCTGTCCTTCCGGTTTACTTAGTTCATTTTCTAGATTCATCTGTTGATAGATATGTATTTATTGCCATTTCATTGTTCATAGATTTAATCTTATTTTTCATAAATAAATCCCTTTAACATTTCATATAATAATGGTTTGGTAATGATGAACTCCTTTAGTTTTTTCTTGTCCGGGAAGCTCTTCATCTGCCCTTCCATTCTAAATGATAGCTTTGCTGGGTAGAGAAATCTTGGTTGTAGGTCCCTGCTTTTCATGACTTTGAATATTCCTAGCCAATCTCATCTAGCCTGAAAAGTTTCTTTTGAGAAATCAGCTGACAGTGTTTTGGGAACTCCCCTGCAAGAAACTAATTTCTTTTCTCTTGATGCTTTTAAGATTCTGTCTTTATCTTTAACTTTGACACTTTAATTATATGGATCTTATAATGGGCCTCTTTGCATCCATCTTGTTTCAGACTTTCTGTGCTTCCTGGACTTGCATGTCTATTTCCTTCACCAAATTAGAGAAGTTTTCTTTCATTATTTTTTCAAATAGATTTGCAATTTCTTGCTCTTTCACTTCTCCTCTGGCATCCCTACGATGCTCATGTTGGACCTCTTAAAGTTGTCCCAGAGGCTGCTTACACTATCCTAATTTTGTTGAATTCTTTTTTCTTCTTGTTGTTCTGATTGGCTGCTTTTTGCTTCCTATGTTCCAAATTATTGACTTGGTTCTCAGTTTCATCCACTCTACTGTTATTTTCCTGTAAATTGTTCTTTATTTCAATTAGTTTACCCTTCATTTCTGACTGGATCTTTTTTAGGCTGCTGAGGTCCTCACTAAGTTCCTTGAACATCCTTGTAACCAGTGTTTTGAACTCTGCATCTGATAGATTGCTTATCTCCAATTTTTTCACCTCTTTTTCTGGAGTTTTGATCTGTTCTTTCACATTTGAACCATGTTTCTTTCTTCCCATTTGGCTCGCTGTGTTTTTTCTATATATTAGGTAGAACTTCTTTGACTCTGTGCATTGACAGTGGCCTAATGTAGCAGGTGTTCTGTAGGGTCCTCCCCCACCACCCAAGCTGGATACTAGAGGTATGCCCTTCATGTGGGCTCAGCAAACACTCTTCTTGTAGTTGAGTCTTGATTGCTGTTGGCAGGTCAATGAGAGGGATTCACCCAAGCTTCAAAGACTGGCTGTGACCACTGACCACTGACCTCTTCCCCCTGTGGAGGATCAGCTATGTGGGGGCTGGGTAGTAGTGCTCTGACATAGTCTGTAGCTGCCCACTGGGTGTGCAGGCTCTGGTATTTCCCAGGTGGTGCAGGGCAAGTTCAACCCACACCATGCCTGAGCTATAAAGCAATCTGAGATGGCTGCTACTTGTGCAGGGCTTATAGATTCCTAGTCCAAGCCAAGCTGTGAATCTAGACGGGCTGCTGCTATTGCCAGGACTGAGGCTCACTGAGACCAGCTGTTGCTTGTTTGAGAGGATTTAGGAAGTTGTAAGGCATGAGCCAGGACTAGCCCATATGGAAAAGCAGCTTGGGTGGGCTGGTAACATGGATGAGGTGGAGTCTCTGGCGATCTCCAAGGTGGGTCAAACACTTGTTAGCCAGGTTGATGGAGTCTCAGAAATGCCACCAGCCCACTACTTCTGTAGCTCTTTTAGAGAAGGGTTCAGAAAAGGGACAATGGCCTGTGCTTGCCTTAATGTCAGACACTTCAATTTCTGTATGCCGCTGGTGTCTTTCAAGCTGCTGCCCTGGTGCTGGGGCTTTGAAGGAGTGAGTCTGAGTGAGTACCTGTATGGGTTCTTTAAGAGGAACTGCTTGACTCCAGAAGTTTCTTCTACCGACTCAATACCCACTGGTTTTTGCAGCCAGAAATTGTGGGGATTTATCTTCCTGGCACTGGAACCCTGGGATAGGAGCCCTGGTATGGGGCCAGGATCCTCACTCCCAAAATATCCCACCTGAATTTTTATCTATCCTATGTCAGTGAGGGGCCAGCCCATTCCATGTCTGTGCCTCTCCTACCAGTCTGAGTGGATGTGGTGTTTAATTCCTACCAGTCTGGGTGGATGTGGTTTTAATTTGTCAGACTTCCATTCAATTTGATTTCTAATGGTTCTAAATGTGGTTGTTCTATATTTTAGTTGTAATTTTGATGTGGTTGTACAAGGAGACAAGTGATGTCTGCCTACGCTGCCATCTTGACCGGAAGTGTCCTAATTATATCATTTTTTATCCATCTGTCAATCTCTGCCTTTGAATTGAAGAGTTTAACCCATTTATATTTAATGTTTTCTGTGTGGTTGTTAATAACTGTGAGTTTGCTATCCTTTCACTGTTCATATTTTTTATCTTCTTTTTCTTAGATAAGTCCCTTTAACATTTCATATAATAAGGGCTTGGTGATGATGAACTCCTTGAATTTGACCTTCTCTGAGAAGCACTTTGTCTGCCCTTCCATTCTAAATGAAGGCTTTGCTGGATAGAGCAATCTTGGCTGTAGGTCTTTGGATTTCATGACTTGGTATACTTCTTTCCAGCCCCTTCTTGGCTGTAAGGTCTCTTTTGAGAAATCTGCTGACAGTCTGATGGGAATTCCTTTGTAGGTGACTGTCCCCTTATCTCTTGCTGCTTCTAGAATTCTCTCCTTCATTTTAATCTTGGCTAATGTAATGATGATGTGCCTTGGTGTGTTCCTTCTTGGGTCCAACTTGTTTGGGACTCTCTGAGCTTCCTGGATTTCCTGGAAGTCTATTTCCTTTGCCAGACTGGGGGCGTTTTCCTTTATTATTTGTTCAAATAAGTTTTCCACTCGTGGCTGTTCCTCTTCCCCTTCTGGCACCCCTATATTTCAGATGTTGGAACATTTAAAGATGTCCTGGAGATTCCTAAGCCTCTGCTCATTTTTTTTTTGAATTCTTGTTTCTTTCTTCTTTTCTGTTTGGTTATTTTTTTCTTCCTTCTGGTCCACTCCATTGATTTGCGTCCCAGTTTCCTTTCTATTGCTATTGGTTTCATGTGCATTTTCCTTCATTTCAATTCATTTAGCCTTCATATGTTCCTCTAATTTGTGACTAAAATCAACCAGTTCTGTGAGCATCCTGATCACCAGTGTTTTGAACACCTGATATGTTGGCTATCTCTTGGTTGCTTAGAAGAATTGGCTCTGGGGCTTTGACCTGTTCTTCTTGAGCCATAATATTTTGGTCTGTTTGCACCTGTTAAGTATGAGGGGTGGAGCCTTAGGTGTTCACCAGGGTGGGTCAACCCAGTCACTGGGTTATGATGCTGTATGCGGGGGTGGGGTCAGAGAGTTGCAATGGCACTTATTCCATGCTTTCCCTCGGATTTTAGTCCCCTCTGCTGCCTCCTGCCAGCAAACTGAACCCTTCTGGTGCTGGTTCCTGGGTGTATAGGCTTGTGCACCCTCCAGGGTCCTGTGGGTCTCTCCAACGAACTCTCTGTGAGCCTGGGAGCCTCTCCCAGCACCTCAACACCTGAAAATTTTTCCAGTTGGTGCCTTTAGGCTTTAATTTCTGGCACTGGGGCCCTGGTTTGCGCAGTCTGTTTCACTGCTTGCTCCTTTGCCAGGTTCATCTGCACACAAATGTGTGACCACAGTCAGCCATCCACCTTGTGCCCTCACTGTGTCTGCTGATTGCCACCCCGCACCTGGGATCTGCCAACCTCCTCCTGCATGCCTGGGTCAGTTCGCCTGCTTTTTCCTGTGCAATGCCACTCACCAGCCACTGACTCCACCCTTCTTATCAGTCTGGCTGAATGGTTCATTGTTGTCAGATTTCTGTACAGTTCAATTTTCTGTCTGTTTTGGTTCCATTTTTGTTACTAAAGCATTGTTGTCTTTAAACTTGGTTGTGCGAGGAAGCACAGTGTTTGCATCTATGCCTCCATCTCGGCCGGAAGTTCTATAGTTGTCTTTTAAATCACATGGGTCGGGGAGAAGGAGTAACAAACAAAAATACATTTATACTCTCTATTATAGTTACCTATGTAGATTCACATTTCTGTGCTGAAGGACTCTCTTTATTTCTTTTATTGTGGTAAAATACACATAATATAAAATTTACCATTTAAACTATACAACTCAGTGACATTTAGTATATTCACAATGTTGGACAACTATCACCATCTAGTTCCAGAACATTTTCATCATTCCAGAAGGAAACTTCATACCATTTGACAAGACACTTCCCATTCCCACCTCCCCACAGAGCCTGAAAAACAAATCTACATTCTATTTCTATCAATTTACCTATTCAGTATATTTCATGTAAATGGAATCATACTACATTCTTTTTGTCTGACTTCTTTCACCTAGCATAATGTTTTCAAGGTTCATCGATGTTGTAACATATCATTAGTTTATTCATTTCTGTAGCTGAATAATGTAGTTTTTCTGGATATAGAATTCTTGATTGATAGGTTTTTTTTCTTCTTTCAGCATTTCAAATGTCTCCCTTCTGGCCTCATTGGTTTCTGGTGAAAAATAAGCAGTTGATCTTATTGGGGATCACTTGTACATGATGAGATATTTCTCTCTTGCTTCTTTCAAAATTTGCTCTTTGTCTTTAACAGTTTGGTGACTATGTGTCTAAGTGTGGATTTTTTTCAGATTATCCTACTTGGAAATTTTTGAGCTTCTGGATGTGTAGCCTAACAATTTCATCAAATTTTGGAGTTTTCAGCCATTATTTCTTCAAATATTCTGTCTCTCTCTTTCCATTCATCCCCTCCTTCTGACACTTGTATAATGCATATGTCACTATGATTGATGGTCTCCTTCAAGTCTCTGAGGCTCCATTAAAATTTTTTTCTCTTCCTCAGACTGGATAATCTCAATGGACCTATGTTTGATTCTTACTTATTCTCTCTTCTGCTTGATCAAACCAGCTATTGGATTCTAGTACAAATTTTTATTTCAATTATTGTAACTTACAACTCCAAAATTTCTATATCATTCCTTTTTTATAATTTCTCTCTTTTTTTCAGGATTTTATTGTTTTATTTTTAGGCAGAGGGGAAGGGAGGGAGAAAGAGAGAGAGAGAAACATCAGTGTGTGGTTGCCTCTTGCATGGCCCCTACTGGGGACCTGGCCCCACAACCCAGGCATGTGCCCTGACTTGGAATTGAGCCAATGACCCTTTGGTTCACAGGCCAGGCACTCAATCCACTGAGCTACACCAGCCAGTTCCTTATAATTTCTCTCTTTATAAATATTCTCTATTTGGTGATATTGTTCTTATACTTTTCTTTAGCTCTTTAGATGAGACTTCTTTCAGTTCATTGAACATATTTAAAAGAGCTGATTTAGACTTCCGCCAAGATGGAAGCATAGGTGGAAACACTGTGCCCTCTCCCACAACCAAGTTTGAATACAACAAAGGTTTGGAGAACAAAGACACAGCCAAAGAACAGAAAATTGAATTATATGGAAGTCCGACTACAACTAACCATTCAACCGGGACGGTAAGAGGGGCAGAGCAAGCAGCTGAGCAGGGTTGGGCAGGACAGATCCCCCAACCTAGGCCCACAAGTGGCCCGGACCCAGTCAGGGTGTGGGGCAGACTGACCTCGGTCGCACATTCGTGCACAGTGAAACGGACCACGCAGGCCCCAGGGGGCAAGGGCTGATGGCGGTGGCACACTCACGTGCAGTGAGACGAAACACGCGGGCCCCGGTGACGGTGGCAGCTGCCGCACCAGTGGGGGCCGTGGCGGGAGGCAGCAGACGAGTCGCCATTGTTCCTCTTTGACCCCGCCCCCACATACAGCGTCACAACCTAGCGACTGAGTTGCCCTGCTCTGGTGAATGCCTAGGGCTCTGATCCTGCTACGGAACAGGCACGAACAGCCCAAAAGATGCCGCAAGAAGAACTCGAAGTCCCAGAGCCGATAACTCTAAGCGACCAAGAAATTGCCAGCCTCTCAGAAGCACAATTCAAGACACTGTTTATCAGGATGCTCACAAAACTGGTTGATTACAGTCACAAATTAGAGGAACGTATGAAGGCTAAACTAATTGAAATGAAGGGAGATGTCCAGGAAACCAATAGTGATGAACAGGAAACTGGGACTCAAGTCAATGGAATGGACCAGAAGGAAGAACAAAACATCCCACCAGAAAGGAATGAAGTAACGAGAATTCAAAAAAATGAAGAGAGGCTTAGGAACCTCCAGAACATCTTTAAATGTCCCAACATCCGAATTATAGGAGTGCCAGAAGGGGAAGAGGAACAGCCACGAGTGGAAAACATATTTGAACAAATAATAAAGGAAAACGTCCCCAGTCTGCCAAAGGAAATAGACTTCCAGGAAATCCAGGAAGCTCAGAGAGTCCCAAACAAGTTGGACCCAAGAAGGAACACCCCAAGGCACATCATCATTACATTAGCCANGTTAGCAACAGGGGAGTGGGAGGAGGAGAAGGGGGGAGAAGGTATAGAAAATAGCATAGACAGTAGGTAGAAAATAGATAGGGGGGAGGGCAAGAATAGTATGGGAAATATAGAATCTAAAGAACTTGAGACAGGTGGTTATAAACTAAGGGGGTGAGAATGGTGGGGGAGGGAGTGTGCGGGTGGAGGGGAATGAAGGGGGGAATAGAACAACTGTAATGGTATAATCAATAAAATATATTTTTTAAAAATAAAATAAATAAAAGAGCTGATTTAAAGTCTTTATCTTAGGAGGCTTCCAGTAAAGATGGAGGAGTAGGTAGACATGCCTTGCTTCATTGCACAACCATAAGAAGGAACACAACTAACCTAAAAATTGAAAACCACCCAAAACTGCCAGAAAATGACCCATGAAAACACCTGGAACTGTACAGAAGTCGGACAACCAAGTATTTAAGGGAGCTATATTTATCCAGATGGGTAGGAAGGGCAGAGATGGGGAGTCGGGACAGAGAGAACTCGGGGTGGCAGCAGCAATCTAGGGGTGGAGAGGCAGTGAGGCAGCGAAATCAAGAGGCAGCTGGTGGAAGGGGCAACCCCACATTCATGTGTGGTGGATGAAAATCAGGGAGACACCTGTGAGAGAACCCAGCTGCAGACCAGACCACACAGCCCAGGGCTCCAGTGCCAGGAAAAATAAAACCTCATAACTCTGGCTATAAACCTAGTGGGAGCTGGAGCAGCAGAAGAAACTGCCTATAGATACACAAACTTACCCACTCTGGAAAACACAACCAGGACAGCAGTTGCAGGAGTACCAGTTGCATATAGGAAGTGGATGAAGTCACTGAAAACGGGGCGAGGACCAGGCAATCCCCAAGATGTCAGCCAGCAGAGGCATTGTCCCCTCTTTAACCCCTCCCACACACACAGAGCCAGAGTTGTCCTGCCCTGGCAAATACCCAAGGCAGGAATTGAATACAGCAAAAGCACAAGGGAAGAAATGAAGGCTCTGCTAAGGGAAATAAAGAAAAATCCACGGGAAACCAAGAGTGAAGGAAGAGAAACTGGGATCCAAATCAATTATTTGGAACATAAGGAAGAAATAAACATTCAACCAGAACAAAATGAAGAAACAAGAACTCAAAAAATGAGGATAGTTTAAGAAGTCTCTGGGACATCTCTAAAAGGGCCAACATCTGAATCATAAGGATTCCAGAAGAAGAGGAAGAACAAGAAATTGAAAACTTATTTGAAATAATAATGAAAGAAACAATAATGAAAACTTTTCTAATTTTGTGAAGGAAATCGACATATAAGTCCAGAAAGCACAGAGAATCCCAAACAAGTTGGACCCAAAGAAGACCACACCAAGACACATCATAAATAAAAATGACAAAGATTAAAGATAAAGAGATAATATTTAAAGCAGCAAGAGAAGGGAAGAGAGCTGCCAAGTCACCTACAAAGGAGTTCCCATAAAACTATCAGCTGAATTCTCAAAAGAAACTTTGCAGGCAAGAAGGGACCAGCAGGAATTATTCAAAGTGGTTAAAAGCGAGGACCTGCATCCAAGATTGCTCTACCCAGCAAAGCTATCATTTAGAATGGAAGGACAGATAATGTGCTTCCCAGACAAGGTAAAGCTAAAGGAATTCATCATCACCAAGCCCTCATTATATAAAATGTTAAAGGGACTTATTTAGGGAAAAGATAAAAGCAATAAATATTTTTTTAGATTTTTAAAAATTTATTTAACTTTAAAGGGGAGGGGAAGGAGAGGGGGAGATAAATATCAATGTATGGTTGACCCTCATGCGTCCCCTGCTGGGAACTGGTCTGCAACCTAGGCATGTGCCCTGACTGGAAATTGAACCGTGATCCTTTGGTTCGCAGGCCCATGCTCAATCCACTGAGCTACACCAGTCAGGGCAAAACTATGAACATTAAAATGACAGCAAACTCACAACTATCAACAACTGAATCTAAAAAATGAAAACGGAAACAAACTAAGCAAATAACTAGAACAGGAGCAGAATAATAGATATGGAGATCATCTGGAGAGTTATCATCTGGCAGAGGGAAGGGGGAGAAAGGGGGGAAAGGTATAGGGATATTGAAGCATAATTGTGTAGGTACAGAATAGACAGGGGGATGTTAAGAAGACTATAGGCAATGGAGAAGCCAAAGAACTTGGATGAATAATCCATGGACATGAAGTAAGAAGGGAATCACTAAAGGGAAGGGGTAACTGAGCAGAGGGGGACAAAGGGAGAAAATTGGGACAACTGTTATAGCATAATCAATAAAATATACTTTAAAAAATAAAAAAATAAAGTTTTTATCTAGTAAGTCCAACATCCAGGCTTACTCAGAGACAGTTTCTCTTTTTTAAAATTTTACTTATTTATTTTTAGAGAAAGGGGAAGGGAGAGAGAGAAACATCAATGTGTGGTTTTATCTTGCACACCCCCAACCAGGGACCTGGCCCACAACCCAAGCATGTAACCTGACTGGGATCACACTGGAAACCCTTTGATTCACAGGCTGGTGCTCAATCCATGGAGCCACACCAGCCAGGGCAGGGATAGTTTCTATTCACTACTTTTTCTACTGTGTATGGGTAATCTTTTCTTGGGATTTTTTGTTTGTTTGTTTGGTTGGTTGGTTGGGGTATTTTTGTGTATTTTATAAATTTTTGTTGAAAACTAAACATTTGGAGAGGTTGTGGGGAAAAAAGGACCCTAGTTCGCTGTTGGTGGGATTGCAGACTGGTACAACCATTATGGAAAACAGTATGGAATTTTTCTAAGAAAACTAAAAATGGACGTGCCTTTTGACCCAGCAATTCCACTCTTAGGAGTATATCCTAAGATCCCTGAAGCACCAATCCAAAAGAACCTATGTACCCCGATGTTCATAGCAGCACAATTTACAATAGCCAAGAGTTGGAAGCAACCTAGATGTCCATTGGTAAATGACTGGATCAAAAAGCTATGGTACACAATGGAATTCTATGCTGCAGAAAGGAAGAAGGAGCTCCTACCCTTTGCAACATCATGGATGGAACTGGAAAGCATTATGCTGAGGGAAATAAGCCAGGTGGTGAAAGATAAATACCATATGATATCACTGTTAACAGGAATCTAAACAACAAAACAAACAAGCAAGCAAAATATGACCAAAGACACTCAAATACGGAACAGGCTGACAAGGGCCAGAGGGGAGAGGGGAGAGAATCACAGGGGAATAGGGGATGGACTCACATGAACAAGTATAAAGGACACATGGACAATAACTAAGGTGGGGGGTGGAAATGGGAGGGAGGTGGGGAGCACTGGGGGAGGCAGGGCTGGAAATATAAGACAGAAAACTGTACTTGAACAAGAATTAAAAAATAAAAAGAAAAAAGAAAACTAAACATTTCAAATAATATAATAATAGAATATGACAGTTATGGAAATCATATTTTCCCTCCTTTTGATGACACTACTGTTTGTTGAAGTTGTTTTTGTTTATTTAATGACTTTTCTGAACTAATTCTGCAAAGTCTATATTCTCTGTTGTGTACGGCCAGTAAAATTACTACTCAGCTTAGTAGTTAGGTAATAATTCAACAGAGATTTCCTTAAATACCTGAAACAAAATGTCTCCCAGTCTTTGCTGAGGATCCCTGTGTTTTTGGACATGACTTAAACAATTAGCCTGGAAAGTTGCAACTCTGCCTTAGTTTTTCCTTTCTGCTTTCACCAAGCCTCAGAGCCAACCAGAAGTGAGAACCTAGGCCCTTCTCAAATCTTTCCTGGGCATGCACACAGCCCTATGGATGCACATGGCCTTCCAGATTCCCAGGAATTTGTTAGAATTTTTCAAAGCTCTTAAATACATTTCATTCATAATTTTTTTCTTTTTAATACTTTTGGTTAGGCTATTATTTGCCCCAATTGTTATTCATTGCCTCAGGCAGCTGTGATGTTAAAATGTTTGATAAACGCTTTTAGTGATGCCAATTACAGACAAGCTTTCTAAGGGAGGTCTAGACAGGGAACCACTAGACACATCAAATAATAACTCTTCCTTAGAAATGAGGTTTTGTGAGAACTCCCACTCTGTTCTTCTCTCTTCAGAAATGTAGGCTGTTATTTTTCAAGGCTACTTGTGTGTTGGAGAGTGGGGAAATGGGACTAAGGTAAGTTAAAATTTCACAGAGCTCTTTACTGAGATTCAGCTATTTGTCTTGACTAAATGCTTTCTGAATTACTGTAAGCTTGTGGTTGATTTCCAAACTTCTAAAAGTGTTGATTCTGACAAATTTTGCTGTTTTCTCCTTCATTACTTTTATGGAAAGAAAAATTTTACTCTGCCAGTTTTTTTGTCATTCCTCTTTCTTTTTTTATCCTGGATTTTTTTTTAATGCTTAAATTGTCTTTAATTTGACCAGTGAAAGGCTTTCACACAGGTTTCTGTGTTCTTTTGACCTATGCCTATAAGTTTTTTGCTGATCTTTTTTTTTCCTGTTGGTTACAACCTTGAGAATTTCTATGGTGAAATCTGAAACTGGCCCCCATACAGGGAGTGAAGAGAAACCAAAGAAAAAGGCAGACCACTCCAGATTGGTAGGGGGCAGGTTTTATACACAAGGAAACTTATTTGTACAGTTTCTTAGGTAACCACAAATGAGCAGACCTCTGTCCCTACTCACCAGATTCTTAGAAGTTTGTATAGAAGCCTTAACTGGGTTTAGTCACATATACTATCTAGATGTTCTCAACAATACATTACTCTCTCAAGGCTGTGCCCTTGAAAATGGCTCCCACTGTGCCAACAGTGACATCCATTCCAACGACAAGGGAAGGGTGAGGAGTCTGATTGTGCAGGTCCAGGTCACAGGTTGACTGACAGTCACATCCTCTCAATGGCCTCTAATGTTTCCTTTCTGGTCCAACTGGATATTCCAGGCTTTCCCTGCCCCAATGTGGAATCAGCCATTTCCCCCAAAGAGCTTGTGTTGCTTTTTTTTAAAATTTATTTAACTTTTGTTCAAGTACAGTTTTCTTTCTTGTATTCCCAGCCCTGCACCCCCCCAGTGCTCCCCACCCCCCTCCCATCTCTGCCCCCCGTCTTAGTTATTGTCCATGTGTCTTTCATACTTATTCATGTGAGTCCATCCCCTTTTACTCTGTGCTTCTCTCCCCTCTACCCTCTGAACCCTGTCAGCACGTTCTGTATTTCACTGTCTTTGGTTACATTTTGCTTGCTTGTTTGTTTTGTTGTTTATATTCCTGTTAAAGGTGATGATATCATATGGTATTTGTCTTTCACTGCCTGGCTTATTTCACTCAGCATAATGCTTTCCAGCTCCATCCATGATGTTGCAAAGGGTAGGAGCTCCTTCTTCCTTTCTGCAGCATAGAATTCCATTGTGTAAATGTACCATAGTTTTTTGATCCAGTCATTGACCGATGGGCATTTAGGTTGCTTCCAACTCTTGGCTATTGTAAATTGTGCTGCTATGAACATCGGGGTGCATAGGTTCTTTTGGATTGGTGCTTCAGGGTTCTTAGGATATACTCCTAGCAGTGGAATTGCTGGGTCAAAAGGCACGTCCATTTTTAGTTTTCTTAGAAAATTCCATACTGCTTTCCATAGTGGTTGTACCAGTCTGCAATCCCACCAACAGTGAACTAGGGTCCCCTTTTCCCCACAACCTCTCCAGCACTTGTTGTTTGTTTCTTTGTTTATGATAGCCATTCTGACTGGTGTTAAGTGGTATCTCATTGTGGTTTTAATTTGCATCTCTCTGATAGCTAGCGATATCGAGCATCTTTTCATGTGTCTCTGGATCCTCTGTATGTCCTCCTTGGAGAAATGTCTGTTCAAGTCCTCTGCCCATTTTTTAATCGGGTTGCTTGTCTTCTTTGAGTGGAGTCGAGTGAGTTCTTTGTATATTTTGGAGATTAAACCTTTGTCTGAGGTATCATTGGCAAATATGTTTTCCCAAACAGTTGCTTCTCTTTGTATCTTGATACTGTTTTCCTTAGCCATGCAGAAGCTTTTAATTTTGATGAGATCCCATTTGTTTATTCTTTCCTTTATATCCCTTGCTCTAGGGGACGTATCAGTAAAAATATTGCTGCGTGGAATATCTGAGATTTTCTTGCCAATGCTCTCCTCTAGGGCTTTAATGGTTTCACGGCTTATATTTAAGTCTTTTATCCACCTTGAATTTATTTTGGTGTATGGTGTAAGTTGGTGCTCAAGTTTCATTTTTTTGCATGTAGCTGTCCAGTTCTCCCAACACCATTTGTTGAAAAGGCTGTCTTTACTCCATTTTATGTTATTGCCCCCTTTGTCGAATATTAATTGACTGTAGAGAGTTGGGTTTATTTCTGGGCTCTCTGTTCTATTCCATTGGTCTATGTGCCTGTTTTTGTGCCAGTACCAGGCTGTTTTGATTACAGTGGCCTTGTAATACAGTTTGATATCAGGTATTGTGATCCCTCCTACTTTGTTCTTCTTTCTCAAAATTGCAGCTGCTATTCGGGGTCTTTTCTGGTTCCATATAAATTTTTGAAGTGTTTGTTCTATGTCTGTGAAATACGCCATTGGTACTTTAATAGGTATTGCATTGAATCTGTAAATTGCTTTGGGTAGTATGGACATTTTGATGATGTTAATTCTTCCAATCCATGAACACGGTATATGTTTCCATTTATTTGTGTCTTCCTTGATTTCTTTCTTCAGTGTTGTGTAGTTTTCTGCATACAGGTCTTTTACCTCCTTGGTTAGGTTTATTCCCAGATATTTTATTTTTCTTTTTGCTATATCGAATGGGATTTTTTTCCTGATTTCTGCTTCTGCTGCTTCATTGTTGGTATACAAAAATGCCTTTGATTTCTGGATATTAACTTTGTATCCCGCTGTTATGCCAAATTCATTTATTAGTTCCAGCAGTTTTTTGGTAGAGGCTATAGGGTTTTCCATGTACACTATCATGTCATCTGCAAACAATGCCAGTTTTGTTTCCTCCTTTCCGATTTGGATGCCTTTTATTTCCTTTTCTTGTCTGATCGCTGCAGCTAGAACTTCTAATACTATATTGAATAGAAGTGGTGAAAGTGGGCAACCTTGTCTTGTACCTGATCTTAGTGGAAAAGCTTTTAGTTTTTGCCCATTGAGTATGATGTTGGCTGTAGGTCTTTCATATATGGCCTTTATTATATTGAGGAATGTTCCCTCTATTCCCACCTTGCTGAGTACCTTTATCATAAATGGGTGTTGTACCTTATCAAAAGCTTTTTCCGCATCTATTGATATGACCATGTGGTTTTTGTCTTTGCTTTTGTTTATTTCGTGTATTACATTTATTGATTTGCGTATATTGAACCATCCTTGCATCCCCGGGATGAATCCCACTTGGTCGTGGTGTATGATCTTTTTGATATATTGTTGGATGCGATTTGCCAATATTTTGTTGAGGATTTTAGCATCTATGTTCATCAGTGATATTGGTCTGTAATTTTCTTTCTTTGTTGTGTCTCTATCTGGCTTTGGGATTAGGGTGATGCTGGCTTCATAGAAAGAGTTGGGGAGTTTTCCCTCCTTTTGGATTTTTTGGAATAGTCTGTGAAGAATAGGGGTTAGCTCTTCCTTAAAAGCTTTGTAGAATTCTCCTGTGAAACCATCTGGCCCAGGGCTTTTGTGTGATGGGAGTTTTTTGATTACTTCTTCAATTTCATTTGCTGTTATTGGCCTGTTCAGGTTTTCTGCTTCTTTTTCATTGAGTTTTGGAAGATTATATTTTTCTAGAAATTTGTCCATTTCACCCAGGTTTTCAAATTTCTTGGCATACAGTTCCGCATAGTAATTTCTTACAATCCTTTCTATTTCTGTGGTATCAGTTGTAATCTCTCCTCTTTCATTTCTGATTGTGTTTATTTGTGTCCTCTCTCTTCTTTTCTTAATGAGCCTACTTAAAGGTTTGTCGATTTTGTTTATCTTTTCAAAAAACCAACTCCTGGATTCATTGATCCTTAGAATTGTGCTTTTAGTTTCTATGTCATTTAATTCTGCTCTCATCTTGGTTATTTCCTTCCTTGTACTTGCTCTGGGCTGTCTTTGTTGTTGTTCCTCGAGTTCTAGCAGGCGTCGGGTTAGGTTGTTTGTTTGAAATGTTTCTATCTTCTTTAGGTAAGCCTGTATTGCTATGAACTTCCCTCTCAGGACTGCCTTCACTGTGTCCCATAGGTTTTGGGTTGTTGTGAGTTCATTTTCATTTGTTTCCAGAAGCTTTCTGATTTCTTCCCTAATTTCAATCTTGACCCATTCGTTGTTTAATAGCCTACCATTCAGTCTCCATGATTTTGGGTGTTTTGGGTTTTTTTTTCATTGGGGTCGGTTTCCAGTTTCAGTCCCTTGTGATCAGAGAAAACGCTTGGTATGATTTCTATTTTCTTGAATTTATTGAGACGTGTTTTGTGTCCTATCATGTGATCTATCTTTGAAAATGTTCCATGTGCATTTGAATGAAAGTGTATTTAGCTTCTTTGGGATGGAGGGCTCTATATATATCAATTAGGTCCATTTCATTTAGGGTAGCACCCTCAATTTAAATGATAAGGGTCCAAGCATGAAATGAGTTTGTTTCCCCAAAGTTTCATGGCCCTTTATCTATTTGACCCTGACTCAAAATAGGCCCTCAGAGTTCTTTGATTGTTATCTATTTGACCATTACTGCCTGACAATTATTGATGAGCTTTCCAGATACACCCTATATTCCTATACAAATTAAAACCAATAAAAGCCTGTCAAAGCAAGGGGTCCACATGCTCTCCCCTTGAGAGACTGGCCATGCCATCCCTTTTCCTCCATAGGACTCGGTAGTCCGTGTGAATTTATCTCATCTCAGCCATAATGCTGCAGACACTGAGGGCCAGAGTCCACGTCATTAAAGCTTCCTTGCATTCCCCACTCTGAACTAGCCCTGATGTAAAGCATGTATTTTCATCTGTGTTTTTCTAATTGTGATCACAGAAATGCAAGTCTTTAAGTTCTTTCTACACTCTAATAAGAAATCTTACCACTTGACACTTCTTTTGTTCTAAATGCTTTATAGATATGATTTCAGTTAATCCCCGTAACACTAATACTATTGTCCTCATTGTATCTATGACAAACAGGCTCAGAAATTACTGAGAAATTAATTACCTACCCATGGTCTATCAGTTTATAAATGCTGAAGCTGGGATCGAACCATGAAAGCACATTGTTTCTCATTCACCCCTGTGCCTCCAACTCACACCAGCTCAAAATACAGGGCAGGAGGTTGATGGTGTTGCCTCTCATATTTGGGAAGTCCAAGGGAGAGTGGGAAGGGCCCAAATTCAGGCTCAAAATTTATCTGTCAACTATCTGTCTCCCCCATAATGCAGCCTTCTAGACAAAAAGTTGGCAAATATTTTCTGAAAAGAGCCAGATAGAAAATATTTTTTGGCCCTGTTGGCCATACAGTTTCTGCCACTATTACATGAAAATATGATGTCACTGAATGAGCAGGGATATGTTTCATTAAATTACAACTGACCCTTGAAAAACAAACGCTTGACTGCATAAGTCCACTTATACATGGATTTTTTTTTTCAAGAAATACCTGTACTATTTTCCCCTGGCTGGTGTGGCTCAGTGGACTGAGTGCTGGCCTGCAAAGCAAAGGGTTGCCAGTTTCATTACCAGTCAGGGCACATGCCTGGGTTGTGGACCATGTCCCCACTTGGGGGCATGTGAGAGGCAACCACACATTGATGTTTCCTCTCTTTCTCCTTCTGTTGCCCTCTCTATAAAAATAAATAAACAAAATATTTTTTTAAGGTTTTAAGCCCTGGTTAGTGTAGCTTAGTGGATGCTATTCACAGCGTCACCAGTTCAATTCCCAGTCAGGACACATGCCTGGGTTTGGAGCCAGGTCCCACAGTGGGAGCCACATGACAGGGAACCACACATTGATTTTTCTCTCCCTCTCTTTCTCCACTCTCTCTAAAAATAAATAAATTTTTTAAAAAATAAAATAAAATGAGCCCTGGCTGGTGTAGCTCAGTGGATTGAGCACGGGCCTGTGAACCAAAAGATTGCTGTTCGATTTCCAGTCAGGGCACATGCCTGGGTTGCAGGCCAGTTCCCAGAAGGGGCCAGTTCCCAGCAGGGGACACATGAGAAGCAACCATACATTGCTATTTCTCTCCCTCTCCCCTTCCCTTCTAAATATAAATAAATAAAATCTTTAAAAAAATAAAAATAAATGAAATGAAATGAAAATGTTTTAAAAACATATATAAATAAGTAAGTAAATAAATAAATAAATAAGTGCCTGCACTATTTTAAACCCACAGTTGAGAGTCCACAGGTACAGAGGACTGACTATGTGCATTGATCTATGCCAGTTTATACAAGGGACTTGAGCATCTGTGGGTTTCCCTCTCCACAGAGGATCTTGGAACCAACTCCTGTGGAAACCTAAAGACAACTTAAGTTTTTTAGAGAGTCAAATGTTACACATGAATTTTTTCTACATGAGGGGCTGGCAGCCCTAACCCCTGCATTGATCAATAGTCAACTGTTTTTATAAAAAGAACTGGGTACTGGGCTGTTTGGAGGGAGGAGACTGAGTCTATTCTCTTCACTGCTATATCCCCAGTGACAAGTACACTGCCCAACACGTAGTAGGTACTTCACTTGTGTTAAGTGAATGACTAAAATAATTATTATTGCTTGTATGTTCTCTGTGGAGAACAGTGACATGACCACAGTGACCATTGCTAGTGGAATAGAGGATGGAAGAGGCAGCTGGGAAATATGTTACAGGACCTTTGGAGGAGCTTTAGTTTCTAAAAGAAGGGGGGAATGAAACAAGTTTTATTGGGCATCTGTTTTGTGCCAAGACAAGTTCTTTCTTATGACAGCCCTGTGAAGTGGGTTTATGCCATAGACTAAGTGTTTGTGTCCTCTCAGAATTCCCTATGTTGAAACTTAATCAATCCCCAATATGATGGTATTTGGAGGTAGGGCATTTTGGAAGTGACTAGGTCATAAATGAGATGAGTGCCCTTAGGACGGAGACCCCAGAGAGCTCCATTGCCCTTCTACCCTGTGAGGACACAGTGAGAAGGTAGCTGTCTATGAACCAGGGCATGGGTTCTCAACCACACATGGAATCTGCCAGTGCCTTGATCTTGGACTTGAAGCTTCCAGAACTCCGAAGTCTAAATGTTGGTTGTTTAAGCTACCCAGTCTATGGTATTTTGTTATAGCAGCTTGAACAGACTAAGACAGTCTGTGTCCCCAATTCACATAGAGGAAAACTGAGGCTCAGAATCGAGGATGCCTATTCATGGATACATTGCTTGGGGCAGAGCTGGGGTCCAACACCAGGACTATCTAATTTGGTATACTCATTGTGCCCAGCCAAACTTCTTGAGGAGGTAGTGGCTTTTCCATCTCTAGAGACAAATCAACAGAACAGGAACATCAACCTCTCCAGATGGCCAAAAATTATACTCTCTCTTTGGGCTATTCCTACCACATTCATTATTAACTCTTCCACCTGGTATTCCATACTTTGGGGTTAGATCCAAGACCAGCCATCCATTTTCCCTTTCTGGGGCCCTAGATTCCTGCTGAAAAAACTTTCAGTTCCTCTAGGGACTCACATCCTCTTTCATTTCCTGATCTTTGCATGTGCTGATCCTTCTAAAGGAAACACTCCTTACTCTACCCCATTCCATCTCTGCTGCAACATATCATCCTTCAAAATGCAACCTTTTCCCTAGAATTGAATCTCCTTCTGGAAGCTCTGGAGGCATGGTTTCTGATATCACCAAGCAGATCTACAATTCTCAGCCATTGCTTCCTGAATGCCCCACAAATTTAATCCCAACATTATTAATCTGGAGATAGTATCAGAACTATTGGAAAAAAACACTCCCCCCCCCAAAAAAAACACCAAAATTCCCTAGCTGGTGTGCCTCAGTGGATTGAGTGCCAGCCTGAAAATCAAAGTGTTGCCAGTACAATTCCCAATCAGGGCACATGCCTAGATTGTGGGCCAGGTCCTCAGTTGGGGGCATGTGAGAGGCAACCTATAAATCTTTCTCTCACATCAATGTTTCTCTCCTTCTTTTTCTCCCTCCCTTCTCCTCTCTCTAAAAATAAATGAAAGCTTTAAAAATTGAACTGAGTGGATTTTAAAGGTTTTACTGGCTTTATTCAATGATTCATGAGCTTGACAACACTCAATCTATCATTAGAAAGGAGCTCTGAAGAGCTCTGCAAGGCAAGAGATTTTAGAGGCAGAAGGGAACAGAAACAAGGAAGTTGTACAAGGCAAAAAAAGTGGGTTGGTTATTGAGAAGTTACCTTCCCTATAGGGGATGGCTAATGCTGATCAAGCCACTTCTGGTGGAAATGCAGATTGGTGTAGCCACTGTGGAAAACAGTATGTAGATACCTCAAAAAAATTAAAAATGGATCAGCCTTTTGACCCAGTGATCCTGCTTCTGGAAATATATCTAAAAGAACACAAAATGTAAGAGGTGTTCAAAACTTGGGGTGCCCAGGATATAGGAAAAACTCCCACTAATATGGCTAGGGGAAGGGGAAGCCAAGAAGGGCCATTGAGAGTTACTTTGCATATCTAAAGAAATTGTCCATTGTTTTAGTAATGCTGAGTAACTGTGCCTGCTGTGCTTCCTGGGACCCAGGGAAATGGGTGTGAAACTGTCACAGGTGGGCACAGGTAGCCAGGTTCTTGGTGATCGGGACAAAGAATTGAACCAAACACCCAGAGTTTATAGCAGAGAACATGGGAGCAGGCCAACTCCAAGCAGAGATTGACCTCATGGGCTGGGGGGACTCTATTCTTGTAGGGCGGATCCTTCCTGGCTAGTTTGGCAGGATTTTCCTGTGACGAGTAGTTGTAAAGGTACTGCACATGCAGTCTCCCATGGTTTCCCAGATTGGCCACCAGAGAAGGGGGGTCCCACAATGTTACCTAGTTGATGCGCCCTTCTCCTGGGGTCCCCCTGTACTAGGTTCGCCTTTCCCTTCGCCAGAGAATTATAGCTCTCCATGTTAGAGATTGGTGAAAAGGAAAGGATTATTTATTCAAGTTATACAGACTTAAGAGTAATGACTTAATGTCTTCATCAAAATCCCAAAGTCCCTTAAAACACCCATAAATACACATAGTCCTTTCCCCCTTTGCCCAGTCCAAGGTACCATATCTCAGGATAAGAAATAGAAAGCCATGTGGTAGTTCTTTGCTAAAGCCGCATGGCGGTTCTCTGCAAAAGACACGTGGTGGTTCTCTGCTAAAGCTGCATGATGATTCTTCTCATAGCTGGGGGGGGTCCCCCCCACTCTGGCCAAAGCTGCGTGGTTCTCTCTCCTAAAGCTTCATGGTGATTCTCTGTCACATGGCTGCAGGAGTCCCCATTCTGGCCAAAAGCGCGTGGTTCTCTTCTCAATGGCTGCAGTGTCTGCGTTTAAATACCAGCGTCTTCCTCTGCAGTCCCATTTCCGACTCCTCCCACAATCAGCTACACCTGCCAGGCCTCCCATGTCCTCCCAGCTTTACTGGGCTGCCATAGTGAGTCTGGGCAGGTGTGGCCCCATGGTGTGGAGCCAATCGTCTCCAAGCTCTCATGCAGGCACTGTAAGGGGGGGCGGGGCGGGGGAGTTGCCTTCCAGTTACATCTTGAATGGAAGTCACTCTCTTCTCCCTGGCTCAAATCATGGCCACAGCCATTTAACATATCTATGAAACCAGTTAAAGGTTATAGATAAGTTAAATGACCATTCTAGAAGTTATCTGCAAAACTGTTGCTATGCAAAACAACTCAATGGCCCTGCTCCATGTATCCCATCCCCCACAGCTCAGACTTGTGGGGGTGAGGACATCCCATATTTTTAATATTTCCCAGACACCCTGAGTTTTGGACCCCATTGCCAATTCTTCTTTTGGGCCCCCCTGGCTGCACCCTCCTACACTTTTCATAACACTCTGGCATTGGGAGTAATGGTTTTTTGGTGGTGGGCAATAGAACCCAGAGGAATATAACCAGAGAGGTTCTGTTTCAAAAATACTGATTCAAAAGAACATAAGCACCCCTATGTTCATTGTAGCATTATTTACAATTGCCAAGATATGGAAAGAGCCCAATTGTCCATCAGTAGATGAGTGGATAAAACAACTATGAGGCACTTACACAATGGAATGCTACTCAGCTATAAAAAAAGAAGAAAATTTTAGCCTTTGCAACAGCATGGATGGACCTGGAGAACATTGTGCTAAGTGAAATAAACCAATTAGAGAAACACAAATACCATATGAGTTCACTCTATGTGGAATTTAATGAACAAAATGAACTAACAAGCAAAATAGAGACAGACTCATAGGAAGTAGGATGACATCTAAGGGGAGGATTGTAAGAGGTGGAAGGATTGAGTAAAAAGGAAAAAGGACTCTTGGACATGGACAACAGTGTGGTGCTAGTAGGGGTGGAGGGAGTATAAGGGAACTAAATGGTAATGGAAAAAATAAAATTAAAAAACTCAAAAAGAAAAACAAAGATTCCATTTCTGGGAGAGCCAAAGCTATCATTAATTTAAGTCTCAGTTTGGTGACATAAGGCCTAGCATAAGTGACTCCATTTTTGGGAGTGTTGCCTTGTCTTTAACAGATCTCACAGATTAAGGGCTCAGTCCCACAAGACTGTCCCCAACTTCAGACACCAATTGCAAGTCCAGACCACCCATATTTCTGACAGAGTGGCTATAAATCAGGTATTCTTATGATACTCAACTCAGTTCAATAATTTGTAAGAACAATTCTCAAAACTCAAGGAAACATTCACTAAACTTACATTTACTGGTTTATTATAAAGGGCATGCTAAAGAATACAGATGAAAAGCAAGATGAAGAGGTACATAGGGTGAGGTCCAGAGGAGTCCCAGCCACAAGAGCTCTGTGTCCAGGAAACAGCGGTGCACCACCCTGTTCATTGCCAACCAGCTCATCAACTCATTGTTCAAAATTTTTAGAGTTTAACCTCCAGCACTCTAATCACTTGACCTGAGGCAATAAAGGGGCCCTACTCTAAGCCCTCTCATTATGATAAACTTTGGTGTGATCAAAAGAGCCTTCTTATGAATAACAAAAGACACTCTATCACTCAGGTACGTACAAGGGTTTCAGAAGCTCAATGCCAGGAACTGAACACAAAGATCAAATAATGTATTTTTTTAAGATTTTTATTTATTTATTTTTAGAGAGGAGAAGGGAGGAAGAAAGGGAGAGAGAGAAACATCAATGTGTGGTTGCCTCTCATGTGGCCCCCACTGGGGACCTGGCCCGCAACCCAGGCATGTGCCCTGACTGGGAATCGAACCTGCAACCCTTTGGTTGTATATTTCTTATTCTTTCACAAAAACTATCCTAGATCTCCTCCACACTGGATCAGTGACTCATCTGGGCTCCCCTAACCCCTTCTTTACATGGCATACAGAAACCACATGCTTTACATCTGTCTTGCCTTCTAAACTATGAATTCCACATGAGTAGACTGAGTTCAACAAATGTCTAGTGAACAAATGAAGTGAGTGAGCAAATGTTAGCTCATCCCACTGCCCAGTTTAACTTCTGCATCACACACAGTCACACCTTTATACCACCTCCTCCAGGAAGCCTTCCTTCCCAAACTTGTCAGGCTGCACAGACTTTGTCACACTTTGTAAGCTTTTTTAAAATTTAAATTATTTTATTGTTGTTCAATTACAGTTGTCCATATTTGCTCCCCACCCCTCCTTCCCACCCCCTCCAAACCCACCTTTTTCCCTTGCTTCTACCCTCCTCCTTGGTTTTGTCCACATGTCCTTTCTAGTAGTTCCTGAAAACCCTTTTCCCCACTGTCCCCTCCCCACTCCCCTTTGACTATTGTTAGAGTGTTCTTAATTTCAGTGACTTTCATTCCATTTTGTTTGCTTTTTTCTTTCATCAGTTATGTTCCAGTTAAAGGTGAGATAATATGCTATTTGTCCCTCACCGCCTGGTTTATTTCACTTAACATAATGCTCTCCAGTTCCATCCATGCTGTCGCAAAGGGTATAAGCTCCTTCTTTCTTTCTGCTGCATAGAATTCCATTGTGTAAATGTACCATAGCTTTTTGATCCACTCACTTGCTGATGGACACTTAGGTTGCTTCCAGCACTTGGCTATGATAAATTGTGCTTCTATGAACATTGGTGTGCATAGGCTCTCTTAGGTTGGTGTTTCAGGGCTCTTGGGGTATAATCCCAGCAATGGAATGGCTGGGTCAAAAAGCCTTTCTATTTTTAGTTTTCTGGGAAAATTCCATACTGTTTTCCACAGTGGCTGCACCAGGCTGCATCCCCACCAACAGTGCACTAAGGTTCCCTCTTCACTGCATCTTCTCTAACACTTGTTTATTTGTTTATGTTGGCCATTCTGGTGTGAGGTGGTATTTCATTGTGGTTTTAATTTGCTTCTCTCTGATGGCTAGTGATGCCAAGCATCTTTTCATGCATCTCTGGGCCCTCTGTATGCCCTCCTTGGAGAAATGTCTGTTCAAGTCTTTTGCCCATCTTTTCATTGGTTTTGGGGGTTTTTTTGTCTTCCTGGAGTGGAGTTGTGTGAGTTCTTCATATATTTTGGAGTTAAAGCCCATGTCCGAGGTGTCATTGGCAAATATGTTTTCCCATACGATTGGCTCTCTTTTCATTTTAATACTGTTTTCTTTAGCCATGCAGAAGCTTTTTAATTTGATGAGGTCCCATTTGTTTATTCTTTCCTTTATGTCCCTTGCTTTTGGGGACATATCCCTGAAGATGTTGCTGCATAGAACGTCTAAGATTTTCCTCTGAATGTTTTATTCTAGAATATTTATGGTGTTACAACTTACATTTAAGTCTTTTATCCACTTTGAATTTACTTTTATGTATGGTGTAATTTGGTGATCAAGTTGCATTTTTTTTTGCATGTAGCTGTCCAGTTCTCCCAACACCATTTGTTGAAGAGGCTATTTTTGCTCCATTTTATGCTTCTTCCCCCTTTGTCAAATATTAATTGACCATAGAGACTTGGGTTTATTTCTGGGCTCTCTGTTCTGTTCCATTGGTCTATGTGCCTGCTTGTATGCCAGTACCAGGCTGTTTTGATTTACAGTGGTGTTGTAATACAGTTTGATATCAGGTATTGTGATCCCTCCTGCTTTGTTCTTCTTTCTTAAAATTGCTGCAGGTATTCAGGATTGTTTATGGTTCCATATAAATTTCTGAAATGTTTGTTCTATATCTGTGAAATATGTCATGGATACTTTAATAGAGATTGCATTGAATCTATAAGTCACTTTGGGTAGTATAGCCATTTTGATGATGTTAATTCTTCCAATCCATGAGTATGGTACATGCTTCCATTTGTTTGTGTCTTCCTTAATTTCTTTCTTCAGTGTTGTATAGTTCTCTGAGTACAGGTCTTTTACCTCCTTGGTTAGGTTTATTCCTAGGTACTTTATTTTTCTTGTTGCTATATCAAATGGGATTTTTTTCCTGATTTCTCTTTTTGATGTTTCATTGTTGGTGTACAAAAATGCCTTTGATTTCTGAATATTGACTTTGTAACCAGCTATTTTGCTGTATTCATTCATTAGGTCAAGTCATTTTTCAGTGGAGTCTATAGGATTTTCTATGTACACTATCATGTCATCTCCAAACCGTGACAATTTTATTTCTTCCTTTCCAATCTGGATGCCTTTTATTTCTTTTTCTTATCTGATTGCTGTGACTAGGACTTCCAGTACTATGTTGAATAGGAGTGTGAAAGTGGGCATCCTTGTTTTGTTCCTGATCTTAGTGGAAAAGCTCTAAGTTTTTGTCCATTGAGTATGATGTTGGCTGTAGGTCTGTCATATATGGCCTTTATTATGTTGAGAAATGCTCTCTCTATTCCCACTTTGCTTAGTGCTTTATCATAAATGGGTGCTATACCTTATCAAATGCTTTTTCCACATCTATTGATATGATCATGTGATTTTTGCCTTTCATTTTGTTTATGTAGTGTGTTATGTTTATTGATTTGGGAATATTTTATCATCCTTGTATCCCTGGGATGAATCCCACTTGATCATGGTGTATGAACTTTTTAACATTACTGGATGTGGTTGGACAATATTTGGTTGAGGACTTTGGTGTCTTTGCACATCAGCAATATTGGCCTGAAATTTTATTTCTTTGTTATGTCCTTTTCTGGTTTGGGGATTAGGATGATGTTGGCTTCATAAAGAGAGTTTGGGAGTCTTCCATCTTCTTGTATTTTTAAAAAATATATTGTATTGATTATGCCATTACAGTTGTCCTATTCCCCACTTCACTCCATTCCAGCCTGCACACTCCTCCCCCATCATTCCCCCCCTTTTGTTCATGTCCATGTGTCACAAGTTCTTTAGATTTTGTATTTCCTATAGTATTCCTGCCCTCCCCCCTATTTTCTACCTACCGTCCACGCTACCTATTCTCTGTACCTTCTCTCTCCTTCTCCTCCTCCCACTCCTCTGTTGCTAACCCTCCATGTGATCTCCATCTTTATGGTTCCAATCCTGATCTAGCTGTCCTCTTAGTTTTCTTTTATTTTAGGTGTGGTTGTTAATAACTGTGAGTTTGCTATCCTTTCACTGTTCATATTTTTTATCTTCTTTTTCTTAGATAAGTCCCTTTAGCATTTCATATAATAAGGGCTTGGTGATGATGAACTCCTTGAATTTGACCTTCTCTGAGAAGCACTTTATCTGCCCTTCCATTCTAAATGAAAGCTTTGCTGGACAGAGCAATCTTGGATGTAGGTCTTTGGATTTCATGACTTGGAATACTTCTTTCCAGCCCCTTCTTGGCTGTAAGGTCTCTTTTGAGAAATCTGCTGACAGTCTGATGGGAATTCCTTTGTAGGTGACTGTCCCCTTATCTCTTGCTGCTTCTAGGATTCTCTCCTTCATTTTAATCTTGGCTAATGTAATGATGATGTGCCTTGGGGTGTTCCTTCTTGGGTCCAACTTGTTTGGGACTCTCTGAGCTTCCTGGATTTCCTGGAAGTCTATTTCCTTTGCCAGACTGGGGAAGTTCTCCTTTACTATTTGTTTAAATAAGTTTTCCACTTCTTGCTCTTCCTCTTCCCCTTCTGGTACCCCTATAATTAGGATGTTGGAATGTTTAAAGATGTCCTGGAGGTTCCTAAGCCTCTCTTCATTTTTTTTGAGTTCTTGTTTCTTCCTTCTTTTCTGTTTGGTTGTTACTTTCTTCCTTCGGGTCACTCCCTTGATTTGAGTCCCAGTTTCCTTTCCATCACTATTGGTTTCCTGTGCATTTCCCTTAATTTCAATTAGTTTATCCTTCATATTTTCCTCTAATTTGTGGCTAAAATCAACCAATTCTGTGAGCATCCCGATCACCAATATTTTGAACTGTGCATCTGTAAGGTTGGCCATTTCTTGGTCACTTAGATTTATAGGCTCTGGGGCTTTGAGCTGTTCTTGAGTCATAATGTTTTGGTCTGTTCGCACCTATTATGTATGAGGGGTGGAGCCTTAGGTGTTCATCAGGGCGGGGCAACCCAGTTGCTGGGTGTGACGCTGTACCAGTCTGGCTGAGTGGTTCATTTTTGCCGGACTTCCATACAGTTCAATTTTCACTGTTTTGGCTGTTTTTATTTCTAAAACTTTGCTGTCTTTAAATTTAGTTGTGTGAGGGGGCACAGTGTTTCCACGTATGCATCCATCTTGGCCGGAAGTCCCTGAATTTTTTGAAGTAATCTGTGGAGAATGGGGGTTAGCTCTTCCTTAAATGCTTTGTAAAATTCTCCTATGAAACCGTCTGGTCCAGGGCTTTTGTGTGTCACAAGCTTCTTAATTATTGTTGCAATTCATCAGGTGCTATTGGTCTGCTCAGGCTTTCTGCTTCTTCTTTACTGAGTTTTGGTAATTAATATTTTTCTAGAAATTTATCCATTTCACCTAGGTTTTCAAATATCATGGCACATAGTTCTTTATAGTAATTTCTTACAATCCTTTGTATTTCTATGGTATTAGTTGTAATCTCTCTTCTTTCATTTCTGATTGTGTTTATTTGGGTCCCCTCTCTTCTTTTCTTGATGAGCCTACTTAAAGGCTTGTCGACTTTGTTTATCTTTTCAGAGAACCAGCTCCTGGATTCATTGATCCTTAGAATTGTGCTTTTAGTCTCTATGTCATTTAATTCTTCTCTGATCTTGGTTATTTCCTCCCTTCTACTTACTCTGGGCTGTCTTTGTTCTTGTTCCTCGAGTTCTTGTAGATGTAGGATTAGGCTGTTTATTTGAAATGTTTGTATCTTTTTTAGGTAGGCTTGTATTAATACAAACTTCCCTCTTAGGACTGCCGTCATTGTGTCCCATAAGTTTTGGACTATTGTGAGTTCATTTTCATTTGTTTCCAGAAACTTTTTAATTTCTTCTCTATTTCATTCTTGACCCATTTATTGTTTAATAGCATGCTATTCAATCTCCATGATTTTGACAGTTTGAGGGTTTTTTCCTTGAGGTTGGTTTCCAGTTTCAGTCCCTTGTGGTCAGAGAAAATGCTTGATACGATTTCAATTTTCTTGAATTTGTTGAGGTTTGTTTTGTGTCCTATCATGTGGTCTATCTTTGAAAATGTTCCATGTGCATTTGAAAAGAATGTGTATTTTGCTTCTTTGGGATGAAGGGCTCTATATATATCAGTTAAGTCCATTTCATCTAGGGCATTGTTCAAAACCATAATATCTTTGTTGATATTTTGTTTGGAAGATCTGTCCATCTTCCAAACAAAGTGGTGTGTTAAAATCTCCTACTATAATTGCATTGCTGTCAATATCTTTCTTGAAGTCCTCCTAGATTTTCTTTATGTATTTGGGTGCTCCTATGTTGGGTGCATATATATTTACAATGTTTATGTCTTCTTGATGGATCCTTCTCTTGAGTTTTATGAAATGACCTTATGGATCTCTTTTTATGGTTCTTTTTTTGAAGTCTATTTTGTCTGATATGAGTATTGCTACTCCAGCTTTTATTTTCTTCCCATTTGCTTAGAATATTTGTTTCCAACCCTTCACTTTCAATCTGTGTAGGTATTTTATTCTGGGGTAGGTGTCCTGTAGGCAGCATATGTGTGGGTCATATTTTCTTATCCATTCTGCTATTCTGTGTCTTTTGGTTGGGGCATTTAATCCATTCATATTTAAGGTTATTACTGATAGGTACTTATTCATTGCCATTTTTTCATACCTGTGTTCCTCTCTCTTTCACTGTTTTTCTTCCCGTTCTTAAAGAGGTCCCTTTATTATTTCCTGCAGAGCTGGTTTGGAGGAGGTCTATTATTCAAGGCTTCTTTTGTCCATGAAGCTCCTTATTTGGCCTTCCATTTTGGTTGAGAGCCAGATAAAGTAGTCTTGGTTGCAGGTCTCTAGTTTTCATTACTTGGAATATTTCTTGCCATTTCCTCTGGCTTGGAACAGTTCTATTGAGAAGTCAGCTGCTAGTCTTTCTGAGCTCCCTTGTATGTTACTTCTTGTTTTCCCCTTGCTGCCTTTAAGATTTTCTCTTTATCTTGGAATTTTGCCATTTTAATTATGATGTATTTTGAAGTGGACCTCTTTGGGTTCCTCTTGATTGGGACTCTCTGTGTTTCCTGAATTTGTGTGAACTTTTCTCTCATCAAATTCAGAAAGTTTTCCATCATTACTTTTCAAACAGGTTGTCTAGCCCTTGCTCTTCTTCTCCTTCTAGTATCTGTATTATATAGTTATTATTACATTTCATGTTGTCCCACATTCCCCTTAATTCATCTTCATTCTTTCTGGGCCTCTTTTCTTTGTCTTGCTCATTCTGGGTGTCTTTTTCTACCTTGTCCTCCAGCTCACTGATTTGATCTTCTGCTTCATTGAGCCTGCTTTTGATTTCTTCTACTGTGTTCTTCAGTTCAGACATTGTTTTTTTCATTTCCTCTTGATCCTTGTTGACAGTTTCTATTTCCTTTTTTATGTTGATATAGCTTGCAGTGAGTTCATTGTAGTTTCCCTGTAGTTTTCGGTAATTCTCTGTGATCTCATTGAGCTTCCTGTTAACCATTGCTTTGAACTCAATATCTGATGGTTGACTTGCCTCTATTTCATTTAGCATTCTTTCTGAGACTTCCTCCTTTCCTTTCACTTGGGAATTGCTTCTTCATCTTCCCATTGTTTGTGAGACTCTTCTTGTTAGCCTGTGCTTCTTAAATTTATCCATTCTGGCTCCCTGGGTTTGTGGTGTGAACTTCTATGGTAGAATACCTATGAGATTCATTGGTGATGTCTCCTTGATCTCCTGAGCTCACTGGTCTTGGGCTGGCTCTATGTATGTCTTTGGGTTTTGATTGCTGTTGGATCTTTCTTTGGTGGGTCCTTCCAACAAGCTGGTTAACTGAGGGTCACTCTGTCTACCACCTCCTGTAGTCTGTTGTGCAGGTGTGGGCAGATTGTATTGAAGTTGGTTCTTCTGTGTGTACAAGGTTTTGAGGATTCTCTCTTGCTCTTGTTTGGTCATTTGTTCCGGGTAATTTCTGTACTATTTAGTTGTATTTTCAGATAGGTCCTGGGTTGAGTTAGTGTGGTTCCCACTCCTTCCTTCACCTTCTTCTGTTGTTATCTGTTGGTGGTTCCTTTGTTGGTGGGTTTCCTCTTCCAGCAGGTATCATGGTGTTCACAGCTTCCACCTACTCTTTTTTGTGATCAGTTGGAGGGGTGCCACGTCCAGCTCCACCAACCATGCTGTCTGACAAAGTCCGAGCATGGGGAGGACAACTTCAAAGAAGCATGTTCCGGCCTGGCGGATGTGGCATGAATGGATATGTGGTGTTGATTTTAATCTTGCTGTCTCTTGGTATTCTAACTTTTACCTTTCTGATAATTTGGAATCTCCTAGAAATGCTGACCATTCTCAAAGTTGAACAGCAACTAGGTCAGGTTGAGAACAATATCACCTTGGCCTTTCCCCAAAATAACACCTCCTCTGAGACCCCAAAGGAGAAAGGGCCCATGATGTCCAGTGAATTCAGGGGAAATAACACTTCCTTCCCTGACCTAATTAAGCAACTGTAGGATAAGATGATATCAGCTAGTAGGGGGCCTGGAATACCCAAGGCAGCCCCTTTAAGTAAGTCCCGAGGCAAATACCCTCTAGTGAAATAGCCCCTGAATGTCTAAAGTTGTTGGAATAACAGCCCCTCCTTTACCTTGAATAGGAATATATATCTATTAGAATTAGACAGGCAAAGAAACAGGAGAAGCTAGTTAGCTATTAAGCATGTAGAAAACAGTTACTAGGGAGACAGAGTTTATAGTACACAGAGAAATATGTTATACAGAAAGATAGATAGCTAAGTTAGACATCACAAAGGCTTATGAGTTTCCTAACCTCTGCTCAATCTAGCGTATCTTTTTGCCCCATGTTGAGTTCTAAGACCTTTAATAAACAATAAGATATTCAAACTCTGTACATAGAGCTATTTCAAATTTTCTGATTAATGGTTCTCCTGGTCAAAATAACATTTGTTTAACATAACTGAAACCATGGGAACTTTTGTACTTTTCCTGGTTACCTTTGTATTGGTTTTTTCTGCTTAACTGATCATGCTATGCACCTGTAAATATTAATCACTACCAAAAATGAAAATATAAAAACCTGCTTGTACTTGCAATAAACGGAACAGAGCTTCACTGTCCTTTGAGGCGTGTTGTCGTCTGTTACCCATCGCCAATGCCTTACCCACCTTTCAGGAATCCCTGGACCCTGCTGCGGCCAGACCGGGGCAGAGGGGGAAGGCAAAATGGTTTAAGCCAGCAAGTGTGTATTCTATAATATTTACAGTACCAAACCATAGAGAAGAGATAGGAGATCCTTTTGATATGTATAGAATTATGAAATATACATGATATTTCACCCACTTAGCCACTTTTTAAGAAGGGTGGAAAGGAGATAAGACTCTTGTTGGGGGGGAGAATTGTGTGTTGAATCTAGAAAGCAGTGAGCTTGTGGTAGATCAGATTATGAGGTGAAGTAAGAGTAAAGGATAGAAAACAGGTGTCGTGTGTGTGAGAGTAGAGTTAACCACACAGTAATAGAGTTCAGGAAACCTTAAGGTGGGCCAAGATATAGAGTGGTGTTGTGTAGTATTTACAATTGTATGAAATAGCTATTACTTACAACAATAATGGAGCAAAATCACATGACAGAATCTATGTGACCTGGATAACCAGAATAGGAAGTATAGGAAGTAATGTGCTAATAGAACACAAGCAAAGTCAAAGACAGTAAATTAATAATACACTATGAAAGAGAACTGAGAGAAACTGTAGGGGACTGTTTCACGTGTCGTGGAAATGTAGTACAGCCCTCATGTGGAAAAACCAGTGCAGTATGAGTTGGCACACAGGACCATGCCCATGGATAGGTTTTCCCACAGGGAATCAGGCCTGCATTGTACCTAGGCTGCTATGAGGCTTGCTTTTGCCAAAACTCCCTTCCCCTGGATTGAAGCAGAAAGGGCTTACAGCAACTTTCTAAAATCTGGGCTAAACCTCCCAAGTATGGGGTGTTAACAATCCAACCACTTTTCCCTTTACATTTGCAAATACCCTTCTTCTTTGATGTAATTAGCAATATCCTCTCCTTTGCTGTCTGTAAAAGGTAACCACCTAATGTGAACCTGTGCCTAGTAAATGAGGACCACCCTCCATGTAATATACCCAGGAAAACAATAAAAGCCTGCCCAGGCAAGGATTGGGGCACTCTCTTTCTGACTTAGAGAGAGGCCATGCCATCCCTTTTTTTCCACAGGATTCCTGTAGTCCTTGTGTATTTGTTCACGAGCAGCTAGAACATACATGGATCCTTCCGGCCAGGATCTGCCACAGGAAACCAGTCAGACAATGCAATTTAAACAGCCAAGCAAAGAAGACTAAACAGAAAGAAGAGGAATACAAAAACACTAATAAAATAAAAGATGTAAGAATAATGAAAAATAATAATACAAATACATAATAACTTGCAAGTTCTCTGTAGTAGCAAAGTGAAATTTGTCTCACTGTCTCAGCTGTTAGGGTGCCCCCTCTTTGGGTCCAACTCTGGTCTTTTCACAGTTCCAGGTTTTTTTGTCTCTTGTGGGAATTATTTTTTAAAAAAGAAGGAAGGAAGAAGATATGAAAAAGGAAAGAAAGGAATAAGGAATAAAACAAGAAAGAAGGAAAGAGAGGAAGAAGGAGTTAAAAGATAAAAATAATAATAATAAATAAATAAATAAATAATTGCTTTTTTAAAAAAAGCCTCCTGCTAGCATCAAACTGGCCAAGCTAGTTTTGCTGTTCTTCCTGGCTGCAGCAGGCTGAGGGGTGATTGGTTTTGCTTTTATTCCTTCTAGATTGGCAGTCACTCACCCTCCAACCCAGATCCCAAGCAACCTCTGGTCCCACAGGTTCAGGTGAAAACTCTCCCTGGGGCTATGGGTGTGAGCACAGGGGACCTTCCTCAGGGTGCACTCTCCCAGGTTGCAGGCGTGTACGCGTGTCCTGGCCGCCTCAGGGCCACACTCTGTAAGCTTTGATTTGGCAGCAGGAGGTTTTCCCCAAAGATGGACTCCAGGTCATACCCCACTTACCTCCCCAATTTTCTTAGAAAAACGCCACCTGCTGTTTTAGAGGAATGTCTCTCCTACTTTGAAATGTGGGCCAGGCTGGACTGGCCACTCAGAAACTTGCCCACAGAAGAATTCCAGAACCTCAGCTAACATCCACAGACCAGAAGGAGATCCCTATAGACTGAGGGCAGGAATCAATAATCAGGCAGCCTGGCCCTGACCAGTGTGGCTCAGTGGTTGGGTGCCATCCAACAAAGCAAAAGATCACACTTTGATCCCAGGCACATGCCTGAGCTGCAGGTTTGGTCCCCAGTTGGGGTGCATAGACAACTGATGTTTCTCACTCACATTGATGTTTCTCTCCCTCTCTTTTCCCCTTCCCTAAAAATAAATAAAATTTTTTTAAAAAATCATCCCTGGCTGGTGTGGCTCAGTGAATTGAGCACCAGCCTGCAAACCAAAGGGCAGTAGGTTTGATCCCCAGTCAGGGCATGTGCCTGCCTGGGTTTCAGGCTAGGTCCCCAGTGGGGGGCACATGAGAGGCAACTACACATTGATGTTTTTCTCCCTCTCTTTCCCCCTCCCTCACCCTCTGTTGAAAAAATAAATAAATAAAATCTTTTTTAAAAAATTGTCCCATGCTGGTTACTTGGCCCTTACCACATCCTGATGTCACCCTTGCCCTCCTGAGTCAACACCCTGCATCTCATCTCCAACCATGTCCATGGGATCTGTAACCCCCTCCTAGACCTACTCAGAAATCAGGGGACAATGTCCATAAATTAATTTCAGCCTTAAGCTCACCAATTTTAAAGTCACCTTTAACTTTGTTGGGACTATAGAATGCCCAACACATAGGACTTTCAGCCAAGATGGAGACGTAGGTGGAAACACTGTGCCTCTTCGCACAACTAAGTTTAAAGACAACTAAGTTTAAAGAGATTTTAGTAACAAAAACGCAGCCAAAACACAGAAAATTGAACTGTACGAAAGTCCAACAACAACGAAGCATTCAGCCAGACCAGTAAGAGGGGCGGGGTCAGTGGCTGAGTGGGGTTGGGCAGAAAAGATTGTTTGGTACTGACTCAGGAGCATAGACTGCGGTGGTTGGCAGATCCCAGGCGTGGGGTGGCAACGGGTGGACCCAGTGAGAGCGCAGGGCAGCTGGCTGACAGTGGTCACACATTTGTGCGCAAATAAACCAAGCAAAAGAGCGAACAGTGAGACAGACTGCTCAGGCTAGGGCCCCAGCGATGGGAATTAGAGCCTGAAAGCACCAATTGGAAAGACTTTCAGGGTCTAGGTGCCAGTAGAGGCTCCCAGGCTCACAGAGAGTTCGTTGGAGAGACCCACGGGGTCCTGGAGGATACACAAGCCCACACACCCAGGAACCAACACCAGAAGGGCCCAATTTGCTTGTAGGAAGCCGCAGAGGGGACAGAATTCTGAGAGAGAGCAGAGCAAAGTGCCATTTTTTCCCTCTCTGACCCCGCCCCCAAGGACAGCACCACAACCCAGCAACTGGGTCACCCTGCCCTGGTGAACACCTAAGGCTCCGCCCCTCATACATAACAGGTGCGAACATACCAAAACATTATGGCTCAAGAACAGCTCAAAGCCCCAGAGCCAATACTTCTAAGCAACCAAGAAATAGCCAACCTTTCAGATGCACAGTTCAAAATATTGGTGATCGGGATGCTCACAGAATTGGTTGATTTTAGTCACAAATTGGAGGAACATATGAAGGATAAACTAATTGAAATTAAGGGAAATGCACAGGAAACCAATAGTGATGGAAAGGAAACTGGGACTCAAATCAAGGGAGTGGACCAGAAGGAAGAACAAAACATCCAACCAGAAAATAGTAAAGAAACAAGAATTCAAAAAAATGAGCAGAGGCTTAGGAACCTCCAGGACATCTTTAAACATTCCAACATGCGAATTATAGGGGTACCAGAAGGGGAAAAGAAATAGCCACGAGTGGAAAACATATTTGAACAAATAATAAAGGAGAACTTCCTCAATCTGACAAAGGAAATAGACTTCCAGGAAATCCAGGAAGTTCAGAGAGTCCCAAACAAGTTGGACCCAAGAAGGAACACCCCAAGGCACATCATAATTACATTAGCCAAGATTAAAATGAAGGAAAGAATCCTAGAAGCAGCAAGGGATAAGGGGACAGTCACCTACAAAGGAATTCCCATCAGACTGTCAGCAGATTTCTCAAAAGAGACCTTACAGCCAAGAAGGGGCTGGAAAGAAGTATTCCAAGTCATGAAATCCAAAGACCTACATCCAAGATTGCTCTGTCCAGCAAAGCTTTCATTTAGAATGGAAGGGCAGATAAAGTGCTTCTCAGAGAAGGTCAAATTCAAGGAGTTCATCATCACCAAGCCCTTATTATATGAAATGCTAAAGGGACTTATCTAAGAAAAAGAAGATAAAAAATATGAACAGTGAAAGGACAGCAAACTCACAGTTATTAACAACCACACCTAAAACAAAAGCAAACTAAGAGGACAGCTAGATCAGGAGTGGAATCATAGAAATGGAAATCACATGGAGGGTTAGCAACAGGGGAGTGGGAGGAGAAGGGGGCAGAAGGTACAGAGAATAAGTAGCATAGACAGTAGATCAAAAATAGACGGGGGGAGAGCAAGAATACTATGGGAAATATAGAATCTAAAGAACTTGTGACACATGGACATGAATGAAAGGGGGGGAATGGTGGGGGAGGGGTGTGCAGGGTGGAGGGGAATGAAGGGGGGAATAGGACAACTGTAATGGCATAATCAATAAAATATATTTTTTTAAAAAAGAATGCCCAAATAAGTTGACTTTTAAGCACTTTATCTTTTTAAGATTTTATTTATTTATTTTTAGAGAGAGGGGAAGGGAAGGAGAAAAAGAGGGAGAGAAACATGGATGAAATACTGATTGGTTTCCTCTCACACACACCCAACTGGGGACCTGCCTGCAACCCAACTATGTGCCCCGACTGGGAATCGAATTAGAGATCTCTTGGTTAGCCAGATAACACTCAACCCACTGAGCTACTCTAGTCGGGTCCATAGCTGAGATTTAAAGGAGAGACATAAAGATCTATTCTTTCAAGAAAGAAAGGAAGGAAGGAAGGAAGGAAGGGAGGAAGGAAGGGAGGGAGGGAGAGAGGAAAAAAGATGAAGGAGAAGCTTGTGAGGGAGACAGAATGTATTATATGTATTTTTACCATCAGAGTTTTTAGAAATAATGTTTTGAGGCTTTTCTTAATAGTTCCAGAATTTTCATAGCTACAATGTAGATAAAGAGAGAGAAAGACACATACAGAGACAGAGGGAGAGTAGAGAGCAGCAGAGAGTGCAGACAGAGACAAAATGTAGATGGGACAGAGTGTAGAAAGGCAGAGGTTGATGGACAGGGACAGGGAGCAAAGAAGTGTCAGCCATTGCTCCCCAAACCAAACAGAACTCCCTTCTATTTAGAAGGTTGAGAGCTAGACTTTAGAAGGTCCTGGAATGCCCATTCTGGGTCCCAGCCCTCCTGTTCTCAATTTTCAGCCCCCATTCTGAATTTATGATGTCACCCTCTTGTGACAGGGTGCTTCCCTGCCCCACCCCGTAGGACCCATCTCTGCAACGTGGGGTGGGTACTTGCCTGTTTTGCTAAGTCTTGTAGGCTGTCAGTCATTGTCCCTACAAGGCCTGAGCCTTGGGCGCACCATTCATTTAGTCATTCGTTCAGCAAACATTTATAAGCAGTCCTATGTGCGGGGCCTCTACTCAACAATGCTGGGAATCCCTCCAGACCTGAATTAGGCTTACCCCACCACAGCCATCAGGGGTGGAGAATGGGAGGGAGGGCCGTGTAAGCAGCGATAACACAGTCTGATCAGAGCTTTAATGAGGAAACATAAGGTACTGTGAGTCCCAGAGAAGATCCGGACAAGACAGACTAGGGGAAGGGACCGGCCAGAGTCTTCGGTGTGATCTCCATCACCAATAGCCCTACCTCCAGCAGTGCCCGGCTCAAAGAAGAGGCGTCCCTCATCTCCACCTTCAGCCTTAGGGATTTCTGGCCACGCCCTTTACCAGACCCAATCATTGGTCGCTCCCTTATCTGGCCCCGCCCCACCGCTGTCTAGGTCTCGCCCCCTAAGCCCCTCTCCTACGTCAGTCAATATAGGTTTCAAGCTAACCGCACACCAATATCAAGCTCCCATTGGCTACAGAGTGTTACTTCACCGCCCTCCTTCAGTTGTCAATCTTCTTTATAGACTCCCCCAACAGTTGTCACAGCTTGGTTTGAGGGGCAGATGATAATGAACATCTCAGGATGTCTCGTTATAGGGCAGAGAGCCCGGCTATAGGCGGGTCTTAGGGCCAAAAGCTTCTTGCCTCAGTCTGGGGTTCCTCAAGGCCGCAGCCTTCTCTCAGGGACACACCCCTCTTTCCTCCTTATTGGTCTCTCCAGGTGGTAAATCAACAGGATTCCATATTTTGATAGGCAAAAGAACCCGTCCTTCACTGCTTTCCTAATTTCAATTCGCTTTTCTCTTTGGAGGAGGCAATCTTCTGGCCGTAGCCAGAATACTGTTCACGGAATGGCCACGGACTGGCCAAACATCCCGTCACTCCTGCCTTGTGGGCGGAGCCAGGGTAACTAGGGGCGGTGAATTGGCTGACTGGGCCTCGGAGGCGGGGCAGAGGCTCCTGTCAGCCGGTGAAATGGCAGCGGCTGAGCGGTCGGCCGCAGCGGTCCCGGGGGGCGGCTGAGGGGGCCGGGCCCGTGCTGCGGTGCTAGCGGCGCGACGGGGATCCGGCGGCGCAGCCCGGGACTGCGAGGGTCGGCACTACGATGGCGGCACGCTCAGCGCAGGTAGGGAGGCGGCGTGGGCCAGGCGTCCTGGTGCCTTCTCAGGCCGGCGACTCCGCGCTGTGGCCCACGGGGGCCGGGCAAGACAGGGAGTCGGGCGTCTTCCTCCCGGAACCCGCGCTGGGAGCCCCCTGCACTCCCAGCGCGGACTCTGGCCGTCAGCCTCGGGCTCCGACCTCCGCCCACCCTTGTTCCTGACGCCTCCCGACTTCTCAGGGCCCTTCCCCGGACCCTCCCGAGAGTCCCCCCACCCCCACCCGTCCCTCCCGAGGGGTGCCCTCAGGGCAAGGACCTTCGCCCACCTTCTTTACTGACCCTCAGGACCCCTCCTGGGACCCTTGAGGACCGCCCCCATCCCCTATCTCGCAGACCTGCCCCCGCAGGCCCAGGACAACACCACCCCTTCTGATCCCTTAGGATCCCTCCCATCTGCAGAACCCTTGCCACCGCGTCCCTCCTCTCATTCCCCATCCTATCGGCCTACACCTGCCCCCACCCCCAAGGATACCAGCCTCAGGGCCCTCCCTGTCTCTCACTTCTGACCCCACAGGACCCCTGCCTAGCCTCTGTAAATCAGGATTCCTGTCCACAGGCCTCACCTCACTACCCCTGAAAATCATTCCTGGGGTCCTCCCAGAACACTCCAGCAGCTCCACACACACATACCTGACCCTGACTCATCTTGACCCCTGCTTCCTGGAAGTCCAGACTCACCTCTTGCTCAGCATTACCTCCCAATTGTTATGAGCTACCCCTCCCCACCCAAAGACACATCTTTCTGAGAGCCTCATATAGCTCACACACACACACAGTTCTCACACAGAGATACTCATGAACCACCACCATCCCCCCCAAAAAAAGCATAATGAGCGCATCCTGGTACCCACCATAGACATTATTCAGGAGCCCCTGATATGCACACATACACATACATACACACAATCAAACACTTGGACCCCCCACATACACAGAGAAACTCAGGACCTCCAACACAGACCAGGCGGTTGGAACCATACACACACACACTCACACAGGTCTCCTCAACACTCCTTCTTGTACCTTAACTTCCCAGGTCCTCCTAGAGGCCACAGCACTCCCAGCTCTGGCTGAGACTCAGACACTATGGCTGCCCTACCCCAGGCAGCCAGTCTATCTAGCCACAGCAACCTCCCTGAGCTGGCACCCCCACTGGGACCTGGAGGTAGTGGGGCGACCCGGAATCTCCCAGCACCCTGTGGAAACCTGCTGCAGGCCTCTACCCCTTTATGCATCTCTCCCCACTTTGCCCTTCTTCCAAGGGAAGGACACTCTCTCCTACAGCAAAGTGTCCCTAAAAGAGTCCCTGCCTACCCCCTGATTTATGCCACCCTTGGCAGGGAAGGGAAGTTCAGACTGCTCACTGCCCTGGGCCTGAAGTCTGCCCAGACTGGGTAGAACCAGCATGCTGACCTCATCACGCCTATTGGCCTCAGATGGCAGGGCCAGTGCTATTGTCCAGGGGCAGCCCCTGACAATCCCTGTCAGTTCTTTTACCCTCAACCCATATGTTATGCCGAAATGAAACAGCTTCCTTCTCTCCTGGCATTTGGGACCCTGTGGAGCTGAGTTCGGGCCTGCCAGAAGCAGACAGCTCTTTGTTAAGGATTATTTGCAAAAGGAGAAATGTAGGGTGGTTCTTCCCTCAGCTGGGCAGTGATGGAACTAGAGGACCTGTGTCCAAGTATCTTTTGGGGTTGTATTGGCTCTTCCTGCCTGTCCCGCTACCCCACAAACCTTACTCTTGGGTCCAACCTGTGGGTTCCGCTGGGCTTCTGCTGTTGACTGCTGGTCGTTTGGAAGGAACTGCAGCTGGCTTGGCCCTGCACAGGAATGAGGTGAGCCAAGAGAGGAGAGCAGATAACAGAACTGGTAAGCTGGCAAGACCAGACTGCAGGGAGTAAGGAGGACCCCAGGTCCCCCTATATGGATTCCAGATCAGTCCTGTCCCAGCACTGCCTGTCTGGGCTCCTTCAAGCATCCCTAGCAAATTCTAGGTAAGCAAGACCAGGCTTCTTTGTGGATATTCACCAGTGAATTCTGGATGGCCTGGAAAAAAAGGACATCTTGGCTTAGGGCCTGAACTTCTCCATCTGGAAAATTGGGCGGGGGGGGAGATAAATTCTTAGAACAGTAGTTTGTACTGCAGGGGAGCAATGAGGTTAGGATGTGGCTTTGACTATCCCCTGGGCACCATGCAGAAGGAGTCATTGGAGTCCAGGGGGGCACTTGTCCATCTAAGAGTCTTAACAGAATCACTAGCCAACCTGTACCCTGGCTGTACTTAGTTGATACATCACTGGGTAATGATTGTCTCTCTGTGACCCAGCTGCCCCACAGGAAGCCAGCCTGAATCAGGGATGAGAGATGGTCTATTGTGTTGGGAGACAGAGGACAGTAGGGAGCCTGCTTGCTGGCAGTGCCCATCCCACCTCTACCCCTACCCACAATGGACCTCTGATGCTGGGTAGGGAGAAGTTTGTTCTGCCTACTTGCTGAAGGGAGAAAGTAAATGAAGACTGTTGAAGGTCACGAGGCAACAAGAAACACAGCCTCCCCAGGGTAGGACCTTCTATGGGGGCAGTGGGGTCAGAGGGCTCCCCGGGAGAGACTGTGAACTCCTCAGGAAAACATGAGAAGGCTCCCCAGGAGGGCTTATGAACAATACTGATGCACTTTTACCCTAGACTGGGGTACAGGTCTGTGTTTTTGTGTATGTGCTTTAATGGGTGCAGGGGCCAAATGGGAAGGTGATCTCAACTTCCTCATGCAAAATATAGATGCTGATTGTTCTTGGGGAAGCCCCACACTGGGAATCGAGTTAGATTCCGGGGTCTAAAAGAATATCAAAGGTGGTGCCTGCTCTGCATCTAAGGACCCTCTCTATGCAGTGAGACAAGCTGGCAACAGTAGTGCACACTGATCAGGCCCATGCCACATGCTAGGCCCTATGCCAGGCACTATTTGTTTAGTATCTCATTTAATCCTCCAGACAACCTGGAGGTACTGGGATTCTGGCACCATGCCCTTACCATCACATCCTCCTTTGTGGAAGCATGAGACAGAATTATGTATGGCATGCTGCTGTGAGAAACACAGGAAAGGGCCCTGTGCATTTCTGGCGTGTCAGGGAAGGTGGAGCAGGGATGATGTATGGAGTGTTCCAGGTAGCCAGAGTGCTTGGACAGAGGCCCAGCAAGCATGGTACATTCAGGGAAGCATGCCTCTTTGGTGGGCCTCATCCCATAAGCCTTCATGTTTCAAAGGCAATTCACAGGGCACACACCAGGACACTTCCTGGTCATAGCGATCCATAGTTGGCAGAACTCAGAAAGGCAGCAAACCCTACCACCCAGGGAAATCTGCAGCACACGTGCTCTAGGAGCCCATCACTGGGTAATGGAGACAGTGGAAGGAAGGGGGTTAGTTAGGAGAATTAACCCACTGCTGCTAGGAAGAGATTGACTCACCACACTTCTCTTCCACTTCTCAGTGCCCTGGATGTGCTTGTGAAATTGTTTTATTGGTGTCTGTTTCTCATACCAGGTGGTGAGCCCCACAAAGGCAGGGCACATAGCTGCTCACAGTTGAATCTAGGGCACATAGGAGATGCTCAGTAAATATTTGGTTGGTTTTAGAAGCTGACAGTCTTCTCTACTCATTTGCTTCTGAAAAAGGGCCTGGAACTTTTCCGCAGAAAGAGCTCCATCCATCAGCCTTGGAGAGTTTCCAGAGAGAGGGCAGATCCCCACCTCACCTCTACCCCACACCAGTAAGCCTTTGTAACAGGAATACCATTTTGGTCTTGAAGAGCTGAGAACCTTCTCAAGATGGTGCTTCTTTTATTCATCTATCCCTGGAAGGCTTATGAGGGCTTTACATTTTTTTCCTTTGTTATTCTCGGGGACCCTAAATGTTATGAAAATGAGAGATTTGCTAGGAATGAATCTGTTTTGGTAACAGAAAGTAAGCTGATGATAATACAGAGTAGTAAACCTTTTTTTTTTTTAGGTCAGAAGGGACTTCACAGGTTGTAATGGTCCCCTCCTCAGATTTTAGACTGAAGGTATTTGCTGCTGTTGCAACTAATATCAATAACAATGATTATAATTTTACTGAGTTTAATGTTTAAACAGGGTCACCACATAAGGGCTAGGCCTACTGAGGAGGGGAGGTTTGTTTATTGATCCAAAATGACAGTACACTAGATGCCTTGATGCCTGACAGTGCACTAGATGCCTTGATCCAGTAATAGGCTGGACAGACCCTGTTCTCATGGAAATTTCTCCCCAGCAGGAATAAACATCATGGGCCAGCTCCTGTCTTAATCACTTGACTGGTTTTTGCTTAGGTATTCCAACAACACCCGTGAAGTAGCTCTCGCTAGGTAGCTCAGTTGGTTAAAGTGTCATCCGAATACACCAAGGTCAGGGCACATATAAGAATCAACCAGTGAATGCTTTAAAAAATGGAACAAAGTGATGTTTTTCTCTCTCTCTCAAATTAATTTTTTTCAATTTTTAAAACCTGTGGAGTAGTTGCTATTATTAGATCTGTTTCCAGGTGAAGAAACTGAGGCAAACTGCATCGTATCCAAGATCACAGATAGAAAATAGTAGAGGAAGGATTTGAACCCAGGCTACTGGCTCTGAAGTTCTCACAGGAAGCCAGGAGGTCTGGGATCAGTTAGCCACATACATAGCCATGATACATGGATGTGGAAATACCCAGGATAATGAGGAGCAGTAAGAACTGGGGACAAGAAGGGGGCAGGTAGTGACCTCTGAATTCTAACTGCTGTCCTTGTTACCCCAGGGGCAGCTAGCCCATCCGTTGACTACTCCTTGCAAAAAAAAAAAAAGGCCATTTTCCCCAGAGTAGGAGCTAGGCAGGGCCATGGTGGTCTGCTGGGCAAATGGGGTCAGCTGGCATCTTTCAAGGCTTCAGATTCAGAAATGATTCTGTGTCCCCATAATCATTCGATGTGGGAGATCAGCAGCCAGGGGGAGGCAATGAGGGAGCCAGAATTAAAGGAAACTTTGGGACCTTTATTCTTGCCTCTGAAAATACCAAACTCTGAAAGATGGCTCTTATATGCTCTCCCTGTTAAAAAATAATGCTGCTCACTACACTCGGTGCCTCATGTATATTATTTCTAAAGTAAAAGAAGGCAGAGAGAGTGGCAGCACAGCGGATCATTGCAGGGCGAAGGTGTGGGAGTCACAAATCCAAGTTTGAATTTTTCTTCCCCTAGCCTAGTTGAGGGACCCTTTGAGTGACCTTTTGTTCAAGGTAACACCTTTCATGTGTTAAAACTATCCTTTACTTTTCTGTCTATACTGATACAGAATTGCTTTTTAAAAATATTTTATTTATTTATTTTCAGAGATAGGGGAAGGGAAAGAGAGAGGGAGAGAAATATCAATGCGTGGTTGCCTCTCATGTGTTCCCCACTGGGAACTGGCCTGCAACCCAGGCATGTGCCCTGACTGGGAATCGAACCTTGATCCTTTGCTTCACAGGCCCGCTCTCAATCCACTGAGCTACACCAGCCAGGGCTAGAATCGCTTTTTTATGTTTGAAATAGACTTTATTTTTTAGACAGTTTTAGATTTACAGGAGAAGACAGTACAGAGAGTTCCCACAAGACCCCTGAACCAATAACATCCCAGGTTAGTCTGGTACCTTTGTTATAATTAATGGGTCAACGCTGATATATTAGCATTAACTACAGCCCACAGTTTATTTATATCTTCTCAGTTTTTCCCTAATATCCTTTTTCTGTTCCAGGACCCTATCCTGGATCCCACGTGACATTTCATCAGCACATCTGCTTAGGCTCCTCTTGGCTGGAACAGTTTCTCAGACTTTCCTTGTTTTTGATGACCTTGACAGTTTTGAGGAGGACTGGTCAGGAATTTTCTAAAATTCTGGGTTTGTTACACATTTTTCTCATAGTTAAACTGGAATGATGTGTTTTTGGGGAGAAAGACGCAGGGGTGAAATGCCCTTCTCATCCTATCAAGGACACATGCTCTCAACATGACTACTACTGGCTGAGTAGCACAGAAATTTTGTTTTAAAGTCAGGCAGTAGTAAACTGGCTGACTTTACTACTGCCAATGTTGACCTTGATCACCTGGCTGAGTAGCACAGAAATCTTTGTCTTCATTTATTTAGCAGACATTTATTGAGCACCTAACTAAATGCCAGATGCTGCATTATAGGCTTGGAGTAGAAAGTTTAAAAAATAGACCCTTGTGCTAAGAATGTTCATGACTCAGTTGAGCAGGCAGGCATGTGCAGAAGTATATAACTGCCAGAGAATATGTCTTGGGTTGGGGTATAGGGGATAGGTATTTTCAGAGAGAGACAGAGAAGTGAGCCAGGACACTGGAGGCAGGGTGTTGACAGGAAATATTTCACAGAAAAAAAAAACACACTTCAAACCAAGTCTTGAAGAATGCTTTTCCAAGAGAGAACAGCATGTGCAAAGACAGGCGAGAAGAAGGAGGTGCTCCGGATGGGCCGAGTGTAGAGAGACGAGGAGGTGAGGCTGGCAGGGCTGTGTGCACAGTGCAGAAATGTTTGAGCTTCATGTCATAGTAGGGAGTGGCCAAAGGGTTTGGAGCAAACACCAGGAGGGTACCAAGCCCAGCCTGGGCCAATAGATGGCAGCATCACAAGCTCAGACAGACCCACCTGTGGTGGGAGGAGGGGCTGGCTTTAGTTAGGACAGAGCTAACTTTCCTGACTGGAGGCAAGGAGGGTTTTCCTAAAATGCAAGCTCAGTAGGGTTCCTGCCCTCTCCCACAGGGCCCTGTGGGGTTCTGGCTGCTACAGAACTGCCTAGTCACTTTCACTTCTGGAGTTGCAGCCACACTTCCCCACTGCTCCTGTACCAGCTTCTTCTGCCAGCCCACTCCATTCCTTACCTTCTCTTAACTGAGATATATATAATTCACATAACATAAAAGTCACCCTTTTAAAGTAAACAATTCAGTGGTTCTTACTATATCCACAAAGTTGTGCAACTACCACCACTAATTCCAGAATACTTCATTACCCCCAAAACAAATCCCATTAGCACTTCCTCCCCCATTTCCTCCCACTGCCCCACCCCCAGGCCTCTGGACATTTCATGTAAATGGAATCATGTCACTTGTTTTTTGTTTTTTGTTTTTGTCTGGCTTCTTTCACTGTACATCATGTCTTCAAGGTTCTTGCATGTTGTGGAACGTATCAGAGCATCCTTCATTTTAATGGCTGAATAATATTCTGTTATATAGATGGGCCATATTTTGTGTATCCATTCATCCATCTTTGGATATTTGGGTTGTTTCCACTTGTTGCCTTTTGTGAATAATACTGCTGTGAACACTAGTGTACAAGTTTTCATGTGGATGTGTGGCTTCCATTCTCGTGGGTAGACATCTAGGAATAGAATTGCTGGGTCATGTGGTAACTTGGTTGAACACTTTGAAGGAATGCCAGACTGTTTTCCACTCTGCCTTCTTTTATTCTGAGTACCTGTCTAATCTGTAGTAGAAAGTTTGGATGACCATTTGTTGGTCTCTTCCCCTGTATGCTCTGGGTGAGTAGGGGCTGTCTTTGCCCACTAGCCTTTAGTCCTTAGCCTGGTACCTAACACCTAGCAGGAACCCAATAAATATTGGTGGGTGGGCAGGTTGGTTCAATTCCCCAAATATTTCTTGACTCTTAGGTTGTACCAGGTTCAGCAGTAACCCAGACAATGGCAATGACTGCTTTGGCCAGGAGTCTAATGGAGATGTTCGGGAGCCTGAGCACCAGCCAAGTCGGTGATCTTGGTTGGTGCTCAGGAGAAAGGGAAAGCTGAGGACAGAGGTGTCACAATCTCTGGCATATATTTGGTCATTTAAGACGTGAGAGTGAAATCACCAAGGGCATGAAGGGTCAAGGGCCAAGGCAAAGCCTATAGAGAAACAGGCACTATATGGGAAGCTGAGAAGCCCTGGGCAGAGAAGCAGGAGAGCCAGGAGCCTAGCCTCTTGGGAACTAGATGGGAGAGGACTTCAAGAAGGAGGAGGCATGACTGACAGTGTCCAAATGCCCTAAGAAGGAAAAGGAGAAGGGGGAGATGTCCAGCATCTGGACTCCCCCCAGGCTCCCTGCCCCAGCTTACCAGCAGAGTCTTTTCGCACCCTCGTTCTTGGCTTAGCTTCCTAAACCACAGGCCACCCTATGGGGGTGAGGTGGATGGTGGTAGCAGCAAAAGCAGGGTTAGGTGGCCCATGGTCTGCCCTTCAGGAGCCAGGATTCTGCTTTTGGGTGGCTGAGGCAGAGCAGAGGCAAAGGGTTTTTAAGTTAGGGATGCTGAGAGGCTAGGATCCCTGACTAAGAGGGGTCCCATGTGTAGGCTTTAGAAGTGTAGCCCCTCAGCCCTGGAGGGGAGCCGCCTGTCTCTGCATCTCTGTGCCTGTGCAGTCAGGAGAGGATGGTGAGCACCCTGTGGGGTTGTGTTCTCATCACCTTGTTCTACTCCATTTCCCATGCCTACAACAGCACCTGGCCCCCAGTAGGTGCCAGGGAAGAAATGGCTGTGCCAGTAAGAGTCATGGCACTCTGGAGAGGGAGGAGAGACTGCCCACAAAGCTAGGATGGCAGCAAGCAGCATCTATCCCAATCCACTTGATTCTCAGGATGGTGAGGTGCAGAAAGTATACATGGGTGTCTATGGATATGAGATGGTGTGTATGTGTAAATGTATATGAGTGTGTGTCTGTCTCTTTTTCTGAGTGTGCAAGTTGTTTGGAGTGTGTATCTGCATGTATGAGTGTGTGTGTGCCTATACAGCTGTGTGTGTGAGTTTGTGTACATCCAACACAGCAAAGCAGTGTTTCTAGGGAGTCTGGGGATGGGTCAAGAGAAAGTTCCTGAGGGATCAGAAGTTTCTTCCTGTCAGACTACAAATTTCAGCTCTGTGCATTGAGTCAATTTTATATCCTGAATGAAATACACATTACTATGTGATAAACAGCTGAACACACTTTGCTTAGCTGATGGCTCCTGTTTTTTGTGTGTGTTTTTGTTGTTGTTGCTTTGGTTTGTTTGTTTTTTTTTTTTTTTTTAACCAGAAACTCAGAACTGAACCATTCTCTCATGCTCTTTAAGGGAAGGGGAAAGCCAATGTGCTCTAAGGCTTAGATCCTTTGGTCTCAGCAAGGAGAAAGTGGTCCCAGGTCATGACCCTGGCCACATGTGAGCTCTTTCTCTGAGGCCCCAAATCCAGCTGTGCTTCTGAGGTGCTGATCCTTACATCCCCATATCTCAGTCCTGAAGCTGGGAAATCCATGAGGCCTTTCCAGCCCTTCCCCACCTGGAGAGATCCTTCCAGATCAGCACTTCTTGCCCACACACTTTTTTGACTCTACAGGAGGCCCCGGAGCAGCCCTCACTGTCCCTCTCTCAGGAATGATTAACTTCTGGTTAGGTGGTGCACGTGGCTTGATCTTTGGAGCAGGTTGTCCCTGGCCAGCTGGGCAATGAGATGGAAAGATCTTCTGCTTCTGCCAGGAGCCACCACCTAGAGTTTGTACCACTCACCAAAAGCCAGAGCCCTCAGCACTCAACAGACTAGGACAGCCCTCATGAGCCAGAGACAGAACCAGTGGCCCTGGGAAGGGAGGGTGCTGGACCCCCTCACAAGGTGAAAGATAAATGGCACCCCACCATGACAGGGCAGCATCAGGGAAGGAGGCCAGAATCAAGTGCATGGCCAGGGTCAAGTCCAGCCAGCTCTTGGGTATTGGCTGACAACAAAGTCCAAGCTGCAGGAAGATACCAAGTGACCTGAGGTGGCAAGGCAGGTATGAAAGGGTCTGCTCTCATCCTGTCACTATCCCCTTGCTGCTAGAGGACCAGTTTCTCCCTCTTCAGGGACTGGGCATGGGCCCTTATGCAGGCCGAGCTATCAGAGCCAGGTCAGGTGGGGTCCAAGGGCACATGGTGGACTCCTGGTACAGAGCATGTAAGGGAAGTGGTAGGCATAAAGAAGCTTCCCACAGTGGTGGTTGGTGGGGAGCAGGACTTTCTTCCTGCTTCTGTGACCCTGGGGTTTCCAATCTTCTTAGACCCTTTGTGCTAACCTGGCCTCATCAGAAGCAGCATGGCTGAGTAGAAGGAACACCATCCCCAGCTCCTAGTGGCCTTCCCTTTCCTAGCAGTTCCTGACCCCTAGAAGCTTCCACAGGGGAATACCAACCCCTCCAGGTACCCCGCACCAGGCAAAGCAGGGCCCCAGAGCCCTGGCTAGCCCTCAGCCCTGGTCCCAGGATGGATAGCAATGGCTGATGTTTGCGGAGTAACCACTAAGTATCAGGCACTGTTAGCACACGTTGTCTGCAGTAGCATGCTCAGTTCTCACAGTTACCATCTGAGGTCACTGGAGACTCAGAGAAGCGTAACCCCTCAGCCCTGGCTCAAGTGCCTGGCTCAAGGCCATACTGCTGGTTGAGGGGGTGCCATGCCTTAGGCACAGGTCTGTCTGAGTCTGAAGCCTTAGCTTTAGGAATGGTGCTGAGCTGCCTCTCATGGAAGGCAACTGGCAGGAGGCAAGAGACCAGTGTCCTTGGAGCCCCCCAGGAGGGCAGGGCCAGACCACCCCCAGGAAGAACAGGGCCAACACCTGCCAGACACATGGCAGGCCAAGATCAGGATATGGGTCAGAGCCTGTAGCTCTCACTCTGTGTCCACCAGGGTATAGATGCCCAGCAGTTTGATGTGTCCCTCCCTGGCTTCCCAGCCCAAGAGGAGTCTACTCTTCTGGCAATTGGCAGCACTAGACAATTAACAGTAGAGAATAACTGCTTCTGGCTGTGCTAGCAGCCCATTTTGGTTGATGAGACAGGCCTCCCAGGGCAGGCCACAGTAGGGGACAGGCAACAAGGCTGTCAGGAAGGGCCACCAAAGCAGGGCTGCTATATCTCAAGGTCCCAGCAGGGGTCCTGAGTGACTGGAGCCTTGGCCTTCATGCCCTTGGACAGCATGACAGCCTGGGCCCTGTCGTGGTCCTACTGTCTCTGTCCAGGTACCTGGAGGACACAGTCAGGGGTCCTGGTAGCCAGAGTCTTGAGTAGAAGGTACTGGTGCAGCTGTCAGCTAGGCTGAGGTTTGTGGGAATGAGGGGTGCACCAAGTGTACAAACCAGAAGTGGGAGCCCAGAGTGAGGAAATGTTCATTAGTGAGCAGCAGACTCAGCAGCCTAGAGCCGGCAGGATGGGGTGGAGACCCTACCTAGTGCTGACCATGTGTGGGTGTCTCTGGCCCCCAGACAGAGCTGTGACCTGGCACCGCTTGCAGCTGATGAACCTGCCCAACATGGCAAGCCCCACTCTGAGCCCTGACTCCTCATCCCAGGAAGCCCTGTCAGCCCCTACCTGCTCCCCTACTTCTGACTCTGAGAACCTCAGCCCTGATGAGCTGGAGCTGCTGGCCAAGCTCGAAGAACAGAACCGGTGAGTTGGAGCCTGGGCATGGAGAGGGGATGCACTGTACATCCTGGGCCCCAAACCACAGTTTCTGAGTGTGGCCTTGGGCAAAGTCATAGCACCCTGAAGAGGCAATGTCATCCTCCTAACCCCAGGTGAACAGACAGCTCCCCATTCAAGTGAGGAAACCAAGCTTTCAAGAGGCAGAGTTCATCTGCAAACCTGGCCATGTTTCTCAGGCCTTTATTGGACCGGAGAGTCCAGCCTCTGACTCCAGAGTCAGGCTTCCCACCTTTTTCCTCTGGCCCTCCCTTGCTTTAAAATGTAGGTTTATTCCCCAAAATACTAATTTGAAGAATATATGCACCACTGTGTTCACTGCAGTGTTATTTACAATAGCCAAGATTTAGAAGCAGCTGAAATGGCTGTCAGTAGGTACATGGATAAAAAAACTGTGGTACATTTACACAATAGAATATGACTCAGCCATTAAACAGAATGAAGTCTTACCATTTGCAACAGCATGGATGAACCTAGAGGGTATGATGCAAAGTGAAACGAGTCAGTCAGAAAAAAACAAATACCATATGATTTCACTTATATGTGGAATCTAATGAACAATGTAAACAAACAAACGAAACAGAAACAGACACATAGATACAGAGAACATCGGATGGTTGCCAGACGGAAGGGATTTGGGGAACTGGGTGAAAAGGACGAAGGGATGGAGAAGCACAGATTGATAGTTCGAAGCGGTTATGGGGAGGTAAAGCACAGCACAGCAAGTACAGTCAATAATGTTTTGATAACTGAGTGGTGCCAGGTGGGGACTAGAAATTTTGGATGGAACACTTTCTGAAGTGTACAATTGTCTAATCACTATGCTGTATACCTGAAATTAATACACAATAATAGTGAATGTAAACTAATTGAAAAAACAACAATTTTTAAAAAGGAGTGTTACTGGTGCTTAACAGGCAAGTACTCCTTGAAGCCCTTTAAATCTGCCCTGGCTTTCCTCCTTTGGCATGTAAGTACTTTTAATTTTCAATAGTGTGTTGTAGGAGGATAGGATTATATTCATGAGTAGGAATGTTTATTAAATGAAAGGTGACTAAAAATAGTAACACTTTCTCAGTGTGCACTTAGTGAACCTTTCTAGCAGAACAGAGGCAACAACTGAAAGAACTTTCAAATCATGGTTTTTGAGCTTTTGAAGCGAACCTGTTATATGACTTGTCCTTTTTCACAAACAGTGTCAATAGCAAGATAAGTTTGTATAAAAATTACTATATTCACTTAATTGTAATTAGAATTTTGATCAATTATGTTTTTTTCATTTCCAAAACTTACCCCTTTTCTCCTGAAGTATAGCTTTGAATTAAAGGGAAATCTTTCAAATATTAATAAATAACTAAATAAATCATAGATTCCTTATCATTCAGCTATGGCAAGGCCAGCAGATCATGAAAGGACTGCCACTGAGAAGACAGTTTGTCACTCACAGTCCCCTAGAAGCAGGAGGCAGGGCACATCACGTAGGCCATACAGGGAGGCACAAGGGTCAGTCAGAAGGTGGACGGAGCCAGGGAGAAATTTGGGCAAGTACCTCCATTGTGGTTTTGGAGAGAAGCAATGGGAGAGGTAGGCCTGGGTTGGTCTAGTTCTGGAATAATTCTACACGCTCTGGGGTATAGGAGTGGCTCTGGTTGCCTGGTACCTGGCCCTGTGGTGATCAGGATGGAGAGATGGTGGCCCTGAGTGTGAGAGTTTGATAAAGGAGGGGTAGTAGTTTTGTGGGTTCTAGATTCGGTGATTTGCACATGAAAGATACACTGGGAGGTGAGATATAAACCTTATATCTAAGATTTAGGGAGGACTGGGAGGGGCAGACCCTCTAGAGTCAGCCAGGACCTAGCTGTCAAAGCATCAGGTTTCATACAACTTCTCCCTAGCTAGGAGCTTCCAGCAAGCAGCTCACCCTCTCTGCGCCTCATCTATAAAACATGGATCTGAACAAAAACCTGCCCTTCAGGGGTAGTACAAGACTCATTGAATTAACCCACATGCTTCTCAGCCCAGTGGACACAGAATGGGACAAACAAATGGCAGCCTCTGCAAGGACCCAAGATGGACCACAGTTCAGAGAGCTTAGGACTCTGGCCAACATCATTCAACAAGTGCCACACAGCAAGAACACTTTAGACCCAATCCCTGGTGGCCTCTGGAATCCCCAGGAGGAGGGGCCAGGCTCCTCAGCAGCCACCTGTCCCTAGGCAGTTACTGAAGCCCAGAGATCTGGGTGGGAGGTGCCTACACCCCGTAGTTGCCTCTACTGGCCCTTTCTGCCTAGGCTCCTAGAGGCCGATTCCAAGTCCATGCGCTCCATGAATGGCTCCCGACGAAACAGTGGCTCCTCGCTGGTTTCCAGCTCCTCAGCCTCCTCCAACCTGAGCCACCTGGAGGAGGACACATGGATCCTGTGGGGCCGAATTGCCAACGAGTGGGAGGAGTGGCGGCGCAGGAAGGAGAAGCTGCTTAAGGTGGCAGGGACGGTGGAGGTGGGTGGGCAGCTGGGCGGCCAGCAGGGGCAGGGTCCCGGCCCAGGCAGAGGGATGGAAGTGGAAGTGTGCGGGCACTTTCAGAGGGCTTTGCCAGAGGGAGAGGGGAGAGAGATCTGACCAGGTAAGTAGCTATCACACTGACATCTCAGGGACCCATTTGTTTCCTGCCCCACTATGTTCTGCGACAGACTGGGGGTAGTAGATTAAGCAGTGTAAATTCTGTCTGCAGTGCAAAGATGCAGCCGAGCTCTAAGCCGCATGCATGGCGTGGGCAAGCCTTGTCTTGGGGACTGGACTGGGTAGCTGTGAGGAGGCTGCACTGGGACAATGTCCAGCCTGGCCTCCTGCTGCCCACCCCGTCCCCAGGAGCTGATCCACAAGGGCATCCCACACCACTTCCGGGCTATCGTGTGGCAGCTCCTGTGCAGCGCCACAAACATGCCAGTCAAGAACCAGTACTCAGAGCTGCTCAAAATGTCCTCCCCGTGTGAGAAGCTGATCCGCAGAGACATTGCCCGCACCTACCCAGAACACGAGTTCTTCAAGGGCCAGGACAGCCTGGGCCAGGAGGTCCTCTTCAATGTCATGAAGGTAAGCTCACCCCACAGGAACAAGCACTGTCCACATTGCCTGCTGTCACTGCCCTGGCAGGATCCTGGCAGGACTCTACCCTGACACTGACGTCCCCTTGCAGGCATACTCACTGGTGGACCGGGAGGTGGGCTACTGCCAGGGCAGTGCCTTCATCGTGGGCCTGCTTCTCATGCAGGTAGGTGGCAGGGGCTGGGCTATGGCAAGGGCCAGCCCATCTGGGCTCTGCATCCAGAAGGTGGACAGAAGTAGGATGTAACCCTCTATCCAGAATTCTACAGTCAGAGCCTCCATCCTCTTCCACCTGTGACCTCTGATGGTCCCCAGGCCAAGTCCCTAGTGGGTGAGCACAGACGGGCTGACTTCCTGTCCTGTCTGCTGTACTATGCAGGGGATGGAGGGGCAGGCTGTCCTACTCAGTCATCTCCCAGGGCTGAACAGGGAACTCCAGGAGGGAACTTAAGTTGGCCAATGTGAACTTTATGGGGCTGGGGGTTTTGTCCAGAGAATCCAGGAGGCTTCAGAAGGGGAGAACAGAGATGCTATGAGTGGACCGAGAATGTCCCAACATTCTGCTCTGGAGGCAGCCAGACAAGCGGCTCAAGTCCCAGCCCCACTGGTCCCTGCCAAGTGGCCTTTGGCAAGTGACTTCAGTCTCAGGAGGTTACCCATCAGTAAACAAGGGTGACCAGAAGTTTATTGTGAGAGTTCGGGCAGCCCACACAGTCCACATTTAATAGACGTAAAGAGAATAGAAACAGGCCAAGCACAGTACTCTGGGGACATGAAAAGAGCAGCGAGTGTCCCCTCCTGCCCCTCCCACACTCACAGCCCCTGCTGGCCTGCCATCCCCAGATGCCTGAGGAGGAGGCCTTCTGTGTCTTTGTGCGGCTGATGCAGGAGTACCGCCTTCGGGAGCTCTTCAAGCCCAGCATGGCTGAGCTGGGGCTCTGCATCTACCAGTTCGAGTACATGCTGCAGGTGAGCGGGACCAGGGTGGCCCTGCCCCTCCCACTCCTCTGCAGCACACAGCCATGGACACCAACCTGGGCTGCCCCAGTGGGTCTCTTTAACTGAAAATTCCAGGGCTGAAAAATCAGGTCCAGATGTCCCAGCTCAGAAAGCAGCTCTAGTCTCCAGGGGGCCATGTGGCACTGTCCCCAAGTATACTTCCAGGACACGGCAGGGCCAGCCATCCATGGTGGGAGCTCCTGAGTGCTCTGGGCTCCCAGAGCCTGAGGGCACAGGGGTTAGGCTGGCTCTTACCAGACACATCCACAGCCCCCTTGTCTAACCCCAGGGTGGCAGAAGGAGGGAAAGTGTTGTCTGCCTGCCTTAGATGATTAGGGGAGAGCTGCAGATCTTTCTGTTGATAAACAGCAGCCCCCACAGGGGCTGCTCTTGGCTGGCAGGCAGAGCGGGTGCATGCAAGAGAAAAACACGCACATGCACATACATGTGCACACATACATACCTGGCCTGCTCCAAAGCCTGTCACAGTTGGAACTGTGACACTGCACAGCAGTTGGGGGTCAGGGGTTAAGGGGGACAGGAGGTGGACCCTAGGATGAGCCTGGTCATGAAAGCCCCACTCCTCAGGCCTGAAGGACTGGAAGGTACTATTGATCAAGGGGACCTGGCAATGCCAATAAGCAGGGGGCAGAGCAGGCAGAGAAGTGGCCCCACCCCAGCAGGGTAGCTGCAAGCTCCCACAGCAAAGTAGCTAAACAGCACCATGGAGCTCCTCGGCCTGCAGGGAACCCCAGGGCAGGTTATAGGGAGGGGGGTGCCATAGTCCCTCTGCCAGTGAAGAACATCCAGGGGGTCCTAACACTTTCCTCAGCCTCTTTCCCCAGTTTCTGTCGCTTTTCAGCAGTCTGAAGTTCAGGCCAATCAGACTGGCATCCCCTGAGCTTTGCTGGGCACAGCGCATCGTGAGGAGGCTGTGGGGAGACACAGCAACTGGCAGGTTATTGAATATAGGTTGAGCTGCAGTGAGCTCATGCCATGCCCACCTCTCACTGTCTGGGTGACCTTGAGGAGTTAGGAAAACCCAGCCCAAGCCTCAGAAGCTCCCTGTCGGCTGGTTGTAAGGATCCCATGAGCTGGGAGGAGAGCAGTCGGGCCAGTTCCTGCCCAGGGTGCACACCCAGCACCCATGAGCTGCTGCTATTCCTGCCACCCCTGCCTGTGTCCCCACCTCATGCTACTCAGTGTTCTGGGATGCTTCAGCCTCACCCAAACACAGTGCCAAGGGCACACAGAGGAAGGGAGCCAAGGGCAAATCAGGGAAGGCTTCCTGAAGGCAGGGGCAGCAAGATCCAGGGAGCCTGTGGGCATGGACAGCTGTGCCTGGTGCTGGCCTCACAGTGCTGGCCTCCTCCACCTACCCTCAGGAGCAGCTCCCGGACCTGAACACCCACTTCCGCTCCCAGAGCTTCCACACATCCATGTACGCCTCATCCTGGTTCCTCACACTCTTCCTGACCACCTTCCCACTGTCCGTCGCCACTCGTGTCTTCGACATTTTCATGTATGAGGTCAGAACCCCTTCAGCTCCTTCTTCTCCCAAAAGCCCCAAGCTGGAAACAAATACTGGCCAGGAAAAGGCCAGGGCTTGGGGAGGAGTCAGAGAGCTCCCCAGGAGAGCAGGACCAGAGAAGCACTATCGCCACCACCTTTGCAGGGCCTGGAGATTGTGTTCCGGGTGGGCCTCGCCCTGCTGCAGGTGAACCAGGTGGAGCTGATGCAGCTGGACATGGAGGGCATGTCTCAGGTGAGTCAAGGACCCGGGGAAAGATAAGGTTGCCAACCCCCAGCAGGGGTACCTAGACAGGTGAGTCTTCCTGTGAGATAAGAGGGCCTGGAGCTCTGAGCAGCCTGATCCTTCCCTGTCCTCTGTGACTCCTGAGGCCTCCGTGGAGAACCAGAGTAGGCCCTAAGGAGCCCCACGCTCTGCCAGACACAGTCCAGGGCCAGCAGCCTGGCAGTGGGGAGAGATGAAGGTCCTGGCTCTGGAAGATCCCACCCCCCCCACCTGCCCCAGATTTGTGTTCCTCAAAGCCTTTGTGGCAAATATAGTTATACTAGCCCAACCAAGGCCTTGGGTGTGGTTGTTGACTCCAGCAACTGGGCCAGTGAGGGCACAGGAGGGAGTTAGGGGTCTGGCCTGCCTGCCCCCCACCCCAGCTTTCCTGCCTGCTTCTTACTGCTGTGCTCCCCCATGCAGGCCCCTGCTCCCTCCCAGTGTCCTCCAGCTGGTACTTCAGGAAAGAATACACAAAGGCCATGGTTGTGTCCACAAACACGAGTGTTCATTGTCTCCAGCTGCCAGAGGGGGTCAGCTGGGCTGGGAGCAGGAGCCAGCCTGGCCCCAGCCAACAGCAAGCTGTGTCCACTGGTGGCTCACACTTAACCCTTTGTGGAGGCCTTGGGGGACCCCAGGCAAACAGGTGGACCACTGAGGGGTCTTCCCTCCAGGTTGCTCCTTGCTACCCCAATTCTAGAACCTCTTAATTCTCTGACTGCCACGGGGTACAATGTGCCTCCTCCTTCTTCCATGAAGGTGCCCTGTGCTCAGACCCCACCTCAACCCACCCCTGGGCCTTCGCTCTCCTACAGCCTGCTTTTCCCCTGCAAACTGAAGCTGTGGGTGCAGGTAGCTTCTCCCCAGGTGCCTGCTTCTTACACTCACTTGCTTCACAATGACGGAGCACCCACAACAGGCAGGCTGGGCACTGCCCTGGGTACATGGTGACACCCCAGGCAGACCTCCTCCCACCCTCCCTCCTGGAGTACCTGGGCCCTCCTCCAGGGCAGCAGGCACAGCAGGGTCTCCACGACCCCTCCCCACTTCCCACAGTCACTGAGCATCTGTGTCCCCACAGTACTTCCAGAGGGTGATCCCCCATCAGTTCGACAGCTGCCCAGACAAGCTGATCCTCAAGGCTTACCAGGTCAAGTACAATCCTAAGAAGATGAAGAGGTCAGTACCTAGTAGCCAGGGTGCTGGCAGGAAAGGGGTCTCTAAGGGTGGGACAGTGTCCACATCAGCCTTCTCCTCTGCAGGCTTGAGAAGGAGTACGCTGCTATGAAGAGTAAAGAGATGGAGGAGCAGATCGAGATCAAAGTGAGTCCCTGGGGACGGGGACAGGGGACAGGGACCAAGGCCCTTGGGAGCATCCCTCCCCACACAAGAGGCAGGCAGCCACTAGGGGTGACCCTACCCAATATACCAGGCACCCCAGACTGTCCTTGGGCTCTGGAGGTGTCCCTCCACCAGCTGCCCCTCACTTACTGCCTGACCAGTCTGAGGACCCACCTGGTGCTGGGGACCCAGCAGTGGTCAAGGTGGACCTGCCTTTATGGGGCTCCCATTGCAGTGGGCAGACAGTCAGTGAACCAGTAAAGTATAGAGTATGCATGCTAGAAAATGCTCTGGGCAAAATGTTGAGGGCAGATTGCTGCAGGCCTAGGGAACCGAGTGCTGAAGTTCCAACTCTCTGACACAAGGTTGGGTCCCCTGGCAACCAGCTGTGGGCCTAAGGAACTGGGGGGACATCAGGAAGGCTGCCCTCGATTGTGGAAGCCCCAGGGCCAGGGGCAAGCGGGAAGCCCTGAGGCAGGTAGAGGCCAGATGCCAAGAGGACAGGCCAGGGTATGGCACTCACCCATGGCCCCTGGATCCCCTGGTGCCTGGCCAGTCAGCCCCACTAGGTTTGGGGGTACAATTCTGTCATGAACTCCATTATGTGGGTTTCTCCCCACACCACCAAGCAAATCTCCAACAGCAGTGGGTATCCTACAATTCAGCTCAACTCTGACCCCATCTACTTGGAGACAGCATCGGAGCCCACATGTTAAGGGTACTATCCCACAAGACTGCTGCTTCCCTGTTCAGAAGCCAGTCTCAAGTCCAGATAGTCACCTCTGCTCCTGAGCAGCTGGCTATAAATCACAGGTTTCTGTGATCCCCTCCCCAGGCCTGATTAATTTGCTAGAGTGGCCCACAGAACTCAGAGAAACGTTACTTGCTAGGTCACTGCTTTGTTATAAAGGGTCTAAGTCAGGAACAACCTGACTTAGAGATGGAAGAGATGTGCAGGGCCTGTATGGCAAAGGGCACAGACCTTCCACACCCTTTCTGTGTGCACCATCCTCACAGCACCACCAACCACTCACCAACCTGGAAGCTCTCCAAACTTTGTCCTGCCGAGTTTTATGGGGTTTCATTACACAGGCATCACTGATTACATCATCGGCCATCAGCAGCTGATTCAACCTCCAATCCATCTCTCTTCCCCAGAGATTTGGGCATAGAACTGAAATTTCCAACCCTCTGACACATGGTTGGGTCCCCTGGCAACCAGCCCCCATCCTTAGGTGACTGAGGGGCTTTCCAAAGTCACCTGGTTAACATAACAAAAGACACCTTTATCCCTCTCCTCACTTAGGGAATTCCCAGGATTTTAGGCACTCTGAGCCAGGACTGCATGGAAGACCAAATACATATTTCTTGCTATAAATCAAAATGTCAAAAGGGATTTCCTGAGTGTGCAGTCTCTGAACTCAGTCTTTTTTAAAATATATTTTATTGATTATGCCATTACAGTTGTCCCATTCCCCACCCCTTCATCCCCTTACACTCTGCACACCTCCTTCCCCCATTCCCCCCACTTTAGTTCATGTCCATGTGTCACAAGCTCTTTAGCTTCTACATTTCCCACACTACTCTTGCCCTCCCCCTGTGTATTTTCTCCCCACCGTCTATGCTACTTAGTCTCTGTATCTTCTCCTCCCTTTTCCTCCTCCCACTCCCCTGTTGCTAACCCTCCATGTGATTTCCATTTCTATGGTTCCACTCCTGATCTAGCTGTCCACTTAGTTTGCTTTTGTTTTCCGTGTGATTGTTAATAACTGTGAGTTTGCTGTCCTTTCACTGCTCATATTTTTTATCTTCTTTTTCTTAGATAAGTCCCTTTAGCATTTCATATAATAAGGGCTTGGTGATGATGAACTCCTTGAACTTGACCTTATCTGAGAAGCACTTTATCTGCCCTTCCATTCTAAATGAAAGTTTTGCTGGATAAAGCAATCTTGGATGTAGGTCTTTGGATTTCATGACTTGGAATACTTCTTTCCAGCCCCTTCTTGCCTGTAAGGTCTCTTTTGAGAAATCCGCTGACAGTCTGATTGGTACTCCTTTGTAGGTGACTGTCCCCTTATCCCTTGCTGCTTCTAGGATTCTTTCCTTCATTTTAATCTTGGCTAATGTAATTATGATGTGCCTTGGGGTGTTCCTTCTTGGGTCCAACTTGTTTGGGACTCTCTGAGCTTCCTGGACTTCCTGGAAGTCTATTTCCTTTGCCAGATTAGGAAAGTTCTCCTTTATTATTTGTTCAAATAAGTTTTCGACTTGTTGCTCTTCCTCTTCCCCTTCCAGCATCCCTATAATTCAGATGTTGGAATGTTTAAAGATGTCCTGGAGGTTCCTAAGCCTCTCCTCATTTTTTTGAATTCTTATTTCTTCATTCTTTTCTGGTTGGATGTTTCTTCTTTCTGGTCCACTCCATTGAGTTGAGTCCCAGTTTCCTTTCCATCACTATTGGTTCCCTGTGCATTTGCTTCATTTCACTTAGTGTAGCCTTCATTTTTTTCATCTAATTTGTGACTCAAATCAACCAGTTCTGTGCGCATCCTGATCACCAGTATTTTGAACTGTGCATCTGATAGGTTGCTATCTCTTGGTTGCTTAGAAGTATTGGCTCTGGGGCTTTGAGCTGTTCTTCTGCTTGAGCCATAATGTTTTGATCTGTCCATGCCTGTTACGTGTGAAGGGTGAAAGCTTAGGTGTTTACCAGGGCGAGTCAATCCAGTTACTGGGTTGTGATGGGGGCAGGGTCAGAGAAGGAGAAATGGCGTTTGTTCCACTCTCTCTTGGATTTCAGTCCCCTCTGCCACTTCCCACAAGCAAATTGGGCCCTTCTGGTGCTGGTTCCCGGGTGGGTGGGCTTGTGTACATTCTAGGACTCTGTGGGTATCTCCAACGAACTCTTCTGTGAGTCTGGGAGCCTCTCCCAGCATCTCAACCCCCAAAAGTTATTTCATTTGGTGCTTTTAGGCTTTATTTTTTGGCACTGGGGCCCTGTGTTGCGCAGTCTGTCTCACTGACCATTTTTTCACCTGGTTTATCTGTGCATGAATGTGTGACCACGGTAAGCCAGCCACCTTGCGCCCTCACTGGGTCTGCCCAGGTGTCCTCCTGTGCGCCTGGGTTGGTCTGGCAGCCACTGCTTTTCCCTGCCACGACCCTTCTCTATAGGCTGCTGACTCCACCCCTCCTACCGGTCTGGATGAATGGTTCGTTGTTGTTGGACTTCCATACAGTTCAATTTCTTTGCCTGTTTTAGTTGTGTTTTTGTTTCTAAATCTTTATTGTCCTTAAATTTGGTTGTGCGAGGAGATACAGTGTTTCCACCTATGCCTCTATCTTGGCCTGAACCCAGTCTTCCCACCCTCTTTCCCTCTGCTTTCATCCCTCCAAACATGATTTTAATTATTCATTCAACAAACAGTTATTGAGCACCTACTTTGTGCCAATCACAGCAGAGATTGAGGGCCCCCAGTCCAATGGGGATAGAGGCACCAATATAAACACAAATGCCAACACAGCCTTGCTCTGTCCTGTGTACAGACTGGCAGAATCCCACAATGGCTGGGACTGGAGTCCCACAGATGAGGGTTGAAATCCCAGCTCTATTGCAGACCAGCTGTGTGGCCTAGGAAGGTGAATTCACCTCTCTGACACCTCTCAGTGTCCCCTTCTGCACAATGGGAATGACACTTGCTCTGCTGTTCAAATCAGTATTCTTATCACCACCACTGCTATTATCATCCCAACCTTCTCCGGAAATGCAGAGACAGAAGCTAGATTATAATTCAGGTCACCTGCCACCCATACCTGAGGGGGAGACAGGGCATCATTTGTCCCTGTTTGTTGGGCTTCCAGAAATAGTTTTGTGTCCTGAATTTTTAAGCATCTATCTTTCTCAGGAGTGGCAACCTGACTGATGCACCTGTCCAAAAGTGTGTGTGTGTGTGCACACATGTCTTGCTCATAAGCAGACAAGGGCATGCTCCCATCTGGTGACTATGAGGGCCCAGACCCTCAACCACATGCCCAGCCTGGAAACTTCCTGCAAGAAGATCCTTAGCACCGCACAGGTGTTACAGGACTCAAGCAGGACTTTCTCCCTTGGCCTTGCCCTGTGTGCTCTTTCACCTTTAGTCTGTTTGAAAATGTACCTGGGCTTTGTTTTAACCAAGTATGGTAGGGTGGCCGACACAGAGACAACTGCCTTTGAAAGAAGAGTTTGTTGCTCATGGTTCCCAAGAATCGGGGTCACCACCCCATGCAGGCCACATGGTGCTGATCAGCACCAGGGTCAGTCAGGAGACAGTGGGATCAAGGGGGAGAGCAGAGGCCACAGCCTTTATTGTGGCTTTGCAGCAAAGGCATGGGCACAGCAGGGTAAGCAAGTTCAGTGAGTTCAGGATTGACCAATTTGAATAATTTCAGGAGTTATAGGAGTGGTCCCTAGTTGTCCTATGGCAATTTAGGACAAGGGAAATATTGGCTTGGTGGGTGAGAGTTAAATAAGAAAGGGGGGTCACTCTGGATGGGCTGGTTTGCCTTGGCAGGCAGGCTGTTTACTATCTGTAGGGATTAACTAGTCCTGGGGGGCAGTGTCTCCAGGATTAGCAAGGCCGAAGGATGTCAAAGCATCAAAAATACAGAAAAATTTTTTCTGTATTTCTGTAAAACTTCCAGTCTTACATAGCACCCCCCCATAGATCTTGTTTTCTTTCTTCCTCATTCTCATTTTTTAATAAGCAGGAGAGATGAGTTTTCGGTAGGGCCTATCCAGCTCCTCCAAGGATGGCCTGTGCTTATGCCAAAGAGACATCAGAGAAATCGAAAGGTCATGGGTCAAGACTCTGGATTCCAGATCACTGTGAGGGGTAAAGAACTGTGCTTGAAACAGCTTGGGAGACTCAGGCAAGACATTGTCCCCCTCCAATCAGTTTCCCATCTGTGACATGAGTCAATGGACATCAGTTAAGTCTGCCACCTCTCTGACCAGTTGCTTCCTAGGAATGTTCTGGATGTTTCCATCATCTTTTTCTCCCTGGAAGAAACCAGGAACTGTTCTGTGTGATCTACAGGGAGGCAGAGCCCTCACAAATCTGCTGATCGAAACTGTTTGTGCACCTACTTCTTAACAGGCACATAGGTAGAGACTAATTATAAGGCATATGAAAACCTCACCTGCTGTAGGGAAACCTAAAACCACAAATATCTAACCAGAATCCACCAGGGCAGGATGCAAGGTAAAAGCAAGGAAGCTGGCCTCCCCCTAGCTGGGGGTGGGGGGGAGTGACAACGCTCTGGCACAGCTAGGTGGCTTTCAGTAGGTCACAGAGATGTAGCTGTCAAACTGAAGGAAGCATGGATGTTCAGCAAGACCCCTTTTCCTGGACCCAAATTTTGAGAGGAGTTTGTCTACTGAGATTGGACTCTGGGGCTGGAGGCAAAGCAGTGAGTGGCAGGGGTTGTCTGTCTGACAGCAGCTTCTCCCAAAACACAGAGGCTTCTGCCCTGCAGGAGGTAGACAGGCCCAGGCAGGGGATAGAAACAGATCCCCAAGGAGGACATGCATGCATCCCACAGTGTGTATCCACAAAAGTACTCACATTATTTTTACTGAACCAAGGCTTATTTAAAAAAAAACAAACATAATGAGCCATCTAAATGGGGCTTAGCCCTGTTTTTCTGGGATCACTGGCCCAGAATGTAAGCCTCTGGGTCTGTCCTGCCCAGTGGTGCCCTGGGGGACAGGCTTCTGTACAGAAGTGGAGACAGGGTCTGATGTGCTCTCCCGTCTCCCCACATAGAGGCTTCGAACGGAGAACCGGCTCCTGAAACAGCGGATTGAGACCCTGGAGAAGGTGAGGGGTGTGACCATCAGCCTGTGGCCCTGAACCCTCCAGGACCCAGGCAGGACCCAGCAGCCAGAGGCCCAGCCAGCCCCTTGCTTCAGGCCCAGGCCCCACCAGGAGCCCCACTGACATTTGAGCTGCTATATAATCTGGCCAGGGAAGAACTTAGTTTAGGGCTCAGGGTTGAGTTATAACCTGGTTACCTGCAAACACTACAACCCATTTGTGTCTGGTGCCCTCCGGGGCTGCCGGGGAGGAAAGGAGGAGGTGCAACTGCTACTTTGACTGTGGTGGCTGGAACTGGGCCATAAAGCACACCCCACCCATCCTGTAATCTGGAAGCCTTACCCTCAAAAGAAAAAAGATGGGAGTGGAGGGGTAGGGGGTGGTCTTGCCACCAGCTCCATTGTGGGGTACCACAACCTTGATCCTGGCCCCATTTAAAAATCTTTAAACTTTTTTTAAAAGATTTTCTTTTTTAGAGGGGAAGGGAGGGAGAAAGAGAGGGAAAGAAACTTCAGTGTGTGGTTGCCCCTTGCACACCCCCTACTAAGGACCTGGCCTGCAACCCAGGCATGTGCCCTGACTGGGGATCAGACCAGAGACCCTTTGGTTCTCAGGCTGGCACAGAATTGACTGAGCCACACCAGCAAGGGCCAGCCCAGACTTTTTTTTACAGATGGAAGTGGTGGTGGGGAGGCCCCCACTTCTTGCTCCACCCTCATTTTCACTTGATCCTCCACTGACCACAGGTTGTCCACAGGATTTTATTGCCCTTGCCCCAAGACCTTCATTCTTGTTCAGCCTCTAATTGAAACTTTCTGAGTTTTCCCAGTTGGCCCAAGCCTGGCTGAACCTAGACGGGGCAGCTGTGGGCACCCTCGCCTCCCAGTTCAGCTCATACACACAGACCCCTCTCCTGGAAAGAGCTGGCTCTAGCTTTGGTCTACCTCCAGGTCCTCTCCTGCTGGTTCTCTGGTTCTTGGGTCTCACTCCTGTTGCCCTGCTTCTAGAGATAGTCCACTGCATTAGTGACAAGTGGTTCTTGTCTGTCTCTCCCCCTCTCCTGTCCCCGTGCCTTCCGCTCTGCCTCCTCCCTCTGTTGCTGGAAACCCCCTCGCCTGGTAGGAGAGCGCTGCTCTGGCTGATAGGTTAATCCAGGTACTGTAGCTTTTCATCTCACTCTTCCTAGTCTCTACATGTGACAGCCAATAATGGGCTTTTCCCTGGTCACTGCCATCCCAGGGGCAAGGGGTGAAGGACTGGTACCATGCATGGGGGTGGCTAGGGACTACTTCTCAAAGACAGAGGTGTCCTTCTAGAGGAGGGGGCTGTGCATATGCAAATGTGTCATCTGGGTGTGTCTGTGAGTGTAATATATGCACAGGGACACAGAGCCCCCTCCCTCCAGAGGACACAGGAGGGGTCAGAAACCCTGAGGGTGCATCCGTATATGCACAGGCCTTGCCATGTGCTGAGCCCTACCCCACCACCACCCACGAACACAGCCCCACCCCTTTTGGCCCTTCACGCTCCTCTCTGCTGCCCTCTGCAAGGCCTGCCAGCTTCTCTCAGTCACCTGCTTCTGCCACCTCATCTTGAATGGCTTTATCTGGAAGCTTCTGCCTGCTGCCTGGTGGCTCTGAGCTTGGAATGGGGGGACCCACGTGGGGTGGGGTGAGGGGATGAGGCTGGTGGAGTAGATCTTTATCCCTTGGCAGGTAAGGGCCCCAAGGTCCAGGATTGGGGAAAGCCGGGGGCAGGTGTATTCCAGCCCCCAGCACTCAGCTATCCCCACCCTCAGCAGCAGAGCCCAGCCTCTGGTGTGTCCATGGATAAGGACTTGCTTCTCCTCCTGTGGGACAGAGGCTGAACACCAGAAGCTGAGAGGGGATGGAGCTGTCAGCAGCCCCAGCCCTGGGGTCTCCATTTATCCCTCACAGGGCCTGGGGCCCAGGTGGCGGTGCATGTCTTTCTCCAGGCTTCTCCTGGTGTCCTGTACCTGCCTACCCCTCACTCCTGTCCCCAGGCCCCGTGGGGCACCCATCCCAGACTCTAAGTGAAGGAGGCCTCTCCCTCTCCTGTGCCGCTTTGACTCTCCTCGGGCCTCCCCCTCACTGCCCCCTGTCCTCACTGGGCTCAGGGACAGGTGACACGGGCACAGGAGGCTGAGGAAAACTATGTCATCAAGCGGGAGCTGGCGGTGGTGCGGCAGCAGTGCAGCTCAGCGGCAGAGGACCTGCAGAGGGCACAGAGCACCATCCGGCAGCTGCAGGAGCAGCAGGTACCAGGAGCTGCTCACCACCACCCACTTCGGACTGGGGAGTCAGCCCTATAGTTTCTCATTAGTGGGGGGGGGGGGCGCACTCAGAACTGAGTGCATATTCTCTCCCAGCCATCAGCCCCTGACCTGAGGGAGACCCCTGCGGTTTCCATGTTCCACCACACATTTGGGTGCTTGGCCCTCCGCACTGAGACCGAGGCAGCCAGCCTCTTCTGCCTCTGGTCTCAGAATAGGAACCAGGCTCCCTTCCTGGCACAGGCATTCAACCTTAACGGATGGTACTGTGATTTCCTGGTGTCTCCCCAAAGTCTTCAGGGCTATTAGGCTTCCCCAGGGAGCAGTCCTGCAGGGTAGGAATGAGGATGAAGGACAGGAGGAGGTGCTCTCCTCCAGTACTCAGAAGAGAGTCTGGTCTGTGCCCAATGCCCTGAGCTGGCAGGGTGGGAATGAGGCAACCCTGCGAGTCTGTTGTGGGGTCTTGAACATAGTGTTGGGTGGGGCTTACAGGGCTAGAACACTAGGCAAAGGGTCTGCTTCTCCCTAAGGTGGCTTTTAGAACCTTCCTTCAGCTCTACCCAGCAGGCTTCCTTCCTTACATGATGACCTGCCAGCAGCTGCAGCCCCCAAGCTGAGTGTTCGTGGGGGCACATGCCCTGGAGGGGCAGGGAAAGATGCCATAGGTTCCTCAGACCCCTGCGATTTGGGCCTGATTTCAGCAGAGCATGGCAGCGAGGTGGGATCCCTGATTTACATAAACCACAGGTGCCCAAGAAATAATGGGTGGGGAGAAGGAGGGGTTGTCCCCTGGGAGACCCCCTCAACCAGACCTGGAGACCTTGGCTCAGGCCTTAATTCAGGAATTCGGTACCCATGGATCTCAGAGAGCCAAACTGATGGAGGGCAGCAAGCAAACCTGGGTACTGGGCAGGAGACCAGTGGGGAAGTAGGTGGTATCAGGCAGGGATGGGGTCTGGGCCGGTGGGGCTGAGGCAGTCTCCCAGAGAACCACCCTGCCAGGCCATGGGGCACTGAGATGGGGACCCAGCTCCAGCCCCAGGAGCTTTCCTGCAGCTCCAGCTGCCAGTCTCCTTTACTGGGCCCAGGTGGCACCTGTCTGAGAAGCCTCAGCACTGAGAAAGAAGTACCCCAGAAAACTCTTTTCCCATCTTTCCTGTTTTGAAATGGAGGAGGGGGAAGGAAGAAGGCGAAGAAAGAGGGACACGAGTGCCATAGCCCTGAGTCCTGCCCTACTGCAGCCCACCACGTGACTAGGCCACAAGCCACACAGCAGGAACCCATCCTCCTTGGAGAACCCATCCTCCACACCCAGTCCAGCAATCCTGGGAACAGCCAAGAGCATCCCTCAGGGCTATCCTGAGGCCATGGAAGGTCCCCTTCTGAAGGTTCCCTCTGTGTGATTTTCCCAGAAAGGAGGCTAAGTCTGGCCATCAGGGTCCCCATGATGGGATTCAGCTCTCCTCCCAAGAGGACAGAAGGCACAGGAAGAGGATCCAGGGTTTCTCCTCACCCACAGACTGAGCCTCCTCTAGCCCAGGGGTTCTGGGAAGTAGGGGGCAAGTCCTGGGCTCACAGCCAGCCAGCAGGAAGGCTCCCCACCCTCCAGCTGCAGCCTGGCCTGATGCAGCCCTCCACCTGCCCCCAGGATAACCCTCGCCTTACCGAGGACTTTGTGGCCCACCTGGAGACTGAGCTGGAGCAGTCACGGCTTCGGGAAACAGAGACATTGGGAGCCCTGCGGGAAATGCAGGACAAGGTTTTAGACATGGAGAAGGTGGGACTGGGCAGGCCAGTGTTGGGGGGACTCTGGGAAAGGGGAGGTGGGGTGCTGCATGTGTCTAAGGAGGTACACAACCAGGTCTGAGCCCAGGAGAAGGGCTGTCAGAAGGGTCAGAGGAGAGTGTTCTGGCATCATATTCCCTTGCATCAGTAGTCCCTGAAGAACCCAAGACCACTTCCCCCATCGTCTCCCCAGGAGGGTCTGGGAAGATGGGAAGTGAGTCCTTCACCTCTAAAACCCTCTCAGGTCCTAGAGGGAAACACACAAACACACACACACATCAGGTCACCCCCACCTTCGTGCACTATGTACCAGCACTATAATGGCTTCCATGGGCTTCCTAGACAGCCTGACCCACCTGTGCGTCCCTCAGTCCCTAGGTTCCAAGAAGGAGAGAAAAGGAAGAAAGGCCCCGGCCCAGCAGGGCTGCTCACCCAACCCCCACCTTCAAAGAGACATCACCCAGGGGACAACTAAGGGCCACCCCCTTCTGCCTACAGCCCTGAAGGGGGCCCCAGGCCTGCGGGATCCCTCCCCAGCTTCTTTCACACCGACTCAGTCAGTATTGACTCAGCTTCCACAAAGCTGCCAGATGAGAGCAGCAGCCACCCCAGGCACCTGGAGCCTGCCCCTGCCGGGTGTCTCTACCATAGCCTCTCAGTCCCCCAGTCCAGAGCTGTGCTGCCTTCCACCTTCCTCCACCTCAGAGAGAAATGTGCACGAGTAGACCCTGCCTCCCAGATCCAAACAAGGGTCAGTGAGGTCCTAGGGCAGCAAGCTGGATTTTGTTCCAGGAGGCCAGAACATAAATCTCCCATCCCTGAGCCATTGGGAGGCCAGGACAGGGCCAAGACTGACCCTCAGTGGGTTTTCAGGAAGAAGGGCTGCCTGGGAGGGAGCAGGGTACAGGGTTTGGAGGCTCAGTCTTCTCAGCCTCATGCTGGTCATGGGCACCATGGGGGTGGTCTCAGAGTCCCAGGTGGGTAGGTGCTGGTCCTCACCCAGCCTGTCTGGTATCCTCAACAGTAACACTACAGAGGCCTTACACTTTATGGGGTTGCCCTAAGCCAGTCCTCTGAGAGAGCAGGTGCTGTTCTCAGAGCCATTTTGTAAGTGAGGATTTGCAGCTGGGGCCACAGAGGACGATTTGCTCCCCACGGGCCTGGTCCACCTTCCCAACAAATCCTGGGTTCAGGGTGCACCCTCTCCTGGCCACTGCCCAAGGTGCAGCCCAAAAGAAATGAGAGGTGGCATCTCAGCCCTCAGGTAGGGGTTGCACAACTACCGGCTGCCCTAGGCTCTGACTGCTCCCATCCTCCTCAGAGGAACAGTTCACTGCCTGATGAGAACAATGTGGCCCAGCTGCAAGAGGAGCTGAAGGCGCTCAAGGTGCGAGAGGGCCAGGCAGTGGCTTCTGCAAGGGAGCTGAAGCTACAGCTGCAGGAGCTCTCAGACACCTGGCAGGTGAGGGCCTGGCCAGAGAGCAGGAAGCAATCCTGCAATCAGGAGGTCTGCCACCCTCTGGGCCTAGGGGGCTTCAGAGCCCCTGGGCTGACCACCCGCCTCTGTCGGCAGGCCCATCTGTCCCGCGGGGGCCGCTGGAAGGAGTCCCCAAGGAAGCTGGTCCTGAGCGAGCTGCAGGACGAGCTGATGAGTGTACGTCTCCGCGAGGCCCAGGCTCTGGCAGAGGGCCGGGAGCTGCGGCAGCGTGTGGTAGAGCTTGAGACACAGGTGGGCTGCAGCCGCCCTCTCAGGGAGGGACTTGGTGTCCACAGTCGGCCTCCTGGCTAGCCCATGACCCCGGCCTGTTCGTCCTCAATCCCCCAGGACCACATCCACCGCAACCTTCTGAATCGTGTGGAGGCAGAACGCTCGGCGCTGCAGGAGAAGCTGCAGTACTTGGCTGCGCAGAACAAGGGGCTGCAAACGCAACTGAGCGAGAGCCGCCGCAAGCAGGCTGAGGCCGAGTGCAAGGTGCCCCTCTCCCGGATCCCGCCTTCCCACCCCCACCCTTGCCTGCCTCGCCCTTGACCCGCCCTCTCCCCACTACCCTCAGAGCAAGGAGGAGGTGATGGCTGTGCGCCTGAGAGAGGCGGACAGCATGGCGGCGGTGGCTGAGATGCGGCAACGCATTGCGGAGCTGGAAATCCAGGTGCTGGGTGGGGCACGGCAGGGTATAGGGCAATGTGGGTACAGGATGCCACCTGACCCCTGCACCCTGGCTCTCCCACAGAGGGAGGAGGGCCGCATCCAGGGCCAGCTGAACCACTCGGACTCCTCACAGTACATCCGCGAGCTCAAGGACCAGATCGAGGAGCTAAAGGCTGAGGTGAGCGCAGGAGTGGCCAGAGAGCCCCGCGTGTCCTCAGCTGGTGTCAGGCCAGGAGTCAGTGCCTGGGGTGCGGGAGAGAAGGGTGCCCAGCATCGCATGAGTCCACACCTCCAACGTGTTGGTCCTGCCTCAGGTGCGGCTACTGAAGGGCCCGCCGCCCTTTGAGGACCCGCTGGCCTTCGATGGGCTAGGTCTGTCGCGACACCTGGATGAGGACTCTCTGCCATCATCAGATGAGGAGTTGCTGGGCGTGGGTGTGGGCGCAGCCCTGCAGGATGCACTCTACCCGCTGTCCCCTCAAGATGCGCGCTTCTTCCGCCGTCTGGAGCGGCCAGCCAAGGACAGCGAGGGCAGCTCGGACAGCGATGCTGATGAGCTGGCCACACCCTATAGTCAGGGCCTGGACAACTGAGGCCCTGTCCTTGAGCCCAGTGCCTGGGGTGGGGGGTTGGGGGCACCTCCCTGGGCCTCCAGGGCCACACTTAAACTCCACACCAACCCCAAGGGGTGTGGCAGGGTGCAGAGGGTAGAGTTGGAGCCTGAGGATCCTCAGGGTACCTGTCACACTCACCCTCCCCAGCACTGTTTAACCATCATGGTCTGCACCCCTCCAGGTCCAGTTATCTGGAGGGTCTGCCCCTGTGAATGCAAGGGCATGAGAGGACACAGAGGTCCCAGGACTGGAGAGCAAAAAGCTCCCTATTCCTACCCAGCCTCCTTCTGGGACAAGGAGGGCCCTGCTGGGAAGGGCCCAGGAGCTGGAGGAGGCCTGAGGAAGAAGGGGCCACTCTGGGCTGGATGTCAATACCCCATGGTGCCCCTGGGGACCCTTGGCAGCCAGGGACAGATGGCCAAGCTGGACTTTCCTGCCTGATGCAGGTCTCGTGGCCCCTGAGCAGAAACCAAAGTGCCCCCTACTGTGTGCAGGGCCACCTGGGGTGCACACAGCCAGGGAGCCAGACAGGGGCAATGTCTGTCCCTGCTTCTTGGGGCCAGAGCAGCAGTACAGAAGTCAGGAAACCCTGTCCCCAGTGCCCCTCTATGAGACACCTCTATCACCCCATCTTGATGGAGGGGCTCCCCACCCAGTCTAGCCTCTGCAGGGGGTTCCCAGCCTCCACTTCCCTTCCTTCCCTGGGTCCCCAGCCCCACCCTCCAGCCAGGGCCAGGCCCCAGGGGAGGAGGCTGCTCAAAGGAGTGGTGTCCTCATGCCTCCCTCCTCGTGGTGGTCCCGTCGTCTCTGCAGAGTCAGAGCCAAGAACGGTGCCAAAGTCCAACTATGCTCCCCAGACGTCTCCCTGCAAAGGACTTCTGATGCTCTTGGGGCTCCTGGAGCAGCCTCCTTGGCGCCTCCTGGAGTGGGGAATTCATGTTCAGTGCCCACTTCCCAGTTACCCACTTCTCAGTGTTACAAAGCCTGGGGACCAGGGTGGGCACTGCAGGGCTCTCCCATGTGCCTCCCACACTGCCCACCACCATTTGCACACTGCCTGTTCATACTCCACATGTTGCCCAGGTGGGGATAGAAAATAAAGTGTATTTACACAGTGACAGACAAGGAACACTGAGTGGGGCAGGCCTGGGAGTAAAAGGACTGCAAGCAACCTCAGGGCCCCAGCTGGTTGTCCAGCAAAGCACAGGGAGGGGAGCAGACCATCCTCGTCTTTGGGAGCATCCCAGAGAGGCAGAAGTCATAGCAGGCCAGCAGGGGGTCCAAAGAGGTGCCCAGGCTGGGGTGCAGCATGAAGAGGGAAGAGTACTTGCTGGTTCAGTGTGAGAAAAAGTGTGCAGTTGGGGAGAGATGGACAGTATGCAGAGAACAGGTCAGAGAGGCTCTCAATGTCAGGCTCACAGGTGAACACTGATAGCCTGGCATTTTCAGAAGGGTGGCCCTGGAGATGGTGAGGACAAGGAGCGTGATTTCCCTTCTGGGTGACTCAGCTTGGGCCTCCTCTGAGACAAGTGGAGCAATTTGGAGTCTTAGGGTCTGGTTGTGTTCATTCAGCACATACTTCCTGAGGCCTTCCAGGGGCTTTGCCCCATTCTTGGCTCTAAGTGATCCCCAGGGTAGTCGAGGTGAAAACACTGGTGCAGGGATGGGGGGCTGAGCCTTCATGCTGATGTGAAAAGTGCCCAGTAGGTGAATGAGCAGGAGATAGGGAAGGTTTCCTGGAGGAGGGGTGCCAGAGCCAGATCCAAAGGCAAAAGCATAAAGGCAAGACATGGCAGGGACCAGAGGAAGCACATGATAGAAGGAACAGGAGAAAGTGGGCATGGCCAGACCAGGAAGGGGTTTCTTCAGTTGGGAGCCAGTTTGCACTTTTGAACTGAGGACACAGGGGTGCTATGGGGGGCTTAGGTGAGGGGAGTACCATCAGACAGACCACAGTGTTGGGGATTAGTGAGGAGGCCAGGATGAAGACCAAACTGAGCTGGGCAGTGTGGGGAGAGTGAATGGGGGCTCCCCTCAACTGAAAGGGGACTTCTGAACAGCAGGGCAGGATGCCAGTTACGCCTTGGGACAGCCAAGTTCCACATATTGTCCCATCATTCAACAGCTCCTATGGGCCACGCACCATTCCCATCACAGAGATTTAACAGTAAGACTCCACCAGTTTTTATCTCCCCTGCTCCCACAGGGTAATTCCTACCCCACGATGGCACAGGACCCCAGGGGGAACTGTCTAAGGTTCTGCCCTGCTCACTCTTGGGGTTGTCCTTGAGGTGCCAGCTGCACAGTAGGTTATGAGCCAATCCCTACCTTTGGGCATGTCTCACATTCTACAAAAGACCCATGGGTCCTTGCCATGGCTCAACTAGAAAAAACTGGTTTGCCACAGCACACATTGGCTTCGAGGGGTGGAAGTAGTGCTCAGCTGGGACCAGGTTCATTTCTCCTCAGACCCTAAGTTGGGAGGCCACCGCATTTGGGGCAGGGACAGGCAGGACCGGGTGATCAGTGTCTCACAGGAACCTGGCTACAGGGTGGACTATGAGAACTGGGTCTAGGGGCAGAAACAGGGCCAAGGGCACAACACGGAGCCCTGCTCTTTTACCTGCCTGGAGATTGAGGTCCCTGCCAGGCCTCCATCATTCTTGGTGTGAAGTAGGATGCCCTTATGGAGGAAAGGCCTGGGAGTGTTTCCTGAAGGAGCACTTGGGAAGAAGGGCCTGGGCAGCGGTTTAAGGAGTCCAGGAGCTGGTTGACTCTGGTGAGGATCCCTGGTTGTAAGGCACAGGCAAAGGTGCCTGGCTGGAAGAATTTGGGGAGAATACCTTAAGTTGGGATGAAAGGTGAGGCCCATGGGTTGAGAGCCATTAAGGGGCATGGTGAGGACACCTGGAGGGGATGGGGCAATGTGAGGACAGCCTAGTCTGCCTACTCAGCCTTGGAAGAGGCTGCTCCTTCCCTACAGGTCGCTCCCCATCCTGTCCCAGGAGGGCCCTACTCTCTCTGTCCAGTCATTTTGAGGGGGCCACAGCCCAGCTTCAGGCCTTCCCTGCACTGCAGCCTCCCGGTAAGCACAGGGCATTGCATCCTGGGTAACTTCCTTCCCAGGAAGGGAGAGGCCAAGGGTCTCAGGCCATCCCTCTCTCCTAAGGTAGGAGGGTACACACTGGGAGGAGGGTGAGACCCTCCCACTTCTTTCGCCTTTCCCAGGGAGTGCTGGCTCCCCTGGCCCAGTGTAGGAAAAGCTTGTGTTCTTCATCCATGCTGGCTATGCACTAGCTTACCCACTTGGTGGTGTGGACTCACCTGGGTCCCTCCTGCACCTCAAGTTTCCACCAGAAGTCAAACAGTAAAAAACCTACCTTTGCGCATGTGGGTGGGTATGCCACACTAGACCATGCTCCACATGGCCGGTAATGACCTTATCCTTGCCCCACCCTACCCCCATCCCTGGCCCAGAGAGCAAAGACACACAGGCTAGATTGTCCCAGCTTTATTGCTTGTGGTAGACAATACACTGGGCACGGGATGGGGCCTAGGCTGAGGAAGGAGGGAGCAGGGCTCGAGGGAACCCCGGGTATGTCCTAGGCCAAGGGAGGACCTTGGCCAAAGGTGTAGGTGGGTCGCGAAATAGGGACAAAATTCTAGGGTAGGGTTCTAGGAGGCTGAGACCAGTGCACGGAGATCCAGACTCCAGAAGCAGGGGACCAGCATCTAAGACAAAGAGGTGCAACTGCGGGGCGGATGCAGAGGCAGGGTTGGAGTGTGGAGAGCCGGGCTATGATCTGGCTCAGTGGAAGGTCTCCACCTCCACAACGGTCCAGTCACCCTGCGGGGAAGCCATGTCATCCGGGGAGAAGCTGGTGACCGAGGTGATGCTGGCGCGGGACTCATCCAGGGGAGACAACAGCTCGGCCCAGCGACCCAGTTCAGCATCGCTGAGCGCAGTCCGGGAACCTGCAGCGCCACCGCCGCCACTCCCAGTGGTCCCCGGGCCACCGCCGTGGTCGCCAGCGGCACCTTCGGCCGCGGCTAAGAGCAGCGTCCGGCTCAGCAGGTGCTGCACTACGCTTGCCTGCAGAGCCCCCAGCGGCAACTCGCCCAGGCGTGCAGGCTTCACACTGCGTGAGGCCGCCCCCACCCCTGCCCCCGCCCCGGCCACCTCCTTCCCACCACCCACGCCAGGCCCGGGCCCGGAATCTAGAGGTCCCGGGTCGGAGGTCGCGGACTCGGGCCTCTCAACCTCGTAGATTGTGCACAACCCATCAGCAGAGCCGGACCCAGCAACCGGAGACCAAGGCAGGGACACTCCTGCAGCGAGAGGCCGGAAGCTAGGAGGGAAGCCCCGCCCCGCCAGCCCCGCCGGCCCCGCCCCGTAGATCTAGTGCAGCCGCGCCTTCCACCCCGCCCACCCACATTCTGGTACCTGGCTCTTGGCACAGCTCGGCCGGATCGGAAGGGCTGCTTACCTGGGGTGCCGCAGACGGCCAGTGGCGGAGTGGGACCTCGGCTCCAGGCAGCTGGGTGGCAGGCGGCAAGCTCCGCGTCGGCGGGCGGGGAGGCTGGGGCGCCACTCTCCGGCCCGCTCTCGTAGCCACGCAACTCCTCAGGTGTGCTCGTGGCGCTGCTGCTGTGGCCCGCCAGGTCCGGGCCGCTCAGTGTACTGGATGGGCTGCGCGAGGGCGGTGGTGGCGGGGCAGAGGCCAGCGCCAGTGTCAGCCGTGGGCCCGGGATTGGGGCATCGGGACCGGGGGTCGGGGGTCGGCGTGGGGCCTGAAGCGAGGGTGAGGCAGGAGGAGAGGGAGGGGCCTGCAGAGGGGGCAAGGCTAGAGAAGGTGGTGCGGGAGGAAGGGGCGTGGCCATGGGAGAGGGCAGGTCTTCTTGCAGAGAAGGCAAAGTCATAGTTTGGGTCTGCACAGGGGCCCTAGCCAGGACAGAAGGCATGGTTTGCAAAGAGGGCAGGGCCGGCGAGGGAGTGGCCTGCAGGGGTGACGAGGCAAGAGAAAGTGAGACCTGTAGAAGGGGCGGGGTCTGAGAGGGGAGAGTGGCCTGTAAAGAAATTGTGACCGAAGAACATAGACTCTGTGGAGGGGGCGTGGCCAGGGGAGAGGGTGGAGCTTGCAGAACAGTTGAGGTCAGAAAAGGTGGGGCCTGTAGAGGCAGGACCAGAGAGGGCGTGGTCTGAAAAGGGTGGCCGGCCAGAGGTGGGGTCTGTGGTGGGGGCGTGACCATGGAAGGAGGGGCCTGCGGGGCAGACGCGAGGGGAAGAGGGTACTGCGTGGGAGGTGTGGCGGGTATATCCGGAGTGGCCTGAGGATGCGTTGGAGATGGAGGACAGGCCAGAAGAGGGGGCGTGGTCAGGGCATAAAAGTCCTGCGGAGCGTCTATGGCTAAGGGAGAGGGTAAGTTTCGCGGAGGCCTTGCCTGAGAAACAGGGGCTTGTAGAGGGAGCGTGGCAGGTGGCAGAGACAAAGGAGGTGTGGTCAAGGGAGAGGGGAGAGTTGGAAGAGGGGGCAAAGCCAGAGAAACCTGGGTGGGGGACGTATTCTGCAGAGGGAGTGAACCTGAAGGAGAGGATGGAGCCAGAAAATTGGCCGTGGGTGCCTCAGGAAAGGATGTATCCAGGTGTGTGAATGGGGCTGGCAAAGGAAGTGTGTCTGGCAGACAAGGGAGGGGCTGCGGAGAGGGTGGAGCAGAGGGAAGAGGCCCTAGTGGAAAGGGCGTGGCCAACGAACAGGTAAGAGCCTGGGAAGGAGGCGCAGTGGGTGGAGAGGTAGGAGACGTGTTCCTCAGAGGAGTGCCTGTGTTATGGACAGGCGGTGCCAGTTGTGCGGTCAAATACGGTGGAGGTGATACAGCCAAAGGAGGAGAAAGGCTTTGCGGGATAGCTGCGCCCTTCCTTGAGAGTGCGGCCTGCAGGGGACGCGGAGCCTGCAGCCCTTTTGGCTTGACCCTCGAGGAATGCCCCAGCGCCCCAGATGTCCCACCCGGCGAGGCCTGGGTGCGGGCTGGAGAGGACGAAAGGGTGGCGCTGGAGCCCAGGGGGCGCGAGGCTGGCCTCTGGAGGCTCCCACCGCAGCTGGGTCGCCTCCTGGCCGCGGGGCTCGGCTCCTTGGTACTACGCTCCGGGGCACTGCTCACTGATTTCCTGGAGACTTCGATTGGCGGTCGCGGCCGCGCATTCGCAGTTACCCGGGGGAGCCCCGCCTCAGCACCCCCACCCCGAGACCGACGGGAGATAGCTGGGGAAGGAGCGCCTGGAGTGGGCTCGGATGAGTCTAGGGACAAAGCAGAAGGCCAAAGGGTCATCGATACTTCCAGGCTGGTGCCCCTCATTGCCCAGGAGCCCCACTCCTCCCCAGGTCACGTACCTCTCCATGCCCCGGCACTCAGGGCAGTCCTTCTGGAAGTTTCTGGGGGCTTTCCTCTGCCCATAGGTTCCTCAGCTGGGGGCCGGGGCCCTTTCTGCCCAAGAGGGCCTAGCCTGGGGGGGAGGGGCATGCTCAGTGCAGAGCACCCCCTCCTTGTTCAACCTCCAAAGTTCACATTTTCTCATTTGTGAAATGGGGCATATGGACTCTGCACCTAAGAATGGCTTTCCCCCAATTTATACGCAGCGATCTGCAAGTGTTCCCATGCCCCAATTCACGTGTAAAGTGATTCCACAGAGTGACATTAACCTTCGGCGTGTGTTACCTGGTGGTCCCGCTGACACGTCCCGGACTAGAGATAGAGCCTGGGCCAGGGTTCTTGGCAGGCGTCTGCGCCCCTCTCTGTGCTGCTGGGAGCCTGGGGGCTGTTGGAAGAAGACTGAGTCAAAATGTTGCCCCAGAAAGCAGGGCAAGTTGGTACCTCAGAAGGAGATGGGAAACAGGGTGGGAATCAGAAAAAGAGGCTGGGATACCTGGGCTTCTGGGACCTGTCCCAGCGCTCCGCGTGGGTCCCACTCGAGGAGTCGCTTCCAGGAGGGCGGCTGTCCGAATGTCCCCAGATCGTTCGGCTGGGGGCACTCGCCCCGCAGCTCCAAGAACTCGGAGGGCTGTGGGGATTACTGGGGGAGGAGGTCGAACAGACCCTGGAAGTTTGGGGGTTTTCCGAAGGCCGGGAGAGCGAGAAGCCGCAGTCTGCACAGCAGCCCCTGCCCTGGCCTTGTCCCTCTTGTCCATCCCGCACCTAATGAGGAAACAGACCTGTCAGCATCCCAGGTCTTGCACCATACCCAGCTTGCAAGGTCCTAGGTCCTGGCACCTCACTGCCCCTTCCCATGGGCACACAAACCTCGGCCTCGATCCATTTCCCTCCCACCCAGCCACACACTCACCAGACCAGCTGCTCACGGCTGTCCCTAAGTCCCACCCCCATCACCCTCCTACAGACCCTGCCTGCCCCAACCCACCCTCCTTGTCCTGTCTACTCCCTTCCAGCACCTGAGATCCACGACCCTACTACCCCTCGACCCATAGGGACCCAGACCAACAGCCTTGGAGACAGAAGACTGCCACAGGCTCCAGACGGTTGGGGGACGGCAGCGAACGCCCGGGTCCCCTCGCCAGCCTCGAGGGACGCCGGCACCTGCCGGGAGGAGGAGCGGCCCGGCTGCCCGCGCACGGGCTCAGGGAGACAAAGAACGGCGTCGGGAGCACATCCGCCTCACCCAGCAGAGCCCCGGTCCCCGCCATCCACTCCACCTGCTAGCGCCGTGCTCACCTTCTTCTCCAGTCTCCTGCTCCACGCAGGGTGGCCTGGGGTGGGGCTGTGTAGCAGTGCCTTAGCGGCCGAAAGCAACCCACAGGCGAGGGGAGGGGGTTGCAGGAGGTGGCGCAGGGAGCCGGGTCCGCCCCTCGACCGCGGGCTTGAAAGACTGGGGGCGCACGCGCCGCATCCAGACCAGGGAGGCGACGGAGCACACTGGAGGGAGGGGCGGCTACTCCGCGGCTGCGCCTGAGTACTGGGGACCCAACCCGAGGGGACTGGGAGGAGGAAGGAACCCCTTGAGGTGACTGATCAGGCCTCCCCACCACAACACACACACACACACACACACACACACCCCGCCCCCCCCCCACACACACACACCCCTGGCAACCAGGGGCGGGACCATCATGCCTCTAGCCCCATCGACCAATCCGGCTGTTCAGTTTCCTTGGTCACTGTTCCGGCCTTTGTGACCAGGGAAGCCAGACCCCCCAGAGTCCCCGGAGACATCCACCCCTATCATATCCAAAAGCTTTCCCAGACCTCAGGAAACTCCCTACCTGGTGGTGGAGAGGACTATTGGGAGAATGCAGCCTGGGAATTAAGGGACAAACCCTGAATTTGGGGGAAGAGAAATAAAGGGAGAGAGAAATAGTATGATGAGTGATGACCGAGCCTTCTGCAAGGCAAGATACCCCCACCCTGCACATCCTCCTAAATGCCATGAACAAGCAAGGTCAGGTCAGTAAAGGTTTCCCAGCAGAGCCAGGGAGCCCAAGACTGTGGGAAGTTGGGAGGTGTCAAAACAGGGCCATGAAGGAGCTGAGAAGATCCCGTTGGAGGTTTCCCAGCCCAGCCAGTGGGATGGAGATGCACCAGACTCTCCAGTGACTTCAACTCTGCAGGAGTCCCGGTGGAGGGACTTGATAGGGTACTGTGGCATGGAGGGCATGGGAGTATTTAGAGGGAGGTGGCCATCAGGTGTCCTGTGATGGCCAACTGAGGCCAGGCGTCCTCCCACACCTCTGTTCCCCCCACATACATACTGTGCTTTCTGCACCATGCCTTATCTGTCCCCATCCCAAAGAACCAGCTCCCTATGCCCATCCCTTTCCCCATCACATGTGTACGTGCCCTCACCCCCAACACACACACACACACACAACTACAGGAGCAGCTCATCCTTGCCTGGAACTCAGGAGGCTTCTAAGTACAGGACCGGGAAGAGTGGCTTCCAAGTACAGGACCCGGAAGAGTGGCACTTAGCACCCTGGTGAGCCTGCGAGGGGGGGGGGGAAGAGTGGACTTAACTAGGTGTATGTGAGCCATGCAAGTTTGTGTTTTTCTATTTTTGTAATGCAAAGATCTAATTAAACTTTGATTGCAGAGGCATCCACCTCAAGGATGGCTACCTCCAGTCAACACCTTGCCGGCCACACCGTACAAGGCTCCCTCCCGCACTGAGGCTTCTTTGTTTTAAAGATCTTGGTTGACCTTTTTTTTTCTTTCCACACTTTAAATCCACCAATAAAGAATGTATGTATGAGCTCAGGACACCCAAGGCCCCCAGCCTCTACCTCAATGAAAGAACCCCAGGCTACTTCCTCTCTCTGTCCCTGCCCCTGCCCTCTATAACCCCACGTGATGTCCAGGTCCTGTAAGAAATCCTGCAATCATGATAAGAACCACCAGGGCTGGGTCAGTCACAACATTGGTTGTTTAAATGGCTTAGACCAGCTCCAAACACTTGGGTGTAGCCAGAAGCAGGGGTTTGTATTTTCTCATTTCCGGGATTGTATCCACAGTTGAGGTTCAGGGAATGGGAGAGAGAGAGGCCAGGGTCAGAACTGAATACCCTGCTCTGGGCAGTGGAAGCCAACCTTGAAAACCCATCTTTTCAAGGAGCCCCCGCCTCTTGCCTGGCAGGGGTGCTCCTCACTGCCCCAGGGCATTGCTCTCTGGATTGGATCATTCTGGGCCTCATCTCATCCCAAGGTCTACTGAGGGCCACCCTTGTGAGTCCCTTCTGGTGTGGCAGCAGCCTGGTTCCCCTGCTGCCTGCCTGCCTGCCTGCTCACCCGGTCACCAGTAGTGCTCTCCTGAGCCACAGCTGCCTGCCCAGAGGCCTGCCCTGCTGTCTTCTATGATACCAGGGTCCCTCCAGGGCCAAACTGAATCCTCCCTGCATTTCACTGAGATCTGGACTCTGCCCTCACATAAAAACATTTCTCAAATTTGGTGCATCAACAAGGGGATGCATTACACAAATCAGACACACCCTGAATTCCCTATAATGGAATATGCCTCAGCAATAAAAGGCAACAAACTACAGTATCAAGAAATGCAAAACAGGGACAAATCTCAAAAAATATTGTGCTGAACAAAAGAAGCCACACACACTTCACTTTATGATTCCATTTATAGAACATTCTGGAAAATGCAAGCTAATCTATAGTGACAGAAAGCAAAACTGGTTGCTGGGAGCTAGAGAGGGGAGGATGACTGTTGGACCACCCATTGTAGCCACACTAAGACTCCTGACTCTCAGAAACTGTGAGACAATGAATACTTACTGGTTTAAGCTGCTACACTGCTGGGGGGTGGGGGGTAATTTGTTATGCAGCAATAGCTAACTACCTCAAGTTCACAAAACCTTAGAAGCTGGGCATTAAATACAAGTGCTGGTGAAAATGTTGGAGAAATGGGAAAACTTGAGAGCCATTGTGGGGGGTAAAATGGTGCAGCTGCTGTAAAAGACAATATGGAGGGTCCTCAAAAAGGTAAAAGCAGACTGACCATATGATCCAGCAATTCCACCCAAAAGAACTGAAAGCAGAGACTCCCAGAGATATTTACACACTCATATCATAGCAGCATTATCCACAATGGCCAAAGATGTTAGCAACTCAAGTATCATCAATGGATAAATGAATAAACACAATTTGGTCCATCCCAGCAATGGAAGATTATTCAGTCTGAAAGGAAGGAAATTCTGAAACTGGCTACAATGTGAATGAAACTTGAAGATATTATGCTCAGTGAAATAAATCAGTCATAAAATGACAAATATCGTATGACTCTATTCATAAGAGGTCCCTTGAAGCATCAAATCTATAGAGACAAAAAGTAGTTGGTGGGTGTCAGGGGCTGCGGAGAAGAGGGATGGGGAGTTAATGTCTAACAGGGGCAGAGTTTCAGTTCAGGAAGGTGAGAAAGTTCTAGAAATGGACAATGGGGATGGTTGTAGAACACTGTGTATGCATTTAGTGCCACTGAACTGTACACTCAAAAATGGCTGAGATGGCAAGTTCTGTTATGTGTATTTTACCACAATTTTTTAAAAAGTTCGGCATGGCCCTGGATGGTGTAGCTCAGTGGATTGAGCGAGGGCCTGCGAACAAAAGGATCACAGTTCAATTCCCAGTCAGGGCACATGCTCGGGTTGCAGGCCAGTTTCCAGCAGGGGACGCATGAGAGGCAACCATACATTGTTGTTTCTCTCCCTCTCCTCTTCCCTTCCCTCTAAAGATAAATAATTTGTTTTTAAAGCGGTATTATTGATGTGGGGAAACTCCCCCATTCCCAATGGGGACAGAGTGGGAGACCTTCCTGGAGAACCACTGGAAAGCACTGGGAGTATGTGTGTCCTGTGACGCTGCCATACCACTTCAGTGTCAATACCTGCAGCAGACACCTTGAGGGCCCCTCCCTATCACCTGAGCACCCATGGTTCCCACTGCAGGGAACTCAAAAGTACCAAGGAGTTAATGCCTCTCCAGGCCCCTTCTCCAGAGCAGCCCTCGGCCAAGACAAACAAGACCTGGCACATCAGCACTCCAACTGGGAGGTGCCTTCCATCACCTCCCAGTGTTCCCCAGAAGGAGCCCCCATTGCCCACAGTGGCAACCTGGTAGTTCACCCTCATTGATGTCCCCTGATTAAGGCTTACTGCCTTCCCTCCCTGTCCAGTATCACATCCCCACTACTCCATCATCGGTGCTTGTGGGGATTACTACTCAGATAACTATTTGCATCCAGTTCCTTGTCTCACGATCTGCAATTAGAAGAGCCCAAATTAAGATAACAGCTCAATCATCTACCCATCCATGATTAACTGAGTGCCCACCACTATGTTCCTGGAACCATTCCAAATGTTGGGGACAGTGCAGGGAGCAGAAGAGACCCCTGCCTGGGCTTAACAAGGCTTCCAGCCCAGTGACCTCAGACTCTTGCATAAGTGTGCCAAGTTGGAAGCTCATTCCAGAAAAAAGCTGGGAACAAACCCAGAGCATTGATACCAGGAGCTTCCCTGGAGCAGGAAGAGTCCACTGAAGGGGAGGGAGAAAGTGCTTTGCCTCAGATGGCTCTTCAGAGGGAGCCCAGGGCTTCATGGAGGTGGAGTCCTGGAAGGGGCACCCATTGCAGTTTCACAGAGGAACCTGAGCTTAGGAAGCTCCAACCTTCAAGGGTTCAGGGTCTCAAGAGGTGTCTATCTGGTGAACTCTGGAGCTTCTTTGTCCCAGGGGAGGCCGGGTCACACCCTCCCATTCTAGTCTGGATCCCCTTCCTTGTTTTGTAGACAAAACAGACCAAGGTTCAACTGCCCACACCTCCAGGCTGAACTGGGAATTGGCAAGTCTAAGACCCTGGCCAGGGAGGACAGGGTGGGCACGGAGAGAGTCATTCTTTCTAGAAAACAGCCTCCCAGACTGGACTCTAGTCCCATTTCCTAGAGCCCTCTGTTCCCTGCACTCACCCACAGACCACCCGCGGACCACCCACGGACCTGGCAGCACCTCGCTCCCCGTCTTACCCCCAGTGGACAGCCAGCCTCAAGGCTGGGCAGGGTCAGACAGGTAAGCACTCCCACTCTGCTGGGTTTCCCTGACTGGGTGGTTGGAACAGGAATGGGAAACCCCTTTCCTCTCTCATGGACCTCGGTCACTGGTTCCTTGCTTAGACCTCAAAACCAGGTGGCTGCACCTCGGAGTGGGTGAAGGAGGAGGCGCTTCCACGGTTTCTGACCCCGTCTACACAATTGGGCTCCAAGGACCGAGCTAGCGGGGGCGTGGTGCCTCCAACCCTCCTCATACGTTTGCCCCAGGCCAGGTCCCACCTGATGGCAACAGAGCCCTGAGTTTAGGGCCCCCGCTCTTTGGGCCAGCCCTCGGACCACCTCGGGTAGAGAAGGATTCACACTTCTCTGTGGTCCCGGAGCGCCTGGAGTCGGGGGACACCTGGGAGAGAGGCAGGGCTGAGACGTCAGGTGGGCGGGGCGGGACAGGGCGGCTCAGGGCAGCCGGGTTACTGTTCCGCCCGCTCTGATTCACCCAGGCTGGCCCCGGACTAACTCTGCGGGAGCAGGGACCCAGGAGCTGGGCCCAGCTCTGCCTTGAGCGGTGAGTAGGTGCCTCTCTCCTCGGCTGGGAACCAGGTTGCAGGGTGAGGGTCGGGCCCAAGGGAGAACTGCCCCGAGTACAGCTGGTACTGTGTCTGGGGCCCACAGCCACAGTCCTGGGTACAGGAGGCTGAGGAGGAGGTAGGGGCAGAAAAAGGTTAGGCTCTAGTCAGGACAGGACACAGGGCCAGACAATGACAGAGTGAATATCAACAGGCTGGGTGTGACCCTTGGGGGCAGGTTGATCTTCATCATGTTCCCCTCTCCTTGGTCAGAGACAACAGTGACAACTTGACTCTGTGAGCCCCTCAAGGCAGCAGAACCACCACTTGGGGTCTTCACCAGGTTGCCTCCTTCAGGACTCTTGAACCTAAGGATTCCCCAGACCCTCAAGTCCTAGAAGGGCAGTTTGGACAAGTACTAGGTTGAGAGTTCCCAGGCACGGGACCTCCGACCAAGATCTGCTACTAAGGGGCACCCTCCCCAACCCAGGCCTGTTTCTCCCTTGTGTAAAAGTCAAAGGTGGGCCCTTGTGCCCTCCAAGGCCTGTTCCAGGGCTGACGACTGCCGCTGTGTCTTCCTTGACCCTTAAAATGGACTGTTAGTGGGGACAGGGCTGGGCCAGGAGAACCCATCACTGCCATGTTTTTGGAGACAGTGTGAGGGCTTGGGGAGGTGTGGCTGGGCAGAGCTAAGGCTGGGTAGGGGGCCTGTACCTGGCTGTAGGCTGGCAGACTGCCTCTCCGACCTGGAGTTTAGCGCAGCAATCCCTTCATCTCACTCCTACATCCCCCTACTGAGGTTCTTTTGGCAAAGATGCTGGTGTCTGCCAGAGGTTTTCTCCCAAAATGGAAGAGTGGATGCAATCAGACAGATGGAACTTTGGAGTTGGGCTCAAATGCCATTTGTGGCTGTAGAAACTTGCTCAAGTCATTTCCCTCCCTTTGAGTCTGGAGAAAGAGAGTTTCCAACACTCATACTCACCGGGGCGTTGAAAGCATCTGGTGGCTATAAGTCGAGTTCATGGCCCCATTGTTATTTTTCTTAGGGTCCTTCCCCACCCCAAAAGTCCTATTCTCTGGACCCTCCCACTAGCCCTACTCAGACGGGGGGGGGCAGCATTGTGTCTGTGGAAGCTTAATGGTAGGTTGTGACAATCAAGCTTGAGTCATGGAGACACATAATGATAATGTCTCGGGTCTGCCTCTGATGGTGTTATGTACGCACCTTGTTCCATGGGAACCACTGCGCCATCTGCTAGGCAACGTGAAGGTCTCTGCCTTCTTGCCTTTGATTGTGGACTCCAGAAGTGAGCTTCCACCACTGAGATGGATCTGGAAGTGTGGCAGACACTTAGGTAGGAACTTAGAGCCTGACTGTGTGTGGCGTTTCTGCGACAGCCCCCGAGTTACTGTTCTTCAGTTAAGCAGCTGAGCAGTATCCCCTGCAGGGACAGGCAGCCAGGGCAGGGGGACAGGGGGTGGCAGGGACTGGAAAGTGTGTTGTGTCTCCCTGGTCCTGGACCCCCCTCTGCTCAGTGTGTGTACACTCGGGCCCAAATGCACCAATGTGCACACTTTGGAATGTCGTCCCAGGGACCCTTTATGTGGCTGCATTGTGCTTTTGGGCACTGGGGGCTGTTAAAGTGCTCTGGGTGTGTTTCCATGTGATTCCCTGGTGACTGACTGGCATGCTCTGGGGCACTTTTACTTGGCTGTCAGAATGAGGGCAGCAGGTTCCCAAAACTCTTTGGGAGAAATGAGGACTGTATATTGGGGACCATGGGTGCTGGGAGGGGCAGGTGGCCTAGGAGCACCCTCAGGCAGTGAGCGCCTTGCTGCCTCCCTCTCCTTCCACTTCCAGCCTCCAGGAGAGAAGAGGGAGACTCCTGGGTCCATTTTGTGGCCTTTGTGTGACTTACACCTGGCCATCTGTATCTAGAATAATGATACCTTGGTCTAAAATGAAACTAAGGGACAGGCAGTGGGCTGGCTGCCCAGTCCTATCCTGATTGTAGGTGTCACACTGGCTCTCTCTTCTGAGTTTTTCATTTCCTGATCCTCTGCCACAGCCTCACCCACCCTGACAACCCCCTGCTCCTGCCTTTGAGTCCAAGTGTCTGTGTTCTGCCTTAGATCCTGGACACCAGCCCCTCTAGAAACCCAGGTGTCCTAGTCACACACACCCCCAGGGCTGACCAGCCCTCAGTTTTGCCACTCCCTGCCCCTGAGGCCTGTAACCAGAGCCAGACACCAGCCGGCTTTTCCAGTTAGAGTTTGGAGGTGGTGCCCAAAGCTCCCCTCAAGGAGGTGGCGGCCCACGCCCCGGAAGTCCCGAGCCCTGGGCCATCCTCTGGTCCAGTGGTGGAGAGAGCCGGGCTGGACACCAGTGTCTCGAGTCCGGAGAGCAGCAGAGGAAGCTTTTCTAGGATTAGCATTAGGGGTGGGAAGAGATGGCCCGGTTCTGAAAGGACACACAGGCTAGCTCAGGGACAGCCCTGAGGATGGACAGTGGATGGACAGTGCCTCCTGAGCTCTGAGAGGGCAGACAGGCTCCGACTGGGGCAGAGGTCCCAGGAGCAGAAACGGTAAGAATGGTAGTGGCTTGGCTCCAGGAAGGAGGTGAGATCTTGGGGAGGGGGAGAAGGGATGCACAGGTCCTGGGTCCTGCCAGATTTTGACAGGGCGGGGTGCAGACCCACAGCAGAGGCATTGGTCCAGCTCCTCTGGGCCCTGGTTGAGGTCTCTGCACTTCCACCGCCTCCTCTCCCCTAGGCAGGATGATTCCGGTGGCCGAGTTCAAGCACTTCTCAGAGCAGCAGCCTGCCTTCAAGTTGCTCAAACCCTGGTGGGACGTGCTGGCCGAATACCTCACGGTGGCTATGCTCATGATCGGGGTCTTTGGCTGCACCCTTCAGGTAAGGGGAGGGGCCGGGCTGAGTGAGGGGCAGGAGAAGCAACGTCTATCTGGGGGGGGGGGGGCTTTGGGCGTGATCTGGAGAGACGGGAGAGTGGCCTGGGAAATTCCCTACCCAAGGAGGTGGAAACCAGAGGCCCCTACACTCCAGACCAATTCTGATGCNGTGGGACGTGCTGGCCGAATACCTCACGGTGGCTATGCTCATGATCGGGGTCTTTGGCTGCACCCTTCAGGTAAGGGGAGGGGCCGGGCTGAGTGAGGGGCAGGAGAAGCAACGTCTATCTGGGGGGGGGGGGCTTTGGGCGTGATCTGGAGGGACGGGAGAGTGGCCTGGGAAATTCCCTACCCAAGGAGGTGGAAACCAGAGGCCCCTACACTCCAGACCAATTCTGATGCCTTCCCATTCTCTCCACCACTGGCAGCAGCACTCAAGTCTTTTGCATAGCTATGACAGCCATACTTTTATAGTGTAATACTTATGTCCCCAGACCTAGAAATACCTGCAGTTACCTTATTAGTTTGCTAGGTCTGTCATACAGTATCACCAACTGGGTAGCCTAAATAGAAATTTACTTCTTACAGTTCTGGAACCTAGAACTATGAAATCAACACACTGACAGGGTTGGACCTTTCCCAGAGCTGTCATGGCGAATGTGTCCTGTGCCTCTCCTAGATTCGGATGGCCTCAAGCACTCCTTGCTTCATAGATGATGTTCTCCCTATATCTGCATAGCATCTTCCCTCTCTGTGTGTCCAGATTTCCCCTTTTTATTTTATTTTTCAAGAATCTTTTTTTCTTAAGATTTTATTTATCTATCTTTAGAAAGGAAAGGAAGGAGAGAAGGAGAGAAACATCAATGTATGGTTGCCTCTTGTGAGTCCCCGGCTGGGAACTGGCCTGCAACCCAGGCATGTGCCCTGACTGGGAATCGAACCGCGATCGTGTGGTTCGCAGGCCCTCGCTCAATTCACTGAGCTACACCAGCCAGGGCTAGATTTCCCCTTTTTAAAAGGACACAGTCATATTGGTTTAGGGCATGCCCTAATGATCTCATCTTACCTGGATTCCCTTTGCTCTGGAAAGACTATTTCCAAACACCACGACATTCACAGGTATTGGGGGTTAGGACTTCAACATCTTTCAGGGGGGACACAAGTCAACCTAATGTGTTTTTTTCAGACAAAGACCAATGCTCAGGCTTAATGACTCTACCAAAGCCACAGCCAGCTGGGGACAGTCAAGGATCAGGGCCTCCTACCTCAGGCTACTTATCCCCCAGTTCCCCAGTTCCTGCACCCTCTTTCACCCTCTTCCCTATCCCCAGGTGACACAGGACAAGATCATTTGTCTACCCAGTCATGAACCCCAGGAGAACTTATCTGAGACCCCATGTCAGCAATTGATGCTGCAGGGGGTCCCCGAACAGATGGGGGGTCTCCATGAAGTGAGTGGCCTCAAAAACAACCTGGACCTACAGCAGTACAGCTTCATTAACCAGCTCTGCTATGAGGAAGCCCTCCACTGGTACCCCAAGTACTTCCCCTACCTGGTTGTCATTCACACACTCATCTTCATGGTCTGCACCAGCTTCTGGTTCAAGTTCCCTGGCACCAGCTCCAAGATTGAACACTTCACCTCCATCCTGGGCAAGTGTTTTGACTCACCATGGACTACAAGAGCCCTGTCTGAGGTCTCAGGGGAGAACCGCAAAGGCCATACCACTAGACAAGCAACTATGACTGTGGTAGCTGAGGCAGGGCCAGGAAAAGCAGGGGAGGGTGAGAAGGAGAAGGTGCTGAAGGAGCCTGAGAAAATGGTGACTGAGCCACCAGCTGTCACTCTGTTGGACAAGAAGGAGGGTGAACAGGCCAAAGCCCTCTTTGAGAAGGTCAAGAAGTTCCGCATACATGTGGAAGAGGGGGACATTTTATACACCATGTACATCAGGCAGACAGTGCTCAAAGTCTGCAAGTTCTTTGCCATCCTGGTCTACAATCTTGTCTACGTGAAGAAAATAAGTTTTGTGGTGGCCTGCACAGTGGAGACTTCAAGGTTCACAGGCTATGCCAGCTTCTGCTGCAACCACACCAAGGCCCACCTCTTCTCCAAGCTGGCTTTCTGCTACATCTCCTTTGTGTGTGTCTATGGGATCACCTGCCTCTATACACTCTATTGGCTCTTCCACCGGCCCCTCAAGGAATACTCCTTCCATTCTGTGCGGGAGGAGACCGGCATGAATGATATCCCCGATGTAAAGAATGACTTTGCCTTCATGCTGCACCTCATCGACCAGTACGACCCACTCTACTCCAAGCGCTTTGCCGTCTTCCTCTCTGAGGTCAGCGAGAGCCGACTGAAGCAGCTCAACCTCAACCATGAGTGGACACCTGAGAAACTTCGGCAGAAGCTGCAACGCAACGCCAAGGGCCGGCTGGAGCTGGCACTCTGCATGCTCCCAGGACTTCCTGACACCATCTTTGAGCTCCGAGAGGTGGAGGCGCTCCGCCTGGAGGCTATCTGCGATATCATCTTCCCCCCAAGCCTGTCACAGCTGGTGCACCTGCAGGAGCTTACCCTGCTCCACTCGCCTGCCAGGCTGCCCTTCTCCTTGCAGATCTTTCTGCGGGACCGCCTGAAGGTCATCCGTATCAAGTGCGAGGAGCTCCGTGAGGTGCCCCTCTGGGTGTTTGGGCTGCGTGGCCTGGAGGAGCTGCACCTTGAGGGGCTCTTTTCGCCAGAGCTGGCTCAGGCAGCCACCCTTGAGAGCCTCCGGGAGCTGAAGCAGCTCAAGGTGCTGTCTCTTCGGAGCAATGCTGGCAAGGTCCCAGCCAGCGTGACCGACGTAGCCAGCCACCTGCAGCGGCTTAGCCTGCACAATGATGGGTCCCGCCTGTTGGCCCTTAACAGCCTCAAGAAGCTAGCAGTGCTGCGGGAGTTGGAGCTGGTGGCCTGTGGGCTAGAGCGCATCCCCCATGCCATCTTTAGCCTGGGTGCACTGCAGGAACTTGACCTCAAGGACAACCACCTGCGGTCCATTGAGGAAATCCTCAGCTTCCAACACTGTCGCAAGCTGGTCACACTCAAGCTATGGCACAACCAGATTGCCTATGTCCCTGAACATGTGCGTAAGCTGAGGGTCCTTGAGCAGCTCTACCTCAGCCACAACAAGCTAGAGGCCCTGCCACCTCAGCTGGGCATGTGCTCTGGCCTTCGCCTGCTGGATGTCACTCACAATGGGCTGCACTCCCTGCCACCTGAGCTGGGTCTCCTCCAGAACCTGCAGCACCTGGCTCTCTCCTACAATGCCCTAGAGGCCCTGCCTGATGAGCTCTTCTTCTGCTGTAAGCTTCGAACATTGCTCCTGGGCCACAATCACCTGAGTCAGCTGTCACCCCAGGTGGGGAACCTCAGTGCCCTCAGCCGCCTGGAGCTCAAGGGCAACAGGTTGGAGGCACTGCCAGAAGAACTGGGCAACTGTAGAGGGCTCAAGAAGGCAGGGCTTCTGGTGGAGGACACCCTTTATGAGGGCCTGCCGGCAGAGGTTCAGGAAAAATTGGAGGAAGAGTGAAGCCAGGGAGGGGTACGTTGAGGTAGAGGCTTTCTGGATGCTTCAGTCCCAAAATCTCTACCATTGTCTTCAAGGCAGGTGGGCCCAGGCCAGGGAGGAGGAGCAGACACGCAAGCCTGTGGAGCCCAGGCAAGATCCTGGAACTGGTTTATCTGGTGAGATGGTAGGCTGTGAATTTGGGGTGGAACATCGTGGAAGGATTAACTCAGGCATAAGATTCTCAGACCGAAACCACACCTCTGTCTTCGCATGGCTTGCCTGCCCCAGGCCTGGGCTAGAACTGCTGCCCTCCCCCTGGACATTCTAGCTCAATCTGTGCCACAAAAATGGGCGGGACACATACCAGTAGGATTTCAATTCTTTCCCTCCACCAAACAGCTTACCTCAGGGGTTCTCTCCTAAGAAGGGGACACAGACACAAAGGACCAGCACACACTGCCCCCACTTTGACCTTAAGCCCTTATATATTACATGTGAATTCAGTAACAAGGTTCTCTTATTTGGCTATGCATCAAAATCAACATTCCCAGAAAACATCCCAGGCCCCACCCTGAAAGACTGACTCAGGAGCTTTGGCTGGAGGCCAGAAACTTGCCTGTAAATAAGCAATCCAGGTAATTCTGATGCACGTGGTCCTAGGCCTGTATGTTGGAAAATGATGACCTACAGAGGAGATATCTGGATACCTAGAGCAGGGATTCTGAACCCTTTTTAGATCCTTAAACCCTTGAGAATCTGATGTAAGCTGGGGGCACCTCCTTCCTCAGGAAAATGCTTGTGTATACATTTATGCACTATTCTGCAAACAATTTCAGGCAGTCAACAAATTCCCCCCAATCCCTAAGGGCTATTCATGGATATCCTAAGGGTTGTGGACCCCAGGTTAAGAATACTTGCTGTGGAGGGTGTATTTGTTAAAAAATAAACAATACTAATTATCAAGGGGAGGGAGGCGGGGAGCATGGGGCGGGGGGTGGGCAGGGTTGGGAATATAAGACAGAAACCTGTACTTGAACAAGAATTAAATAAAAATTATATTTTAAATAAATAAATACAAATTAAATCCTACCAAAATCCCATAGCTTTAAAAAAATAAATTCCCACTTCAATGCCAGGCAGTGGACACTTCTGTTTATTTTACTTCATGATCACTTAATGAAAACTAAAAATATTGACTGAAAAATGCATTTAAACTGTTAAAATTGAGGTCTGTGAAATGTTTCCTATATCTGTGTTCAAATAAAGTGTTACAAATTTAAAAAAATACTAATTATCAGAACTATCACTCTGATCTGTGTCCATCCCTGTCATTGTCTAAGCCATTTAACCAGACCAATTATAGGCAAGTGGCCACAGGTACCACAATCAAGGGTAAAAGTCTCTGTCCTGGAGACCTCAAGACAATCAGGAGAAATTAGGTGGCATCTCTTCTCTAGCTCTTTTTCTGGAGAACCCCCTTTCTTATACTTTCCCTGTTATCCTCCTGACTCCATACTTTTTTTATCTGTTTCATCTGTAAGTAATCACCAGAGGGGTCCCCTAGGCTGGACCAGTGGCCTGTAGGGCACTAGCTAGGCACAGCAGGCCTGACCCTGACCTCCTGGGTTTGGCCACCTCCCATGTGTCTGCAAAATGCAATTCTCCTCTCGGCACCTATGAACAGAAGCACGCTAATCTTGGAGAACTCAGGATTTCAGATGGGGACATTTCCCCAGCACCCTTAAGACATATTCAAGAAATATTTAGGCTGCAGGGACACCAGGCTGAAGCATCTAACTCCAGGGCCAGTCTGCATCGTCCGGAAGCTGGGCTCACATTCTGAGGGCGGGGCGTCTTGGGGAAGAAAAGTGTTAAAATGTCCCAGGCCAATATGACCTCAAACTCTAGCCTTGACTTTGGCCCGTGGCCGAGGTCAGGGGTCACGCTGCAGGATTCCCGGTGCCCCGACAGTGGCCTGAGACCTACCCCGTCTCTCCACCCTGTCCTTGGCCAACCCTGAGCTTGCTGAAATGGAAGGAGTGCCTTGGCATGGATGCCTAATTAGGATGAGGAGGGAGCAATTAAACAAAACAGAGATCCTAATGAAGCTCAAAGTGAGAAAGGAGTCTTGAGAGGGAGTAGGGGCCAGAAAGGGCCCAGTCAAGAACAGTGAAGACTGAGAACACAACCGAGGGAGCCACTCGAGACTGCGCCGAGGAAAACAGCCAGCGCACGCGCAGCAGACACCAAGCGTGAGCCCTCGTCTCCCCCTCCAGAACGCTGGCGCATCACTTTCCCAGCCCATCGTTCTCTGCAGAATCGGGGACGGGTCTTTCACACAGACCGGCTCATCATCGCAACCGGGAATTTGCGCAAGTGCATCTCGGCGGGTGGTTTGCGTGTTGCCAGCCACGAGCTCTAGGTGGCGTCTTCCCTTTGGCTGGAACGAGGCACGCACGCGCGGAGGTTCGCTCCTGGACTAGCGGGTGAGCACCAGGGGCATGCGCCATGCGGGACAAGACGGCGGCTCGGCGGGGTCATCCAAGCGCAGGCGCAGTGCGGTGTTTGTCTGCCGGGCTGACGGGCGGTGGGGAGGTGCGCGGCGGCGGCGGCGGCGGGGAAGATGGCGGCGTCCTCCCTGGAGCAGAAGCTGTCCCGCCTGGAAGCAAAGCTGAAGCAGGAGAACCGCGAGGCCCGTCGGAGGATCGACCTCAACCTAGATATCAGTCCCCAGCGGCCCAGGCCCAGTAAGCACGGCGGCGTGGGGGAGGGGGCGGGCGGGGCGGGGCGCGCTCTGCGGGAGGCCCCGCCCCCGCTCTTAGCCCCGCCCCCGCTTCCGGGGCGCTCTTGCTTCTCACCGCCACCCCCCCAGTTGTCGGCCTACGTGGAGAGGGTCACGGTGACCCCGGGGCCGTGGGGCTGGCGGGCTTCCTGGCGGCCTTTTCCCGGTCTGGGGGATTTCCCCTTATGGGTCCCGGGAGGCTAGTTACCGGGCTCCAGGTGAAGACCACCCCCACCTGGTGACCCTCCCCCATCACTGTGATCTGCGGAGCCTCTGTCACCCTACTCCACGCGATCCTGACTACATCCAGGTCCCCTGGAAACAACGCATACAACCCTTTTCACCAGGTGGTTCAACTCTCACCATCTTAGCGATTGTCAAGAGGCTCCTACCCACTGCTGGATCCTTGTCACTCGGGCTCAAGGGATGATCCACTCATAATTCAACACCTGGCCTGGGGACCCCTGAGGTTACTTGACCACATGCAACCCCTCTTTATTCCTCTGACCAAGTGATTCTCCCACTCCCTCCCTGTGATTGGGGATCCCTACTCCACAGTTAGACTGTCATTGGGCTCAGCAGATCCCCACTCTGTTCACATACCCCAGTCCTCTATACTCTTCTGACCAGTTTCACTACCAGCATCCTGGTGACTGTCCAGCCTCTGAAAAATACACACCCAACCCCCAACCTGGAGTTTTTGTCATCTGGACTCAGGTAACTTCCTTTTCCCCACACACTCACTGACCTGGCCTAGAGACACCTGAGGCCAATATGGTGATATCTAGCATCCCAGTACTCATACACCTATCCTCTGATTCCACCATCTCAGTGCCTACTTTCCTGGCATCTGAAATCGAGGGTTCCCCCAACATACCCATCTGCTTTGGGATCACCATGACCACATTTAGTCTTCTTGTTATATCCCACAGAACTCTCTTCTCAAATCCTCTCAGCTGGAGGGCATCAGTTTCCCCCTTCCCTGCAGGCCTGATGAACAGCAACCCACATGCTTCCGGTGTCTTTCTTGCCCTCCTCAGTATCCTCTCTGATTGACCCTTGTAGCTTATGTAGTTCCAATGGGGTCAGCCCGACAGGAGGGAGAAGATGCCCTATATCTGGGTACTCAGACTACCTCCTACTCCCCCAGCCTGACTTTCATAGCCTGACACCCACCTGTCTGTGTATAGGGCCCACGCCCCTTCCCTGCCTCCTACCCTCTCTGGGTCAGCTTGGATTCCTCCCTGAGGGGGTCTCTTGGGAAGCCCAGAAAAAGTAACAAAGTAGCGATGCTAGTGTTGGACACACTCTGGGGCAGGAAGCCCAGCCAGGACTGGAGGATCCCTGCTGGATCTGTGGTGCTGCCCTTCCCTCCCCCCACCCCAGCCCCAAGTGAACAAGACAGGGTTGGGTATGGGGCCTGGGTTGCCTTATGGGGGTGGCTGTCCCAGGTGCACAGTGAGGCACGGCAAGGCCCAAGGCAGGCAGGCCCTTGAGGAACCCCACTCTAGGCATCTGTGTCTGCGTCAGCTCCATCCATCCTTCCAGTCCTCCCATCTGTTGGTTTCTACCCATCTCTGCAGTTTGGTGCCTTGTGCCTCCCCCTTCTCCTCATTATGATTTGATTTCTTTTCTTTTGGACAAATCGATTGTTTCTGTTGTGATTTATCGTGGTGTTGTTTTTTTCTTCCTTCTCCCCATCCAGTTATTGTGATCACTCTAAGCCCTGCTCCTGCCCCGTCCCAACGAGCAGGTACCAGCCTTTTTATCATTGCTGCTTGGACATCTGCACCATTGACCTAACCGCTGCCCTGGCCGCAGAATCCCATCTCCCTGTCCCTCTGTGCTGTGTGTGTTTGTGTGTATACACGTGTGTGTGCACGCGCACACACACATACGCATCTTCTTGAACTCTCACTCTCCCTCCACGGGAGCCACATCAGGCCTACCTTGCCTCCTCTTCTGTGTCCTCTCACCTCCCCTTTCTCCCATCCTCTTGGATGCAGGTTTGGCCTCCCTGGAGGAGGAACTGGGCTCCCTCACTGACTGGTAGTGTGTCACTTATGAGAGAGTCCCATGTGTGTACATGTGTGTGTGGTGAGAAGGAGAGAAAATGGGACCAGTGCATGAGCTGTGCCTACAGATCCATTTCAGCAATTAAGGGAACATGTTTGGCCTCTATGTGCTGTGCCTTCTCCAGGCTCCAGGGACACAGCAATGAATAAAATGGACCAGATTCCTCTCCTTGAGCAGCTAATGCTGCACTAGGGGTGGACTGGGGGTGGGAACAATGAGAGGATTCCTGGTCAGAGAGCAGAGGAGGCTATGAGCCTTAAGGGCAAAGTAAAGCAGGGGCAAAGGTGCTGTAGTAGGGAGGTTGAGGCAAGCCTCTGGAGATGGGAGGGATTGAGCAAAGTCTTATCGAGGGTGAGGGGTGTGCAAATGGAGGCGGAGGAATAGCCCTGCCAAGACCTGAGTGCAGGTGCCAGTGGGACTGGGAATGGATGTGTACAGGGCGAGCCCATGCTTGGGTCTTTGTGAGATTGACCAGGCTGGAGGTCTGGTCCTGTTGGTCCTTGTGGGTAAATGGGACTAGATTGGACAGTTGTATGTGTACAACTTCGAGTGTGTGTGTAAGATGGTTGTACTGTCTACTTGTCTGCATATGGGGGTTTTGCCATGACTTATGTGTGTGGGCATGTATGCTGGCTGACAACCTGGTACACCTGTGGCTCCAGATAGCCGCATGCCCTCATGTCCCCGCCTTTTCTCTTATTCATTCATCTTCGTCTCTCTCATTCATCTTCATGCTCTCCCTCTGTTCCCCTGATCTGCTGTGTGGCCCATCACCAGCTCGGTGCTCAGTGACCATGCTGGGACATTATGTATTCCTACTCTCCCCACCCCACCTCCCTTCCAGCCACTTCACATCCCACTGTGCTTCAGTTTGCAGGGGTGGTGGTAGCTTCTGTCTGCCTGCAGCCTTTTCTGAGGCTCTGGGGCAGCTCACAAACGTCCAGTGGCCTGTGTGAGGGAGGAGACACATGGGGCACCAAAGTGTTTCAAGAGTAGGAATGTGGTCCTCTCCCCAGAGAGCTGATAGTTCAGGGCAGAAAAGAGGTCGAGATACCTCTTGGGATGAGAACCTGGAAGTATCTCAAGAGGGTCCAAGTGTAGGAGTACCAGGTGACGCCGTTCAGTGTGGGGCAGAGGGGCTTAGCACTATGGTTCAGGCCATGGTAGAGCCAAGGTATAAGGACATTCTTTACACAGCCAGGATGGGGCAGGGCGTGGAAGTCAAGGGTGCTGGGTTTGACTTTGTCCCTGTGGTCCCCCAAGCTCTTCATTGCTGCCAGGCCCTTGCAGCACCTGCACCTTTTCTAGAACCTGCAGGCCAAGGTCATATACCTGCCCCCGCACTCTGGCTGGGATCGGGGACCTGGACCAACAGGGCAAGGAAAGTGCCCAACTGCCAGCAGTTCAAGCACACCCCATGGTCACTGGCCTGCGTCAGCAGGTGCTCACAGAACTGCCGGAGGACTTCGTGGGCTGTGGCAGGAGGTGTGGAGAGAGGAGGGGCATCAGCTGGGAGCAAGCCCAAGGCCTGCTCTCCATGGAAAGGTGTACCTGGAAGGGCACTTGTAGCCAGTTCCCTCTCCAGCCAGAGTGCTGGGCCTGGGGGGATGAAGGTTCAATGGAGGATTGCCAGTCTTCTCTTGGGGCCACAGTGGCCCCTGCTCCTCCATCCTGTTGCCAGCCCAGCCAAGGGAGGCTCCCAGCCCTTCAGCAAACATGCTCTCCTGTCTGGGCCTCTCTGGCCTGTCTGTGTAGCACCCTAGTCTTGGGCAGCTGGGCCCCAGTCTTGGCTCCTGTCTGTCTGTCTCTTGCCATCCCATCCCCTAACGCTCCCTGCCTGTCCTGGGGTGTCCCCTGCCTGCCCACTGCCTGCCTGCCTGCCTGCCTGGCTGCCTGCAGCATGCTCAAGCCATCCGCATGCAGGCTGCTGGAAAGAACCAAACCTCTGCCTGGCCCAGCACCCCTTCCAAATCCCGCCAGTTCTGTAGGGGCGGCGCCAGTCGGAACCCTCCATCATCAGCACACAGGCCCAGTCTGGGATCCTGTCCCTGCCCCGTCCCTGTCAGCCCCAGCTCTGCAGGCCAGGTTGGGAAGCTCAAAGAAGAACCTGCTCCCCAGAGGGTGGCCCTCCCTGACTCTGGAACAGAACATGGGACGTGGGAAGTCTGGGTCCATCGCCCATTGTCTCCCTAAGGCAGTCTGCCTTACTCTGGTTGGGCAGCCAAATTTATTTTAGCCCACAGGACTAAATTTCAGGCTGCTCCTGGCAGGCAGTCCTTCCTCACAGGGCCCCAAGCATGGGCACTGTGGCAGAGGTGGGGAGGAAAGGGGGCATGCCAGGGAGGGTGCCTGGCTGAGAGATACCATTAGTCTTCACCATCAGACCTCATGACACTAGCAGCATAGACTTGGGCATAAACCCTCAGCCTCTGAGGACCGCCATTCCCAGCCAGCCCACTCTATCTACTTTCAGAGCAGGGGCATGGAGGAGGTACCCTGAGAGTGGTGCCAAGGGGGCAGACCCCAGTTCCTCCCACCCAGCAGGGCAGAAGGCTATGCTAGCCAATGCGAAGATGCCTGGGAGGGGAAGATTAAGGTCCCTAGCCCCAAAGAGTGTCAGCACTGGAGGTGGGGCCAGCTGGATACTAACCCTCTGCACGCCCCTGGCTCTCGCCTCCTCCCAGCCCTGCAGCTCCCACTGGCCAACGATGGCGGCAGCCGCTCACCATCCTCCGAGAGCTCCCCACAGCAACCTACGCCCCCGACAAGGCCCCGTCACATGCTGGGGCTCCCATCCACCTTGTTTACACCCCGAAGCATGGAGAGGTGAGCCTTCGGAGCAGGGCCAGCTGACCTGTGGGAGGTCAGTGTGGGGGAGAGCCTCTGGGTTGGCCCCAGGGAGGGGGTGGTGAAATTTGTAGGAATCCCTGCCTGTTGGGAGCTGGGGTGGCCTCAGGTTGGTCAGGACACACCTCCACCCACATGTGCTCCCTGTTCCTTCAGTATTGAGATTGACCAGAAGCTGCAGGAGATCATGAAGCAGACAGGCTACCTGACCATCGGCGGCCAGGTACCACCCTTCCCCCAGCCCACAGGGTGTGGGCAGGTCTCAGCAAGGCTGGGTCTGTGTGGTGGGACAGAGGCTAGGCAGACCCCCAGCCCCAACTCTCCTCACCAGCGCTACCAGGCGGAAATCAACGACCTGGAGAACTTGGGGGAGATGGGCAGTGGCACCTGCGGCCAAGTATGGAAGATGCGCTTCAGAAAGACGGGCCACATCATTGCTGTGAAGGTGAGCCTCCACCCTGCCCAAGTAAATCCCATGCCCTTCAGGTCTGGTGCTTAGGATCTCCTCTCCTCCCCACGCCATCCTGTGCAGCAAATGCGACGTTCGGGGAACAAAGAAGAGAACAAGCGGATCCTCATGGACCTGGACGTGGTACTCAAGAGCCATGACTGCCCATACATTGTGCAGTGCTTTGGGACCTTCATCACTAACGTGAGCCCAACTGCCGTGTCCCACCTTGTCTGCCCACTTCCTCGAGTCTCCCTCGCCACTCTGAGCCTGTCCCTGAGCCACTGCCCTCTTCCTCTGATTGGGGTGGGAAAGAGGGTACAGTTGCCCCAAAGCCATGCCTGCTGCCCCTGCAGACAGATGTCTTCATTGCCATGGAGCTCATGGGCACCTGTGCTGAGAAGCTGAAGAAGCGGATGCAGGGCCCCATCCCTGAGCGGATCCTGGGCAAGATGACGGTAGCGGTGAGTGGCCAGCTGGGCAAGGGCTGAGGCTGGCTGCCCAGGCCCCATCTACCCCCTTCTTGACTTAGTCACAGCACCCTCCCCTTTCCTCAAAGATTGTGAAGGCGTTGTATTACCTGAAAGAGAAGCACGGGGTGATCCACCGGGATGTCAAGCCTTCCAACATCCTGTTGGACGAGCGGGGCCAAATCAAGCTCTGCGACTTTGGCATCAGTGGCCGCCTTGTCGACTCCAAGGCCAAAACGCGGAGCGCTGGCTGTGCTGCCTACATGGCAGTAAGTGGGGGCCCAGTGGGCAGGCCGCCTGGGGACCTGGGCGGTGCACCTGCCCCAGCCACAGGGGTTCCTTCTCCCCTTTTCCCTGTTTACTCTCCCCTGCCTTTTCCCTGTAGCCTGAGCGCATTGACCCCCCGGATCCCACTAAGCCAGACTATGACATCCGGGCTGATGTGTGGAGCCTGGGCATCTCCCTGGTGAGTTGGCGTCCCTCCTTCTGAGAGCTGGGCTGACCCATTCTTGGGGTACAGAAGGACAGCGGGGGGGGGTGCGGGCAGGGGCCCGTCCTTGGCCGACCCAGCCCTCCATCTCTCCCCAGGTGGAGCTGGCGACAGGACAGTTTCCCTACAAGAACTGTAAGACGGACTTTGAGGTCCTCACCAAGGTCCTGCAGGAAGAGCCCCCGCTCCTGCCCAGCCACATGGGTTTCTCGGGGGACTTTCAGTCCTTCGTCAAAGACTGGTGAGGAGCCTCTACCCCAGCGCTCTGCTGGGGGAGGTGGGCAGGTCAGGTGTGGCCCAAGTTCAGGGCAGCGGGGAAGCTGTGGAGCCTGAGGGGAATGGCAAGCCCTCCTTCATGGGGGTTGGGCAGCTGTGGGCCAGAAGGAACTTAGGGCAGGGGCTGCAGGCAGGAGCTGGAGCCCTGGGAGCCATGACCCATGACCTGGGTTCAGACTGGGCATGAGGGGACAGCTGGCTCCAGAGCATTTGGCTAGATGGCCATGGGCGTCAGAGGTCAGATGTCAGAGGGCTCAAAGCATTCTGCACCAACAAGCAGAATTACACAGGCAGGATGTCTGTGTTGGATTCTCTCTCCGGGGAACTCCTCCTACTGGCACCTCATGACACAGTTCAGGCCCCCACCCAGGTCAGTGCAGTCCCTGGGTCCTTTGAGGTGTTTCAGCTCATGGCACAGGGCTGGGAAGACAATCTCCTTCCCACAGCTTTTGCAGACCCCTGGCTCAGCAGGTGGCATGGCTGGGCCTGTCTCCAGCTCCTCACCTCCCTCTCCTCTCCGTTTCCAGCCTTACTAAGGATCACAGGAAGAGACCAAAGTACAATAAGCTACTTGTGAGTATCTGAAGCCCCTCCCTACCTTGTCCCAGCCTCACTCCCCACAACTCACTGCTCTGGACACCCAGGGCCTTGGTGGGGCCAGCAGGGAAGCTGCCCTTGTCCTAAACACCCCTCTTGGGCACTGCAGGAACACAGCTTTATCAAGCACTATGAGACGCTGGAGGTGGATGTGGCATCCTGGTTCAAGGATGTCATGGCGAAGACCGAGTCACCGAGGACTAGTGGAGTCCTAAACCAACACCACCTGCCCTTCTTCAGGTAGCTGCATGGTGGCGGCCAGCCCCATCATGGGGGCCGGGGAAGTGTCCACAGGCCCCCTCTTCCCTACCTGGCCACCCAGCTACCCACCAGGGGAGACCTGGGAACTGGACGGCCGCCGAGGGCTGAGGACAAAGTATGGGATGCCAACCCAACCCTGACTCCCTACCCAGCAGCCATGGACAGATGGGCCTGCCAGGCCCTAGCCCCTCCAGTCCTGGGGTCAGCCGACTGTACGAGTCCCCCTACAGACACTGTGAATGGAAGACGACAGGTCGAGAGCAGACTCACTATTTATTCAGTCGTAACCTCTGGGCTGGGGTGGCCACCACAGGCCAGGAGAGAGTCACCTGTCCTGCATCGTCCCACAGTCGCCCCATGTTGCCCTTTCCGCCTTCCGTGGTACACATTCTCTGTCTCCACCTGCCTCTTTCACATCCCTTCCTGCCTCTCTGGTTTCCGCTGTCTCCTTTCCTGCCTCTGTCTCTCTCCTGGCCCACGCCCAGGCTCTGCCACCCACAATGGGACCCCTCAGTCCTCTTAGGCCTGTGGTGAGCAATGAGTCTTTTGGCTGGCATCCTCATCCCAGGAAGGCAGTCTGGGCATTGTGACTGCAGCTGACCCAGGCTGCGCACTGTTGCGTGTGTGTGTGTGTGTGTGCTCGCTCTGTCTGTCTGTCTGTCTGTCTGTCTGTCTCTCTCTCTCTCTCTCTCTCTCTTTGAACTCAGGGGGTCCTTTTTGGAGTTTATTGTAAATTATTGTACTTGGTGGGGTGTTTGGGGGACAGAGGGAGGAAGAAGAGCTTGTTCTCATGGGGCTTGTTGGTATCTTCAGAAACTTTTACCAAAGTCATGTTTAGCTGCTTGTGGTATAGCCCACAACCTACCCTGGGCACTGGAGGGCTGGGGCCAGGAGTCAGGCAGGGGTCTGGGCCACTGTGCCTTGTCAGCCTGACCTGGAGAAACTAGTCCCAAAAGTGGGTACTGGGGACAGGAGCTCTTCCCTTGGGGCTGGAGACTGGCCACAGCTTGGGATGAGTTGAGGACCTCAGGTAGTTCAGAGGGAGCCCATGGGGCCATGGCCACGCAGGGTGGCCTTCAGGGAAGGTGAGTATGGAATGTGGTGGGTGGCAGGAAATGCAGGTGTGGCAGGGAGGGGAGAGTGGAGGATGGGAGGTAGGGATGGAGGGTACAGGGAATGGATGTGGGGGTTCGAGGATGTGTGACAGGGACAGAGGTGGGACAAACTGAGGGCCAGGCGTGTAAAGGCAGTCACCACCTACATGGTGCCCCTCGATTCCCCCAGAGCTGGCCAGTCCTCTAGCCCACCTTAAAGCTGGCCCATAGGGCCCCTCCCCCCAGCCCCTCTGCAGCAGCCAGAGCAGGAGAGGGGTGTTTTCCTTCTTATGTTGGTGATGCATGCAAATTAGTGGACAAAACACGCACACGCACACAGAAATCAACCAGCACCCAAGGAGAGGAGCCTCCCTGGGCATAGCTGGAACGGTCGAAGCTCAGCCTAGGCGTTGCTGCAACTTCTCTCCACCCTGTCAATTCCTGTCATTTTCCTAACATAGTCACAAAAGGCTGCATGTTTAAAAGTACTCTGCATTTTCTCTCTGCTCCCCCCCCCCTCCTGGGGAGAGGGTGGAGAGTGGCCCCTCTCTTGCCCAAGTCCCCTTTGTGAGGGGTTGGGGCAGGGTGGGGGGCCAACTGGCTGGGCTCCACCCTACGGGGTCCCAGCCCTGGAGGCTTTGGCCTGTAACCGCAAGGTTAAGTGGCTGGTTCCAGGGCCAGCAACCGCCAGGGGCCGGCTGCCCAGGTGTGTTTTTATTTAACTTTTGTTTCGTGAGTGTGTCCGCCTGCCCCTCCCCTTTAGTGTTAAGTGGGAGCCCTGGGGGAACCTCTCCCCCCTCTGTCTCCAGTCACCAGCCATCCTTCTGGACCAGGCAGAGGTTTGAGCAGGCAGGCAGGAGACTGGGGCAGCCTGGCCCAGCCCACAACCCCTTCTCAGGCTGCCAGTATTGCCCCTTCTCTTTTTAAAATGAAACACCCTTCTTTGTAAATCCTTAGATGCTTGAGAATAAAACCCCTCCCTTTTCTTCCACTGGGTGTGTGGTGTGACCTGAGCCTCTGCAGAGTGTGGTATGGAAAGGGTTTGTAAACCCTGACTTTGGGGTGGGGGCGCTGGGGAGTGGTGTCATGCTGGTGGTGGATGAGGTCTCTACATCAAAAGGAAAACAGGCACATTTGGGGCTTGGCAAGGTGGCTTTTGTAGTGAATTGCCTGATACCAAGCAGGCACTATAGAGGGACGTCTGACCCCCAGTAGCCACACATCCTGCTTTAGAGGAGCTCTTAATTCCTGGCAGGCCTTGGGCAAGGGCTCTGGTGTCAGCCCCTCAGCCTGCCGCCCCCGCCCCGCTCTTTGCCTTGGGGCGTGGTTGCCCAGCCAAGGACAGGGCCATCTGCCGGGCCTGGGTGCCACCGGAGCTGGTGCTTCAGCTTCCAACACCCACACACACGACATAGCAAGTCCAGCATGCTGTGCCCCACGCTCCTGATGCTGGTCCTGCTCCATGGGGTCTCTGCCTCGCCTAGTAGGCTTCCTGGTATGTGGGGCTGGGAGACGTGTGCCTTCGTGCACCGATTCCTGTGCCACCCTTCCTCAGCCTCCAGTGTATTTTGCCCGTGGGAAGGGGTGGGTGAGTGGTGGGGTCTATCCCTGTCCCCCATTTCCAGGTTCTCTAAGATCCCCAGCTTCTTCAAAGTCCTCAGCAGTCACAGTTAGGGCAAGGACTGGGGGTGGGGGGAGGAGAAGGCTGTGCAAATGCTTTTAGGGAATGTGTGGGGCAGGGGGTGGTCCTGCATGTCAGAGACAAGGACCCAGCTGAAGGCAGACCTCCATATGTCTGTGTGTGCGCCGCTTGCCCATGTCATCCGGTGTTAGGAGACCCCTGTCTGTGCTCCCTGCTGCTGCTGCCGCCTCAAGCCTGGGAGTAAGGCAAAAGCCCCAGAACCTGGTGGCCTGGCGGGGCTTAGGCTGTGCCAGAAGGGCTGTGGGAAAGCACCTGTCCTACCCCTTCCTCCCCCACCTCCCGAGTTGATGACAGCACCTATGTGCCCTTAGGGAAGGATGAAGCCAACACTCCTGCCCCGAGACTAACCCTGCTGCAATCCATAGCCCCTCACCCCCTTTCCAGTCTGGAATTTCCTCACTCACTGTGGGGGAGGAACTCAGGGTCCAGAAAGGGGAGCACCCCCCCAAGGGGTGCGCAGCTTTGTGCCCAGCCTCAGTTGCTGGGCTGTGAAGTATCCAGGCCTCCAGGGAGGACATCATGCTGTCCCAACTGGCACTGATCAAGGCGAGGAGCTGAGCGTTAAGAGTATATCCTGCACTGTATCCATTTTCCAAAGCAGGTTAGGAGGTTGGAGCATGTACCCAAGGGGCCAAGGCGCAGCGCGTCCTCCCTTCTCTGCAACTCTCTTACTCGCCAGTATCCCCCTTCCGAGCTGCGCCTGGGCCATGGCTGCGCGGACCCCTTTTCAGACTAGAGCTGTCAGATATGGAGGATACCTTCCAGTGCCGTGCGGGGCCACTCGAGGTCCCAGCGGACAGCCGCGTGTTTGTGCAGGTGTGGACTGGGGTGCGCTAGGCCCAGGGGTGGGTCGGTGGGGACAGTCGATCCTGACCGTGGCACTTCACCCCATAACACCTCCCAAACCCATTCAGGCAGCCCTGGCCCGTCCCTCCCGGCGCTGGGGCCTGTCCTTGCACAGCTGCTGGGTGACACCGTCCTCGCGTCCGGCCCCGGGGCCCGCCCTGGCACTACTGCATGGCGGCTGTCCTGCCGATTCTTCTGTCACCTTCCCGCCACCTCGACCCTGGGCCGCCCACTTCAGCTTCCGTCTGCGCCTGGTCTTCAATGCCTCTGTACAATTCTTACATTGCCAGCTGAGCCGCCATCGCTGCCTTCGGGGAGCACACCAAACTCCAGGGCCTTTGACGCTGTCACCCCCGTCGCCGGTGCGGGGACGCACAGCAGGGAGTCTGGGCTCCTGGGGCTGGTCAAGGGGCTGGACCAGAGCGTTTCCAGCATCTGAAGGAAGGGCCCCTCGGAATTTGGGGATCTTGGGGTCAGGGTGCCTTGGAGCTGGGGGTAGGGACTGGGTCTCAGGCTGGTGGCTGGGCACAGGGCCGTCGAGGGGCCCAAGGGGCTCGACATAAAGGTTCCTCGGGGGACAGGGCATGGGCACTGAATTCCCCCGTGGACAGGGCACTCAGATCCCTTGCGCTGGGCTTTGAGGTCCCTCCAGGGTCGGATGGTTGAAGAAAGCCAGCAAGGGGCCGAATCACTGTGTACTTAATGTTGGACTTCACAGGTTAGATGCTTAGAGAACTGGGTTGTGTGAACTTAAAGGGACTGAAATTTAGAGTCTTCAGGACCTGGGTGTCTGACTGCTTGTATATCTTATGGGCTAGACTCAGGGACTCCCAAGGGACTGGATTTCCAGGGGTCTAGTGGTAGGGCTCCTGGTTGCAAAGAGTACTGTGTACTTAGATCTTTTGGGAGCCCTGGTGACCAGCCCCTGGTTCCCAGGGTCCTCATGTCCCCGCCCCTTTCTTCCCCTCTTCTCCAGTGTCTGCCTCAGAATGAGGCGTGCGTGGGCAGTGGCAGCAGCGAGAGTCTGGACACCAATGGCCCTCACATGCACACGCTTACGCAGCCCATCGTAGTCACCGTTCCACAGCCACCCCTCAGTGAGCGTGCAGTCTTTCTTGGGGGGGGGGGGTCCCTGGGACCAGAAAACTGGGGTGGGGAGGACTGCTGGGGCGTGGACCCAGTGTCAGCGTTGTACTCTCTGCAGGGCCACCCAAGGACATCCCCAGCAGAGCCGTACGTCCAGAGCCTCCAGTGCCCACCCCAGTGGCCCTGGAGCCCGCACCAGTGGTGGCGCTGGTAGTGGCTGCCTTTTTGCTGGGCGCTGTGGTGGCTGCTGGGTTCGGCCTCGTGTGTGCACCCTCAGGTACCAACCTTGGCCCTCCTGGACTTTCACTGGGTCCCCAGCCCATTCCCATGCTTCGAGACCCGGGTCACTGCGATCCCAGCCAGTGGGGGCTGATGATTTATAGACCTGCTCCGTTACGCCCGCAGCAGCCCCCAGGGGGCGCCCCTGCACCACGCCAGTACTCAGCAACCCCTACTGTTCCGCAGCCTGCCTTACCGTGCCAGCGCCCCTACCTCCTGGCCCAGCCCGGAGAGCTTCGCCTAGCAACCCCTAGCCCACCAGACCCCAGTGAGGCAGGTAAGTGTGTGTGTAGGTGTAGGTGTAATATGGGGCCCAAAGAGCTGGAGGAAGGGAGGTGATGATAATGACTTCATAGCACTTCTCTGTTCCACGCAGCATTCTAAATATTAACACATACCACTTCTCAGCCTTTTGGCAAGTGTCTAATAGTTCACATATATTAACTAATTTAATCCTCATGTAAACCTTCAGATAGATACTATTCTATTATAGCCCTCATTAAAAACGGCGCATTCTGAATTTATCAAAGGAGACAAAATTTGGTGGAGCTGGGATTTGAACTCAGGCACTGGGTCACCTGTGGTGGACCCTGGGCTCTGTCTAGGACCACACTAGGTGAGAATTCGGGATTCAGACCTAGCATCCTCACTCCTGCATGTACTCTGATGGGGGAGGCCAATGATCAGCTGAGGAGGTAGTCTGAGTAGTATGTGTAGAATCCTCTTGCCTAGCACACTTGGATGGCCTACTCCCAGGTCAAGAGCTACACCAGGCAGACTTTCCTCAGACCAGACCTCGGATCCCACTGAATCACAGACCAAGATCCCTGCACCCAGCCTTCCTCGCTTCTCCTCCCACCAGGGCTCAAAATAAACATCTGGTCTTACCTAGAGTTCTGAAGTATGCTTGTGCACAGGGGTTGGGGTGGGGGGCAGGAAATGAAGACTTGGCATCAGGACTGGGAGGATTCCAGGCTGCAAGAGGTCCAGGCTGGAGCAGTGGGGCTCATAGGCCCTTTTGCTAAGACCGAAGGGGGTTTTCTCCCAAACAGAAAGGGGTACCAGACTCTACTAGGTTAATTTTTTGTGTTTTTAAAAAATATTTTATTTATTTTTAGACAGAAGGGAAGGAGAAAGAGAGGAAGAGAAACATCAATGTTTGGTTGCCTCTTGTACACCCCACACTGGGGAGCCAGCCTGCAACCTGGGCATGTGCCCCAACTGGGAATCAAACCCGTGGTCCTTTGGCTCACAGGCCCGCACTCAATCCACTGAGCCACACCAGCCAGGGCTGTATTTTAATTTTTTAGAGAGAGAGAAAGGGAGGGGAAAAAACATTGATTGATTACCTCTCACAAGACCAGGGCTGCCAAAACTGCATGTGCCCTAACTGGGAATCGAATAGGAGACCTTTCAGTTTGTAGGCTGGTGCTCAGTCCACTGAGCTACACTGGCCAGAGCCCAGAGGTTTTAAATAAACCTTGCCTCCTTCCTCCATCCCAGCACCGGAGCACCTGTCTCTTACGAGTTTCTCAAATCCAGGCCTTCTCCACTCTCACCGTCTAAACCCTGCCCTAGCTAGGGACTCCACCTCTGGCCTCTGCTCCAGTCTCCTCTCTGTCTAGTGCAAAGCTCTGTAAATCTCTCCTGTCCCAGCTCCTTCCTCCCCCGAGCATTGACAAAAACGAGATGACTTTATTTATTTTTTAAATGTTTTCATAGTTCTGGTGTGGCTCAGTGGATTTAGTGCAGGCTTCAAATCAAAGGGTGGCCAGTTCAATTCCCACTCAGGGAACATGCCTGGGTTGTGGGCCTCATCCCCAGTGGGGGCCATGTGAGAGGCAACCACACACTGATATTTCTCTCCCTCTTTTAAAAATAAATTTAAAAAATATTTTTAGGCCCTGGCTGGTGTAGCTCAGTGGATTGAGCACGGGCCTGTGAACCAGAGATCACTGTTCGATTCCCAGTCAGGGCACATGCCTGGGTTGCAGACCAGTTCCCAGCAGGGGATGCACGAGAGGCAACTATACATTGATATTTCTCTCCCTCTCTCTTTCCCTTCTCCTCTAAAGATAAATAAATAAAATCCTTAAAATTTTTTTAAAATTTATGTTTAAAGAGACAAGGAAGGAAAGAAACATCTCGCCCCCTTCTGTCGTGCATGTGCCCTGACTAGGAATCCAAACGGGGACCCTTTGGTTCGCAGGCCAGCACTCAATACACTGAACCACACCGGCCAGGGCTCTATTTTTATAAACGAAAAAACAGAAGTTGGGTACATCTAAATCACTTGCTCAAGGTCCCCACGGACGGGCGACGCCACAGCCCAGGCTCTTGGCTCTGACTGGACAGTTGCTCTTCCTGCCAGGTCCCACCCCTCTTCCAGAAGCAAAGCCCACTGTTGGAGTTTCACAAGACTTAGTCCAGAAATGGAGAAAAGGCATGAGATGTGCGGTTTGAAGTCCAGTTTACTAATGAAATAAAATGTGGGCGGGGGGATCACGTACGTCCCAGCCAATACGGATGTCAGAGCCTCTACCAAACCCTATCAACCAGGGTCCCTCTAACTCGCGTCACAGAGCTACGCCCCCGTCTGCTTCCGCTTCCGCTTGGTGCATTCCGGACCCAGCGGCCTCCGTAGCTCCGCCCTCCAGGGAAGTGAGCCTGAAAACCTTACTCCGCCTTCTTCGGCATGAAGCCCCCACAACGGCGGCGAGTTGCCCCGGCGCGCTATCTGGGCGAGGTAGCCGGCACCACGGTCTGGAGCGCCCGCGAGAAGCGGCAGCTGCTCCGACTACTGCAAACGCGGCGTGGCCATCCGGAGCCGGACGCCGCCGAGCTGGCCGGGGAGCTGCCGGACCGGAGTGAGGCGGAGGTGAGGGACTCCGGGAAAAGAGCGAGGCTGGAGGAGGACCTGGAGATGTGTTCCGGGACGGGCGGGACGAGCGCGAGGCTGGGGGCGGGGCATATGCGGGTCTGAGGGCGGGGCGTGGGCGGGACGAGCTGGGGGCTAGGCAAAAGCAAAATTTAGAGGCGGGGCGCCCGCGGAGTAGAACCCAGACGCGGCGCACTGGGCATCCGTGGCGTTGGGCCCAGCGAGACTAGGCGGGAATGTGGTAGAGATAAGAATCAGGGAGCCCTGGCCTGGTATAGCTCAGTGGATTGAGCGCGGGCCTGTGAACCACACGATCGCGGTTCGATTCCCAGTCAAGGGCACATGCCTGGGTTGCAGGCCAGTTCTCGGTTCCTGGCAGGGGACGCATGAGAGGCAACCATACATTGTTATTTCTCTCCCTCTCCCCTTCCCTTCCCCTCTAAATCTTAAAAAAAAAAAAGGGGGGGGCAGGGCGGAGTGAACGAAGTGTAGGAGGTGAATAGGGTAGTGCTTAGAATGGGGACGGGCCCTGGCTGCGGGGAGGAGTCAGAAGGGCCTGGACCATACATACCTTTTCGTTAGTTCGCATCTTCGTCTTGTTCCCACACCCTGGGCACAATCTGTGTGGCCCTTAACGACGGGGTTGCAGGAAGCAAGGAGTAGTGGCCGGCTTCTGGAGCAGGCAGTGGTCTTTGGCTTCTCTGCCCCAGCCCTGGGTTTGTAGAAGGCCCATTCATCCTCCTCATTTGTCTTCCCCAGATTCGGGATTTCCTCAAGCAGCTCAAGGGCCGGGTCGCCCGGGAAGCCATTCAGAGGGTGCATTCAGGTGGCCCAAAGGGTCAGAGGCGCCTGGAAACACAGATTCCGGCCCCCATTGAGGTGAGTTAGGGCAAGGCTCCCCAGGGCCAGTCCCTGGAAGATGGGGTGAGAATTGGGAGGATAAACTGGTCAGGTGATCCTCAGGAGGGGCAAACCTTGGGGGACTCCTGAGGGTTGATCCCAAGGCTGACCATGTACTTTCTGGTTGCCCTGCCCAGGTATGGACGGATTTGGCAGAGAAGATAACAGGCCCGCTGGAGGAAACCCTGACTGTGGCTTTCTCACAGGTACAGCCATCCCCTAGGCAGGCCGGGGGTGTCCCTGGGGACAGGGTCATATAGAAGAGTCTAAATAAGGTGGAGGTGTGTCCTGGGCCCTTCCTCTTACCAGCTTTGTGACTGGCCAGTTAGGAGACATCCTGAGCCTCAGTATCCCCCACTCTGAGGCCATTTCCTATATGTGACACCTTCCCTGGGTGAGCAGGCGGAGGTGGAGGGTTCAGCACAGTTTGCAGGGCAGGGGAGTGGCTGAGGGAGGACTTCTGCCTTTTCCTTCCTGATCTCTCTGCCTGCCAGGCGCTCACCATTGCAGCTGTGGAGCCCACCAGCCTCCTGCAGTCCAAGCCCTCTAAGCCCACTCAGGCACGTGGGAAACTGCTGCCCCTCAACATCCCTAGTGGGCAGAAAGACCAGAGTACTGAGGCTCCTGGCCCCGGCCCTGAGACACCTTCTGAATTCCTGGCTGGCCTCTCTGCTGAGGAGGACCTTGTAGTGGACTTTGAGAAGATCTACAAGTACTTGTCTGCCATCTCCCACAGCTGCCATGGCCCTGAGCTTTCCGCAGCTGGTGAGAAGAATGGGGGGGTGGGAGCTCTGGGGGTGGGGTTCCAGGCAGCAAACCCTGCTCTTCTCTTATCCCTCCCCTCTTCATCCATCACCAGAGTCAGCAGTGGTCCTTGACCTGCTCATGGCACTACCCGAGGAGCTGCCTCGCCTGCCCTGTGCAGCCCTGGTTGAGCATATGATGGATACATACCTACGCCTGATGGCTCCCCAGTCTGACCCCAGCAGTGAGAACTTGCAACCAGGGCCTAAGGACTGTGGGACTGGCCCTAGGGGGCAAGAGGAGGCCAGCCCAGCTACGCCCCAGACCCCTGAGAAGACCAGTCCTGATGAACCAAGATCTGCCTGGCAAGCAGCTGGGATCTGCCCCCTCAACCCATTCTTGGTGCCTCTGGAGCTTCTGGGCCAGGTGCCTACCTCTGCAAAGTGAGGGGCCCAGCAGGCAGAGGACACACCAAACATCTCTTAGCCCCTGGCCCTCAATTCTGCTTGGGCTGGCACTGGGTATGCCTGGGGATCTGGTCATGGTGGAAAGTCCTTGAATGGGTATGCAGTACCAAGTGGCCTTTAAGACCCTCCATACAGCAAGTGTCTCAGAAGTGGAAACCCAGTTATACAGAAGTCCAGCCACAGAATTGAGGTGAGGACCACCACATGGCTGGGCTAAAAACCATCACTGGCACCTCCCCCACATTGGGTCCTCCTGGCTTTTTTGCATCCTGTGGCCCATGTCCTATGCTCAGGAGTCCCCAGCCCCTGGCCTCAGACCTGTATTGGTCTGGGTGGCCTGTTATGAAACAGGCTGCACAGCAGGAGGTGGGAGGGGGCCAGTGAAGCTTCACTCACATTAGCATCACCGCCTGAGCTCTGCCTCCTGCTTTCCACCATTGCCCACCCCCCTACCATCTGAGGAAAAATTGTATTTGATGAAACTGGTCCCTGGTGCCAAAAGGTTGGGGAGCATTGCTACAACTGAATAAAGTTGTCTGTCTGTCTTGATATTTGAATTAAAGTGGCAGTGGGGGTTCAAAGTGCAGAGAGAGATGTCAGAGAGGTTAGGAGAGGCAGAGCTTAGCATCCTAGGGACCAAGGGAGGAGGGTATAGTAACCAAAGACTACCACCGCCAGGTTAGCTCCAAAGCTGCTTGGAGTGATGACCTCAGTTTGGCTACGAGGCAGCCCTTGGTGACTGATGGAGGGGTCAGGGCCAACCTGAGCTCAACAGGTATCAGAGAAAGGTTTTCTGAGCAGAGTAACTTTACCTGATACAGATGGAGGGGCGACACCAGCAGAGTGAGGGCGTGTTAGGCAAATGATTCTTTGTACTTAACAAAACCCTCACCAGGGCTGCCAGTGCACCCTGAGAGGGGTGGGTTGTATCACCTGAAAAGAGTGTTCTTGCATAGACAAGTGGGCCTATTGGCACTTGGCTGTTTATATCATGCTTTCTCTCCCCTTTTTGTGTAACGTCACTTCTGTCTGAAGTTCCCTTAGTGAATTCCTGATATTCTGGTTTTCCAACAGGGCAGCCAGTAGCCAAGCTCAAAGCTGGGGGACCTAAGCATTAGTGGTGGGCTGTCAGATGTTGCAGGTTAGAAAGAGGGTCTCTAAGGCAGACGTGTGGAAGCAAGGGGAGGAGGAGGAGCAGAACTGGGTAAAGGAGGGAACGGTAGTCCCAGCTGCTTGTGTCAAAGGCCCTGAATTCTTGGAGGTACCATTACGTTTCCTTGCAAGGGGTGTACCCTCCACCAGTCTCTGAGGGCGTGGAGCAGGGGCAGGTTGGGAGGGTGGGGCAGGAACCAGGTGTCCTTGGAATGGCATTCCCCCAGGCCAACCTGGCCCTCTGAGAGCTATTAAAATGTATTACAAGGGTGCATTCACTCACCCTTCCCTCACTTCACAGTGAGGGATATAGAAACCCTCACTTCACACACACATTGCACACAGCTCCTCCAAAGTGCACAACACAGGCTGTGGAGTAGGGCCGGCCCACTCCATGATCATACCCTGCCCCCACCAGACCCATGGGTACCCAAGTGCATACAGCCATGGTGGGAAGAAGGGACCAGGCAGGGTCAGAAGGGTTTGGAGCTGAAGATGTGGTCATCGCAGCAGGAGGCCATGCTCCAGGGCTGGCTGAGGGCACACCACCCCAACTCCCCACTGGGCTAAGTCCATTTCACAGCCCCTAGAGTCTCCCTAGGTCACAGGAAAGAGGAGGGTATCTTGATTGCCTGGAGCTGGGGAAATTGAGGTGGATACACATCTATTCCCCAAAGTGTGGGTCTGGGTCTTCACAGCGCTGGGCAAAAAGGTGCTAACTCAGCTCGCTCAAGTAAGCGCTCAACAACAGCTTTTATTATCACTGTCAGCTCAGGCAGGTAGGAGTGAGACGCATGGGGAGGGGCGGGGGAGGATTCTGGGGTGTGGGAGGAGGACTTGGGGAAGGAGCAGGGTCGCCAGTGACTGAGCGAGGGGTGTGCCGATCTGGACTAGAGCTTGAGCCCCAGGCGGGAGTGAGCCTGCCCGCACTTTACCCGCACGGAAGGCGCCACGCATCCTGGACACAGCAGCCGCTGTCACTCTTCAGGCTAGGTCCCAGGGTGGCCTGCGTGGGGCGTGCAACATCCACCCCGTGGGGACAGGAGGGAGCCCATGCAGGGGCTCAACACTCAGCGGGGATGTCATTGGGATGGCCAGACGGGAAGGGAAGGAGACAGAGCCCCCGCACCCAGGAATGGACAGACCACTCATGCTGGCGGTGGAACAATAGCAAAGCCACCTACTCGATGCGGGCTCGGTTAATTTGGGGGGGCCAGGACAGGGAGGGATAAAGGCACAGAGTGGGGCTCGGGCTGGCCGGGAAGGGTGACAGGAGAGGCCTGAGGATGGGAAGAGCCTGGGTGGGGTGGGTTGGACTTCTCACGTTCCACCCTTGGGTTGAGCTCTGGGGTGGGATCCTGAGGGTAGTCGGGCCAGCCGGCACCCCTGTACAGTGGAGGGCCACTGGGGGATGCCTGGCTCACACCAGCGCGTAGTCGAACTGCCCACGCTCGAGCGCCTCCTTGTGGTCGGTCCAGGACGAGGCGGGCATGCGGCTGTAGGGGTCGAGTAGGATGCGCACACAGCGCACCATCAGCAGCACCAGTACCACAAGCAGGCAGAGAACGAAGGCGAACACCGTGCGCTGCTCGGCGTCCAGGCCCGCGCCCGCCGGGGGCCCCGTCGATGGCGGCAACGGCTCGGGGGACAGTGTCCAGGTCGTGCTCATGGCTCACATCGCCGCACGCCCTGTGGGCAAGGGGTCGGCCGGGCCCGGCACGGGGATGAGGTTCTGCCTTCCCACGTCGCCCCCAACCTAGCCTGTCCCACCTCTCTCGTCTCCGGGAAACGCCCATGCCCCCGCCCGTAGACACGCCGCGACCGCCACACAGGGGACCCAACTCCGCACAGGTTGGGGCGCTGAAAGCTGGGAGACGGAGCTCTGACCCGGCGGCCAGCACACAACAGGTGCGACCGTGCGGCCCGGGTGGGGTGCGCAGTGGAGTCTGGCCCGGCTCCTGCCCGCTCTTTGTTCTCTCCGTCCCAGAGACCCCTTCCCCCACCATCCCTGCAGTTTCCCTCACCCTGGCCTCGACCGAGATGGGGACCGAGTGCCCAGAAGCCTCGCTCTCCTCTGGGACCTGTGTTGGCTCCGCTCTCGGCCTCTCCCGGTGGTGGTGACAGTGGAGGCAGCTGGTGCTCAGCCCACCCCATCCGCCCCTGGAAACAGCAGAAACCTAGGCGGGCGAGGCGCGAGCAAGCCGGCCGCCGCGGCTGTTTCCATAGCAACGGGGGCGGGGCGGTGGCGGGAAAGGGGGGGCGGAGGCTGCGCCGGGAGCCTGCTCGGCAGCCACCTTGCCCAGCCTCAGGATCACGGTGCCCAGGCCTAGCGGATCTGCAGGCATCTAGGATCCCGTCCTCCCAAGCACCCCAGATGCCTCCACCCAGTTGTTAGTTCCTGCATCCCCCCTTCTTCCCGATGGAACCTTCACCCAGACTTCCCGTTTGGGGAATCCCAATGCCACCCGCAGCACCACTCATGGCCGCTCAAGTTCTCACAGCCCTGGAGGAACCCCAACCCTGAGATCCCACCCTAGAGGAACCCCTCCCTAGCTTTTCTTGTCACTGGTCTCCTTTCACCCTGAGAGGTACAGGGTCCCAACCAGACAAGGCACCCCACTAGGTCCCCAGTTCCTTCAGTGACCTGGAAAGCACAGCCACCCCAATGACAGACACCTCAGATCATCCAAGTTGCTCTCTTACCCTTTGGTGTTTTATTATCACTTCCAAATCTCAGACATACATACAGGGCAACAAGAGCACTGTTAATGTTTTATCTTTTTTTTAACAGAGCTAAAGCAGCCTGATTAATGTGGCCAGCGGGCCCCGCCACCCCATCTCCAGAGTTGTTTCTGGGCCACGTCCTCTTGGCACTGTCTGGCCTGTGTGCCTTGGTGACCTGCTTGCCAGCAGACCCTGTGCAGCACAGGGTGGTACAGGGGCTGCCACTGTGGGGAGCATCCCTCCACAGTCCTTGGTCCTTCCCTGCCCAGCTGGTTTTGTAGCCACTATGGCAGAATGGACCAGAGTCCACAGTCTTATCCCCAGAGGTCTGTTGCCATAGGTGGACATCGGTCCCAAGCCGTGCAGCTGCCCTGCATGATACAGCTCAGAGTCCCCGTTGTAGTTGCCGCCGAGCTCAGAGGACCTGCTCTGTGCTGGAAGCAGAGATGTCCAGAAGCCGCCAGGCCGCATAGGGGTTGAGCTCATCCTGGTCCCGGCAAAGTGCCCACACGTACAGCATGCGTAGCACCTTGTCCTGCAAGGATGGGGATGGCCCCAGGGCAGAGAGAGGCACAGTGGGATGAGGTTGCCAGGCGGAGGAGTGTTTGAGTGTCAACCTGGGCCTGGGGTCCAGAGCAGAGGCTCAGTTAGGCTTTGGTGAAACTGAACACGTCAGTCACCTTCTGACCTCTACCAGGCCCAATACAGACCCTGGGGCTTCTCAAGGCACCACCCTGCTGTTCCTTCCCAGTCACAGAACCTGCTGGCTCTGAACTGCCACCTGTGCAAGGTGGCTGGCCACCTGCCCTACCTGGTCTCCACCCTCACTCACCGGGTCGCCCTCGACCACTTCTCCTTTGGGGTTCTTGATCACCATCACCAGCTGGGCGTGGAAAGTGACGATCAGCACAGGCCCCTGCTCCATCATCTTGCCCATGGCCAACTGTGAGGGGAGCCAACAGGGCGGGTGGCACTAATAGTCCCCTGCTGCTCCCCCTGATGCAGAGACCCAATCCCCTACCCTGCTTCCTGGGGTGCTGCCAGGAGGGAGCCCCAGCACTTCAACATCTTGACTCATCCCCTTAGAGGGACTCCAGGGATCCACCCCAATCAGTCACCTGCTGGCCTGTTTCCACGCAGGGATTTCCTGGGAGACTCTCCCCATGCACCAGTCCAAGCCCTCCACTACAAGATGCAGTCTGCATTGCTGAGAACCCGTGTGGGTTCCCAACACCCTGGCAGCATTGGTCCCTAGAATGGGGGCCTTGAGGGGCCTCAGGACTTCAGAGTTGGGCACCTGGCACACAGACGGGATAGGGAAGCTGGCATTGGCATGCCCTCAGCCCCAAATGGAGAAAGCAAGATGACTGGCAGAGCAACAGCCTCAGCAGGCCTGACAAAACCCCAACCTCCCCAGTGAAGGTACAGGTATATCACCACCTTGGGAGTCCCTGGGGGGTCCTGAGGTCGAGGTGCAGCACCCCCTAGGCCCACCATTAGCCTAAGAATATTCCAACCACAGGACTATGGAAACTTTTCACTGTAATGGACCCTTGAGGTCATTTAATCAAAATGCCCACCTGTGCTGGAAGTCTTCCAGGGATGGGGAGCTCACTCCTCATCAATTCACATTCCCAACCCCAGGGTCTGTCCAGCCCACTCGGGAAGAGACACTTACGTCGACATTGTCGATGTCCAAGATACGAGAGTGGAACTGGAGGCCTAGCGCCTTGGCTTGCTGGATTGGATGGGCCAGCTGGCTGTAGGTCTGCAACAAGAGGCCAACATGACCATCTGAGGACCACCCAAGCCCAGGCCACATCAAGACACCGTGCCACAAGTGAGGGCTGGTGCTGGCATCCTGGGGCACTCTTTCTGCAGGCAGCTCGCTGGCGGAATTTCCTGATTTCAGCTCTTGCACCTTCCAGAAACCACCCTGGTGAATGATGTGCTATGCCAGGAGCAGCGGATGCCAGGAGCATGGTTCTAAGCACAGAGGCCAGTACTACCCATTTGCTTGCCCATTTGCTGGCCCGCTTCCTTCTCATTACAAAGATGGTGCCATGTCACAACTGCCAAACGAGAGTGGCATTCATCAGCGAAGCAGGCAGCTCCCCTGGAAAGCCACCTGAAATGCACTCACAGGGTAGACTTGAGGCCTTGCTGGCTGATCTTAAATGTCCCCACATTTACCTCCCTCCAAGTCTTGGCCTGGAATCCAACACTTTTTCTAGGATTTGCCCCAACCCATGTGTGGCTCTGAAACTATCTTCTCACTGATTAGTCCCTCGTAGGCAGCTGACTGCCACAGGCAACCTGTTCTCCCTACAGGGACAGTGGCACCCCAAATGACACTCTTAATCCCCTCGTGCCTGTTCCCAAGACCAAAACGCCACTTCTGGGATGTGTGCAGTCTCATTATCACAACAGACAAGCATGAAGACATTCCAATAGCATCTACTTTTATCGAAATAACTGATTTGCCAAGATAAAAAAATGGTGCCCATCCTACTTCTTGTGAGGTTTCTTAAAGATGAAATTTTACAAGATTTTATATATTCATTTGTAGAGAGAGGGTAAGGGAGGGAGAAAGAAACATCAATTGATGTGAGGCCTCTCCCACACCCCTAACCAGAAACCTGGCCTGCAACCCAGGCATGTGCCCTGACCAGGAACTGAATGGGCGATCTTTTGGTTTGCAGGCCGGTGCTCAAGCCAGGACGTTAAAGATAACACTTTTCTCTGTGGCTCTGGCTGGTGTGGCTCAGTAGACTGAGCGCCAACCTACAAAACCCAAGGATCATTGGTTTGATTCCTGGTCAGGGCACATGCCTGGGTTGCAGGCCAGGTTTCTGGTTAGGGGTGTGGGAGAGACCTCACATCAATTGATGTTCCTCTCCCTCTCTTTCTCCCTCCCTTAACCCCCTCTCTCTAAAAGTAAATAAATAAATTCTTAGAAAAAAAACAAAACCCAAACCCACACCTCTGTGAGCAGCTATAGCTTCATCTGCATTTCTAAAAGTACCAGCTAGGCAGCTCTCTGGAAAGAGTCTGTCACGCCCTAAGGGCCCTGAAGTTAAAACAAACAAACAAACAAACAAACACTCATAACTGACTGCTGAATTAGTCACTGTGTCCGGGAGTATTTGAAGAAAATCTGACAATGTCTCTGCTTTTTCCAAGTTGGTTGTAGCGGGCACAGAATTAAATCAGTCAAAAAAGCCTCTGGGTTTCTTAATACAAAGAAGATGGAAGAAAACACCCCATGAAGACACAGGTCAGGGAGCAAGTGGGGTGAGGAGAAGTGACCAGAGGAGACAAGAACCCTGAGGGGATGAGGCTATCAATGGACTCCTGGGGACACCTGACTGGCTCCTCATAGTCTAGCATAGCCTGGAGCCCTAGGCCCCCGAGCCTTGACCCTGGGGAGCACTGGGGCCTCATCAGGACCCATGGCTCCTCCCTAGGCAGGAAATTCATTAACATCTTGACAGGATTTGAAAGTTGAAAAATTTTAGTTTAAAGTAGTTAATAAGTTTAGTTAGGTGATGCATATGTCAAAACTTTTGTTTCAGAAACTATAGATAAGGCCTGTCCTGGCTCCTGCGAAAACAGCCAACCTCCAGGGGCATCACTAGAGATTACCACCTGGGGACAACTGGAGGCATCCAGGCCACTGTGTTCCATGGAGAGACAGACAACTACCCAACCCTGGGAACAGCTAACTGCCCAGGACAAGAATGCTACAGTTTCTTTCACCTAATCCTCCCTGAATTTCAAAACCCTCACTGCACTTTGTTTATTCCGTTATAAAAATGTTGGCTTGGAAAAAAAATGTAAGATGGTCTGTTAGGGTGCAAACCCACCATCTTTTCAGATCACTGGCCATCTGAAAAAAGTGCCCATAAAGATTCAATCCCTGTTTCTGCTTACTGGGTTTGACATGTGACAGGCAGCACAAACGCCAGTGTCTATTCTGGTTTCAGTCTGTTTTGCTCTGTTTTCTGGGATATCAAAGCAAGACTAGCTAATGAATTCACCTAGCACTGTGTACGTCAAAAACATCACTTGTGTTCATGCTGTACCCACAAGACAGGAAACAGTACAACTCTGGCTCAGAAAACGGAGGTTACGCAGTCCACTGGGGCCTCCAACTGCTCTCTCCTCAGCGCCCATGGGCTCTGGGGGAATATCTAATGCACCTGAGAATTAATCATTGTCCCTTTCCATCTGACCGCTGGGCCCCCAGCCCACCTGGCCATGGGGCCTTGCTTTATGTCACTTAAGGCCACCTGAAACAGAAAAGGCCACACTGAATCCTCATCTCACTCAGACGCCTTCCCCAGGATCACCCTTCTGCCCTATGAGCCTCCTTAACCAGCATCAGGACAGAGAAAGGGTCCTGCATGCCAAAGCAGGAAGCCCGGTTCAGCCCCAAGCCATCCTTTAGGCCAAGTGAAGGAGGATAGAGCGAGCTAGAAGGACCATCCCTAAACCATCCCGTTTAGCCTGAACAGACCAGCCACCTGGGCCCTGGTGAGTCCTGTGGGTTACGTGGCATCCAGTCTACTGCACGAATATGCATAAGGGGCAGAAGGGGCTATGCCCGAGACTGTGTCAGATGTAAGGACCCCCATCTGACCAGGATGCCAGGCCCTGTCATAGTCTTTCCAGCCCAGTTATCCGATCAGATCTCTAAACTGTGATTTCTTTTTAGGCCTAAACAGAAAAAAAAAAAGTACTCACAGCTTCATAGCACCAGTCTCTGAGAATGTCAAGCTCTCCAGAAATCATGGCCTACAAAGGGAAATACGAAAAAACGTAAATGTGATCCTTTCCTCTGTAGACAGACATCCCTCCCCGCTACCCCCACTCTGCCCACAGATTCTGGTTGAGGAAGGAAGGGGTATGTGTGTAGCTTGAGTCAGGCTGTAGTAGGGAAGCCTCGGGGAGCAAAGCCCCTGTGGTGTGACTACTGGGTGGTCTAAGGTGGGTTCCCCAGGGCCTGGTAGGAGAGGAAGGTGGCAGCATACCAGGCTGTCACCTGGGCAGGGACACTGAGCCAAGGAGGTGACAAGCAGCTTTCTGCCTCCCCTGGAAATGATGCTTTGGATGGCCAGGGAGCAGAAGGGGAGTGGGGATGCTTCCATAGGAATCTGGAGTCAGGGCTGGGTCTGGGGAGCATCTAGGAGGAGCCCAGAGAGGGGAGGGCCAGATGCCCGTGGGAAACTACAGACAGGCTGGGTGCTAGGCTACCCTCACCCCAGAGGGCACCGCCAAAGCCTAGGCTGCTGCTCTCAGGAACTGCCCCACTCCTACCTCTGCCCAGCCCTGCCCAAGGTGGCAAGACAGACCCAGACCCAGACCCAGACCCAGACTCAGGATGGAGAGGGAACCACATGGAGGCTGGCAGGAGGAAGGGGGCTGGCAGAGGGGCCGGCATCCACCTGGGGTCAAGAGCTTTTCTTTTGTCCTATTAGAGGCCTCCTGAAGCCCTGGGCTGGCTGGGCTAGAGGTTGCCAAGGCTTTGGCCATGTCTTGGGGGCTGTGGTCGGACAGACAGAAGGCAGCTTTGGGAAGGGGCTTCAAGTAAAGCGGGACCTTGAGTAAGTGGCCCTCTCCTCATTTCTGAGCCAAATGGAGGGGTTAGGGGCCCAGAAAAATAGGATTCAGGGGTTCCAGAGAGGTTTGTGAGGGAAGAGGGCAGAGAGCCCCCTCCTGTGATAGTGGCCCAGGTCCTGTTCCCCTGCCTGAGGTCCAGCCTGAGCTCTGTGCACCCCCACAGGCCTCCTCACAGTTCTCTCCAAGGGCCAGCAGCCAGCCTCTCCCTGACTCCTGAAAGGCTCTGGTACCTGGAAGACAAATACCTGAGCGCTGGCAGCCATGAGGGAACAGCTCCAGGCAGAGAACATGGGAGAAGCAAGAGGCGGGAAGAGAGACTCAGTCCCAGAAGCAGACCTACAGCATGGCTTGGAGCTACCACCACTGGGACCAGAGAGGTCACGTGCCTTCTCAGAGGTACCTGACGGACAGGGTCCGGGAGTTCGGGTGCTCAGGCTATGAAGACTGAAGCTTTACCTCTGCTGAGAAAACAGCCCCCTGTAGCCAAGTAATCCCGGAGGAAGTTCTGGTCTGGTCTCAAGGTTGGTGGTGCCCCAAAGGCAGGGCAGTGAGGGCCCCAAGGAGTGGCCTACAAGGTCTGGCACCCACCTCCAGGACATTGGGGATGATGTCACTCTCACACTGCTGTAGGAACTGCTCCTTGTCAAAGGCAGGGTCTACACGCAGGATTTCCGTGAGCACCTCTGACATCTCTGTCTTCGAGAATAGGCCTCCTGAGGGCAGCCAAGGCAGGAGTGGGCAGGGGGGCAGGAACCCCACCCCGTTGCCAGCCCAGGGGTGCAGGTGTGGGGCAGGATGGTCCTGGAGCCACCCACTCACCCAGCAAGTCTGTGACCTTGTCTGTCAGTGCTCGGGAGGCTCGGATGAATGTGTTGTCACTCTCGTCATACTTCATCTTCATCTCGAAAAACCCTGTAGGAGAGAAGCCGGGGTCAGGGCTCTGTTCCAGCAACATACCCCTCACCCCTGACTTCTGTGAGTGCCTTGTGGCCCCTGCATGACTGTTCCAGACAGAGGCTGGGTAAGTGAGAGGACCTGAGCTGGCTTCCTCAGCTGGGCACACAGTCGGAGGCCAACTGGCCTCAGAGGCTGCAGAAGCTGCTCAACTGTAAGCATCAGGAAATGTGCAAACTATGAAATTCAGGCCTCTAGGTGGTGCAGCCCCACGCTCTGTCAGCATCTGGGAAGGCCCCCGCCCCAGAGAGAGCAGAGAACTCCAAGGCCTGAGCAGGCTCTAGTTCTACAAGCACCAGGGTTCCTGTCCTCCTGTTCTCCCTGATGAGGGAGCATCTCTTGGAATGCACAGCCACTGCACCTGCTGCCCTGCTGTGGCCACCAGCCCTGAGAGCAATGTGCCCGCCCAATGGCCACTCACTGGGTAACCATGCAGGAATGAGTGGTCCACTCTCACTCCAGTCTCCTCCTCTGTAAAACGGGGGTCTGGCTTGTGCCCAGAGCCCTAGGAATGCTCAGTAAGTGTCCCCTGTCATGGCCTTGCTGTGACCAAGTGTCGGCAATGTGAACACTCACGGTTGAACACCACATTGTTGTCCCTGAAGTCCTTCCACTGCTGATACCACTTAGAGTCCTTGTGCAACACGACCCCCAGGGCCTCCCTGGGGAAGATGGAGTGGCCAGTGAGCAGCAGCTGGGGAGCCACTGGGTCTAGGCCCACTGCTGCAGGGAGGGGACAGCAGGATGGCCCCAGCTCAGGGGCTGAGGTGACCCTGCCTTTGTCTCTCAGCTTTCTGCCTTCTCTATTGCCCTTCCCACCACCTACTCTCCCCCAAATTCTCTCAGGAGAGCCAGAGAACCTAAAGCAGGAAACAAACTTGATAACTGACTTGGGTGGGACTTTTGGGAGCCTGAAAGGGAGGCAGTGAGGGGATCCCCGCTCGGCCTGGTACCTACTCATTGGGCTCAAACACTTTCTCTTCCTTGAACTTCTCTCCAGCAAACTCCTTCCTTTTCCTGAGCCGTTCAGGCCTCCGGTAGGGTCCAGTCTGGCCCAGCACACTTTCGTCAATCTCCTTTTTCACTGACTCCACCCCCTGGAGGAGAATAAAGCTCAGGGTGGGTACCAGGGACCTTCATGATACCCCCAGACCAGTATCAGCTGATGCAACTGTGCCTGGAAGGTAGGGAGTACCTGCTGTGAACCCCGGCCTTGGGCCTGATGGCACTCTGGGGCCTTGCCTTCCCCAGAGCACTCACCTGGCCTGGTGCAGGGCAATAGCAGGCCTGGCCCTCCAGGGAGATTCCAGTTCTGCCTGACTTCCATCCCCCGCCAATCCAGGAGCAGCAGACATACCTCCCCTGCCCCCAGGTGACCCTCAGATTCAAAACCAATATCTCGCTCTCCCTGGAAACCCAACACATCTTAGGTTCTACCAATACCTTACGCTCCCATTAGAGTGGACTGAGTCTGTGAGCCACCCTTCCCAAATCTCTGGAACTCACCCCCGCCACCTGCCAAGGGCAGCTGCATTAGGGCCTCCCAAGACACTCTCAGGCCTTTTCTGTGCCACTGCCAGAGCCCAGATGGGATGGCTGTGCCTCTCCCACACCCAGTACAGGCACTCCTAATTTTATTGCAGTCACAGACACTCCTTTTTTACAACTTGAAGGTGAGACCCTCTGCCAGTAAAAAAAAATTACAGCTTGCTAAGGGCTCAGAGGATGGTCAGCATTTTTTGTTAACAGAGAACTATTTTTAGTTTGTTTAGGCTTATTTACTTTTAGAGAGAAGGGAAGGGAGAAAGACAAGGAGAGATATGTAGATGGTTGCTTCTCACATGCCCTGGGCTAGGGCTGGGGACCTGGCCTGCAACCCAGGCAACTGCCCTGACTAGGAATTGAACCAGCAACCTTTGGGTTCACAGTGCTTAACCCACTGACCTACAACCACCAGGGCTCAAGCATTTTAAATTATGTACACTGTGTGTTTTAGACACAATACTACTGCATGCTTACAGACTGCAGCACAGTGCAACATAACATTTATATGCCCTGGAAATCCACATTTCAGTGGCTGGCTTTATTGTGGTTCTTGCTTTAGTGCAATGGTCTGGAGCTGAGCCTGCAGTATCTCCAAGCTCGCCTATACCCTTTCTTCGGCTCCTTGTCACTTTTGGGAGAAAACCAGAGGTCCTCTGAGTGACCTGCAGGGCTATGCCAACAGTCCCTACTTTGCCTCAGCCTCCCTCTGACCCCTGCGGTCGTGCCAGCTGTACCAGGCTGCAGGGCATATCCCAGGCTGGTGGTGCTTGCAGGATCTGCTCCCTCTGCCTGCAGCCCCTTCCCTGTGTGCTCCTGTCACATGTCACTCAGGAACTGCCTGTCCCCTTCCCTGTCCTAAAACCCTTTGATAGCAGAAACTTGGGATTTTTACTCCTGTGGCTCCCTTGGCCAACAGAAGGCCTGCTGTGTGCTAAGGTCCAACAAGCGTTACTGGAATGAGTTCAGGATCTCGAGTCACCCTTGGCATGACGGACCTCTGGGCTATGGACCTAAGCTCAGGGTGTTGGCAGCTGAGAATGGGCAAGAGGCTCTCAGCGTATCAAACTGCAGCACCCCCCAGGCTATGGCTTGCACAAGGCCACCCAACCAGAAAGGAGCAGGACCTGGCCCCTTGGGTGGACCCTCCTCACAGCCCCACTGCACCCCCTCAGTGCAGCCAGTGCTCTTTGGGATTGAGCTCCAAGGGGGGAACTCTGCTCTGAGTGTAAGAGGGAGCCAGAGCCCAGACTGTCCTCAGCCACAGGCCCTAGCATCTAACTCACCTGGGAGAGGGCTTTGAAGGCCCCACCCTTGGACACGGACTCGGCTGACTGCTTGGCCGTCTTGGCTGCTTCCTCCATACCCTCCTTGATTTTCCGGCCAAGGTCGCTTTTACTGACTTCATCCAGACTCTACTGAGACAGAAAAGGGTGAGGATGTCAGCACAGGCTCTCTCAGGGAACCACAGGAGCATCCCCGGAACTAAGGCCAGTCCTTGGCCTCCAAGGGTGGGTGGGAACCAGCACTCTGAACTCATCTGGCTCCTGAGGCCCCAGGGCTCAGGCATGCATGTTCAAGAACACTGCCTACAATTTCTGGTGTGCTGGACCCTTTCCCAGAATGGGAAGGAGCTGGGAGTCTTCACAGGATGCCACAGTGACAGCAGCTCAGGAGCAGGTGTTAAGAAAGGTGAGGTGTGCCCAGACTCTGCAAAGACTTGCCCCTCTTCTCCTGCCCACACAAACAACAGAAGCAATAAGAAGAAAAGGTCTCACAGCATCCGGGGGGGGGGGTCTCACCCCCATATCCACCCTCTCCTTGGGGAGAGCCATCCTCACCCCTTCTATTTTTAGGCAAGTGGAAAAAAACCTCATTTTATCCCAGTGTTCTGGCTGGTGAGCCGCCCACTTCTAACTTAAGGAGTAAACTGCCCTGCAGGTGGGCAAATCTGACTTCCCCTCCTTTGTCAGGGGTTGAGTATTTGATCTCAGGAAGCTTCCAGGCCTGGCTGGCTCTTCCCTTGTCAGTCACCCAGCCCCAAACTCATGCCTGCTCATCCAGGGCTGCCAGCACCACTGTTCTCTCCAGAGGTGAGGCACAGGTGGGCCCTGGGAGCTGCTGCCAGAAAACTGAGGGGGACCCAGAGGCCATTACCTCCTTCACAGTGCCAGTGATTGACCCCAACTTCTTCTTGATTGCCTCACTCGTCCGCACGGTTTCGGATTCAATGGTTTTCTATAGTAAAGGATGTTGGTTCCTTTTATTACCACACAGTAGTTACTGGACATCCAAAGGGTCAAAGAAGCATTTTCTCAGCAGCTCCTTCCTCCTCAAACTCCCCTCATGCAGCCTCCCTCTTCCCCATCCCAAAGGCCCTTTATTGCCCCACTGCCTGGCTTGTGGGTCTCAGCAGCTGAAGGACGACCGAAACTTCTAAGCAAAGGCACCCTGGCCCAGCATCTCTCTGGTCAGCAGGGGGTGGTCTTGCCTACCAGCTCCTCAGCACTCTCCTGCCCCACCCTACCCTCCACCCAGCCACCAGCTCCTGTGGCATCTCCCACACCCTAGCCATTTCACCCAACCTCAGCATGCTCTGCCCCCAAAGGACCCCCAGCTCATCCCCTCCTTAATGAAAATGAAGGGTGATGTTCCATTGGGTGGAATCCCCCCACAGGTGGTTATAGCCATGTGAGAGGCTTAGGGACACCCAGAGGGAACAGGGCTTGCATTCAGCCTGGGAGGGAAGCCAAGAGAACAAACACCAAGGGACCCGGCCAGTGTGTGAGGCCCCATGCATAGTGGCGGGCACATGGCAGCTACTTGGTAAGAGGTGGCAGTTAGTAACTACACTAGTACCCATTTGGCCCAGAGGACCACAACTAGGAGGCTTTAAGGAGCAGCTCACCTCGAACCCAGTGCTTGAGGGGTCACAGGGGCCAGTGAGGACTCAGATTCTGACTCTGCAGGCAGAGTGGCCTCTGAGGCCCTGTGTTCCTCATAGGTACCCAGAGGCCAGTGCAGATGGGGCACAGAGGGTTCCACCCTGTCACACGGCCAAACTGGAGAACTAGGCCGAGGCAGCTATCCTCAATGAATGACCTCACCTCCTCACAAGCTGTTGCCCCACTTCACACCAGCACTGAGCTCCATACTGTCTGGGACCAGCAAGATCCCAACTCTGAAGGCAAGTGCCCCAGCAAGGGAGACTCAAAGCAAAGGGACTCACGTATTTCCTCCTGGCTTCCTGGAGTGCATCCGACTCTTCCAACTTCCGGGCCTCGTCTCGGAATTTTTTTATACTTTCTTTCATTTCTTTGTTTTTGGCTAATTCTTGCTTGATATTATCTAGCAAGCCTGAGAGAAAGCCTTTTCTGTTTCCAGAAGAATAGGATTTGGACTGAAAAGATGTAAAAGCAATAAAAAATTTTTAATTTTCTCCTTTCTGTTTCTACAGGTTTAACAATGAAGACAAATTTAAAAGGCAACAGGTGATAAACTGTGAGGCACCCAGACAATAAAGTATACATTATTCAGCAATAAAAAGAAATGAGCTACCAATTCATGTTAAGACATGGAGGAACCTTAAAAGTATGTCACTGAGTGAAAGGGGCCAATCTGATTTCAATTCTATGAAATTCTGAAAAAGGCAAAACTATGGAGGCAGTAAAAGGATCAGTGGTTGCCAGAGGTTAGGATTTGGGATAAAGACGAAGACCACAGGACTACTGGGGCAACAGAACTATTCTGTGTAATATTATATTGGTGGATACACATCATTATATTTGTAAAACTCACAAAATGTACAACACAGAGAATGAGCCTAAGTGTGCTCTATGGACTTCAGTTAATAATAATGTATCCATACTGGCTTATCAGTTGCAACAAACATCCTACTCTAATGCAAGACAAGAATAATAGGGAAACTGTGCTGATGGGGAGAAGAGGTATATGGCAACTCTGTATTTTCTGCTCAATTTTTCTGTAAATCTAAAACTTGAAAAAAAGTTCTATTAAAAACATAACAAAATGCCAGGCTCCTTTACCAACAGAGGAAACATTCGACAAGAAACAGGTGCAGCCTAGAATCATCATGAGGATTCCAACATGCTCACCCAAGGCCAAAGTCAACACCAGAGGGGCCCTTGCCCCAGGACTGGAGTTGAAAGGCCTCTGTGGCCCCTCATCCCAAAGAAGCTGGCACAGGGTCCTGCTCCCCGGGCTTTCAGGGTCAGGTAACTTCTCTGGGAGCCATTACCAAGTCCCCAGTCGGGACTTATATGTCTCTCAGGGGCCCAGGGACTGGTCCAAACCTCCCTCTCTCAGCCCACAGGATCACAATCACTTAGAGCTCAAGCTACGAGTTTCCCTCCACCAGAAAACCCAACACACCCAGAGGTCAGAGACCAGAGGCCAGGGAAGCCAGAAGAGGCCCAGCTCCAGGCACAAGTACCAGTGCCATACACTGCTCAAGACACAGGCTTAAGCCAGGTAGCTCAGTTAATTAGAGCATCGTCCTGATATGCCAAGGCTGCAGAGGTTGCAGGTTTCATTCTCCAGTCAGCAAACATCATAAATAAGTTGAACAATGAATCAGTATTTCTTTCTCTTTATCTCTCCCCCTCCCTTTTCTTTCTCTAAAATCAATTTAAAAAATTAAATAATAATAAAAAAAAGACATTGGCTTCAAGGTCAGCCAGAGCCTGTTTTAGATCCCTGCTTTGGCATCTATATAACTAAGAGCAAGAGAATGCATCAAGGGTGACCATGAGAGAGTCAAGTCACAGTGAAGTGACTGTGTGCGTTCAGCTGCTCCCATCACTCTCCACACTGTGCTGGGCATGCTGCCATAGTTGCGGGTCCACTTACTGGTTTCAAGAGCCGCTGCCTCCCCACCCATCAAGTCCCAAGGAAAGTTTCAATAGGCCCAGGATCTACTCCACAAGAGGGACATCCAGGCCTGCTGCCAGCAGGCTGCCCTCTTTTCTAGATGCACCATGACCCAAATTTATCTCCAGGGGACTCCGAGCTCTAAGACCATGCCACCTTGCAGCAGCCCTACCACTCATTCAGGTGCTACAAACTGTAGGTAGATGAGTGGGGCTGGACAATTAAGGGGTGGGCCACAGAGCCTATATCCCATGCCTGGATCAGCCCCAGGAAAGGATCTGGAAGATGAAGCCTGAGTGAGACAGTCAGGCTCAGGTCCTAGCTGCCTGCACAGACACAGGTGAGATGAGGCTGGAAAGGGAGCGTGGCCCCCAGCTGCAGATTGGGGAAGAGTAGCAGGTGGTGGGCTTTCCTCTTGTGGTGGTGAAGCACCCACAGAAGTGTGGTTAAAGAGAGGTAATGGGGAGGGCAAAAGCTCTAGAAAATGCTACCTGTTGGGAACAACATAAAGGCTGGGAAGAGGTAGCCTGGGAAGCTGAGCCCCAGGCTATGTTGGGTCACTCTGCTTAAGCACTTACAGGGATGTTACCTAGAAAAGGGAACAGCCTTGCTCCGTAAAAGCCCCACTGGTGGAAGACACAAGGGATGCCTTACAATGTGCTACTCTATGAGGCAAGGTTCCTACCTTGAGCCATGCCCAGCACTTCTGGGGATACAGAAAGGACCAGGTACACCAGGCTCTGTAACTGCAAAGGCCTTGGACATGGAATGCCTGCCAATCAGATGCTAATGGCAGCATGGGCAATATCCTGGAGCCCTCTCCTATCAGCTGGTTCTAATTTTTCAGGCTCCTCCCTCTGTCCGTTTGCTCCTGTCCCGAGTTACTCACCAGGGGCAGTTCTCCATCAGGCCGGCGTATCTGATAGGTACCACGAGGTATTGGCAGAAGGTTGTGGCTGGATAGAAACCGGACTCCACTGACAAGGCATCTCTAATTGGGGGAGAAACGAGAAAGCTCTATTCAGATAAGAGGGTGACTAGGAAGAAAGCAGGCCACGCTAAAAAACAGGAATCACCTGGGACTCATTTGCCAATTTTTACATACGCCTTTTGCTTTCTGAACACTCGACAACCTTCCCAAATTCTGAGAAGCCAGCGGAATCTGGTGGAAAGAGAAAACACTGGATCCCCACCTTTAGGGCCCATATCTTCCCTCCAGCCTCTGAATAGGGGGACACAGATGGGTCCCGGGTAATGCAACCTATGGTGGAACAAGGATAAATCCCCAATTTAATCCATTAGTTTGAAAACTATTGAGGGAGGTTGAGCCTCAATACCGGTGGCAAGTAGTCTTTTCTCACAAGCCCACCCCAGTTCTGCTGGCCTTGTAAGACCAGAGACCTGGGCATTGAGAGACAAACACTGAAAACTTATGGTACCAGGCACAACCCTGGAATAAACCTACCACGTCCTCGTCCAGGGCCAGGCTTCAAGCTGGGCAACTTGGGCAAAGATGCTGCTAACCTCATGTGTAAGGCATTTCTTCTCTTACCAAATGATTAAGCTCCATGAGAGATGGGCCTGTGCTGGTCCTGTTCAATGCTGCATGTTAGCACCGAGCACGGAGCCAGGCACATGGATGGTCAATGATCTGATAGAACCAGCCTTCCAATTCCACATTCCCTGGGCCTTTCCCTCTCCCTGTTTCACACCCTAGGCAACATCCCAAACTTAAACAGATGCCACGATCTCCTATAGCTGTTCTAGAGTTAACGCTTGGGAGTTTAAATAACTTGTTGGACTTCTCTATGTGCCCACACTTATGGATCCTGGAGCAACTGACTCCAGCAGTCTGAAACAAGATGATGGCTGTCTAAGTTGGGACAAAAATCCCATAACACACTAAACCTGAAGATGGTTCTCTCAAACACATTCAAATTCAACCTCTAAACGCTGACTCAAGGCAACAGTTGAAAAAAAAATCAGTCCAGGGTCAAAAACAACGTCTTTCTCCCAGCACTCAGATGCCAATGAATTATTTTCCTTCCTCCAGACTTCCTCTGGAGTCACAATGACACCTTGGCTTTGGATGGGGGTCTGCCACCCCCCTAGCTCCGAGACTGTGGGCAGGTTGATTAACCTGGTTGATAAGCAACAACATAAAGTACTATTTTTAAGTGAATTTTACACGCCTAACCCCCATCGCAAATCTGAGACAGTTGTTAACTAAGGCAAGAGGCGGATAGGAGAGGCAATACAGGAAATGCTCTCGGTAGAGAATCTGGCATATAAACGTGAGCCTTAACTGTCACGATTTCGTCTTCTCCTCGCTACTTTTTCTCTACTAGGCGTCAACCCACTGAGATGTGACCAGGAGGCGAGGGGCAGGGATCCGCTCCAGCACCGCCGCGCGCAACGCCGCCCCAGCCCGTCACGCTCGGAGCCCTCGCTCCGAGACCCTGTCCTAGGCTCCGCTGACCAAACGAGATGACCCCAAGCGTCTCGCGGACACCAGCAAAGGGCCGTCGGGACCAAAGGCCTGAGAAGAAGGAGCTCCTAGAGGTCGTGGGCCGAGAGCTCCCTAAGGCGGGCCTCCTTCCTCACCCCCACCCCCACGGATCCGCTCACCCGCGGGCAGCAGCACCAGCCTCTCCTCAGCGCCGCCGCCGCCATATTGGAGGATACCGCGTGACCTTCTTCCCGCGCGATTTGATGGCGTCATCTATCGCGTCAGCCAGGAACGCTGGAGGCCTGAGAAAAGCTGGAGGCCCTGGGGGCGGTGTTGAGAGGAGAAAAGCTCTCAGATTTGGTAGAACTTCCAAGGAAGGCGGGCTTGGAGAGAGGTCTCCAATAGGGGCTATGCCTAATGGAGGCCAAGAATTCCTGGAGAGCTAGGCGTCTGATAGTATAAGATTTGGAGAGAGTTAGGCCTGTAACTGGATGTGATCCGGAGGGCGGGAACTCCTGTGAGGCAGAGACCTATGATTGGATAAGACTACGAAGGGGCGGAGCCTAAGAGCTCGGATTTTGTGAGATAGGTGGTTTCCCGGCGGAGTGCGCAGGGTTCTCCTGGCGAGAAGAGCGGGCAGACTGAACGAGCAACCCACCCCAAGAACGAATTCAGTTGGATTGTGACTGGCCTGCCAGTGAACCAGCCAGATAGTGATCTATCTACTCCAAGGACTGGTTGACTGACAGTGACTGCCAGACGGATAATTGAGGTGCTCCAAAAACATGAGTGAATGAGCCCATTTTAGTATACAGCACTTTGGGAAAGCTCCTGATGGTTTTGGTCGAAACAGGAAGGGGAAGCTGAGACCAGGCTGGTGTATATCATTCCTCCCTCCATCGGTTCGGTGTGAAGTGACACACCTTGCACTAAAGAAGCTTACGCCTGTGTCCTGTCAGCACCCAGCTACTACTTGGGGGAGTTAATTATGTTGCGTTTGCCCTATTGAAGCCTTTTGCATTATTAAATTGTGATAAGGGACTTGAAAGTAAGTGAACAGACACTCCTCCGCGTTCACTCACCTTCCCAAGCGCCTCCTTGTGGTGGGAGCAAGGGGTGCGAACTCCACTCTGGCTTTGAAATGTCTTCATTCCAAGAGGAGCAAACTAACTGAGAAGGTCTGGGCTTCTTAGGTATTGTTGGGACCATGGAGCTGGACAACGGCACCCACGGAGAATGTGTCAAAGTGGCAGATCAAAGGGTCAAAGGTACCGTGGAGGAAGAAGAGCCCTTAAAGGAGGCAAGGCAGAACTTGTCAACAGGTAGGAAAAAAAACAGGAGGGCCTTGGAGAAGGTAGGTGGGGTAAACAGTGCTGAATGCTGAGATAACTCAGGCAAGGCAGGTCAGGCAGAGCTGTAATCATCATCCTTTGAAATTTACAATATGGAGGTCCTTGGTAGGGTGAGCAGGAGGGTTTTGTTGAAAAGTGCTGTGGAAGCCAGGTTTCAGTGGCTGAGTTTTTGTTTTTGTTTTTACAGGGATGTGCTGGAGCCAGCATGTACTGGCTGGTGAGAAACAACTGTCAAATTTTTAGAAATTTTGGAACCAGTTGCTAAACACAGTCATTATTTAAAAATTGATTGTATAAACTATGATCAAATGAATCGTATTAAAACAAAGGTAATCAGGGCCCTGGCTGGTGTAGCTCAGTGGATTGAGTGCAGGCCTGTGAACCACACAATCACGGTTTGATTCCCAGTCAGGACACATGCCTGGGTTGCAGGCCAGTTCCCAGCAGGGGACTCACAAGAGGCAACCATACATTGATACCTCTCTCCTTCCCTTCCTCTCTAAAATTAATAAATAAAAATTTAAAAAATAAAATAAATAAAACAAAGGTAATCAAAACTCAACGCTTCTTAATTATTTTACTACATGTTACTATATACACTGCTGAGGTTATTTACATATATCACATCTGTAGGCTGGAAACACTGTATGATATTATGCTGCTGCATGCACTGCTTACCAATTCTGTGTCTAATGGTGCCACATTAGTAGTTTGAAATTGGCCATGGGAGTATTTACACCACAGAAATTGACAGAGCTTTTTGGTTTGTTTTGAGGGCCAGTTATTAAACATTTAATCAGCACACGGAGTGTGCATAGACTCCTTCCAGGGATCTTTGCTGTGAGTAGTATGTGAAATGGTAACAGCTTGAGAAACATATGTGGAGGAGTGAGAGTGGTTTGTTTTTCCCTCCTCTTTTGAAAAATTTAAAAGCTACAAAGAAGTTACAAGAATAGTATAATAAACATTCATATACCCTTCACCTAGCCACACTTGTTTTTAGCATTATGTATTGTACATCTATATATATACAAATATATTTATACAAATATACACAGATGGCTTCCAATTTTGATGGTTCAACTTATGATTTTTGACTTTACAATGGTACAAATGGGATACGCATATTTTAGATTTTGAATTTAGATCTTGTCCTGGGCTAGCAATATGCAGTCAGATACTCTCCCATAGGCGGCAGCAGGAAGAGGATTTTGCCCAACCAGAGGCTAATGTAAGTGTTCTGAGCATGGTCATGATGGGCTGGGCTGAGCTGTGACATTAGGTAGATGTGGTGTATTAAGTGCATTTTCGACCTAAGACATTTTAAATTTATGATGGATTTATCAGGACACAACTCCACTGTAAATCAAGGAACAAAAAAACGTTTGTTTGTTTTGCTAAACCATTGGGAAAGAATTGCAGACTTCTAGCCAAGATGGAGGTATAGGTAGACACACTGTGCCTCCTGGCACAACTAAAAGAAGGACAACAACAAATTTAAAAACCAAAAACAGCCCTGGCTGGCGTAGCTCAGTGGATTGAGCGCGGGCCTGCGAACCAGACGATCGTGGTTGATTCCCAGTCAGGGCACATGCCTGGGTTGCAGGCGGGTTCCTTGCAGGCTAACTACCAGCAGGGGATGCACAAAAGGCAACCATACATTGATGTTTCTCTCCCTCTCTCCTTCCCCTCTAAAAGATAAATAAATAAATAAAATCGTTTAAAAAAATAAAATTAAAAAAAAAAACAAAAACAACCAGAACCGACAGAAAATCAAACTATGGGAGACGAACAACCAAGGAGTTAGAGACAAAGCACTCACCCAGACTGGTAGAAGGAGCAGAGACTGGCAGTTGGGTGGAGAGGACTTGAGGTGAGGTGGCAGCTTGTGGTGAGTGTTTATCACACACTCCCATGCAGATAAACTGGGAAGAGCAACTGGGGAGTGAGACATATCGTGCAACCCAGGGCTCCAGTGCTGGGAAATAAAGCCTCAAAGCCTCTGACTGGAAACACCTATGGGGGTTGCCACAGTGGGAGAAACCCCCAGCCTCACAGGAGAGTTTGTAGGAGTCCTAGAATATACACAAATCCACCTACCCAGGAATCATCATCAGAGGGACCCAACTTGATTGTGGGTAGTAGGGGAAGTGACTGAAAACCTGCAGAGAGCAGAACAAGCGACATTGTTCCCTCTCGGATCCCTCCTCCACATACAGTGTCACAACACAGCCATGTGGGTTGCCCCACAATGGTAAACACCTAAAGTTCTGCCCCTTACTACGTGACAGGTGTGCAGAGACAAAAAAAATGGCCCAAATGAAAGAACAGATCAAATCTCCAGAAAAAAATGCAACTAAGCAATGAAGTGATAGCCAACCTATCAGATGCACAGTTCAAAACACTAGCACTCAGGATGCTCACAGAATTGGTTGAATATGGTCTCAAATTAGAGGAAAAAATGAAGGCTATGAAAAGTGAAATAAGGAAAAATGTACAGGGAACCAACAGTGATGGGAAGGAAACTGGGACTCAAATCAATGGCGTGGACTAGAAGGAATAAAGAAACATCCAACCAGAAAAGAATGAAGAGAATTCAAAGAAACAAGAATGAAAGAAACAAGAATTCAAAAAAAAATGAGAGGCTTAGGAACCACCAGAACTTCTTTAAATGTCCCAACATCCAAATTATAGGGGTACCAGAAGGAGAAGAGGAAGAGCAAGAACTGGAAAACTAATTTGAAACAATAACGGAGAACTTCCCCAATGTGACAAAGTAAATAGACTTTTAAGAAGTCCAGGAAGCTCAGAGAGTTCTAAAGAAGTTGGACCCAAGGAGGAACACATCAAGGCACATCATAATTACATTACTCAAGACCAAAGATAAGGAGAGAATCTTAAAAGCAGCAAAAGGAAAGGAGACAGTTACCTACAAAGGAGTTCCCATTAGACTATCAGCTGATTTCTCAAGAGAAACCTTGCAGGCAAGAAGGGGCTGGAAAGAAGTATTTGAGGTCATGAAAGGCAAGGACCTACATCCAAGATTACTTTATCCAGCAAAGCTATCATTTAGAATGGAAGGACAGATAAAGTGCTTCTCAGATAAGGTCAAGTTCAAGGAGTTCATGATCACCAAGCCCTTACTGTATGAAACATTAAAGGGACTTATCTAGCCCTGGCTGGTGTAGCTCAGTGGATTGAATGCAGGCCTGCAAACCAGATGATCGTGGTTCGACTCCCAGTCAGGGCACATGCCTGGGTTGCAGGCCAGTTCCCGGCAGGGGACTCATGAGAGGCAACCAGACATTGATATTTCTCTCCTTCTCTCCTTTCCTTCCTCTCTAAAAGATAAATAAATAAAATCTTTTTTTAAAAAAGGGACTTATCTAAGAAACTGAAGAAAATAAAAAAATATGAGCAGTAAAATGACAATAGACTCACAGCTATTAACGACCAAACCTTTTTTAAAAAAAGCAAACTAAGGAAACAACTAAAACAGGAACAGAATCACAGACACATGGAAAATTATCAATGGAGAGGGGGACAGGGAGATGGGGGTGAAAGGTACAGGGAATAAGTAGCATAAATGGTAGGTAGAAAATAGGGGGAGGTTAAGAATAGTATAGAAAATATAGAAGCCAAAGAAGTTATATGTATGAAACATGGACATGAACTAAAGGGTGGGGTAATTCAGGTGGGACGGGGTATGCAGTGGGGAAGGGAATAAAGGGGGAGAAATGGGACAACTGTAATAGCATAATCAGTAAAATATATTAAAAGAAAAAAATCATGTTTCTGAGAAAAAAAAGAATTGCAGACATCATGATGCTTCCCCTTCAATATTTAAGCATGTATTCCCTAAAGGCATCCTCTATAAGGCCACAATGCCAGTCTCACCCCAAGCCAGTTATTACCGTGGAGTAAATCATTCAAATTCAATCAGATAAAACTATGCTATCCTTTCCCCAATTTTCTCTTTACAGCTTTGTAAACCCAAATCTAGAGTTCAATCAAATTTCACTTATATACATTTGGTTGTCACATCTCTTTCAGTTTCCTTTAATCTAGAAAAATCTCCTCAATTTTGGGGGGAGGATGGGGAGTCTTGAAATCCTGTTGTCTTGTAAAAATGTCCCACATTCTGAAGCTAACTGATTTGTACAGCATGATTAGTTTCACATTTTGCCAGAAATGTTCCATGAGTGATATTCAACAGGTATAAAGTTTCAGACATTTAAGATGAATCAGTTCTAGAACTGTTGTGTAACATAGTGCCTGTAGTTGACAACACTATTGTACACTTACAATTTTGTTAAGAGGGTAGATCTTGTGTTATGTGTTCTTTACTCTCCCCCACAATGCCCCAAGAAACAAAGGAATAGGAAGAAACTTTGGAGGTGATAGATATGTTTATTACCTTGATTATGGCATATATCCAAACTCATCAAACTGTATACATTAAAATGTATTAATTAAATACATTATGCATACACATGTGTTAAATTCAGGTTTTGTATATCAATTATACCTCAATAAACCTCACATAGTGGACGAGGCAAGAGATCTCTGTGGGACACTTTTTTAAAAAAGATTTTATTCATTCACTTCTAGAGAGGGGGGAGGGAGAGAGAAAGAGGGAGAGAAACATCGATGTGTGAGGGAAACATCCATCAGTTGCCTCTCTCACGCCCCAACTGGGGACCTGGCCCCCAACCCAGGCATGTGCCCTAATTGGTGATTAAACAGGTGACCTTTAGGATTGCAGGAGGACATCCAACCCACTGAGCCACATCAGCCAGGGCTTTGGGGCACTTTTATAAGAAGCATCCAGAAATTGTAATGGTTTAAAATGAGTATGTATGCTCTCATACTTTCTGTATGTCAGGAATCTGGGTGCCTTGCAAGCTTGTCCTCTGGCTCAGGGTGTCCTACAAGCTTGCTTGCAATCAAGGTGTCATGTGGGGCTGTAATTTTCTCAAGTCCCAACTGAGGCAAGTTCTGCTCCAAGATCAGTCACGTAGCTATTGACAGATTCAGTTCCTTGCCAGCTGTTCACTGAAGGGCCTCAGTTTCTCATCGACTGTTGTGGCCATCCTTAGTTCTTTGCCACATGGGCATACAGCAGCTTCCAACATGGCAGCTCGCTTCTATCAAGTGTGCAAGAGGGGGCCAGCAAGATAGAGCCAGTCTTCTGTGACCTAATCTTGGATGTGAAAACCCTTCACAATTGCCATACTTTGTAAGTTAAAATGGGCTCACTAGGTCCTGCCTATTCTCAAGGAGACAGGATCAGACAAGAGCATGAATATAGATAGGAAGGCTGCACCCCCACCCACACTCTTCATGTGGCCTGGGGCTTGCGAGGCTTGGGGCCCAAGGATAACTCCAGCTTTTCTCATACTTGTACCATAAAGAACCTGGTACATGGACAACTTCTCTTTGTGCTAGAAGTTTCTTTCTTGGTCTATATGTGTTACCATTTTTTATTATTGTTCCTTGAAAATTTAAGGAGCCTCACATTACCTGTGATTAGTCACATCGACAGCATGTAATCCTAATAAAATGTGATGTGATGAGAAGGGCCCTTCACCCATGGTGTCTTCCTCCCCAAACCCATCACCCCTTCTAAATGTGAGGAAAGCCTCAGGCAGGGGGGCTCAGCTGCCAGGGATTCTGTATAATTCCTGACCAGTCCTCCTCCTGGGTGTCAAGGTCGTCAAAAACAAAGAAAGCCTGAGAGAGTATCTCAGCCAAGAGGAGCCAAAGGAGACATGACATCAATGTGTCATGGGAAGTTCTGGGGTAAAGAAAGGACACCAGGGAAGTTTTTAGGAAATCTGAATAAGTTATGAACTTCAGTTCACGATAATGTAACTGTATTGGTTTGTTGATTATAACAAAATCCTGTACTAATCTGTTAAAATTAGGGGAAATGGCATAGGGTATATGTGAACTATGTACCACCTGTATAATTTTTCTGTAAATCTAACTTCTAAAATAAAATGGCTTATTTTTTAAAAGGCCTACTTATTACTTATAAGATATAAATTTTGGCATACAGATTAATTATCTTACTAATGATAACATTTGCATCCTCTGTCATTTACATCCTCTGTCATTTACATCCTCTGTCTATGTTATAAATAGATGGATAAGTTTAATGTATTCATCTTACTAAACAGTACTGGAGTCTTAATATAGGCATTAATGTAAAAAGCAATTAATGACCATTCTTTTTTCATATAAAACTTTATTTTTTAGGACAATTTTAGGTTCACAGCAAAATCGAATATAAAGTACAGAGGGTTCACTAGGTCCTGCCTGTTCTCAAGGAGACAGGATCAGACAAGAGCATGAATATAGACAAGAGCATGAATTTTTACTGAAATTACATGAATTGTAGACTTCCAACATGCCCTCTGCCCCCTTAGTCTGATGCACTACCAACATGGCAGGCACCAGAGTGATGCATTTGTTATAATGGGTGAACCTGCATTGACATGTCATCACCCAAGTCCAAGTTCACATTAGGGTCACCCTTGCTGTTGTACTATTCTATGGAGTTCAACTACTGTTTAATAACATACCCATCATATAGAGTAGTTTCATAACCCCCAAAATCCTGTGTTCTGTCTATTCATCCCTCTCTACCACCCAATCCCTAGTGACCACTGATCTTTTCGCTGTCTCCAGTTTTGCCTTTTCCTGAATGTCATAGAATTGGAATCCTACAATATGTAGCCTTTTCAGATTGGCTTCTTTCACTTAGTAACATGCATTTAAGTTTCTTCTATATCTTTTCATGGCTGACAGCTCATTTATTTTTGGTGCTAAATAGTATTCCATTGTCTGGATGTTCCAAAGTTTATTTCCATTGACCTGTTGGGGAACATTGTGGTTGCTTTCAACTTTTGGTAATTATGAATAAAGTTGCTATAAGCATCCACATGTAGGTTTTTGAATAAATTTTCACTTCACTGGGATTAGTACCAAGGAGTGCAATTGCTGGATCAATTAATTTTTTTATACACTCAGAGTGCCACAGGATAATATTCAATTCTCACTGTAATTATATTTCTGTCAATTTCATCTATTCCTAACATTTTTTCATTTGGTTATTAAATTGTATGAAGCATGTGAGGTTTAATAAGGCCAGGTATCTACTTATACTGTAATACTTATCATTATATAAACAGATTCTTCTTTTCAACCAAAATATTTTTCTAGTATTAATATTTCTAACCAAATAATCTTAACAGTAATGTTACCATCAAACCATCAGAGACTCTTGGCCAGAGTCTCCCCCACTGGCCAAGATGGTGTCAGAGGGAGGTTCTTACACTGAGTGCACAAAAAGCTAGTGAGATAACTGGATAGGAAAATGCCCACCTCCCACTTCAAGTACCAGATTGGAGATGAGACCAGGGGAAGGCAGGCACATGTGCCATAGAAGTCAAAATGGTACAGGGGGAGGTGCTGGACCAGAGAGGCCTGTCAGTCTGGTTGGGAGGTGGATCCACCTAAAGCATGTGAAAGTTTGAGAAGTTGACTGGTCATTTTGAGAAAGCACCTGGTACTTCCCACACCCAAGCTAACATAACCCCAGGGGAATAAAAAAGCTCTCTTGCTTGTGACCTGCACTTGCTTGGTGCACTTTCCTGTTCTCTCTGTGCCATGTGGCCTTAGCATTCAGGTGGTCTCCAGGAGGGAAGCTCACTCTCTCACCCACCTGTTGATGCTCTCGCCCATGTGTTCATGTGCCGTCTTCTCTGGGAGCACATGACCATGATGTGGCTCCAGCAGCCACATGGCCCATGGCTGCACAGGCTCCACACACAGGCTCTAGGGGGGGAGCCTGAAGTAAACAACAGCCAGGAACAAGCTAAGCCACCTGGATGGGAGCTAAGATCACTTAGCAGCCTCCTACGGGCTCCAAAGGACTGTACTTTAAAATGGAGCAGGGGCTCTGGACACAGGCTTCTGTGTTGGTCTTGCTGAGGATGAATGGACTATTTTCCATGGCAGAAAGAGGAGATGGTCTCTGAGAATCCACCATTCTCCCAGCTCACGCAGCACCTGAATAAAACCTCATTCCTTCTGCACCAGCATCTGCCTCACAAGACTGGTTTTTGTGCTGCCAGGCAGCTCTCCATTTTTATTCAATTACAATAATAGCTACAACTTATTGAGCTTTTACTATGCCAGGCAGTGTACCAAGTGCCTGTTTAGCTAGGCCCCTTGTGGCTACAGAGAACCTGAATGAGGGAGACGGGCATCTAGCCATGTAGCTAGGCCTTGTGGGCAGAACTGGACAGTCCCTCTGGCTTCATGGAGACTGATCGAGACACAGCCACATCCTCAGCAGAAGAAGTCTGTTGCCTCCAGTCTAAGGCTGTCCCTGCTCCTCTTCTCTCAAGTCCCATGTGGAAGCCCTAACCCCCAGCACCTCAGAATGTGACTGTATTTGGAGACAGGGTGCTTAAAGAGATAATCAAGTTAAAATGAGTTCATTAGGGTGGGCCCTAATCCAATATGACTGGTGTCTTAATAAGAAGAGGAGATGAGGACAAAGACACACACAGAGGGCAGACCATGTGAGGACATGAGGAAGATGGCCATCCAAGGCCAAGGAGAAAGGCCTCAGGAGAAACCAACCCTGCTAACACCTTGATCTTGGACTTCCAGAGCTGTGAAAGAATCCACGTCCATTGTGTAAGCTGCCCTGTCTTTGGGATTTTGTTAGGGCAGCCTCTGCACACTCACAGAACAGGCCCTCTGCAGCTCCACTTGGGTTCAGAGGCCCTGCCCAATCCCAGCTTTTGTTGCCCACAGGCCTTGCCATCTGTCTGCCTTCTGTGTGGCTTCTTTCCCACTCGGCTCCCTCTTCTCCCCAGGCTGTCTCTCCTCTGTCTCCTGCTCTCTTTCTGGAGGTATAATAATAGTGCTGCACCTCCTCTGTTCCGAAAGCAGTGTCTCATTTAGCTCCATCCCACAGCCCTTTGAGGTGGGTGCTATTATTAGTCTGCTCATACAGACAGGCACCCAAAGATGGCAGAGGGGAAGGAAGTTGCTCACAGTCACACCGCTAGTGTCAGAGAATCTGGTTGGTCCTGGCTAGGGCAGAGCCTTGGCCAGGTCTCAGCATAGGCTCTGGCCAAAGGCTGTGTGTGGGAAGGGTGGTGTGGAAGCTGAGGCCATGCATATGGCAGCCACTGAATCCTGCTCAAATCCGAGAAGTCAGCAGCATTAGTCCCCATTTCCTAGGCAAGGTGGTGAGGGCCTCCAGGGGCTATGCCACTCAAGTGCTGCAAAAGGGGAAGTCAAAGGCATCTGAGAGGCTGTAAGGGCAGCTGGACTCTGCAAGGCTTTGCTCGTGAAGGGAGTGCTCCAGTAGGGCATTGGGGAAAATGTCCCAGGGCTAAGCTGCTCACAAGGCTCTTTGGACAATCTGCCCTTTTAAGGAGCCAGGCTACAACAGAATGAAATGCCTCGTCCCTCTGACACCTGTGGGTCACTCTGACACCTGTGGGTGAAGTGCTCTTGCTGCAGACACTTCCTCAACAAGAGAAATGCTGCTGGAGGCTCAGCAGCCCTCTTGTCAGCACAGAGCTGGGGAAGTATGTGCAAGAGTAATAATTATTTCTCAAAGATTCACAAGTCTCTGTAACTGGACTCAGATCACGGTGAGGGGTGGGGGTGGGGGTGAACCCACTGGGAACAAAGGGATTGAGAAACTTCGTACTCCCCCTTGGATCCCTTCTGAAACCTAAGCACCCACCCCTTGCCTCACCCCTTCTCCCTTCCCTCAACAATGAAGATGCTCAGACTCCAGACTCTCTTAAGATGGATGACAATTAGTCCTCCCATCTTCTTGAGCTAGGCCTTCTTGATCAACAAACCTTCCCTTGTTCCAGACTTTGTTCTCTTGTGTATTGACCATTCTATTAAAGCATCAGGCACACAAACCCTGGGCCCATAACAAGGCCTAACCTCTTAGCAGCGCTGAATTATCTACCTAACCACAATATTTTGAGGTTAGCCCTTTCAAATATTTCTATTTATCTTAAAATTAGAAGGAAATACATATAATTTAGCCTAAATTATATTAATCTCTAGGCCAACTCAGCTGTAAAATGTAATTTTTAATTTTTTTAAATGGAGGAGGGGACTCATGAAGGCAGAAGTGCCTGGGGCCCATGGAAGTCACCATGGGGTGTGCTTTTAGCACGTTTCTTGGGCCTTTTCATGCTAGGGTCTGTCTCCTCAGCCTTAGGTGTCATTATCAACTCCTCTTCTGTTGCCATGTCCTGGGAAGGGAAGCTGGGATTGGGAAAAAGAGAAAAAAACAGTGGGACCAAAAGATATTTGCACACCTTTGTTAACGGTAGCATTATTCATAATAGCCAAATGGTAGAAGCAACATGAGTCCATCAACAGATGATAGATAAGCAAAATGTGGCCTGTCCTTACAATGGAATAATATTAAGCTACAATAAAGAATGAAGCCACTTTACGTGGTACAATATGGGTGAACCTAAAAACATTTTCTAAATGAAATAAACCAACAACATTTTCCCTCTATTTTTTAAAAAATTGGTTTTATGGAGGAAGGGGGATAGAGAAACATTAATTTGTTGTTCCACTTATTTAAGCATTCACTGGTTGATTCTTGTATGTGCCCTAACTGGGGATTGAACCTGCAAACATAGTGTAGGGGGATGAGGCTCTAACCAACTGAGCAACCTGGCCAGAGCTTAGCCAACAACTTCGCAAATGCACGGAGCTCTATGGGCAGAGAACCATTCCCAGAGAGCTCTCAGCACCCGGGTGGGTTTAATAGACAGATCCCATGGCCTCTCCCCCAGCTTAAACTACCTTATGCTATAGATTGGTAGGTTTGCTTGAATGGCAGAGTATTTCTGGAGGGTCACACTCAGGCAGTGCTAGGGAGGAGAGCTGGGTGGCTAGAAAACCCAACAGAGGGGAAGTCTGGCTTGTGTGAATCATTCCACAGGCTCTGGAGCACAGGTGCTATTCCTGGCTATCTGGCCCCTGGCCCCAGAGTGATGGGGCAGAGGGTGAGGACTTCAAGTGTGACAGCCTGATGGCAGAGGTGGTTAGGAGGGGCAGCTTGAATTGGTCAGTCTACACATAGAAGGCCTGCTTCTTGGCAAGTCTCTATGTACTGGACACCCTCGGGAGGGGCTGTCCCTCAGGGCCAGCAAGACCCCAAGATATCAAAGCCTCAGAATACAGAAAATAAAAGACCTGGTTAACATGCAAAGAGAAGGAGCAGCCCAGCTAAGGATCCAACAGGCTGGATGGTGACTGGGGCCTGAAAGTCACCATCCCAATGAGAAATGGCAGATCTAAGATATGGAGGAAGTGGGGAGTTGGGAGGCCCCCACCCCCCTAGGACCCAGCCTTTGAGTGTTGTCTGGGAGGGGCTGAGGACACTGTTGGTACCCAGACAGGGCTCTGCCTCTGGTGTGTCCTCCTGGCCTCTGGTACATTCAGTTACTGATGGATGTCTGCCCTTCCCACAAGACCAGTGCTTCTCCAATGGTCTGTAGCGAAAGAGCAAGTTTTGGATTTTGCCCCTTTAAAAATTTCTAATCTATTGAGAAACAACATGTGGTTCCCTGTACATCCAGTGCCTTCAACACCATCCTAATTGGTTGAGAACCGGGGCAAGGAGATTAGTCAACTGAGGATGTAGAGACAATGTCAAATCGCTTTACATCCTTCTAAACACTGCCACTGGAAGCCTGTACCTCTCTTAGTGGGGAAGACTGTGAGCAGGGCACCACTGCAAGGACAGGGATGGTGTCGTTCCAGCTGGTCTTTGTGCTTTCAGAGCTGGCACACAGGTGACTGTAAAGGGTTGAATTTTGTCCTCATAAATGTGTATGTTACAGTCCTAACCCCCAGAGCCTCAGAATGAGAGCTGCTTGAGGAATAGGTTCATTGCAGATGTAATTACTTAAGACAAAGTCACACTGGAGTGGGGAGAGCCCCCAAACCAATCTGACTGGTGTTCTTGTGAAAAAGGGAAACTGGGACACAGACATAGGAAAGATGCCATCTGAAGATGAAGGCAGAGGTCTGGGTGAGGCTACCAGAACTGTAAGATGCCAAATTCCCATGCTAGCAAATAAATACATAGATCTGTTGAGAGTCCACAGTCTGCTCAGCAGGCCAAAACACTAAAGAGGGATGCCCCAGAAGCTCAGCACCCATGAATGGGACAACTGGTCTACCGTGCATGTTAGACACTTGGCAGGAAGCCCCTAAGAAGATTTTTGGGTTTTGTTTCCCCCCCAAATATATTTTATTGATTATGTTATTACAGTTGTCCCATTTCCCCCCTTCATTCCCCTCCACCCTGCACACCCCCTCCCACCCACATTCCCCCCTTAAGTTCTTTAGCTTTTACATTTCCCATACTATTCTTGCCCTCCCCCTGTCTATTTTCTGCCTGCCATCTATGCTACTTATTCTCTGTACCTTTCCCCCCTCTCCTCCTCCCACTCCCCTGTTGCCAACCCTTTATGTTATCTCCATTTCTGTGGTTCTGTTCCTGTTCTAGTTGTTTCCTTTGTTTTTATTTTAGGTGTGGTTGTTAGTAATTGTGAGTTTGCTACCATTTTAGTACACATTTTTTATCTTCGTTTTCTTAGATAAGTTCCTTTAACATTTCATATAATAAGGGCTTGGTGATGATGAACTCCTTGAACTTGACCTTATCTGAGAAGCACCTTATCTGCCCTTCCATTCTAAATGAAAGCTTTGCTAGATAGAGTAATCTTGGATGTAGGTCTTTGGATTTCATGACTTGGAATACTTCTTTCCAGCCCCTTCTTGCCTGTAAGGTCTCTTGAGAAATCAGCTGACAGTCTGATGGGAACTTCTTTGTAGGTTACTATCTCCTTATTTCTTGCTGCTTCTAGGATTCTCTCCTTCATTTTCATCTTGGCTAATGTAATTATGTGTCTTGGTGTATTCCTCTTTAGGTCCACCTTCTTTGGGACTCTCTGAGCTTCCAGGACTTCCTGAAAGTCTATTTCCTTTGCCAGATTGGAGAAATTCTCCTTTATTATTTGTTCAAATAACTTTTCCACTTGTTGCTCTTCCCCTTCCCCTTCTGGTACCCCTACAATTTGGATGTTGGAACGTTTAAAGATGTCCTGGAGGTTCCTAAGCCTCTCCTCGTTTTTGAATTCTTGTTTCTTCATCCTTTTCTGTTTGGTTGGTTGTTTCTTCCTTCTGGTCCACTCCATTGATTTGAGACCCAGTTTTCTTTCCATCACTATTGGTTTCCTATGCATTTCCCTTCGTTTCACTTATTTTAGCCTTCATTTGTTCATCTAATTTGTTACTAAAATCAACCAGTTCTGTTGAGTATCCTGATCACCAGTGTTTTGAACTGTGCATCTGATAGGTTGGCTATCTCTTTGTTGCTTAGAAGTATTGGCTCTGAGCTGGGGCTTTGAGCTGTTTTTCTGATTGAGCCATAATGTTTTGGTCTGTTTGCACCTGTTTACATATGAGGGGTGGAGCCTTAGGTGTCCACCAGGGCAGGGCAACCCAAGTCTCTGGGTTGTGACACTGTATGTCGGGGCAGGGTCAGAGAGGGAAAAAAAAATGGTGCTTTGCTCCGCTCTCTGTTGCACCTCAGCCTCTTCCACTGCTTCCCCCAAGCAAATTGGGCCTTTCTGATACTGATTCCCATGTGGGTGGGCTTGTGTGCGTTCTGGGACCCTGTGGGTTTCTCCAACAAACTTTCCTGTGAGGGTGGGAGTCTCTCAACCCCCACAAGTGTTTTCAATCGGTGTTTTGAGGCTTTATTTCCCAGTGCTAGGACCCTGGGTTGCACGATCTGTCTCACTCCCTAGTTACTGTGCGCGAATGTGGGACTGCTGCCGGGTCAGCCAGCCACCTTCCTTGCACACGGTGCCCCGCTTCTCAATCACCGCCTTGCTGGGTCTGCCTGTTGACACCCGACACCCAGGGTCTGCCCGGTGCCTCCTTGCTCACCCGTTGCCGCCTTGTGCACTCGGGGTACCTTGCGAGCCGGTGTCATCACTTCCTGTGCTATGACCCCTCTCCACTCGGCCTCTCTCCACCTGGCTGCCTGACTGTGCCCTGCCTACCGGTCTGGATGAATGTGTCTATTTTAACTCCTTGCTTGTCAGACTTCCATACAGTTTAATTTTCTTTCAGTTTTGGTTGTTACTTTTTTTCTGAATTGTTGTTGTCCTTTTTTTGGTTGTTCAAGGAGGCACAGTGTGTCTACCTACACTTCCATCTTGGCCGGAAGTCCTCTTTTTAATTGAAGTGAAATTCACCTAACAGAAAGTTTATTTTAAAGTACAGAATTCAGTGGCCTTTCATACATTCACAATGTTGTGCAACCACCACCCTGTCTAGTCCAAAACATCTTCATCCCTCTCAAAGAAATCTCTGTATCCATTAAGCAGTTGCTCCCTGTTCCCTCCCACCACCCCCAGCCTCTGGCAAGGTCTGATCTACTTTCACCTGAGCGGATCACACACTGTGTGGCCTTTTAAGTCTGGCTTCTCTCACTGAACACCATGTTCTCTAGGTTTATGCACACTGTAGTGTGAGAGAGCTTCATTCCTTTTCATGGCTGAATAATATTCCAGTGTGTCGACAGACTGGCCTAAAATGTTTTACACAGTGAATATGTGTGGACCAAGTAAGAGAATGGTTGGAAGGATAGAGACAGAGGACAAGTGAGCTGTGGGAACACAGAACAAGTGGCCCAGGCCCTGAAGCCCTCTGAAGGGCAGGAGTCTGGTGGGGAGTCTACAGTTAGTCACAGGAGTATGGAGGAGGGACATGGGGAGCGTGATATGGCAGGGTGGTGGTAATGGGTGAGGAAAGCAAGCTCTGTCTGAGAGTAAGAACAAGAGGAGTGTGGGGCTGCTGGCAAGGGATATGCAGGTAGCAGACAGATAGCCACCAGGGGACAGACATGGTGCTAGGTAGTGAAAAGGCAGATCTAGAAAGTTGGGAGCAGTTCTGGATGTATGGCCCAAAGGGAACTGACTCTCTTGGGACCTACAGGGGCTTAGGACCAGGGCTGAGCTGCTCCCCTCTCCAGACCAACTGAGGCAGAGCTCCCCCTGTAAGTTTGGAGGGGCAACACCCAGACCATGGTAGGATGGAAGGCAGGATTCTGCCCTTGGAACACCATCACCAACCATCTTGCTTTTCTTTATTCCAGGTGTAGCTGGCCAGTGAATTCACTGTAGATTTTCACACACATAGATCTGGACCAGAACTGCCCAGTGCTGTAAACACCAGCTGTGGACAGCAGGTTTCTCTCCACCTGAGCATCAAGAGCAAGGAGTCTTGGCTGCACTGGGAAGTTTCCGGCTGCATGCAACAGCTGGTATAAAAAACAGCCAACTAGGGCAATGTTGGTCCCTGGGGTGGCCACCTAGGCAAAGGACCCATGCAGACACACAAGGTCCCAGCTCACTTTTATGCTCTGCCATTGCTGTCTTGAAATTCTTATTAATTTTTTAAATAATTTGATTCTTAATTGTGATAAAATACATATAACATACAATTTACCATTGTAACTCTTTTTAACTGTACAGCTCTGTGGAATTAAGTACATTCATGTTGTTGTACAACCATCCCCACCATCCACCTCCAGATCTTTTTCATCTTCCTGAACTGACATTGTCTCCATGAAACACTAGCTCCCCCTTCCCCTCCCCCAGCCCCTGGCTCCCACCATCTGCTCTGTCTCTATGGGACTGACTCCTCTAGGGACCTCCTGGGAGTGGAATCACACAGTATTTATTCTTTTGTAACTGCTTATTTCACTGAGCATAATGTCCTCAAGATTCATCCATGTTGTAGTGTAGGTCAGAATTTCCTTCCTTTTTAAAAGAGGCTGGATAATAATCCATTATATGAACGGATGACACTTTATCTAAAACTCTTAATTTTGAAAATGGGCCCCATAAATTATGTAGCCTAACCTGCTGGCCTGTTACACTAAATATGCCCTACCTGCCTGCTTGGAGGACATCTAGAAGTGACTTGGACAGTCATGGCCTCCTCCTTCCCTGGTCCCTCTCCACTGTTGTCCTTGACATGCTGTCCACACCTCCCGGTGTGACTGTGGGATTTCTAAGAATGTAACTTGCATGACAAAGAGGAGAGGGAGCAGGGAGGTAAGGGGGGGCTCAAAGGGCCTGAGAAAGAGGTAGGAGAGGGAAGGTGGTGCTTTATACATGTTGCTCTTTAAATTAAAAATGTGCCCTGGCCGATGGCTCAATTAGTTGGAGCATCGTCAGTACACCAAGTTTGTGGGCTCAATCCCCAGTCAGGGGTGAATGAGAGGCAACCAATAGATGTTTCTCTCTTACATCGATGCTTCTCTCTCTCTCTCAGCCCCCTTCTTCTCGATCTAAAATCAGTTTTCTAAAAAAAACATGTCCTTGGGTGAGGATCAAAAAATTAAAAAATGAGAATAGCTTGTGAAACACTACAATTTTATTTTTTCTTCAGTCACAGAAGCAGATGAGTGGAATGTTTTAGGATTAAAAAAATTACCAGAAAAAAAGAAAATCAGAAAACCTATTTACAAAGCATAGTAAAGGTTTGAGTTTGTTTTTCTGTGGGTCTGAGCCCCATTTGACTCCACAACCAACCTTCCTCTGGATTTCACTTTCACTCTGTGCGGTGCTTGGACCTTGCTACCTCCTTCTCCTGACACATCCCTTTCAAAGATTCTGTTATTTATTCACTTTTCATCTTTACCTTGAAACAGCTGCACTGTGGCCAATTTGCTCATCACCCCCACCTGACATTCTCCATCAGGGCATACACCATCACCAGACACCCTGTAAAAACCTTTTAACATGTCATTGCCCCCTCCTGGCCCTAGCCCAGCAGGTGGAATTTAAGCAGAAAGAACGAGCAAAGAGACAAGGCCACTTTCAGCAGGGGCAACAGCCCTCGGAGGAAATGAGTACCAGGTCCTCTTCACCCTTGGCATGAATGACCCTGGCATTCAAGGCCCACTCCCCCAACCCCTCCACCTCTCCTTCCTCAGCCCTGCCTGTAGGGGAGACTTTCTAACCTTTGAGAGACACCCTGGCTGCAGCCTCCTCCCCATGGAAAGGCCTGCACACCTTGTAGATTGTGCTAAAAAATTATTGAAGTTAAACCAAAAAACCCCAAAGACCTAGGGACAGAGGGGTCAGACCCTAAGAGCCTCCAACATGAAAGAAAACATACTGTTCTGGGCAGTCAGTGCCACCTGGCCCAGGACTCAGCTTCTCTGGGCTTGGAACTCAGAAGCCGTCCGGAGCACTGCAGGGGAGATGGGGTAACAAGGCTTTGCTAAAACCACACCCACTTGAAGCACCCTCTTAAACCTCTTGCTTCTCAAAGTGGGTCCCTGGAGTATGGGCCCTGCCTGGGGCTTATTAGGAATGCAGAGTCTCAGGCTTACCCCAGACATGCCGAAGATGAATCTGCTTTACACTGCCATCCTCCTCCCGCCCGGGGGAAGAATGATGCACTGCATGCAGAGAAGCCCTGCTCCCTGACCCATTGGAAAGGGCTGGCACCCAGGTCCCTTCTCCTCAGTGCAAAAGTGAGATGACATCTGAGACTCCCTACACCCAAGGAGATGCCCAGAAACCTCAGGAGTCCCAGCTGGAGGCCCTGAGCCAGCCTGTGGGTCTGAGCACGCAAGACAACCTGAAGCACCTCCTGCTGGAGTGTGCTGCTTCTTTCCCAGGCAGGATGGACCTGTCCTCTATGACAGACACAGACTGGACATTCTGAGGCTTCCCTAGAAGTCATGGACTGTTTAGCCAGATCTGGAGAAAGGAAGATGAACAAAAGCTACAGAAGACACACAGACACACACAAAAGAAAACCCTGAGACTTTAGAAGAGGCCCATGTACGGGTTCCAGGGGAGCCCACAGGCCGTGGGGCAGCGTCGGGCTTGCTACTCTCTGTGGACCCCAACCTCACTTCTGGGTGCTTCTTGGATTGAGGGCAGCTGTGGTAAGTGTAGTACCTATTTGATCTAGTCTCCTTTTCAAAGAATCCTGTGGGATGGGTGTTATGGATCCCATTTCAGATGGGGACACTGAGGCTTGCTTGGACAGTCAGTGTCTTGCCCCCAGTGCACACTGGGGAGAGGGCAGAGCCAGGATTCAAACCTAAGTCTGTTGTACTCCATCCTGTCTCCAGGTCAGAATTTGCTTTCCCATCATGGAAGATTGGTGTCAGAAGACAACTCAGAATGGCCATTTGGCTTGGGTGTGAGGAGCAGAAGGACAGAAAACTCCCAGGGACAATGCAGGAGGCCCAAGAATATTTGAACGTGGAGAAGAGGGGCCTGTGAGTCTCAGGGGAGGTGGAAAAACCTGGGCAGAGGTAGAGGTCCATGGGAGAGCTGGTCAAAGAGCAAGTCACAGTGCCTTCCCCACAGCACTTCCAGTTGGGTGGTCCAAGGATCCCTCTCTACTTGCATGGGCTAAGGCCATGCCTGGCACACAGGGAGACCTTGGCAGATGGTAGCCCACGCTTACCTAGGAGGAAGGCACCCATAGCCTCGGCTGGCGCTCTGTCGGCGCTGGATGCTGACACGGTGCACACCATCACCCTACACCACCGCGTCTCAATGACCCCACTTCATTTATTACCAAAATATCGCAGAATTCCAGTCATAGTCACATACAGGGCTTAACACAAACCTGATACCTGTGGAGAGAACTAGGTATTCGGACAATTGAATGTTTGGAATTGTTAACACCCCAAACCATTATCACTCTGTACTCCAAAAATAAGCTTTGAGAGCTTTGGAAACTGAATTAAAATGTCTACACAGCTATGAACAATTGTTTAATAAAACTTTTTTATGTTTCCATTACATGTAAATATATCAATTTGGCATCTCTATAAAAACTCTGAAAATGGTGCAAAAGTTTCATTCTCTTCGAGAAAGCCATTGACAAAAAATATTCACACTTCACTAAAATTTTGAAAAATGGTCTTCTTTCAAAGCTTCTTTATTAATCTGAAATCTTCTGAATTATCAAAATCTAGGTTTGCTTTTTCCTCTTAAAACACTAAAGAACATTTATGCACAAGGATAAAAAAGCAAATGGGGGGATGGAAAACTGAGAAGGGCTTCCCCCCCCTGAAAACTAAAAAAAAAAAAAAAAAAAAAGCTAGTTACATAAGCATCCTCACAATAACACAGTGGGCTTCGTTTTATTGTTGACTTTGGACAGCAGTGTCACACTTTATTGAAAACAAACCCATGTAAAAACAAAGTTAAAATGAAAAATGGTATCTGAAAAATAAATTACTTTATATAAAACAAATCAGTAACTTAAAACACCAATGTACAAAATGTCTACCCACCTACTGTACACAACACGGGGATCAGCCAGTGGAGCCCCCGCCCCCAGAGCGAGCCGCTGTGAACAGAACATTGCCTGTGAAGAGGGTGGTCCTGACCGACGGACAACCCTTCTCTCGGGTGGGGGGGTGGGGTGCAGTGCAGCCCTCTCCAAGCCACTGCTCGGACCATTGGTTAGCCAAAGATAGATCCTGGCAGTGACTTACAAGTATTTTCTTTTTAAAAAATGACTAAGCAGAAAACAACTATGTTACCAAAAAGTTGTGGAAAAGTAGCCGCTACAATCATTAGAGGTCAGGGGCGAATCAAAAGGTTTAGAACCTTCAACCCTGCGGAAGACCTGGTATTCAGGGTCTACTGCTACTGTCAAGAAGGGTCCATTCTCAAGGCCAGGCACCATAAAGCACTGGCGACTTCCGTAGGTGGCTGGCCTGGGGATCTGATGAATGGGAGGGAGGTAGGTGCCTTAGGTCCTGGGAAGATGGGAGGAAGTTCAGGTGCAGGGCTGGCGTGGGGGGGTGGGCACCTTATTCTTATTCTTTTTTATCCAACCTAGGAAGGCTGCAAAAAGCAGAGGAAAAAAAAATCAGGCTGAATCAGATGTGAAACAGAACTGCTAGGTAATGCTACCTTTGATTTTCAAGCTCAACAGCAGCCTTAGGTCAAAGGCCCTCATTTGGAGGTAAGCCAGAATAAGGTACTGCCAATCACTGTCACAGGGTCCCTCTACTTGTCTGACCCGGCAGGTCCCTCTCAGCTGCCTGGTGCAGTGTCTCAAAGATGGTTTCCAGCACTGACACCAAGTGTGCACTCTCAAAGGGTAAGGTAGCTCTTTGACAGGGAAAGACTCGTCTGAATAAATAGGCAGAGCCCACCCAACACCATCTGCTGATGAGAGGCACAGCCAGTGCAGAAAAATCACGGCCTAGCATGTTACACTGAAAGCTAAAGAAAGGCAGAGCCAAGGGTGAAAAATGGGCAACTCCACTAGAACCAGGTTCACAAATCCAGAGCTGCTTAGCCTATGACTATTAGGATAGTTACACAGGCCCAGAGAATTCAATCAGAGCCTCTGGTATTTATGTACCAAACCAAACTTCCGATAAATTAACTTTATCTACTCTTAATTCTTTTTCATCAAATTCCCAAATATGAGCATTCATTTTGTGAAATACAAATATGATTGATCTATGTAAAAGTTTTTAAATGGTTTCTTTCAGACTGTGACTTTAAAAAAAATGGCTCTTCCTTTTGCAAACAAGCCTGGTTAAGACACAATGAACTTTATGGACACAGGACTAGCATCTGGTACCTGGGTGGGGATGACAGTTGCTTTTCAGGAGAAACATGTCAAAAGCAGAATCCTGCCACACATCTGCACACCCAAACTCCCAAAGAAACACAATGGGGTTTTAGCCAGAAGGCTGTGCAGAGAGTGATGGGGTGACCACATAACGTGAGAATTCAACTGACCTGAGAACCTTCAGGCAGTTTTCAAAGGCTCACATGCACTTCACATCTCCTCCTCATCTAAACTGGCATCAGAACCATCAATATGGTTCAAATAAAAGGGAGGGTGGAAAGAAGCTGGGGTGCTGGCTGTGGGCCCAGCATCATTTCAGAGAGAAGGCTGACAGGAATGTGTGTCGATGAGGAGGTTTGAGAGTCAGTTTCAGAAGTGGGACTCTCACCTCTGAGAGGGTGATGGCTCAGGGCCGCACAGCCTGAAAGGCACACTTTTCCAGAAAAACATCCCACTCCCAGGGTGAAGAGCACTCTGGGGCAACACAGCAGGGACCCTCCTTGAGTTGGGTTCTAGGAGGAAGCATGCCAGCTACCTTTGACTCAGGACCTGGAAAATTATGTTGGAGGGAGGCAGCCCTCCATGGCACAGGCCAACTTATGAGACGAAGCCCCAAGGTATGAACTTGGCCTTTAGTAGAAAAAGAACATAGCAACTTCTTATATGTGGGAGGATAATGCAAGCAGCTGGCAACCCCTCAACAAGGTACGAGGGTAACAGGGCAGGGACAAGCAGCCTTAAATTTACCAAGGGCTTCTCAGAACACTAATCTGGCCCCCCCAATAAATAAATAAATAAACAAACAAACAGACAGACAGACAGACAGACAAGTAGATAAATAATGCTGCAATTCCATGATCTCAGTAACTAAAAAAACAGCCTATCATTATGTGTTTTAGTCTCATGTCAAGTTAAAAACTGCTGGTACTAAGTTATCTTGTTTTTTATTCTCCCTGTACACTAGTTATTCATAAAAATCAGATTGTGCTCTGAGAAGTTGCCTGGAGAGTGGCCCTGGCTGCTTCTCAGGCCCTCTCTTGCACTCTCCCAGCTGGCTCCCCATTTTAAAAAACACCCACCTGAAACTGCACAGTCCCACATCACAGATTTGTAGCTACTTTGTCTTGAGGCAAGACTTTGTTTCTTAAGGTCTTATACATCCTCCCTGAATGCTAAGCTATCTGTACCTCACCTAGCCAAAAAGAAAGAAAAGGTAAAATAAAAAACAAAACAAAATTTGAGCAAAACAAAATCAAATTTAATGGTCTTAAATGCAAAAGTAAAAACAAAAAACACAAAAAAGCAAAAGAAAATTAACAGAACAGAACAACCCAAAATGTCAAAGCAATTATGAAGAGAACTTTGAGGGTTAATCTTTAAAACTACAAATCAAAAGGTTTTTTGTTAATAGATAATTGGCAAGAAGTACTTTTCTGCTGAGTGTTCATATGAAAGCAAAGTTTCAAAACAAAATCCAACTAAAACAGAAAAGGCTAGCACTCACAAGAAGGGATGCGAGAAATACAATGCTCAAATGTTTGTGTTATTAAAAATAGAGCTATCTTAAGCATCCGAGCTATGTTAAATGCTCTCGGAAACTGGAGAAATGGCTGTGAACAACAGTATCTGATGTGTGGGGCGCAGTGCATGCAATGTGTGGGCAGGGACTCAGGGTGTCAGAGCAGCAACACATCTTCCGGCATGCCTGGGCTTAGATCTGACTCAGGAATATATGGAGTTTCCCTGAAACTCTTTGGTCCGTTCCCACTGATGCCTGGGCTTAGGAAACACTGTGTCCTCCTCTGGGGGGTCTGGCCTGGCATTCAGCCCCCTTCCCTGGTGGTAGCCACCATGGATGAGCCCAAGATCGATGCCAGGACCAGTCGGCAGAGCCCGGGGCTGAGTGAAGAGGGGGTGGCAATGGGACCTGCTTAGGGAAGCAATTTCATGTCAACCAAAGCAGAAATCGCTTAAAATGTTGAAGCAGTTGAGAACGTACACTCAGCATCTGTCTAACATCTTTAGATTAAAAGTGAAAACTAAAAGGTCGTTTCTTTTTTTTTTTATCCAGTTTGTGGAGACACCGAATGAAACGGGTGTTAGACAGTCTCAGGAGTTAAAGCATGCTTCAGTTTCACCACATCCCGAGGGACTGGGGAGTCAACGCAGGCTACTCAGATGTCTGTTTAATATATATTTTAAAGGAAATAACTTAGGAAACTTAAAGTTGGTCTACCATTGTGGGATTTCAAACATTTGAACATGTTGGTTGCATCTCAGAGTATAAAAACCTTTTCACTTCTCATATAGACTAAGACAAACACTTGTGAAAATTGGCGCAAAATGAGTTGTACACTAACAAAAAAATTTCAACTTCTTCACTCTGAATTATCTATTCCGTACAAAAAAGCATGAGTGAGTTATTTGTGAGATTTGTTGGTTTTGAAGGAAACCTGTAATATTTTGTCCCCCAGGCGGTAGCCGTTCAGGCTTGCTATGGCCATCGCGGCTTCTTCATAGTTTGTCATGGTCACAAAACCAAAGCCTTTGCACTTGTTGGTGTTGAAGTCGCGAATCACTTTCACATTGGTGACGGCGCCAAAGGGGCCAAACATCTGCCAGAGGATTCCCTCATCAGCATCTTGACCAAGGTTGTAGATGAAGATGCACCAGCCCGAAGACGCGTTGCCTGGGACATTGACACCAGAAAGCCCACTCATGTGATCTACACCCATAGGGGAGAACCTAGCAAACAGAGAGCACAGCATTCAGGTCAAGGTCAAGGTCAGTGTGGGCTGGGGCGCCAACACCACTGGGGGAACAGACAGGGAGCCACAGGACTGGCTCAGGCCCTTCCCTCTCTCCTCAGCCAGGAGTGGAATCCCAAGGCTGGCACACCCCACCAGGCACCAACAAGGTTTCTTCTTTGTAACTGAGAGGAATTCAGTAGGGTGACTGAGGGAGGCAGCTGATTCTGAGGAGGGACACTTGTTGCATCTGGAAGGTCAGAGACTCAACCGATTTCACTCAGAGTGTTGGCCTGTCAGTGGCTGACCAGCTGCTCCCTCCCCCCCTCCCACAGTGTGTGTGGCTGGGGGTTCCTATTAGTCATTTTCATACTTCCCACATTCCAAATGATGGAAGATTCTTCACATCCTCTGAGGGGCTCTTACACCCTCAGACTGCCCTGGAGGAAACGCTTTCCTCATACTCCATGTGTATGTGCTGGCGGGGCCTGCATCTTTTTCTTTTCTTTTTCCAAATTTTGTACCTTCCCTGGTCATGACCTGCCATCTCCAAGGGCTCACAGCTGAGCAGTGTCTGGTCACACATGCCCCTGTAGGGGAGCACTGCCGGCACAGGGAAACTCCTTGCTAAAGCTCTGGGCACCTTCTGTGGCTGGTTCATAACAGCCCAGAAGGGCCAGGGGCCAAAGTGCAGAGTCATTGAACTGTACCAAGAATGTATTCAAAGTGACATGTTTAGTTACATCAAACTAAACCTACCAGTGTGTGGCCACTGCAACAAGAATTGAGGCAGACAACAAAACTGTTAATGAAGCTATGTGGCCCTCTAGGTGGTTTACAAATTAAAAGGTCATACAGTCTCAAGTCAATTTAAGAAGATCCGAAAGTGCAGCATCTGTGAAGCCACACACGCAAATGGAGCAGTACTGCCCACTCCAAAACAAAGTGGGGCTTCGAGCTGTAGGGCTTATCTAGGGAAGAGTGGGCCCTTTCAAGAGCCACTAAACAGACTCATCCTCTGACCAGACATGACCCTAGGCAGGGTGACCAGCCCGAGATACAACCAAAGCAAAAGGGTTGTATTCAACACAGGTACTGAAGAATCCAGATACATCGTTTGCCATAGTTTTGACTTGGCAAGAATAATTTTAAACAGCCACACCAGAATGTCTGAATTGATTCAGTAACTTTGGTAGCTTGTCAGTTATCTCGAGTCTGTCTGGGATGATAGTGAGACCCCAACAGCACTGAAATGGGGGTGGGAAAAAGGCACCCAGCCTATTCTCAATGAGAACTGGAAAGGGGTTCCCACTTTAAAAGTACCCCCTTTCCTCTAAGTTTTGTAGGGTCCCAAATACAGACCTGACTTACAACCTCTTTATGTAGCAATTACAGTGCCAACAATTTCATGTAATATTTTCCTGCCTTTTACTGACATGGTTCTCATTCTTATGAACCATTGTTAATCAGTTTTTCTCCTCCTAACTGGAGCGGATTCCTTTCATCCTGAGACTATGTTCCCTGATGGCACGAAAGGATGGCTGACTTTCCTTATCCGGGGCTCTCCTCAATGTGAAAAGAACAGAGGCACTCTCTACTCTTCTAGGTTTTTCTCTCACTGGCTCTTATCTTAGTCTGCCTTCTGTGGTGAGTTTTCCCTCCCCTCTCCTTCCCCCTACCCCACCCCAGCATGTCCTCTGTCTCTTTCTGCTCTGCTCCTCCGGCAGTCATGACCCCTTGCCTGACTGGCCAGCAGCCCGGCTCCTCTGGCCTCCCCTTTCTTTTATACTCCTTGTTGCTGTGACCAATCCTTCCTCTCCTCCTCTGGCTGCCCCTGGTTTTCCAGTTACCTTGCCCAACAGGCAGGGAGATGGGCTGCGCTATCTGACTTCCAAACTAGCTCTACCTCCAGATTTGCTTCTGCCCAAGGACACTCACCCTGGAGGTGGGTGAGCTCTGGAGCCTGAGGTAGCTGAGAACTCTGGCTTAGAGGCTGTGAAAATGACACCTTGCTAAATGGCATCTGTAGAATTGGGCAGGGCTTTGTCCAACCTCACTGCCTAAAAAAAAGATGGGAAACCTGTCGAGTTGCAGAGAAAAATCCTTAACATACCTGAGTAAGCCTTGATGCCACTTCTTAAAGCCCTGACAAAAACCAAATGGCCCCTCAGTGGAGATGGCTGTGACTGGCAACGGCTAATACACCTGATCCTGGAGGCCAGGTTACTGACTCGAACTGTCCCTGTTCTACTAGGTCCTGGCAACTGGAATCATTTCAGCTCTATGATGGAGCTTTTAAACAGAGGCTGTATAGTGTGCAGACACCACAATAACTCCACAAGGTACGTGGGTGAGCAAGGGCTGCCTTAGGGCTGATGATCAAATTGTCTAAAGACCCTTTAAAAACTCTGGAAGGAGAACAGCTCTCACTTGGCATACCTAAGGCTGCATCTTTTTCTCACGGAGGTAGAATAATCTTTTATCCTCACAGCCCCTCCCTCTTGCCACTAGAAACCACATGCTGGAATGCTGTCACCCGCTCTCCCAGTAGCTTCTGGGAGCTGGCACCATCTTGCAGATTCCAATCAAAGACAACACTTGGTTGAAAAGATGTGGCTTTTGTACAGATAGATACCTTTATGATGGAGACCAGGACTTGGAGACATGAAATAATTCTGAGTACAGCCCTCCGATGAGATCAGTCAGGCACACCCAGTGCTTCCCACTGCATGCAGCTACCCAGCCATTGGGACTCTAACAGCTTTCAGAGCACTCGGGCCATGGTGGAAAGAAGCTGGTAGGTAGCTGAGAGCACTGCCCTCCTGACCCACCTGAATCTCTGTGCCTGGTGATGCACGGGGCCTCCAAACCGTCTAGCTGGCGAGTGGTAGAGCTGGGAGAGCAGGGCCATGTTTTTGTTCTGGTTGGGGTTGGCTGCAAACTTCACTGTAATGGGCTCGGAGGAACCTGGGGGTTTATGACCATTGAAACTGGTAATTGCCTCTTCTGCTTCCGAACGTTTGTCAAACCGGATAAACGCAACCCCTCTGGACAAACCTTTTTAACAAACCAACAAAAATGGAGTTAGGGTGAAAAATGCAAGAATTTTTTAAAAACTGAAAAGCAAAAGTCAAGTCAGTCAGTCTACTGTGGTTCAAAATGGATGCCTGGTTAATGAGATAAACAAAAATTAAACCTAAATATGGAAACAAATGAACAAATTAAAAAAAATGACTAATAAAAGATTAAGGTTTCAGACTTTCTTTTGAGTTTCTTGGTGCCAAAAGGTATTTTGATGACAGACATCCCAAAGAGACAGCCACATTAGAAGCAATCACACTCCCCACCCTGTCACTATTTCAACACTAGGTGCCCACTGCAGTGTGGGACCCCAGAAGGGCTGGGTGTGAGGAACACTGCCTGGACTCTGGGCCCTGCCCTGCCCACCCTGTCCTGCCAGCACGCCCAAGAAGCCACAGTGCTTCTGAAGGCCTGTTGTGAAGTAGTGAACAAGGAGCAACCTGGCCTCGCAGCCCAGACAGGCCTTCATAGCCTGCTGTCCTTCCAGCAGCCTGACAGAATCCCTAGTTATGTGGTGCCCAGCTTGTCCTTCCCCTTCATCCTTGTGGGTGTGGGGTCCCAGGAATCAAGCCTCATCTGAACAGACCTTTCCTGCCATGACCTCCCTCACCACTGTGTGGTCCTGGGACCTCCTGGGCCCTGAACTGCTCTCAGAATCAAGTGAAGCCACTTACTCTTTCCCCCTAAACTACACAGGCACACATTGCAGTGCCACAGCCCCTACAGGCCCCTGGCAGGTTAGGAGTCACTGCCTTAGGCCCACTCCATACATGGTCCTGTTCCTGCATGGGATGGGCCAGGGCCCCCCTGGCATGGCTTCCATCTGCCTCAGGGGGCACCCTCCCTGGCTGCCTAGGCTGAAGCACTGTAAGTAAACCCTGAGTCCCTTGGCACAGCAGGAATGTGCCCAGGCTGCCTGAGGTCCAAGGCCCAAATGCTAAAAGCGGTGTCTGAACAGTTGGCATGAGTGAGAGACTGGAAAAAATCAGTGGGAAAGGGCTCAGCTGCCCGCATCTCCCTATCCACCCATATTTTGGGTCTTGGGGGCAGATCTTGGCCCTTGGAGAACTCAAGGAACTCAAGCTAGGATGAGGGAATCTGGAGCCACAGAAGAACCTGGCTACTTCTCTTGAAGAGAAGGAATGGGGATCAAGTGTGAAGGTCCAAGTGTAGTGGAGAGATGACAGTGAGGGCCAGTCTGAGGGTGATGTTGCTGGGCTGGAGTTATGGGTGTCACTGGTGGGGTGGCTGCAGTTGACAGCCCTATCCTAGATACTCATCATGGCTGTAGTCACAGGCTGTCATAAGTCACATTTTCTTCTCTAGACAAAGGCTTTTAGCATGTGGTGAATGAAACTGATGAAACCAGGAAAGCCCTGGCTGGTGAGGCTTAGTAGGTTGGGCACTGTCCTTCAAACCAAAAAGTTGCAGGTTTGAATTCCGGCCAGGGCACATGCCTGGGTTGTGGGTTTGGTCCCCAGCTGGGTCACGTGCAAGAGGCAACCACACATTGGTTTCCCTCTTTCTCTTTCCCTTCCTCTCCCCTTTTATTGACTCTCTAGAATCAATAAAGAAAAATAAAGTAAAACAAAAAACCCCATTCTAGTACCTCTCCTCACTATTTCCCACAGAGGGGCACAGAGTGATGACTCAGGAACATCTTAGTGGGGTGCTGAGATGACAAAAATCACTGCAAGACATGGTTGACCCCACATTTGGGCCTGACTTGGATGTGGCACCGTGGGCCCTACTGAAGCACACAGTGAACAGTCAGGGACCCTGGCACCAGGATTTCTTTGTTGACAACTGTAACCTGCAGTGGACAGCCCATGGTGTGTCCTAAGGCACACACTAACGCTCTCACCGGGAAGCTTCCCCGACCCCTAGCACAGAGCCCAGGGGGCCATTCGGCAGTTCCCAGCAGCCTTCAGGCTGCCTCCAGCAGTGGCTCCCTAGCTCCTTAAACGTAGCTTTCACACTCGAACAGGCAGACACTCACTGAGTTAGTGAGGTCAGACCAGGCAACTCACATGCATGCCCCAGGAAATTCTAGAACTTGAGTTTATTTTTCAATTTCAATTAAAAAGAATACCTAAAAATGCTCTTTTTATTTGGTCTTGAAGGGCATGAAAAACAGTTTAGACAGATGGAAACCTGAACAAAATCTACCTATAGGCAAAAGATGCTGAAAGCTGGAGCTGGCTGGCTCCGATAAGGAGACAGCTTCATTCTACTTATAAAGACCTCAAGATCAAGCAGAGAGAAAGTGTGTGTGCAAGTGGGACTTTCCTGTTTGGTTTTGTCAAATGGCTTTCAAATGAAAACTTACAGAGTGCAATGGACAAAACCTGAGAAAGAGAAAGAAAATGTTATTCTAAAAACATAAAAATAGTGGGCCTGCGAACCAAAGAACTGTGGTTCAATTCCCAGTCAGGGCACATGCCTGAGTTGCAGGCCAGTTCCCAGTGGGGGAACCACGAGAGGCAAGCACACATTGATATTTCTCTCCCTAAGCCTTCCTCTCTAAAGATAAATAAATAAAATTAAAAAAATAAGTAAAGAAAAATAAAGAAAAAAGAAAATGTTAGTTAACGCAAGGGGATGTTAATTCACCTATTTGGTGAATGTACATATACTTTTGAAGATAGCTTTGTGATTTTTTTTCCTTCTAGAGTTTTTTTAAACTGTTTTTTTATTTAGTTATTTTTAGAGGGAGGGAGAAAGACAGGGAGGGAAACATTGATAAGAAAGAAACATCAATAGGTTGCCTCTCACACGTGCCCCTACTGGGACCAAATCCACAACCCAAGCACGTGCTCTGATCCGGAGTCCCTTTGTGGGATGACATCCAACCAACTGAGCCACACGGGTCAGAACCCTCTAGTGTTTTTCGGAATTAAGAGCGGAAACCAATAAATGGCACAATCTCCAGATGAATAAAGTATAAAGTTCACAATTAAAATGGATGAAGTAGTAAAGAAATAAAAAAAATTTAAGTTCTATGAGTTCAGGTTGTAAGATTTCTTAAGAGAGCTTCCCCATTTCAATAATAAAAAGCATTGTCATGTGAAGGAAAACCAGCCTGCCACGCAGTCCTCTGCCACAGCCCCCAGTGGGCTCCATGGAGCACCGACAGAGCAGCTCTGGGTGGGTGGCCTACTCTAGAGCAGAGGGAAGAAGGGGAGCCTGTAGCCCGAGGGGGCTCACCTTTCTACTTTCTAATTCCACCCCCAGGTCAGAAAGCAGAGCTGGAGGAGGGAACCCCTCATCCCTCCCTTCCCTTCCCTCTTCTCCTCTTTTGGGGATTCCACAACAGAGAAACGTGTGGGGTGGGGACTCCCATCCTTTCATTGAAGGCAAAGGCTGGCAGGGAAGCCTGAGGGAGAGAGAGGATGCAGGACGCCACCCTGAGGTCACAGCTGAGCCTGGAGGGCAACTCTGGTTGCCCCTTAACACTCTAGGAGACAGAAATCTTACAGAGGGAAAGGAGGCAAGTTTCCCAGCAAATGGTTGAGGGAGCTGTCTACAAAAGGAACATAAAAACTAGGGGGCCGGGAGAAGTCTCCTCAAAGTGGCTGGACTCCAGCTCCAGAGAGCAAGGCTGTGCTCGGCAGAGCTGGACAGAGACCTGCAGAGGCAAAGCTGGGATCGTGTGAGTTAGAGAAACAGGGCTGTGGGGGCAGAAGGTGGGCCTCTGGCAGACGATTCTATATAGGTGGGGCTTGGAATCCTACGTGCACTGACCAGCTGACTGCACCATTCCCTCTCAAAGGGGGCTTTAGGAACCAAAGGAAATTTATCTGGTGCAGGCCAGAGGGGTTCATCCCAAGTAAATAGTGTCTTTACCTGACACCTACCCTCTACCTTAGAGCAAAGGGGTAGAATAAAGGAGGCAATATGGGTGGGGTATGGCCCATATCCCTACACCCTGAGTTGCTGTCACAGCAGGTGTCTGTCCGACCAGGGGAATACCCAGAGCTCCTATGAAATACCTGTAGCCTGAGCCTATGGACCACACGCCACAAGCCACTTTTCCTCAGGCCTCTGGGGAACTCAAGCTGCCCACTCCTCCCAAGGCCAGGCCTCAAGAGGCACCAATCTCAGCTTTCACAACTAGGGCTGGAGAAAGAAGAGCAGACAAGGCTGCCTGTCCTGAAGCACACAGCATAGGGGCAACGTGGAAAACTGTGTGTGCCCTAACTCCCTTCCTCTCCAGAGTCTGCTCTGCAATGGGGAGTTCGCCTCAGAGCTATGACTTTCTGTGACCTAACTATCCAATATTATTATTTTTTAAAGCCTCACCTGAAAATGTGTTTATTAATTTTTTTTAGAGAGAGAGGAAGGGGGAAGGGGAGAAAGAGATAAAAGAGAAACATCGATGTGAGAGAAAAACATTGCTCAGTTCCCTGCTGTGTGCACCTAAAGTGGGGGTGGAAGCCACATCCTTCTGGTGTACAGGACAATGCTCCAAACCACCCGAGGCACTCAGCCAGGGCCCAATATTAGTTTTAATACCACAGACAAGGGGGTGGTGAATACTCTGTGTCAGAGGAACATAAAAATCAACCACAGACAAGTCTACTAGCTTCACTGGGCTCCATGGGCAAGAAGCTTCCTTTCTAGTTTGTTGGAATATTCCCATTCCTAATGGGAACAGAAGTGAGGAGTCCTAAAGTGGGCATGGCTTAAGCTTATTGCTCTCCAGATAGAGGCTCGCATAGGAATTGGCAAGGGATGTTCCAATCCCAGTTCCTTGGCCAGCAGGGCATGCGGGTCGGAACCCAGATTCCTGCCTACCTGCCCTCCAGGGCTGCTTCCAAGATAAGACTGTCAAATCACACACTAAGTGTATGCAGTTAGAACAGCAGCGAACCCTGAATCCCCGTCACAGGCCAGACCAGGACATTTGGGTATCTAAGGGAAGGTGTGAGTTGGTGCCAGAATGTTTTGGTGTTTTTACCATAAAGTGCCAGCTTGACATGGGGACTCTTTCATGCCTCTTTCTCATAAAACAAAGGCCAATGTCATCTCACTTCAATTCTGTCTTCATTGGTAGAACTACCAACAACATTAAATTCACACACGACCTGTCTTCCCTAGAAAACCCAGCCCCTGCCCTAGAGGAAAACCTCACCACGTATCCCAGACCACAGCTGTACCTGTCGTCTGGTCCACCAGGACCCGGGAGTTGATGATTCGCCCGAACCGAGAGAACATGTCCTCCACATCCTTCTGGGTCATGTTCCTGGGGAGCCCACTGATGTACAAGTTGGCATCTTTGATGACCTCTGAGCTCGGGCGAGCATACGACACCTTGAAGACAAAACCGCTTCCTGGGGTTAGGGCAGGGGAGTGGCCAAAACACCAAGGGAGGGAGTTAAATTCTGGAGTGAGAAAAAGCCAGCCTATGGCAGGAAAGCACACAGACACCCGCCACCCATGGTAGTGCCTGCTGGGCGCCACCCGCGGGCCAGGCAGTGAGGCAGCAGCCGGTGGTGCTTTCTTACCTGGCCCTCATGTCTCCATGAGAACGTTATTCCTATTTTACAAAAAGAGTGACTGAGGGCCCACAGCTGGTTGATGGCAGGGCAGGGACCCAACCCTGTTATCCGTTCTCCTACCAAGGCCTTATGCTTCTCTGGGTGATGAGCTGGGCCGAAAACAAGACCTGCCTGAGAAGAGCCCCAGGGCTGGTGGGCAAGAGCTGGGTGCTGCTGAGAGTGGGACACGTACCTGCCCAGAGGCAAGCCCAGGAGCCCAGTGGGGCTCACAAGTGTAAGGGGAACCCCAACTTCCACACTCAACTCCTCAATATTACATGACTCTAGGCCTCCGTGTTTATGCTTTCCAAACGTGAAGAAAGCCTAAAGGAACTTTTGTAGTGGCTTAGATGAAATGGTATGTATGTGCACTAGAGGTGGCGAGGGGAGGCTCCAGGGGCTGATGGGAAGAAAAGGTCTTTGGTGCTTTTTTTCAAAGAAAAGGTCTTTGAAGAAAAAGCAACAGCTTTGTGGTCCCTGCAGGCTAGAAGGAGGGATGGATCCAAGGTCACACTCCTGCTGGGAAGGGGAAGCTGTGAGGAAGCCCTTCTGCCTGCAAAGGGGCGATCTGGGGAAATGGGACTCAGTAACACCCAACGGGGTCAGAACCAAGTGAGGAGGTTGGGAGATGGAAGGGGAGGAAACAGAACCGTGTGCTCCAGAAGGTGAGGACTGTGCAGAACTTTCTCTCTGAGAGTTACAAAATTGATGTAACGAGAGGCTTGAGTCCATAACATAAAAGCAAACATGATCTCTTGGTGTCACTGGGCAGAGGGAAGGCACAGACAACAGGTGTCTGCCACAACAGAGCTCATGCCTGCCACGAAGGGCAAGAGTGTGCCAAGAACACACACACACCTGACTCTGTGAGGGCACAGAATTTGTCCGATTTGTTCACTGTCTGGTATGTAGTAGGTGCTCAATAAACATGTGCTAAGTGACTGTTGAATGCAGTGGCTGTGATGGGGTAAAAAGGGGGATACTGATGCATCATTGCAGTGAGCCAGGAGTGGGCAGGGTAGAGGAATGGGGCTGCACTAGGATGGGAATGTTGCAGCCAGTTGTGAGACACGCAGGGCAGGCCTGAGCCAGAAAGGCCTGGGAAGCCCCAGAGGCTACCCCTGTGTGTGTGCCCTTCATGGGGATCGTCCCTTTACTGGTGAGGCTGAGGAAGCTGTAAGCCACAATAGGAGGTTTTGGACAGTTACCACTTAACACACACCTGACATGCAAGGCCTCAATTGTGAGCAGACAGGGGGCTCCCCAGGGGCTCCCCAGGGGCTCTGGAAGTGCCACGGTTCCAAGGTGCTGATGATGTCCTTGACAGAAACAGTGAGACAACATGGGCTTGGCCCCAACACTCTAGGAGACAGAAATCTTACAGAGGGAAAGGAGGCAAGTTTCCCAGCAAATGGTTGAGGGAGCTGTCTACAAAAGGAACATAAAAACTAGGGGGCCGGGAGAAGTCTCCTCAAAGTGGCTGGACTCCAGCTCCAGAGAGCAAGGCTGTGCTCGGCAGAGTACAGCCAGCCCAGGGCAGGAATGAATGGGGCGGTGCTGGCCACTCTTTACCTTAATGGTTTTGGACTGGAGCCGCAGGCCGTTCAGTGTATTCACTGCTCTCTCTGCATCCTTTGCAGTCACGTAGTTCACAAAGCCATAGCCCAGGCTGTGTCCTGTGGAAGAACACGGGCACACTGGTAAACCAACTGAGAGCGTGAGCGAGAGGATGAACGGGGCTGTGCCCTCCTGTGTCTAGCTGGGTTCAAAAGAGCAAGGCCAGAGGAAAGACACAGGAAAAAAAACAGGGATGTTAAGAGCCAGGGCCTACAGGAAGTGAGTCACAGTCTACATTAATGGTTTATTTGTTACAGTTTTTTGGCAAACTTGTACATTTTAGGAAAAGAACAAATGTTAGTTTTGTAATAAAAAGTTACTTAAAAAGAAACATTGTGCTACTGACTACATCATGGGGAACCAATCACCAAAGCAATGACAGTGACCAGCCCCATTGGTGACGGCCACGCTGTGTTTCCGAGGTGTTTCCTGGGTATGGGAAGGGTTGAGTGGCAGGCAGGCAGACAGGCATTTCTCCACCACTTTCAGCCCCAGAGCGGGAAAAGCTCGCTGTACCCTGGTGCCACCCAGCCTCAGTTCCACTTACTTTCCCAACCCTGCACCCCAGTTGGGAGCACAAGGAAAGGACAGCATGGAGGGTGGTGTGGCCCCACTGGGCCCTGCACTGCCCTCACAGTCCTGGTCAAGCTGGCAGGGTCCCCTCAGCAGTGGCCTCCGTGTGATACATTGTCAGCTGAAGTCTGGGGGAGTCATAGGGATGCAAAAACTGGAGTTCTCACCAAACAAATCCCAGGTTACAGGTAGCATGTTTCCATCCCTTCTTTGTACAACTTTTAGAAGTGGGAGTGACCCAGTGAATAGCCACAGGGAACTCGGCAAAGTTGGTGAGGGACTGTGGGTTCCCAGGAGGTCAGATGGGAGCAGAGGCTGAGGGTCAGAGGTGGAAGGACCCTTCCACCTTTACACCTTCATTGCAGGGGAGGAGCAGGAGGAGGCTCAGGGAACCACCAACATGACAACTGACCTGAGCACACGCCATGTTATAGGACCCCCACTACACACAGGGCACTGCCCTGGGCAGAAATAGACCTGTGTCTAAGACCAAGACCCACCCCCACTGAGCTTTGCTCCATTCCTCCAGTTGGCAGGGAGTTACAACGAGCAGGTAAACAATACAACCAGGCCTTGAGCACAAAGAGGCTGAGCTCCTCATCGCAGGTATGTAGGCTAGCCCACAGTGCTGGGGGAACCCAGTAGACAGCCTAACTCAGTTTTGCCATTTAAAATAAAAACGTTTTTTAGATTTAAAGAAAAATTACAAAGATAATACAGGGAGTTCCCATATACCCCACACCCAGTTTCCTATTAGTGATAAGTCATCCTAGAATGGATGGAATACTTGTTATAAGTAATGAATCAGCAGAAATACATTATTATTAATTGCAGTCCACACTTGATTTCCATTGCCTTAGTTTCCCCCCTAATGTTCTTTTCTGTCCCAGGACGCCATCCCAGTTCCCATGTAACATTTGGCCCTCATGTCTCCTCAGGCTCCTCCTAGGTGGGACAGTTTCTCAGACCTCCCTTGCTTGTGATAACCTTGACAGTTGAGGGCTGCTCAGGGATGCTGTGGAATTGCCCTCAACCTGGATTCGTCATAAGTTTTTTCTAATGGTGAGTTTGGGGTGGTGGGTTTTGAGAGGGAAAACAGAGTGCAGTGCCCTTCTCACCACATTACATCAGGGGTGCAGGCTGTCTGAGTGACTTAAGACAATGTTGACCGTGATCCCCTGGCTGAGGCAGGTGGTTCGGCAGGTTTCTTCTCCATTGTAAGGTCACCCCCGCCCTCATACTGTAAGCTTTGGAAGAAAGTCACTGCACAGCCCACACTCAGGAGGTGCTTTGTGGAATTCCCCTTTCCCTCCTTCAAGGAGGAGTGGCTATATAAATTATTTGCATGGCCATTTTCTTTTTTTAAAGAAACAAAAACAAAACCTGACCCTCCAGACCCATACTTTCAAAACCCCATGTGTCTCAAAGACTCAGCTCCTGAGCCCCAGAAAGTGAGGACCCTGGAGAGCAGGTCTGTGGGGCTCCAGCCTATCCAGCAGGAGAGCCGTACTTGAAGCTCAGAAAGCTACAGTTGGCTCCAGGTCAGGGACTTAGAGTCCTTGCAAACAGTCCAGGCCACAAATGTAAGAGCTGAGAAGGCAGAGGTCTGTGGTATGAATTCCCAACCAAACTTCAGCCTGGCCGGGAGTTTTACTCCCAAATGCCGGCTCTTCAAATCCAATCTGACTGCCTGTCACCATGGCCAAGCCAAGAAGCCTGTCCTCTCTGGACCAGCCCTGGACAGGCCCATCTGCCTCTCTGATCAGCAACACTTGCACATGGGTCTCTGTCTTTCTGCTCCTCCAACAAGGTCAACCCCACCCTGGAGCACCTGCTTTCTTCCTACTGCTGCCTCAGGTGGCCTAAGCACTGCTGGGGAAACCAGGCACAAAGAAGGCTCACCCATGCTCTGTTCCTGTGTCTTCAGCTGCGGCTGGCTCCTCTTAGCATATAAACGTGGGCCTGGCCCAGTTCCAGTAGCCCTGGCTGGCTCCCCAAGGTGGTCAATGCTGACTGCCAGCACCTTCAGCAAATCCATCCATGATACCTAGGTGCCGCCCCACGGACAGTTTCAGGATAGAGCTTCCTGAGCTCTTAGCTTGAGGCACTAGCTCCCCTAGGATGTGACAGTGGTGCCAGGTTTTCCTTCTCCTCAGCTGTCCTTCTTTAGGTTTGTTCTCTGCCCATTTCATAGAGATGGTCCCCAAGGTTCTGCCTATAGTCTTTATCTTCATCAGAGTATTCCTGCGTGACCTGACTATCTGTATGCCTGTTTCTGCCAATGTTACCTAGGAAGTCACATACCCTCAGATGGCCACTGCCTGCCTTCCCCAGTCCTGCCTCCATTCCAGTTCTCTTCAACATGTCCACCCATATTAACTGAGCACCTAGTAGATGTCATAGCCAAGGCCAAGCTAGCTGGGGTGGAGGGATGGTTTGATGATGATCATAAAGGAGGAGTTTGTACCTTAGTGAAACTCACATCCCACTGGGCAAGGAGGACAACAAACCAGCAAGGGAGGAAGAAGTAAAGCTACCACACAGGCGCTATGGGGAGAATCTTTCTGTGGTGGGAGGCTGACAGGACGGTCCTCAGTAGACAGGGTGGCTAGGAGCACCCTTAGAGAAGGTGATATCTGAAGCGATACCTTGGGATGGCAAGCATTCCAGACTGAAGAGCAAATGCCAAGTCTATGAGGTGAAGATGACGGGTGTGTTCCAGGAAATGGGAGAATGGGCCAGAGGTGGCTGCTGTGCAGACAGCGGATAGTGGGTCACAGCAGGCAGGGCCCAGTGGAAAGTCTATGAGCTGGGGAAGGTTTGCGATGAGGGTGGTGGGCACCAGGGAGGGGGCAGTGGGAAGAAGGCACATGGAGAAGACTTGCAGACAGGCTGATGCAGGAGGGAACTCTGGGGGGCCTAATGTGCCAGGGAGCAACTCCTCTGCCAGCACTCCTGGACTGGGCTGAGCCTTCTGGGGCCAGCTGAGGAGGGGCCTCTGCACACACCTATCCCCAGGGCTGGCTCTGTCCCTTCAATCTGTTCTACCCTCTGTGGTGAGCAGCTGTGTGCAGCAGGAAGAAAGGACGGGGAGGAACAAAGGGGAGCCCATGGTTTTCACCTAATTGACAAGGCTGTAGACCAGAGTGCTTAAAACAGTGCTGAGCACCCACTTCTACCCTTTCCTTTACCATAAACCAATTACTTTCATCTTTGGCAGACCATTGCAATCACCAGGGAAGCTTCTAAAAAGTGACCACTGCCCAGGCAACATCCCAGACCAATGAAATTGAAATGGGGTGGGGTGGAGGAGGGGTGAGGGTGGCTTCACTAGCTCTGAAAGCTCCCTAGGATCCCAACATGCCCAGGTGATGGCTGGTGCTGAATGTGCAGGTGGGGAGCCCCAGAGAGCAGAGCTCCCCATGGTTATACAGAGGAGTTCCAGACACCCCCAAATTACTGTTTTTCTAACAGGGTCCACCAACCATGCAAACAGTAACTCAGCTCCCTAGGAACTGGACACCAGGACAGAGAGCAGGGCAGGGCTACATAGTGACTATGGATGGAAGAGGCAACACCAAATGCATGTCTCCAATGTGGGGGCTGAAGCCTGACTGGCCAGAAATATTCTGAATCTTGAGACCACCACATGAAACATTCTCAGCATCCTGGCCATCACTCTGTCCCTCATTCCTCCTGTCACCAGGGCTTGGCCCATGGTTGCCAGTGAATAAGTATTTGCTGGGGGAACGAATGCCCATGCTGATATGCGTGCTCCCCCGATTCCCAGACCCTTCCATTCATTCATTCCTTCAACAGACTGTGGCTAATTCCAGGGCCATAGAGATAAAATAGGGCCCCTAATTCAAGAATTATATGGACCTAATAGACAAGAAAGTTCCAACTTCAGTGCAATGTGCAAACCCATGTACTAGGTCTGCCCAGTTGCTACGGGAACCCAGAAGAGAGGCATCTAAAGCTGATGGGTCGGGCCAGGGAAGGCATCTTAAAGGAAATGGGACCCTAAACCAAGAGGTTTTAAAGCAGGCAAGTGAGAATGACATGTGGACTGTTAAAAGAGATCCCTTTGCTGTAGTGAGGCTGGTCTGAAGGGAACACAGGTGGCCAGTCAAGAGGCAAGAGCACTAATGCAGGCAGAGGCCAATGTGCTTTGGTCTAGGATGAAGGCAGGGGAGATGGAGGAAGAGATAGAAACATCCAGAAGGACAAATACCAGGAATACCTTTCGAAGGGCACGCTTAGATTACTGACCAGAGCCACTAAGTTGACAGTGATGCCATCCGTTAAGATGGGGACACTGGGAAACAAGCAGTCGGCTTGTGGGAAAGTCAAGGTCAGTTTGGAAAAGTGAATTTGAGGGTTCAGGGGTCTGAAGCTTGTAGAGAGAGGTGGGAAACTAAAGGGGAACTAAGCTTTGGGGTGCATTTGTTCACCATAACCTAGGCTTCAGAAGAAGAGGCCTGGGAGTAACCCTGAGGACCACTGAAGTAAACAGCTAGGAAGGGTCTGTGATAGAGGCAGAGTGAGGCCTCTGGGTCAGGCAAGAGCCAGGGTAAGAGGTTCACAGAAGCCAAGGAAAGAGGTTTCTAAGGAAGAGGAGATAGTCAATTTGCTGGCTCTGTGAACAGGAGGAGGAGGAGGAGAAAGAGGAGAACAGCTGAAGAAAGTTTTCAATCATGAGTGATTCTGCCCCCTAAGAAATCTTGGAAATGACGGCACAGCTTTTGGTTGTCACAACTCAGAAAGTGTCACTGGCATCTAGTGGGTGAAGATCAGTGATGCTGTTCAACATCCTGCAATGCACAGGATGGCCCCTCACAGGAATTATCCAGTCCCAAATATCAATAGTGCTCAAGCTGAGAAAACCTGAGCTATAGGAAGTTGGAAAATCTCACCAAGTTTTTTTTTTAAAGAGCCCTGACTGGTGTGACTCAGTGGGTTGGGCACCATCCTACACACTAAAAGGTTACCAGTTCCATTCCTGGTCAGGGATGTGCCTGGGTTGCCGGCCCCAGTTGCGAGAGGCAAACAATCGATGTTTCTCTCCCTCTCTTTCTCTCTCCCTCTCCTTCTCTCTAAAAATACATAAATAAACATCTTAAAAATTTTTTAAAAAGAGAGCTGAGACTAGAGCATGCTGAATGCTGATGGGACAATCTTAGAAAGGTCCAGAGAAGTGGGTACATGAATAGCTTGAGGGTCTTGGGGTGCTGAGAAGCGAGAGAGTCCAGGACAGAGATGGAGATGGCTGCAGAGTAGAAGGCAGTCCTCAGGTGAGATGAAGGAATCCAGAGGGGGAACCACGCTAATATAGTTGCTCTGGTCGGGGGCAGGGACAGCCCTCATGGTAGGCTGAGCTCAGGTGGAGATTTGATTTGATAGAGCCCCTGTCTCTCTGGTGTGGGCAGCCAGAGCCTGGAAGGAAAAAGCAGTTGGATGAAGGTATCCATGTTCTGGGTTTCCTCAAAGCAGTGTAATCAAAAGGCAGTGGGCAGGAAACATATGGCCACTGCCCCAGGACCAGCCAGTGAAGAAGTTTCATACATTGGTGGCAGGAGATGAGTAAGAATGCAGTAACTTTTTCATAAAGCTACATTCACTCAATTTAGCAACTACTAGCAAGGTGCTGAGCTGAAATGCCAGTCCAGATCCACCTACTACACTCATCTTGACCAAAGATAAGAAAAAGTTTCTCTCTGAACTGAAAACTTTCAGATGACAATTTTACTACTCTCTCAAAACCAGTTCTCTACTTTTCCAGCCAATTCCACCAAACCTAGGAGTTCTTATTACCATAGTTCTTATTACCAACTATTACCATAGTTGAAAACCATACCAAGTGAAGAGACAAAGAAGTTGGGTACCGTAAGAATGCTTGCAAAATCAGGCTGCAATACAGAGGAATACCAATGGGCTGAAATCATCTTCCCCCAGAAAGTAAGTGGAGAAAGGCATGACTTGCTAGAAGCACAGGAGAATTTCAAAACCCCTGTGAACAAAGACTCTTATTTCAGGATGGTTTCCTGGAACAGGAGAGAGAAAGTGGTGTCTAGAATATGTCTAATACTATTCAATTTTGAGTATTATTTAAAGTTCCTATTTAGAAGACACTGATTACATCATAGACTCTAAGACTTGGAAGGGGCTCTGGCTGGTGTAGCTCAGTGGATTGAGCACAGGCCTGTGGACCAAAGGATCACGGTTTGATTCCCAGTCTGGGCACATGCCTGGGTTGCAGGCCAGCAGGGGATGCATGAGAGGCAACCATACACTGATGTTTCTCTCCCTCTCTCCTTCCCTTCCCCTTTAAAGATAAATAAATTCAATCTTAAAAAAAAAAGAGCCCTGGCTGGTGTAGCTCAGTGGATTGAGCGTGGGCCTGTGAACCAGATGATCGCGGTTCGATTCCCAGTCAGGGCACATGCCTGGGTTGCAGGCCAGTTCCCGGCAGGGGCCAGTTCCCAGCAGGGGATGCACGAGAAGCAACCATACACTGATGTTTCTCTTCCTCTCTCTTTCCCTTCCCCTCTAAAGATGAATAAATAAAATATTAAAAAAAAAAAAAGAATTGGAAGGGTTCTTTTTTTAAATATATTTTATTGATTATACCATTACAGTTGTTCTATTCCCCCCCCTCAATCCCCTCCACCCGCACCCTCCCTCCCCCACCATTCTCCCCCCCTTAGTTTATAACCACGTGTCTCAAGTTCTTTGGATTCTATATTTCCCCCACTATTCTCGCCCTCCCCCCTATCTATTTTCTACCTACCATCTATGCTATTTTCTGTGCCTTCTCCCCCCTTCTCCCCCTCCCACCCCCGTTGCTAACCCTCCATGTGTTCTTCATTTCTATGGTTCCACTCCTGATCTAGCTGTCCTCTTGGTTTGCTTTTGTTTTAGGTGTGGTTGTTAATAGCTGTGTGTTTGCTGTCCTTTCACTGTTAATATTTTTCATCTTCTTTTTCTTAGATAAGTCCCTTTAGCATTTCGTATAATAAGGGCTTGGTGATGATGAACTCCTTGAACTTGACCTTATCTGAGAAGCACTTTATCTGTCCTTCCATTCTAAATGAAAGTTTTGCTGGATAAAGCAATCTTGGCTGTAGGTCTTTGGATTTCATGACTTGGAATACTTCTTTCCAGCCCGGAAGGGTTCTTAAAAGACTTAACTTCCTGGCCCCTCTAATAAAACAATCCCCTACAGGGGGGTCAGCCAGCCTCTCTACCAGTTGTCCCGGGGATGGGCCTTGTCCCATCAGTGGCAAATGTTGGGAGTTGACAAGGAGTACAGGGGGTTCGATATCTTACTCTATATGTAAATTTGAATAAGAGAGTATTATATTTCCATAATAAAAATACTGTTTTATTTTTAAATTAGTTTCAGTGTAGGGAATCATAGTCCCACAACCCAGGTGGCAGCCAGAGCCCTCCTGGGAGGACTATTCATTCCTTAGCTCACCACAGCAGAGAAGAGGAAGAGGAGGCAGAAAGGGAGGGAGGAGGAGGTGGGCAAGAGAGTAAGGTAGAGGGGAGTGATAGGGCTCCCTCAAACAGTATTTCTCCTTGGGGGAAAAAGAACCACAATACTTGGTTTTTCCATGTTCTTCTCAAGAGTCCTTGAGACTGGGCTCTCAGAATGAGGGCCTTTTCAGGTGCTGGGCCTTCCACAAACCCTTTATGAGGGACGCAGCATCAGGAGGAAGACACCACCATCCCCACACTATGGATGGGGGCACTGAGGCTTAGTGGTCACACTACGTGGAAAGAGGGGCTTTGAGTCTGCCTACCAAGTTCACACATGCTCATCCCCAGCCTGCTGAGCCACAGCCCTACTTCCACCCCCACAAAGAGTTAAGCTCAGTGTGTTTCAGATGTTCAAGTTGATGGAATGACAGCAAACGGTGGAAATGGCCTGAACCTAATGAGGAGCCACCCATGAGGGAACTCAGCCCGCTGCAGTGGGCCTGACCAGGTGTGGGAGCATGGGAAGACAGAGATGGACCTGCCTGGCCCATCCACAGCGGGAACCACATCAGGCCTAGCTGTCCTCCCTCAGTCACTTATAGCTCTCAGAGCAGACTCAGTTTCTGGTGTCTCCTCATTTTTCCGCACCCCCACCCCACATCTTATTCTGGACATGCTCTCTGTCTGATGTTGACTTTTTCCTCTTTGGGAAACCTACATTCAACCTTACACAATGGCAGTAGCAAAGTAAAGTCAGAGATAAAAATGAAACTTTGGCACTGGTTGGTGTAGCTCAGTGGATTGAGCATGGGCCTGCAAACCAGAGGACTGAGGTTCAATTCCCAGTCAGGGCACATGCCTGGGTTGCATGATGGGTTGCAGTTCCCAGTGGGGAACACATGAGAGGCAACCATACATTGATATTTCTCTCCTTCTTTCCTTCCCTTCCCCTCTAAAGATAAATAAAAAATTTTAAAAAATGAAACTTTGCACGCCTCAGTGTAAGACTGCAGCTCTTTTATGCTGAGGAACACTGCAGAGTCACATGTCAAGAAGACAGTGCTTAGCAGGACAGGCACAAGCACCTCCTTTACAAAAACATCTTGGCTTCTTTACCTGCAACTTTATCCCGAATAAGTTTTGCAGATTCAACTTCGCCAATACTGCTGAACAGACTTCGCAACTCATCCTGGGTCATGTTCTGAGGGAGGTAGTTGACGATTAAATTTGTTCTCCCAATGTCATCCCTGCAGTCTTCAGCCATGTGGTCTTCATAACCATTAGACATTGTATTTTTTAAAAATCTGCAGGAAAAGAAAGTCAAGTAAATTCCTAACTCTCACACTGCAGAATGTGGGACAAAACTAATGACTGCATTAGCACTTGGCTTTCTCTTTAGCATTACTTCAACCTAAGTCCACACAAAAACCTGCACGTGGATGTTTACCACAGCTTCAATTTACAACTGCCTCCAAACTAGGAGCAACCACGATGTTCTTAAGTAGGTGAATTTGAAAAACAAACATACAAGCAAGGAAGTATTATTCAGGGATAAAAAGAAATGAGCTATTGCCCTGGCTGGTGTAACTCAGTGGATTGAGCATGGGCCTGCAAACCAAACAACCGCGGTTCAATTCCCAGTCAGGGAACATCCCTGGGTTGCAGGCCAGTTCCCAGCAGGGGACCCATGAGAGGCAACCATACATTGATATTTCTCTCCCTCTTTCCTTCCCTTCCCCCCTAAAGATAAATAAATAAAATAAAAAAATAAATGAGCTATCAAGTCACAGAGACATGGAGAAATCTTAAATGCTATTGTTAGATTAAAAAAAAACAGCTTGAAAGGCTTTATATTATATGGTCTCAACTATATGACACTGTGGAAAAGGCAAAACTGTGGAGACAGTGAAAGGATGAGTAGTTGATGGGAGTTGAAGAGGGTTGGGGGAGGAATGCACAGGCAAAACACAGAATTTTTAAAGCAGTGAAGCTATTCTGGGTAGATATGTCTTTCTACATTTGTCCAAAACCATGGAATGTAAAACACCAAGAGTGAACCCTAAAGCCACTGCAGGCTTCAGCTAATATGTATCAGTATTGGTTCATCAATTACAACAAAATACCACACTAATGTAAGATGTTAATAAGGGAAATTTTGTGTTGGAGGAGAGGTATATGGATACTCATTCTGTACTTTCTTTGCAATCTTTCTGTAAATCTTTCTGTAAAACTACTCTAAAAAATAAAGTATATCACCCTGGCCAGCATGGCTCAGTTGGTTGGGCATCATCCTGCAAAGTGAAATGTTGCGGGTTCAATTCCCAGTCAAGGTACATGTGTGGGCTGTGGGCCTGGTCCCCAGTTGGGGCATGTGAGAGGCAAGTGATTGATGTTTCTCACTCATACTGGTGTCTCTCTCCTTCGCTTTCTCTCTCCTTTCCCATCTCCAAAAATAAATCTTAAACAAAAATAAAGTTTATTAAAACAAAACAACTCCAAGTTCAACCATTTACACTTGTTAAAGGGCTTCAAAGAACTATACAAATAACTTTAGCACCATCATTCAAACTCTGGTGAAAAGTGGGTTATCTTTCTGGAGGAGTCCAAAGATTTCTGATTGCTTTTTCTCATCTCCACATGAACTATTGATGAATGAAGCTGGACACTGAAGAGTTTGCAGTATCCAACCTGGATACCTTGTCTGTTCTCCAGCAGGCAGGCAGGCAATGGCCCTTTGCATCCCTTTCTTCCAAAACCCATTCAGATTAAGCCAAGAAGGAGGTTAGGATTTCTCTAGCAGTTAGAGAAAATTGGTCTTGAGAGTCTGCAGGTTTTGGAAGCCTTTAGCAACCTGCAGAAGTCTCTACTTTCAGTGGCAAACATCAGATCATGGAAATGGCTTTGGAGCAGAGTCCCTATCTGTGCAGCTGAGGGTGCCAACACCTCTCTGAGAGCTCAACTCACACTGGGCTTGATCACAAACACTGCTATGAGCTGCTAATCTAAGCTATCCCACATCTCTGCCTCTAAATACACAGGCAATCAACACTCTCATCCTCCACTCCCAGTCTGAAACACATCATCATTGAGAAAAGTCCTCGCTGCCCACTAGTCTGGAAGTCTTGGAGGCAGCCCACCCCTTTCTCCAGATCCTAACGTCCAGCACTGCTTTTTCTGCTTTCAAGAGCATTCAGCTTTCTTCAAAAATAGTCTTGCCACCTGGCTGTTGTAGCTCAGTGGATTCAGCACGGGCTGCAAACCAAAGGGTAGCTGGTTCAAATTCCAGTCAGGGCATAGGCCTGGGTTCTGGGCCAGGTCCCCAGTGGAAGCCACTTGAGAGGCAACCACACACTGATGTTTCTCTCCCTCTCTTTCTCCCTCCTTTCCCCTCTCTCTAAAAATAAATAAATAAAATCTTTTAAAAAAATAGTCTTGTTAGTAGTTATATAAAAACCCAGACATATCTGCTCAGGGGTTTTCCCCCTACCTCCTGAATCAACACTGAGACAGGAATTGGGTATGGTTTCCTGTCTCAAACTTGCTTTAGGCTGTAGACCACATGCAACACTAGTCCAATCTCCCAGCATTACTTTTACTTATTTGCAAATGTTCTGTGCTCCACTCTTTATAAAATAGGTTAGCATTAAAAGCCATTAAAAAAGGACATTGGAAAGTTACATTTCACCACATGATCGCGGTTCGATTCCCAGTCAGGGCACATGCGTGGGTTGCAGGCCAGTTCCCAGTAGGGGACTCATGAGAGGCAACCATACATTGATATTTCTCTCCTTCTCTCCTTCCCTCCCCCTCTAAAGATAAATAAATAAAACCTTAAAAAAAGAAAGAAAGTTAGACTTCATAAAGTAAAAAACTTCTGTATGGCAAAAGGCATCAGAGACAGACAAAGAGCAGACTGGAAGAAAATACAGCTGACCTTAACACAGGACTGAAAGCTTGCAGGCTTTGGAATGCCTCAGAAGACGCATGTAGTTCAAACCTGTGTTGTTCACAGGTCAACTATATTCTTATGGGTGGACTTCCAACTGCACAAGAGATTAGCACCCCTGATCTCCATGTTGTTCAAGGGTCAAACTGCTACTTATTACAGTACTTAGATTAGTGGTTCTCACTCTAGGTGATTCTGTCCCCAGGAAACACTGGGCAATGAATCATGACTGGAGGGGCAATACTGGGCAATGAATCATGACTGGAGGGGCAGGGGCAGCATGGGTGTGCATGTGTGTCTGTACCACTGGTGTGTAATGGGTAGAGGCCAGGGATGCCTGTCAACATTCCACAAAGCACAGGACAGCCCCTACCACCAAGAACTATCCAACTCCAAAATGTCAATACTGCCAAGGTTAAGAAAACTCCATTCAGAGCACCTACAAATTAGTAAGAAAAAAAGGACATACCACTAATGGAGAAGTGGGCAAAGGAATGAGCTGGGGAAATCATGGAAAGAAACTCAAGTTCACGAATAATGAAGGAAATGTGAAACGAAAAGAGATGCTACTTTCTGCCTGTCAAATGGAATACATCCAGCATAAAGATGAAGGGGAAATACCTTTATACATTGGTGACACAAGTGTGACATGGTACCATCTTTTCAAAGGATACTTTGGTAGTGCCAAGATTTTTTATGTGAATGCTACTGTAGGAATCTGTTCTACAGAAATAAACACACATGTACAGGAAACATGCAAGAAACACACAACCCCCTGATTGGTAAAAGTGAAATACTGACTATAAGCTAAATATGCATTAATGGTGAATGGTTAGATAAATATCAATTTTCAGTAGAAAGCATGGGACCACCAACATTAATAGGTTTAATCATGAAAAACCTCACAAACCTTACACTTTCTAAGACTTTGAGATGGTTAGTTCAAAAACAAACAAAAACATCTGCTGAAGCCTGAACCAAAGTGTAAGGGTAAACTCTGAGAAATTAAAATGCATTTTGCTCCAAATGCAATTCTAACCTTTTTTCTTCTTTCCTCTTTTAGAATATATTTTATTGATCATGTTTTTACAGTTGTCCCATTTCCCACCCCCCTTTATTCCCCTCCGCCCTGCACAACCCCACCAACCCACATTCCCTACCTTGAGTTCATGTCCATGAGTCTTACATATAAGTTCTGTGGCTGCTACATTTCCTATACCATTCATAACCTCCTTGTCTATTTTCTTTCTTTTTTAAAAATATTTTATTTATTTATCTTTTTAGAGGGGAAGGGAAGGAGAGAAGAAAGAAACATCAATGTATGGTTGCTTCTCGTGCATCCCCTGCAGGGAACTGGCCCCTGCTGGAAACTGGCCTGCAACCCAAGCATGTGGCCTGACTGGGAATCGAACCGCAATCGTCTGGTTCACAGGCCCACGCTCAATCCACTGAGCTACACCAGCCAGGGCTCCTCCTTGTCTATTTTCAACCTACCATTTATGCTACTTACTCTCTCTACCTTTTCTCCTTCTCTCCGCCTCCCACTCTCCTGCTGATAACCCTCCCTGTGATCTCCATTTATGTGATTTCTGCTCCTGTTCCAGTTGTTTGCTTAGTTTGTTATTTTTGTTTTAGGTGCAGTTGTTAATAACTGTGAGTTTGCTGTTATTTTACTGTTCATATTTTAATCTTCTTTTTCTTAGGTAAGTCCCTTTAACATTTCATATAATAAGGGCTTGGTGATGATGAACTCCTTGAACTTGACCTTATCTGGGAGCACTTTATCCACCCTTCCATCCTAAATGATAGCTTTGCTGGATAGAGTAATCTTGGATGTAGACCCTTGCCTTTCATGACTTGGAATACTTCTTTCCAGCTCCTTCTTGCCTGTGAGGTCTCTTTTGAGAAATCAGCTGACAGTCTGATGGGAACTCTTTTGTAGGTGACTGTCCCCCATCTCTTGCTGCTTCTGAAATTCTCTCCTTCATTTTCATCTTGGCTAATGTAATGATGATGTGCCTTGTTGTGTTCCTCCTTGGGTCCACCTTCTTGGGGACTCTCTGAGCTTCCTGGAAGTCTATTTTCTTTGCCAGAATGGGGAAGTTCTCCTTCATTATTTGTTCAAGTAAGTTTTCAGTTTCTTGCTCTTCCTCTTCACCTCTGGTACCCCTATGATTCAGATGTTGGAACATTTAAAGATGTGGTTCCTAAGCCTCTCATTTTTTTGAATTGTTTCTTCATTCTTTTCTGTTTGGTTGTTTCTTTCTTCCTTCTGGTTTACTCCATTGATTTGAGTCCCAGTTTCCTTCCTGTCACTATTGGTCCCCTGTACATTTTTCTTTATTTCACTTAGTGTAGCCTTCATTTGTTCATCTAATTTGCGACCAAATCCAACTAATTCTGCAAACATCCTGATTACCAGCATTTTAAACTGTGCATCTCATAGGTTGGCTATCTCTTTATCACTTAGTTGTATTTTTTCTGGAGCGTTGATCTGTTCTTTCCTTTGGGCCTTTTTTTTGTCTTGGGCACCTGTCACATAGTAAGGGGTGGAGCTTTAGGTGTTCACCAGGGTGGGGCAACCCACATGGCTGTGTTGTGACGCTGTATGTGGGGGAGGGGTCCAAGAGGGAACAATAGCACTTGCTCCACTCGCTGATGGTTTTCAGTTACTTCTCCCACTACCCACAAGCAAATTGGGCTCCTTGTGGTGCTGATTCCCAGGGGGGTGGGTTTGTATACATTCTAGAACCCTTCAGGTCTCTCCAATGAACTCTCCTGTGAGGCTGGCTGTTTCTCTTGTTGCCGCCTGAACCCCCACTGGTGTTTTCAGCCAGAGGCTTTGAGGCTTTATTTTCCAGCGCTGGAGCCCTGGGTTGCATGGTCTGTCTCGTTCCCCAGTTGTTCCTCCCAGTTTATCTGCACGCTAATGTAGGATGCCTACTCCACCAGCCACTGCCTTGCTGGTCCTCCAACTGCCACCTTGCAGGCCAGATGTAGCCTTGCCCGCCCCACTCTACAATCTGCTACCTTGCTGGGTCCACCATCCGTTGCTGCCTTGCCATGTGTTCTCTCTGCCCAGCTGCCTGGCTCCGCCCCTCCCACCAGTCTGGATGAATGTGCCTTCTTTGACTCCTTGGTTGTCAGACTTCCATACAGTTCAATTTTCTGTCAGTTCTGTTTTTTATGTTTTTAAATTGTTGTCCTTCTTTTGGTTGTGCAAGGAGGCACAGTGTGTCTACCTATGCCTCCATCTTGGCTGGAAGTTCCTTCTTTTTTTCTTTATGCCTCACTCTCTTTATCCTTGTTCAGAGTTAGAAATCTGCTCTTCTGCCTTCTCCCTCACCCTCTTTCATGGATGTACAGTAATTATTCCTTTCTCATTATCTGGAGATGGGTAGTGTGTTTCCAATGTCTGGTGAAGAGTTACCTTTCTAAAACAGTGGCTGGTAAACCACGGCCTGGGGGCCAAATGTGATTCACTGCCTGTTTTTATAAATAAAGTTTTATTGGCACATAGCTAGTCTCATTTGTTTATGTACTGTCTGTGGCTCTTTGCCCTATAGTTACAGAGTCAAGTAGGAGTGGACCACATGGCCCACAAAGCTGAAAATATTTACTATCTGGCTCTTTATAGAAAAACTGTGCCAACCTCTGTTCTAAAATGTAAAAATAGGAAATTTCTAGGAGAAAATCTGTGACCTTGGGTGAGGCAAAGACTTCTTAAATACTGCACTAAAAACTCAATCAATTTAAAAGAAGTTGGTAAATTGGATACCATTAAAATTTAAAACTCTTGCTCTGTAAAATGACACTGCTAGGAAAATTACAATCCATAGGCTAGAAGAAAATAATTGCATATCACCTCTCTGCAAAAGTACTTGAATTCAGAACACAATTGAAAAAAAATTCTCTCTCAACTTAACAATAAAAAAACAACCCAATTTTAAAAATGGCAAAAGATGTGAACAAACACTGCAACAAAGAAGATAAATGGATGGCAAATAAATACATGAAAAGATGCTCAACATTACTGCTTATTAGGGAAATGCAAATCAAAACCACACTGAGATAGGAGAGACCACTCTCCATCTCGAATGAGAATCAAGATACCACTACCCATTTAGAAAGGCTACAACAAAGCAAGCCACATCTGAAACTAATATAATATTGTATGTCAACTATAATAAAACACACATACACGCATGCACACAAGCAAGCAAACAAACAACAAAACAGACAGTATCAAGGTCTGGTGAGGATGTGGAGAAACTAGCTCATACATTGCCAGTGCAAAGGTAAAAATGTTAGTCACTCTGGAAAGCAGACTGGCAGTTTCTTATAGTTAAATGTACACTTAACATATGAACCAACCCTATTCCTAGTCTCCATAACAGAGAAATGAAAGCCAAGTTCATATAAAAACCTATGAACAAATATATACAGCAGCCTTATTCATAATCACTCAAAGGTGGAACCCAAATGTCCTTCAAGCTCTTAGTGGATGAACTATAACACACCATACAATGGCCTACTCAGCAATAAGAAGGTATTACTGATTCACCCAACTTGTATGCATCTCAAAAACATTTTGCTGAGTGGAAGAAACTAGACCCTGCATGATTCCATTCTGGAAAAGGCAAAACCAGAGGGCCAGAGCAGTGGCTGCCAGAGGCAGGAAGCAGGGGGAACACTGAGGAAATACCATATTTTGCCGTGTGTCATATGCACCCATGTTTTGGCCCAAACTCTCAGGAAAAAAATCTTTTGGTTTAATTTTTTAATATGATTTAAAAAGTTCAACAAAACCAATGATCATATTCCAGAGTATTATTTTGCATATGGATATTTCTACTGCTTTCTAGAGTTATACTTTCATTTAATTTTTAAAAGACTTTATTTATTTTTTAAATAAATTTATTTATTTAAAATAAAATTTATTTTAAAAATAAATAAGGGAGGGGAAGGGAGGGAGAAAGAGAAGGAAAGAAACATCAATGTGTGGTTGCCCCTTGCATACCCACCACTGGGGACCCAGCTGCAACCCAGCCATATGCCGCTACACTGGGAATCGAACTGGTGACCCTTCAATTCACAGGCTGGCACTCAACCACTGAGCCACATCAGCCAGGGCCAGAGTCACACTATTAACACATAAGCCCAAATAAAAGAATTTAAAACATATAATGCACATCCCAATTTCCCCTCAAAAAATTTGGGCAAAAAGTACACATTATATATGGCAAAATATGGAAGTATTTTCGATCCATGGCTGGGAATCCATGTATGTGAAGGTCCCACTTTAGTTACACAAGATTTGACTATGTGAGTACTTGGAACCTCTGATCCCATCACTGTTCAAGGGTCAATTGCATTTTTGTTTCTTGGGTGATGGAACTTTCTAAGATCTTGATCGTGGTGGTAGTCACTTGACTGCTTTTGTCAAAACTCAAAGAACTCTACACCAAAGAGAGTGAATTAAAAAATAAATTTTCAAAGGTTTACAAAGTTCATCTTCTGCTTTGCAGCCCTGCTTCCCAGAATGCTGGCTCCTCCTGATGCCTGGTTGGGGCTGAGCAGTGCGTAGTTCTTTGTCAGCTGGTAACAAAGGAGAAACCAACACTACAAGAGCAGAGTTTCTTGGCACTTTGTGGTCATTCCACCCTGTTCTGTGTGTCCTTTCCTCTGGCCTGTTCCAAACCAGCTACTGTCCCCACAATCTCCAACCACCACAGGGCCTTCATTTCTACCTGACAATCAATGTCTTCTCTTCTAAGTTGTGGTTACCTCTGGCTGTCTCAGCTCCTCCGGCCCTTTCTCTTCTTACTCAGTGTGCCTCTCCATGAAGATGGTCCTGGAGACCCTGGAGGACAAGTCAACATGTTCAACCCCTTCAAGCCAGTTCCTCCCCTCCATGGTGTCACCACCTACTGAGGCTCAGAGGTTCCATTGCTTTATTTGTGTTCAGGCATCACACTGTTAATAAGTGGCAGGACCAGGCCTCAAGCTGTCACTACACAGCAAGGATGAAACACAAGGCCCATCATCATCTAGGGGCTGGCCTGCTGCTCCTGTCCTGATGCCCCTCACTAGCTTCTCCTCCAGCATGCCACACACCTTCATGCCCCCATGCCTCTGTTACAGGTGCTCCCTTTGCAGGATCGCCTGCCTCTCCATCATCTCCTCATTTATCTTTAAAAAGGCCACCAGGGCAAAAGGCTGCCCTTGTTCTCAGTGCCCACACACCAGTGGTGTAAACCTTTATCCCTGCATGAATTACTCTGACTGTATTTTTCTCCCATGTCAATGGTGAGAGCCTTGAGGGCCAGGGCTACATCACTGTTACCTAAGGATTGCCAAGCAAACCCAGGATACCTAACAAACTATAAGTGCATCACGCAGACACACACAGTAGCAGAGTAAGGACAGACACTGGGTCTCAAACTCATTCAAGACTCATGTGTCATGCTGGCTGGTGTGGCTCAGTAGATTGAGCATCAGCCGACGAACCCAAAGGTCACTGGTTCAATTCCTGGTCAAGGAGCATGCCTGGGTTGTGGGTCAGGTCCCTAGTTGGTGGTGTGCAAGAGGCAGCTAGTTGATGTTTCCCTCTCTTTCTCCCTCCCTCCCTTCTCTCTAAAAATAAATAAATAAAATCTTAAAAAAAAAAGAATCGTGTATTTGGTGCATTCTTTTAAGTTAAAGAAGGGCAACTGGAAATTGTCCTGACAATTTATTAATAAACTCAGTATCTTTTTTTAGGATCACCAGTAAGTACCACCCCATCCCACAGAATCAGTTAACTGCAGGAGCAAAAAGGGAAATTTTGAGTGTGTCAAAATGACTTCTGCTGATTCCAGTAAATGGAGGCGTCATGGAGAAGTCCTGTTTGGATGACCTGAGGGTTTTCAGCCCCATAGCACTATTTTAAACAATCCTGGTTGTCTGTGGGACATCGGTAAGTTGTTCACATCAGTAGTACAGTGCACCTACTGCATGTATAAGGGACATGTATATAGAAATGACATAAAACTATACATAGTTGGTACATATATAAAGCAGCAAGATTGGTTTCCACTGCACACCCCTTAGAATCTGTCTCATTTTATAGTCTCATTTTTAAACTACTTGAGCAAGAACAAAACTAGAACAATAAAATGGCTCAACCCTGACACCTCACACATATGTGGGGGGGCCTGGGCTCAAGTATTCCAGATGTAAAAATCTGAGTTCTTCAGGGTAAAAGTCTTAGGAATGCAAGGTCCCCCAGGAAATACTCTGGTGCCAGAAAAAAGACTGAATATATCGACTGACCCAATTATAAATACTATGAGGTGAGGGCTCAAGTACACACAATACATGCTTTCCTACTCGCCCCTTCCCATGGCCCATGGAAAGGAAAGCCACCTGCATGGGGTGGCTCCAGCTAAGTCACAGCAATTCCACATCTGCCAAAGTGAGACACCTGGGACAGAAACGGGATCAAGTGCAGCTCCAACCCTCAAGTTCAGACCATTACCAGGCCACTTCAGTACTGCAAAAGCCTCTTGATGAGTCCTTCCATCCTTGTCTCTTCCCAAGAAAAGCAATCTTCTAAGATCATCTCTCCCTTTTTAAAAAGATTTTATTAATTTTATTTTTTAGAGAGGGGAAGGGAGGGAGAAACAGAAGGAGGGAACCACCAATGTGTGGTTGCCTCTTGTGTGCCCCCACTGGGGACCTGACCTTCAACCCAGGCATGTGCCCTAGACTGGGAATCAAACCCACGACCCCTTGATTTGCAAGCCAGCACTCAACTACTAAGCCACACGAGCCAGGGCTAAGATCACCTTTTGATTGTGCCTCGAAACCCTTTATCACCAGCCTGGCATGATTTTCTAGATTTATCTCCACAGTTACCTTCTGGCCCAAAGTGCTTCATGGGCCCAAAGAGATCTGATCAGCTCCACAGCCCTGCTAAGAGTTCTAGCTTCTTTGTGGCTGGTCAAGCCCACTCCAGGGCTCTTAAACAGAACTACAAAGCAACATGGCAAAGCAGGAAAATCCCACAGGTTTTGAAGCCTGGCAGATCTGAACTCCGACACTAACCATAACACTAATTAGCTGCACTATGGTGGACCCATCATTTCCTTTCCCAGAGCTCAGTTTCCTTACCTACAAAACGAAGATGTTACCACCTGCTTTGCAGCACCCAGCAGTTCTGGGTAAGCACCTACTTTACCACCTGCCTCCAGGTCCACAAAGGAATACTTCAACCCTTTTCCTTTGGGACCCTAGAAACAACCCAACCTTTGATACCATTTCTAATGGGCCTGGGTTACAGGGAAGCCAGTGTGGTTCCACCAGCCAGGACTCACCAACACAATGTCCTGTGGGAGTGAAAGAATTCCCTGCTGGGTCACACACACAACCTCAGACAAATCAGCTGGCCTCTTAATCTGTTCACCAGATATTGCTTCAGAAGTTGCTGAAGTTCCGTCCCCTCGCACCTAATTTAGTAACAAAATCAAGGTGAATGTGTGTGTCCCTGATCTACCTCCCTGTCTGCAGCTGCAAGCACCCTCATTTCCTCTCTTCTAGTCCTTGACCCCTCTTTAAACCTCCTCCTCCCATGAATTACTTCATTTGGTGGCACACGCACGTTCTCTAAGCCACTTTTCTCCATCCCCGTAACTAAGCAAATTCAGCATCTCCAAACCCAACCTGGTCTTTTCCCTCCAAATCATTCCTCTTCCTCTGTCTCCGTTTCTGTTCATGGTGACATCGGTTTTGCCATTGGGTTGTTCTGGACTGTTCTCTTTCCTGTGACCCTTTCCTCTGGCATAAATGTCTCTGACAGGCAGTTAGATCTGTCAGAGACATTTCTGTCTCTGACGGAGAGAACTCACTTCTGAGCTCCCTTCTAAGCCTTCCTTCACCCAGTATAGATGGGAGTGCCAACCATATGCCAGGTACAGAGCAAGGCACTGGACACAGAAGATAAAAAAGTCCCTGACCCGATCCTCAAGTTCCGGCCATTTACCAGACCACCTCAGTACTGCAAAAGCCTCCTGACCAGTCTATTTACCCTTGTGTCTTCCTTTAAAAAGCAATCTTCCAAGATCACCTCTTGATTGTGCCTAGAAACCCTCTATCACTAGACCCCAGCATGTTTTTCTAGAATTATCTCCAAGTCCACCTTATGGACCTCAGCCTGCCCAAACTGGTCCACTCAGGCTTCTGGTCCTCCTTATGCCCTCCTCTCACTCAGGCCACTTGCTGTACCTGGAAACTCCTGCCAACACCTCTGATCACAATGACTAGTCTGGACACCAGTGCTGTCATCAAAATCAAGCAATGAACAACCACTGCTTTCCACACTCTCTCAGTGCTGTCATGAGCTACAGTTTCGACCCTGTGTTGTTGGACCTCATACACCTGCGTCTTTTCTCCCCAGCTCAGGTTGTAAGTGCCTTCAGGAGGCAATTTCTTCCACTTTTCCGTTTCCTGTGACAATGGACAAGTAGTTTACGTTTCTTATTTTCAAGCTAGAAAAGTGCAATCATGAACTCAGCCTATGCACATGGAGGCTCTAGGTTGAGTGGGGATGGATGATGATCATATAAGTGAGTCCGCGCAACACGGAAGGGACATGGACACTGCTTCCTGCCACCTTCCCACTCACTGTCTGTATACCTACACACATGCACTCTATTTGAGTGACGCGCTTTCCAGTTTATACCCACATTCTAAACTGCTCCTTCTCTCAACATCTGTTTTCCCTAGTGACCAACCAACACTCACCTACCGCCATGCAGGCAGAGACCCAGAATCATCTCTTGCTCATATCTCACATCTAAATACCCACTGAGTCCTGTGTCTTTTAGCTCCTAACTGCATCTCAAACCCTTTTGTTTTCTATCACTATAGCCCAGGGTCATATTCCCGACTTTTCTTATGTAAAGGAATCACCTCCTAACTGGTTTGCTAAGCTTCATCATTACCCTCCTCCAACTTTTCCTCCTGTGTACAGATCTGACCCCTTCATTTTGTGGGCTAAATCTACCTAATAGCCACTCTGGTGTGGACTATCGGACAACACTCACACCCTCTGCACACCAGCTGCATGAGTTCTTTAGCCACTACTCACTTCATCTTTCTTGCCCCTGAATTACCAGACCACATGTTGTTCCATGAATAAATCTAAATGTTTTCACCTCTGTTATCTTTGCCAGTGCTGTTCTTGCATTCTGCAAAGACCCTCCCCATGGTCTTTACCTGTATTAACTCCTTCCAGCATACATGCTCACTTCCTTCAAGGAGCACCCTGTGATTTGTTAGTGTTCTGATTTGCAGCGCTTTCACGTCAGCCACCTACAACCATCAATGCACTCACCAGAGTGGGTCAAAATGATTTACGCAGACGATATAATCACCACTGCTTACCAAGAGCCTCACTCAGGACCTAGGACACAGCAGTGAAACAGGAAGAGTTGCTTAAAGGAGGGAAGCAAGACGGAATTCCCTTCCCAGGCTGGTTCCCTCTTCTTTCCCTGACCCAAAGCCTCAACTCAGCCCGGCTGTTTCACCACTGCCACCTAGAGGCAAGGAGAGCAACTGCACTTATCTCACCTTTCAGCATTTGATTTGATTCAATAAATTGAATGGATGGGGAGGACACCAAGAGGAATAGTTTATTCCGGTGTGACAGTCAGAGGCTTCAAATGGTGAATGAGCTCTGGTCTGGGCCACAGAGTGAGAGGGAGAGATCTCCAGGTGGAGAACAGCAATCCAAGCAGTGGAGGTAACAGGCAGAGAGAGGACTAGTTTGTACAGGTGAAATTAAAAAGGAAGGGTTAGAATGTGCAAGGCCCTGGCCAGGGTGGCTCAGTTGCTTGGAGCATCATCCCGTAAGAGAAAGGTTGCAGGCTGGGTCTCTGGTCTGGGTGCGTATAATCCCTGGTCTGGGCAAGTACAAGAGGCAAGCAATTGATGCTTCTCACGTGCATCGATGTTTCTCTCTCCCTTCCTCTATCTCTAAAAGGCAATGGGGAAAAAAAAAGAATGTGCAAGATCTGGCCCAAACTCAGCCGGTTTTAAGCCACCTGAAGAGATTTTTAAAATTAAGTTGTTTTTTGCTGCCCAAAGACTTTTAATCAGAAGTGACATACATAGTCAGATTTGTGTTTATGACAACTCTTGCTAGAATCGTGGAAAAGGGATAAAAATGGGCAGTAGGGAGTGAGAGAAGCAACTGAGTAAGCATCAGGAAGATGCTATTTTCATTATTCTCCTCTTGCTGTCGTATGACTTCAGATTCAACCCATCCAAACTAAAATTCTGTCCCCTCAAAACCAGCGTTTCCACATAAACATTATTTATGTCCACATTTTGAGATGTTGATGTATTTTGGCCTCTTTGTGGATCTTGAAGTTGCAGAGTTTTATAACAGATCCCAGCACAGGGCTCCGTACACAGAGATGCTCAATGACAACTGAATGGAATTCCTGTATGGGTCGCCTGAACCCTTGTGATTATAAGAGCAGTAAAACTTTGTGATTAAGAGTAATAAAAACTCTGAGCCAGAGGACCTGATTTCAAATTCAACCTTGGCCACTTAACAGTGTGAGGCTGGTTATATCAAATGATCCATCCATGCCTCAGGGGGTTTTTTGGCCCCTAAAACAAACACAGTAACTGCACCTCCCTCGGGGGCTGGAGATAGATGTCTGTGAAGTATCAAGCATAAAATAAATCCTCACTAAAATCTGCCAATGCTTTATATCATTTATTCAGTGCCTGCCACTCACAGGCCATGCACAATGCTAGGGGCTTCCCACACCCTTAAATCTTCACAGCAATGTTCTTGTCAATCCTACTTTACAGATAAGAAAACTAAGGCCCCCACAAATGAGTTTGTTGAAGGTCTTGGGAGCCTTAGATTTCATGGTGTCAGGGATAGGGGTGGAGGAACCTTTAGCGGAAGATTATTTAGTCCAGTGGTCGTTCTCACATGTGAGTGAGTGAGTGAGTGTGTCTATGAGAGAGACAGAAACACTGCTGGCATCTAGTGGGTAGAGGTCAGGAATGCTATTCAACATCTGACAATGCCCAGGGCAGCTGAAACCAAGAATGATCAGACCCAAAATGTCAGCAGTGCCAAGGTGAGAATCTCTTCTCCAGAGTAATCATCCTCTACATCTTCCCACTTCTGGAGCACGGGCCATCTGGATTCCACACGGTCACTGGGTAAGGGGGCTCTATCCCTCTAGCGGCAGCGCAAGCAAAGTTCTCCCCCACCTGCTGGGCACCCAGTAGGTTTTAAACCCTGCACTTTTTAATGAGTCTAGCAGCAGAGGACTCCAGAAAGGGAAGGAAGAGTATCCATCCTCCATTGTTCAACTGCCTGCGGTTTGTCTTTTCAACACACACACACACACACACACACACACACTATAAATCCAAATGTCCCCCGCCCCCAAAACAGCTTTGTTAGAGATGGAGTTCAAAAATTATATATTTTTCTAGGACTCGCATACGTACTGAAGGGTTTGCACACTTCTCAAAGGACCTCAGATCAGCCGCGGTCCTCTGACAACGACCACAAAAGAATCTGCAGGATTTCCAGCGGACGGAGGCCCTGGGCCGTGACCTCTGCGCTTAAGGCGCTCACCCCACAACCTCGTTTCTGGCTTCAATATCCTGCCTCCGGATTCTCGGCTTCCAAGGACTACAGAGGCTCGGATCTTGGAGCTCGGCCGGCAGGCGCGTGCCCACGCCGTGTCCCCATCGCCCGCTCCTCGCGGCGGCTGAGGAATCCAGCCCAGGGCCTGTCGCCGGCGCCCTCACCAGCCAGCTCCCGCCCTCGAACCCCAGCCAAGCGCGTCCCCTCCAGGCCAGGCGCGGACTGGGCCTCAGACGGTGCAGGCCCGCGGACGCCAGCGGCCCGGGCAGGCGAGCTTTGGCCTGCCCGCGGCCTACCCAGTCCGGCACCACCGAAGGCCTCCGCCTCACCTGGGCGCGGGCGGGTAAGCCCGGGGCTGCTCCGAGGCGGGCGAGCGGCGGCGGCACGGTGCTAACGGCTCCGCTCGGCCTCGATAGCAGTGGTGGCGGCAGCGGCGGCAGCTACGGCGACGGAGGCAGTGGCGGCAGCGGCGGCGGCGGCAGCTCCTCCTCGGCGCGCACGACCCGCTCCGGCCCCCGTCCCGGACACGCCCACCCCGGCGCGTGCACCCATTGGCCAGCATTTGCCAAGATGAGCTTCTCATTGGCCGATGTAGCTGTCGCGGGGCCTCGGGGCGCACGGTGGAGGCGGGACTTCCGTTCGGCGCTGCCTAGGGAGGGCTCGATGGCCGGGGAAATCCGAGTGGCCAGCGATGGCCGCGAAGGGGCCCAGGATGGGTCCGGCTCACGGAGGCCGACTGAACTCGGTGATGTAAGAGCCACGCACGTTGTTGAGCACATGCTTTTCGCCCGCCCAAGCCTGTCCTGCTGCCGCCGTCACCGCCATGCAAGGTAGGAACCGTCAGCGCGCCTGGACTATGGGATCAGAACTCAGGTTCGAATCCCAGACCCAACTTTTCCGCACTACTGGGCATTTGACAGGGGCTGACGTCACCTCGTTCGACCTCAGTATCCTTATCTGATGTGATGAGGAGGCAGGGTATGGGACGTGGTCAGCGTTCCAGCAGTGTTGACTATTAGAGCTCTTGGGTTCCCAGAAGCTCAGCCTAACATTCATTCATTAAAATGTTATTAAGCATCTGCCCTGGCTGATGTGGCTCAGTGGATTGAGTGCTGTCCTGCGAACCAAAGAGTCCCAGGTTCGATTCCCAGTTAGGGCATATGCGTGGGTTGTGGCCCAGGTCCGCAGTAGGGCACGCGTGAGGGGCAAATCACACAGTGCTGTTTCTCTCCCTCTCTCCGCCCTGTCCCCTCTCTTTAAAAATAAATAAATAAAACCTTAAAAAATGTTATTAAGCATCTACCCTGCCAGGGCACTGCATGCATGTTTATTGAACTGACAACAACACCTGCCCTTATTACTGAACTCATGTTCTAGACCATTGCTGTCCAGTAAAAATAAAATGTAAGTGAGCCACAAACGTTGGCCACATGCATAATTTAGCATTTTGAGTAGGCATGTTAAAGGAAGAAAGTAAAAAGAAAGAGAAGGCTTTAATTTTAACAATGGGTTTTATTTAAACAATGCATGTCCAAAACGTTATTTTAACAAGTAATATAAAAGCTTATGAGATCCTTCACATTTTTTTCTTCACCCATCTTTGAACACTCACAGTCCATATGAAGTTGGATTGGCTACTGCACTGGATTGTGCAGTGCTAGACAGAGAGGCAGAAAAATCAAAGGGATTCCACATCAGGTGGTGAAAAGTGGTAAAAAGAAAAATAAATTGAAGAAAGGGCAGGGGAGATGTGGGAGTAGCAACTTGAAACACAGTGGTCAGCAAGGTTGAAAAGATGGCATCTGCAGAAGGGCTGGAAGGAACTGAGAAGAAGACTGAACAAAGAATTATGCCATTCATTGTTGAGTGCAGTGTTGGTTCAGTAGAACTTTCTGTGATGGTGGGCATGTGTTGATAATATCAGCACTAATTTAGTAGCTACTAGCTCCATATAGCTTTTGGGCACTTGACTTGTGATTATTGCCATTAAAGAACTGAATTTTCAATGTATTTAGTTTTTACTTAATTGAAATTTAAATAGTCACAATAGGGCTAAGTGGCTTCTATAACAGAATACATAGATTTAGGAGAATGGTGGCAAGTGCTCTGAATTGAGCCTGTACCACATTATCAGCGCTTGATGCAGGTTCTGCTGTGTAATTTTTTAGATATCTCTGTGAGAAGGCAGCAGTGATCATTGTCACCATGTAGAATGAAGTCGTTCATTCACTGATGTATACCTTATTTTTGTCATTAATAGACTATTTTTAGTACAGTTTTAGATTTACAGAAATATTGCAAAGAAGGTGCAGAGTTATCATTTTCCTCACATCAGTTCCTCATATCAGTTTCCCCTATTATTGCATCTTTTATTAGTATGATACATTTTTAAAAGATTTTATTTATTTTTATTGAGAGGGGAAGGAAGGGAGAAAGAGAGAGACAGAAACATCAATGTGTGGTTGCCTCTCGCATGCCCTCTACTGGGGATCTGGCCTGCAACCCGGGCATGTGCCCTGACTAGGAATCAAACCAATGACCCTTTGGTTCACAGGATGGCACTCAATCCACTAAGCCACATAAGCCAAAGCTAGTATGATACATTTGTTATAATTAATGAACTAGTATTGATATGTTATTATTAACCAAAGTTCATATTTAATTTAATTTCCCTAATACACTTTTCCTCTTCCAGAATTCCATCCAAGATACCATATTACATTTGGTTGTCTGCACCGCCCCCATCTTTGTCTTTTAAAAATATATATAATTGACATATAATATTGGATTAGTTTTAGGTATGCAGTATCAAAATACATAATTAAAAAATACAAATAATAATTTGATATATGTATATATTGCAAAATAATCACCCCAATAAGTTTAGTTAACATCAATCACCACACCTACTTACAAATTTTTTGTTCTTGTAATGAGAACTTTTAAGGTCTATTCTCTTACTTGTCCTATCTCTTTAGGCCGTTCTTGGCTGTGGCAAATTCTCATACTTTCTGTGTTTTTGATGACCTTGGCAGCTTTTTTTCTTGAAGATTTTATTTATTCATTTTTAGAGAGAGGGAAAGGGAGGGAGAAAAAGAGTGAGAAAGACTTCTGGTCAGGATGGAGACATAGGTAAACATGGCTCACCACCTTGCACAACCACAGCAAATATTGCAACTAGATTATAAAACAAATATCACATAGAATCATCAAAAAATTGAGCTGTATGGAAGTCTGACAACCAAGGAATTGAAGAAGTCATATTCATCCAGATATGTAGGAGGGGCAGAGATGCAGAAGGAGAGGTCCCACACCCACATGTGGTGAATAAAAATTGGAAGGGATACCTTAGGAGCAAGGGACCCCAACCCCACACCAGACCACCCAGCCCAGGGTTACAGTGCCAGGAAGATAAATCCCTGTAACTTCTGATTGTAAATTGTGAGAGTTGGGGCAGTGGAAGAAACTGTGGGATTCTCAGGACTCTCCTCTTAAAAGCAGCAGTTTCCCACCTTTTTGGAACCATGGATCGATTTTGTGGAACAAAATTTTTCCGTAGACTGGGGTGAGGATGATAATTTAGGATGATTGAAGCACATTACATTCAAACTTACCCCCTCCTGTGAGTCTGGTTTCTAACAGGCGCTGACCAGTACCAGGTGGTAACCTAGGGGATGGGGACCCCTGTCTTAAAGCAACTACAGTGAATTTAGGACTTATGCAGACTCACTCCCTCTGGGCTCCAGCATTGGGGCAGCAGCTGGAAGGGCACCAGTGGCATATGGGGAGAAATTGAAGTGTCCAGCATCAGGGTGAATGCCAGCAGCAACTTCCTGCCAGACAAAACCCTAGAGGCCAAGCAGTGGCATTTTCCCTTTTCTAAGCCCTCCCCCACAGATCCCAGAACAGCCACACCACACCAAGATTCCATCAACCTGGTTGACGTGGGTTGCCCTGCCCTGGGAATTACCTATGGCTCCACCCCACCCAACTTACCAGTGCTATTTCTACAACAGGCCACACTACTAAGACAGGGAGTCAAAGTAATTCTACCTAATACACAGAAACAAACACAGGACAGCTGCCAAATTGAGGAGACAAAGATATATGACCTAAATGAAAGTACAGAACAAAACTCCACAAAAAAATAAACAAAATGAAGATAAACAACCTATCAAATGCAGAGTTCAAAACACTGGTGATTAGGATGCCTAAGGAACTCAATGGGCACTTCAACAGCATAGAGAAGACCCAGGCAAAAATGAAGTTTACACTAAGTGAAATAAAAAAAATTTACAGGGAACCAACAATGGCGTGGATGAAGCCTCGAATCAAATCAATGATTTGGAACATAATAAAGAAAGAAATATTAAATGACAACAACAAGAAGAAAAAAGAATAAAAAAAAAACAAAATAGAAACCAAGGATAGGCGAAGGAGCCTCTGGGACAACTTCAAATGTACCAACATTTGAGTCATAGGGGTGCCAGAAGGAGAAAAGAAAGAGCAAAAAATTGGAAACTTGTTTGAAAAAATAATGAAGGAAAGTTTTCCTAATTTGGAGAAGGAAATAGACATACAAGTCCAGGAAGCAGAGTCCCAAACAAGATGGACCAAAGAGGAACACACCAAGACATATAATTAAAATGCCAAACATTAAAGAGAGAATATTAAAAGCAGCAAGAAAAAAGCAGAGAGTTACCTAGAAAGGAGTTCCCATAGGACTGTCAGCTGATTTCTCAAAAGAAACCTTGCAGGCTAGAAGGGACTAGAAGAAGTATTCAAAATGATGAAAAGCAACCTACAACTTAGATTATTATATCCAGCAAAGCCATCATTTAGAATGGAAGTGCATATAATGTTCTTCCCAGACAAGGTAAAGCTAAAGGAGTTCATCATCACCAAGCCATTATTACATGAAATGTTAAAGGAACTTATTTTTAAACAAGGTAGCCTGGCTGGTGTAACTCAGTGGATTGAGCGCGGGCCTGCGAACCACATGATCGCGGTTCGATTCCCAGTCAGGGCACTTGCCTGGGTTGCAGGCCAGTTCCCAGCAGGGGACTCACAAGAAGCAACCATACACTGATATCTCTCTCCTTCTCTCCTTCCCTTCCTCTTTAAAGACAAATAAATAAATAAATAAAAACAAGGTAAAAACTATGAACATTAAAATGGCAATAAATTCACAACTATCAACAATTGAATCTAGCCCCGACTGCTGGTCTCTCCTTTTGACTGTGGCGTCAGAGCAGAGTATGAACTGTGGCAGCTGGAGTCATGGCAGGACAGACATTTAAAGTTTCTGCCCCTCTTTGGCTGTATACTGGTTGAAAGGTGTGCTGCAGAAACTGTAACCAAAGGAGGCATTATGCTTACAGAAAAATCTCAACGAAAAGTATCACAAGCAACTGTAGTAGTTGTTGGATTGGGCTCCAAAAAAAAAAAAAGGGTGGAGAGATTCAACCAGTTCTCTTGAAAGTTAGAGATAAACTTCTCCCAGATTATGGAGGAACCAAAGTAGTTCTAGATGACAAGGATTCTTTCTTTCTTTTTTTTTTTAAGATTGTATTTATCTTTAGAGGGGAAGGGAAGGAGAGAGGAAGAGAAATATCAATATATGGTTGCTTCTCCTTGGTCCCCTGCTGGGAACTGGCCTGCAACCCAGGCATGTACCCTGACTGGGAATCGAATGCGATCCTCTGGTTTGCAGGCCCACGCTAAATCCACTGAGCTATGCCAGTCAGGGCAGATTATTTCCTATTTAGAGATGGTGACATTTGGAAAGTATGTTGACTGAAATAAATCACTATTGAAATGGCATCATGTGCCGCAGCACATTCCTTTGAAGTACTAAAATCTTTAATCATGTAAATAATTTCCACGTCTCTTTTATACTAAACTAATGATATCCAAAGTAATGACATCTAGTGTCTTTTTTATGCCTCTTCCCTGCCCCCAATCTGACTTTTAAAATTTAGTTTCACTGTGCTGATATAAACATTTCCAAATAAAAGTATGTAAATAAATGGTTAAAAATTGAATCTAAAAACCAAACTAAGCAAACAAGCAGAACAGAAACAGAATTATAGATATGGAGATCATTTGGAGGGTTATCAGCTGGGAGAGGGAAGGAAGGGAATGGAGGAAAAGGTGCAGGGTTGGTAGGTACAAAATAGGCAGGGAGATGTTAGGAACAGTATAGGAAGTAGAGTACCCAAAGACCTTATACACATGACCCATGGACATAAACTAAGAGGGGCATTGCCAGAGGGAATGAGGAATATCTGGTGGAGGGAGGCAAAGGGGAGTGGTAATTGGGACAATTGTAATACCATAATCAATAAAATATATATTTTAAAAATATTTATTTACTTTTAGAGAGAGGGGAAAGGAGGGAGAAATAAAGAGAGAAACATCAGTATGTGAGAGATACATCAGTTGGTTGCCTCTCACATAACCCCAACTGGGGACCTGACTTACAACCCAGACATGTGCCCTGACTGGGAGTTGAACCAGTTATCTTTCGGTTCTCAGGCCAGCATTCAATCCATTGAGCCACACCAGCAAGGGCAATAAAATATATATATTTAAAAGTAAAGAGAGGAAGAGACAGTGAGCGATGTGGGACAAAAACACCAGTTAGTTGCCTCTCATATGCTCTCAACCATGGACCTGGCTTGAGACCCAGGCATGTGCCCGAACCCAGCATCAAACTGGGACCTTTTGGTCCACGGGATGATGCCCATCCTGTGAGCCAGCCAAACCAGTCAGGGCATGACCTTGGCAGTTTTGAGAACTGGTCACACATTTTGTAGGACAACCCTCTTGGAATTTGTCTGATGTTTTACCCATGGTAAGACTGGGATGGCGCGTTTAGGAAGGAAGATCACAGAAGTGAATTGGTTGTCAATCGCATCCCATCAAGGGTACTGGCCATCAACACTGTCTATACCTGTTGAAGTTGGCCTGGATCTCTTGCCAGCAGTGTCTGTCAGATGACCCCACTCTAAGCTCTCCCCACCTCCCAATTTCTTACTGTATACTTTGGAAGGAAGTTACTATGTTTGGCCCACACTTGAAGAACAGAGAATCATATTACCACTCCTTACGGTTGAATACCTACATAAATTATTTGGAATTATTCTGCATGGGAGAAATCTTAGAAAAGTGGTGCTGACTTCTGGCCAAGATGGAGGTGTAGGTAGATGCACCTTGCTTTCTCACACAATCAAAGAAGGACAACACCCAATTTGAAAACAAAAAACAGCCCCGTGTGGTGTGGCTTAGTGGATGAGTTGTCACCTGTGAATCAAAGGATTGCTGGTTCCATTCCCAGTCTAGGGTACATGCCTGTGTTGTGAACCAGGTCTCCAGTAGGGGGTGTGCAAGAAGCAACTATACAATGTTTCTCTCCCTCTCTCTTTCTCCTTCCCCCTCCTCCAAAAATAATAAGTAAAATTTTAAAAATAGATTTTATTGATTACGTTATTACATTTGTCCTGTTTTCCCCCTTCACTCCCCTCCACCCTGCACACCCTCTCCCACCCACATTCTCCCCCTTTAGTTCATGTCCATGTGTCATAAGTTCTTTAGCTTCTACATTTCCCATGCTATTGTTGTCCTCTCCCTGCCTATTTTCTACCTCCTATTCTCTGTACCTTTTCCCCCTCTCTCCCCCTCCCACTCCCCTGCTAATAACTCTCCATGTGATCTCCATTTCTGTGTTTCTGTTCCTGTTCTAGTTGTTTGCTTAGTTTACTTTTGTTTTTGTTTTAGGTGTGGTTAAGAATTGTGCGTTTGCTGTCATTTTACAGTACATGCTTTTTATCTTCTTTTTCTAAGATAAGACCCTTTAACATTTCATATATTAAGGGCTTGGTGATGATGAACTCCTTGAACTTGACCTTATCTGAGAAGCACTTTATCTGCCCTTCCATTCTAAATGAAGGCTTTGCTGGATAGAGCAATCTTGAATGTAGGTCCTTGCCTTTCATGAGTTGGAATACTTCTTTCCAGCCCCTTCTTGCCTGTAAGGTCCTTTTAAGAAATCAGCTGACAGTCTCATGGGAACTCCTTTGTAGGTAACTGTTTCCTTTTCCCTTGCTGCTTTTAAGATTCCTTATCATTCATCTTGGGTAATGTAATGATGATGCGCCTTGGTGTGTTCCTCCTTGGGTCCAACTTCTTTGGGACTCTCTGAGCTTCCTGGACTTCCTGGAAGTCTATTTCCTTTGCCAGATTAGGGAAGTTCTCCTTTATTTGTTCAAATAACTTTTCCACTTGTTGCTCTTCCTCCTCCTCTTCTGATACCTCTATAATTCAGATGTTGGAACGTTTAAAGATGTCCTCGAGGTTCCTAAGCCTCCCCTCATTTTTTGAACTCTTGTTTCTTCATTCTTTTCTGTTTGGTTGGTTGTTTCTTCCTTCTGGTCCACTCCATTGATTTGAGTCCCAGTTTTTTCCCCATCACTATTGGTTCCCTGTGCATTTCCCTTCATTTCACTTAGTTTAGCCTTCATTTTTTCATCTAATTTGTCACCATAGTTAACCAATTCTGTGAGCATCCTGATCACCAGTATTTTGAACTGCGCATCTGATAGGTTGCCTATCTCTTGGTCGCTTAGATATATTGGCTCTGGGACTCTGATCTCTTCTTCCATTTGAGCCTTTTTTTTGGTCTGGTCATGCCTGTTATGTGATGAGGGGCGGAGCCTTATGTGTCCACCAGGGTGGGGTAACCCAGTTGCTGGGTTGTGACACTGTATGTGGGGGAGGGGTCAGAGAAGGAACAGTGGTGCTTACTCTGCTCTCTCTCAGATTTCTGTCTCTTCTGCTCCTTCCCACAAGGAAATTGTGCCCTTCTGGTTCCTGGGTGGGTGGGCTTGTGTACATTCTAAGGTGCTGTGGGTTTCTCCAACAAACTCTCCTGTGAGGCTGGGAGTCTCTCCCTGCACCTCAACCCCAAGTGTTTTAGGCTTTAAACAAAAAGCACTTCACCAGTGCTTTTAGGCTTTATTGGCTATTGCCGGGGCCTTGGGTTGTGTGGTCTGTCTTACTGCCCATTTTCGTCTGGTTCATCAACGTGCAAATGTGTGACCATGGTCAGCCAGCAGCCTTGCTTGCTTCACTGGGTCTGCTCATCGCCACCCTGTGCCCAGGGTTGGCCATCCACCACTTTTTCCTGCCTCAACCCCTCTCTAACTGGCCGCCAACTCTGCCCCTCTTACCCATCTGGATGAGTGGTTCTCAGACTTCTGTACACTTCAGTCTTCTGTCAGTTCTGGGGGTTTTTTTGTTTCTAAATTTTTGTTGTCTTTAATTTTGGTTGTGCACTGAGACACAGTGTGTCTACCTATGCCTCCATCTTGGCCAGAAGTGCTGCCCTTCCATTCTAAATGAAAGCTTGGCTGGATAGAGCAATCTTGGATATAAGTCCTTGCCTTTCATGTCCTGGAATACTTCTTTCCAGCCCCTTCTTGCCCATAAGGTCTCTTTTGAGAAATCAGCTGACAGTCTTATGGGAACTCCTTTTTAGGTAACTGTCTCCTTTTCCCTTGCTGCGTTTAAGATTCTCTCCTTATCATTCATCTTAGATAATGTAATGATGATGTGCCTTGGTGTATTCCTCCTTGGGTCCAACTTCGTTTTTTTTTTCTTGGACAAATGTAAATGTTTATTTTTTTTAATATAGTTTATTGATTATACCACTACAGTTGTTCTATTCCCCCCTTTATTCCCCTCCACCCGCACACTCCCTCCCCCACCATTCTCCCCCCCTTAGTTTATAACCATGTGCCTCAAGTTCTTTAGATTCTATATTTCCCCCACTATTCTTGCCCTCCCCCTATCTATTTTCTACCTACCATCTATGCTATTTTCTGTGCCTTCTCCCCCCTTCTCCCTCTCCCACCCCCCTGTTTCTAACCCTCCAAGTGTTCTTCATTTCTATGGTTCCACTCCTGATCTAGCTGTCCTCTTGGTTTGCTTTTGTTTTAGGTGTGGTTGTTAATAACTGTGAGTTGGCTGTCATTTCACTGTTAATATTTTTCATCTTCTTTTTCTTATATAAGTCCCTTTAGCATTTCATATAATAAGGGCTTGGTGATGATGAACTCCTTGAACTTGACCTTATCTGAGAAGCACTTTTCTGTCCTTCCATTCTAAATGAAAGTTTTGCTGGATAAAGCAATCTTGGCTGTAGGTCTTTGGATTTCATGACTTGGAATACTTCTTTCCAGCCCCTTCTTGCCTGTAAGGTCTCTTTTGAGAAATCCGCTGACAGTCTGATGGGTACTCCTTTGTAGGTGACTGTCCCCTTATCCCTTGCTGCTTCTAGGATTCTCTCCTTCATTTTAGTCTTGGCTAATGTAATTATGATGTGCCTTGGTGTGTTCCTTCTTGGGTCCAACTTCTTTGGGACTCTCTGAGCTTCCTGGATTTCCTGGAAGTCTATTTCCTTTGCCAGACTGGGGAAGTTCTCCTTTATTATTTGTTCAAATACGTTTTCCACTCGTGGCTGTTTCTTTCCCCCTTCTGGTACCCCTATAATTCGGATGTTGGAACGTTTAAAGATGTCCTGGAGGTTCCTAAGCCTCTCCTCATTTTTTTGAATTCTCATTTCTTCCTTCCTTTCTGGTGGGATGTTTTGTTCTTCCTTCTGGTCCATTCCATTGATTTGAGTCCCAGTTTCCTTTCCATCACTATTGGTTTCCTGTGCATCTCCCTTCATTTCAATTAGTTTAGCCTTCATATGTTCCTCTAATTTGTGACTATGTTCCTCTAATTTGTGACTATAATCTACCAGTTCTGTGAGCATCCTGATAAATAGTGTCCTGAACTGTGCTTCTGAGAGGCTGGCAATTTCTCGGTTGCTTAGAGTTATTGGCTCTGGGACTTTGAGTTCTTCTTGCACCATCTTTTGGGCTGTTCGTGCCTGTTCGATAGCAGGATCAGAGCCCTAAAATGTTCACTAGAACAGAGCAACTAAGTCGCTGGGTTGTGACGTTGTATGTGGGGGTGGGGTCAAAGAGGGACAATGGCTCTCACCGGTATCGCAGGGCAACTAAGTCGCTGGGTTGTGACGCTCTATGTGGGGGCGGAGTCAAAGAGGGAGTATGGCGTCCCGTCTGCCGCCTGCTACCGCGGCCCTCACCGGTGCTGCAGTTGCTGCCGTCACCGGGCCCACGCGTTTCGTCCGACTGCACGCGAGTGTGCCACCGCCGTCAGCCCTCGCCCCCTGGGGCCTGCATGGTCTGTCTCACTGTGTGCGAATGTGCGACCGCAGTCAGTCTGCCCCACACCCCAACTGGTTCCGGGCTGCCTACGCGCCTGGGTTGGGGGACCTGTCCTGCCCGACCCTGCTCGCTGCTGGCTCCGCCCCTCTTACTTCCCCGTTGAATGGTTAGATGTAGTCGGACTTCCATATAATTCAGTTTTCTGTCCTTTGGTTGTGTCTTTGTTTCTCCAAACCTTTGTTGTATTCAAACTTGGTTGTGGGAGAAGGCACAGTGTTTCCACCTATGCCTCCATCTTGGAGGAAGTCCATATGTGGGGTCCAACTTCTTTGGGACTCTCTGAGCTTCCTGGACTTCCTTGAAGTCTATATCCTTTGCCAGATTGGGGAAGTTCTCCTTTATTATTTGTTCAAATAACTTTTCCACTTGTTGCTCTTGCTCTTCTCCTTCTGGCACCCCTATAATTTAGATGTTGGAACGTTTAAAGATGTCCTGGAGGTTCCTAAGCCTCTCCTGTTTTTTGAACTCTTGTTTCTTCATTATTTTCGATTGGATGTTTCTTTTTTCTTTCTGGTCCACTCCATTGATTTGAGTTCCAGTTTCCTTTCCATCACTATTGGTTCCCTGTACATTTTCCTTTATTTCACTTAGCACAGCCTTCATTTTTTCATCTACTTTGCAACCAAATTCAACCAATTCTGTGAGCATCCTGATCACCAGTGTTTTGAACTGTGCATCTGATAGGTTGGCTGTCTCTTTGTCACTTAGTTGTGTTTGTTCTGGAGCATTGATCTGTTCTTTCTTTTTTACGATTTTATTTATTTATCTTTAGATGGGAAGGGAAGGAGAGAAATATCAATGTATGGTTGCCTCTCATGTGTCCCCAGCCGGGAACTGGCCTGCAACCCAGGCATGTGCCCTGACTGGGAATCGAACCGTGATCCTTTGGTTCACAGGCCTGTGCTCAGTCTACTGAGCTACACCAGCCAGGTGATCTGTTCTTTCATTTGGGCCATTCTTTTTGTCTCAGCTTGCCTGTTACATAGTCAGGAGCAGAGCCTTAGGTATTTGGCAGGGCAAGGCATCCAAGTTGCTGGGTTGTGATGCTGTATGTGGGGGTGGGGTCTGAGAGGGAACAATGGCACTTGCTCCACTCTCTGCAGGATTTCAGTCACTTCCCCCACATCCCCCAAGCAAACTGGGCCCTTCTGGTGCTGATTCCTATGTGGGTGGGTTTGTGTACATTCTAGGACCTTGTGGGTCTCTCCAGTGAACTCTCCTGTGAGGCTGGGAGTTTCTCCAGGCACTTTAACCACACAGGGGTTTTCAACTGGTGTTTTGAAACTATTTCTCTGCACTGGGGCCCTGGGTTGCAAGGTCTGTCTCGCTCCCCAGTTTCACCTGGTTTATCTGCCTGCAAATATGGGACCACCCTGTCCACCAGCCATCTTGTGTACCGTGCCCCTCCACAATCCACCATCTCGCTGGGTCCACCAGCTGCTGCCTTGCATGTCCAAGGTCTGCCAGCCACCACTTTGCCACAACCCTTTTCTGCCCAACTGCCTGACTCTGCCCCACCTACCAGTCTGGATGAATATGTCTGCTTGGTTGTTGAATGTCCATACAGTTCAATTTTCTGTTGGTACTGGTTGTTTTTTGTTTCTAAATTGTTGTTGTCCTTCTTTTGGTTGTGCAAGGAGGCACAGTGTGTCTACCTATGCCTCCATTTTGGCTGGAAGTCCTAAGTGAAATCTTTAAAAAATGTAAAAACAAGAAGAACCAGAACTGCCAGAAAATCAAACTATACAGAAGTCACACAACCAAGGAATTAAAGAAGAAACATTTATCCAGGCAGATAAGAGGTGTGGAGATAAGCAGCTGGGGCAGAGAGGATGTGCAGCCAGGCAGTGGACCAGGCAGATGAGGCAGGAATGGGTGGAATGGACAGTCACACATTCATGTGCAAATAAGCTGGGAGGAACAACTTGGGAGTGAGACAGACCATGCCACCCAGGGTTTTAGTGCAGAAAACAAAACCCTCAAAACCTCTGGCTGTAAATACCTGTGGGGTTTGCAGCAGTGGAAGAAACCCCCAGCCTCACAGGACAGTCAGTTGGAAAGACGCACAGGGTCCTAGAACATACATAAACCCACCCACCTGAGAATCAGCACCTGAAGGGCCCAGTTTGCTTCTGGGGAAGTGACGAAAGCCTGTGGACAGCTAAGCAAGCAGCATTGTTCCCTCTCTGACCCCTCCCCCATGTACAGTACCACAGTGCACCAACATGGGTTGCCCTACCCTGGTAAACACCTAAGGTTCCATCCCTCACAATATAACAGGTGCATTGAGAGAAAGAAATATTGCCCAAGTGAAAGAACAGACCAAAACTTAAAGAAAAGAACTAAGCAATGAAAAGATAGCCAACCTATCAGATGCAGAGTTTAAAGCACTAGTAATCAGGGTGCTCACAGAAATGATTTAGTAAGGACACAAAATAGAGGAAGAAGCAAAGGCCATTGCAAAGTGAAATAAAAATATACAGGGAACCAACAGTGAGAGAAGAAAACCAGGATTCAAGTCAATGATTTGGAACAGAAAGAAGAAATAAACGTTCAACTGGAACAGAATGAAGGAACAAGAATTCGAAAAAATGAAGAGAGGCTTAGGAACCTCTGGGACAACTTTAAACATTCCAACATCCAAATCATAGGGGTGCCAGAAACAGAAGAGAAAGAACAAGAATTTGAAAGCTTATTTGAACAAATAATGAAGGAAAACTTCCCTGACCTGGCAAAGGAAATAGACATGCAAGTCCAGGAAGCTCAGAGAGTCCCAAAGAAGCTGAACTCAAGGAGGAAAACACCAAGATACATTGTAATTAAATTACTCGAGATTAAAGATAAGGAGAGGATCTTAAAAACAGCAAGAGAAAAGAAGACAGTTATCTACAAAGGAGTTCCCATAAGACTATCAGCTGATTTCTCAAAAGAAACTTAGGGGCTGGAAGGAAGTATTCAGAGTTGAGAAAGGCAAGGGCCTACATCCAAGATTACTTTATCCAGCAAAGCTATCATTTAGAATGAAAGGCAGATAAAGTGTTTCCCAGATAAGGTCAAGTTAGAGTTCATCATCACCAAACCCTTATTTTGTGAAATATTAAGGGGACTTAGTCTAAGGAAAAGAAGGTAAAAACTATAAACAGTAAAATGATAACAAACTCACAACCGTCAACAACTGAACCTAAAAATCAAAAAGAAAAACAAACTAGGGAAACAAGTAGAATAGGAACAGAATCACAGAAATGGAGATCACATGGAAGATTATCAGCAGGGAAGGGCAGGGGTCAAATAGGGGGAAAGGTACAGGGAATAAGAAGCATAACTGGTAGGTACAAAATAGATGGGGAAGGTTAAGAACAGTACAGAAGATGGAGAAGCAAAAAAACATATATATATATATATGACCCATGGACATGAGCTATATCAGTATGGCCTCCTGATATTTTATACTCTGGGTTTCAACCCAATACTACTTTATTATTTTTTTTATTGCTAAAATCTTCCAAACTTAGCACTTGGGATCTCTTCCAGGTGGCTCCTGTGGCCCTTTGACCCACTCCCATCAGTGTTTTTTGGCTTTTTTTTCTTTGGAGCACTTCTCTACTCTCTGGTACTATAAGATGTACCAGGGTCATCTCATATATTTCCTGCCCCAGTCCTAGAATCAGCCATTTCTATGAGCCTAGTTCCTTTTATTATAAAGTCTTGTTAGAAGCCAAGCTGTTAGCATCAGAACTGCTTGTTGCTACAGGAACCAGTTTCTTTTAGCTCACCAATCTTTTATAATTGCCTACAATGCACCTAGTATAGGCAGTCAGCCCTGGGGATACAGCAATGACCATGACAAATGTGTTATCTGCCCTCACGGAAGTCACAGTCAACTTGTGGCAACTAGCTTAACAGCAGCTTTGACACTGGCTGGCCCTTTTCAGCAAGTGTATGCTGGTGCTGCTGGGGAGGACAGAGTAAAGTAGGACCCCAAAGATGTCCATGTTGTAATCCAAACCTGTGACTATGTTACCTTACCTGGCAAAAGGGACTTTGCACATTGGATTAAGTTAAGTATCTGGAGATGGAGAGATGATCCTGGATTACCTTCGTGAGACTCCAGTCATCACAGGGGTTCTTATCATAGGGAGGCAGGAGGGTTGGAGTCAGAGGAGGAGATGTGACAACAGTAGCAGAGATCGTAATGCCATTGTTGCCTTTGACAATGGAGGAAAGGGTCACCAGCCACAGGTTGTAGGCAGTGTCTAGAAGCTGGAAAAGGCAAGGAAACATTCTCTCCTAGAGCCTCCAGAAGGACCACAGCCCTGCCAACACCTTTTAAAAAATTGTTGTTCAAGTACAGTTGTCTTCATTCCCCCCCCACTACTCTCCTCCATCCCACCCACTCCTAAAAGGTTTTATTTATTTTTAGAGAGGAGGGAAGGAGAAAGAGAGAAGATCCATGTGTGGTTTGCCTCTCACTCGCCTCCTGATGGGGACCTGGCCTACAACCCAGTCATGTGCCCTGGCTGGGAATCAAACTGGCAACCATTTGGTTTGCACGCTGGCACTCAATCCACTGAACGACACTGGCCAGGGCTCTGACACTTTGATTTGAGCCTGGTAGGTTACTTTCTGCCTTCTGATCTCCACAGAGATATGGTGGAAAGCCATGACATCTGAACCATTTACAGGGCTCCATATGTGTGGGTGGTTATTTTGTGGACATAAGAAATGGGTTTAAATCCCTAACAGCTGAGACATCAAAGCAGAATGCTTGTTCCAAGACAGAAGCTGGGCAGGTTGAAACAAGTTCAAAGAACTTTTTGACACTTGAGCTCTTTGGGGGCTCAACTTCAGTCTAATAACACCTCAAGTACCAAGTAGGCTAGTTGTATAAAAAAACCAAAAAGCTTAATTTCCTTTCCCTTAGGCAGCTGAGTTTATTTTCAGGTTAGCAACGGTTTGGAATTCACCTTCTTGATTAGTTTAGAATTGGAGGAACAACAATAGTGGCTCCTTTGGAGCATTAGTCACCTGTGGTTCCTTTTTCTGGCCCAGAAAGCCCGGCCCTGGAGGGGCACAGCGATGCAGGGCTTTGCTTCAGGAACTGCTGTGCTAATAACTTCTCAAGGGTCAGGGAAGTTTTGCTTGTTTGCAAAAGGTAGGTGGCACTGCATCCTCAGGAACATGAGTAAAGCAGGCACCAAGCAGAACATCTAACACACAAGGTCTCCTATCATATCAAAAGGCCCATAAAGTTCTGTGGTTAATGTCCCAGGGAGTGGAAAGGGCTCCACTTCCTGTCTTAGAACCATGGCTGCTTGAACCCCACCTTGTAAGATAACGTGGGTCATGGAGCTCAGTGAGCTAGGCAAGTTTGTTTTTCAGAATTATCTTTCTGGATCTGACCCATTACCCTGGGATTCCAGTATCTTTCTGGCAGGAATGACAGTGGGCACTTTATCTCCCATAGAGTACGAAGTTAGAACACGCCTCACTACTCTGGTTCCCAGAGTCACGGAGTGGCCTGATTCCTCCTGTTGTCCCAGAGCAGTGTGACTGGTGACCACTTTCACTGCCACCTCCTCATTCCAGCCAGTGACTCATAGTGGCCAGTATCCCTTTGGTTTGCATTATTAAGATTTCTTTTTTTAAAATATATTGATTATCCCATTTCAGTTGTCCCATTTCCCCCCTTCATTCCNGAACACGCCTCACTACTCTGGTTCCCAGAGTCACGGAGTGGCCTGATTCCTCCTGTTGTCCCAGAGCAGTGTGACTGGTGACCACTTTCACTGCCACCTCCTCATTCCAGCCAGTGACTCATAGTGGCCAGTATCCCTTTGGTTTGCATTATTAAGATTCCTTTTTTAAAATATATTGATTATGCCATTTCAGTTGTCCCATTTCCCCCCTTCATTCCCCTCTCCCCTTCACCCCCTCCCCCAACATTCCCCCCTTTTGTTCATGTCCATGTGTCATAAGTTCTTTAGCTTCTACATTTCCCACACTACTCTTGCCCTTCCCCTGTCTATTTTCTTCCCACCATTTATGCTACTTAGTCTCTGTACCTTCTCCTCTCTTCTCCTCCTCCCACTCCCCTGTTGCTAACCCTCCATGTGATCTCCATCTCTATGGTTCCACTCCTGATCTAGCTGTCCTCTTGGTTTGTTTTTATTTTAGGTGTGGTTGTTAATAACTGTGAGTTGGCTGTCCTTTCACTGTTCATACTTTTTATCTTCATTTTCTTAGATAAGTCTCTTTAACATTTCATATAATAAGGGCTTGGTGATGATGAACTTGAACTTGACCTTACCTGAGAATCTTTTTATCTGCCCTTCCATTCTAAATGAAGGCTTTCCTGAATAGAGCAATCTTGGATGTAGGTCCTTGCCTTTCATGACTTGGAATACTTCTTTCCAGCCCCTTCTTGCCTGTAAAGTCTCTTTTGAGAAATCAGCTGACAGTCTGATGGGAACTCCTTTGTAGGTAACTGTTTCCTTATCTCTTGCTGCTTCTAGAATTCTCTCCTTCACTTTAATCTCGGGTAATGTAATTATGATGTGACTTGGTGTGTTCCTCCTTGGGTCCACATTTTTTGGGACTCTCTGAGCTTCCTGGATTTCCTGGAAGTCTATGTCCTTTGCCAGACTGGGGAAGTTCTCCTTTATTTGTTCAAATAACTTTTCCACTTGTTGCTCTTCCTCTTCCCCTTCTGGTACTTCTATAATTCAGATGTTGGAATGTTTAAAGATGTCCTGGAGGTTCCTGAGCCTCTCCTCATTTTTTAAAATTCTTGTTTCTTCCTTCTTTTCTATTTGGTTGGTTTTTTCTTCCTTCTGGTCCACTCTATTGATTTGAATTCCAGTTTCCTTTCCATCACTATTGGTTCCCTGTGCATTTTCCTCCATTTCACTTAGCGTAGCCTTCATTTTTTCTTCTAATTTGCTACCAAAATCAACCAGTTCTGTGAGTATTCTGATCACCAGTGTTTTGAACTGTACATCTGATAGGTTGCCTATCTCTTGGTTGCTTAGATGTATTGGCTCTGGCGCTCTGATCTGTTCTCCCATTTGAGCCTTTTTTTCTGATCTGGTTATGCCTGTTATGTGATGAGGGGCAGAGCCTTAGGTGTTCACCAGGGTGCAGCAACCCAGTCAACCCAGGCACTGGGTTGTGACGCTGTATGCGGGGGCGGGGTTAGAGAGGGAACAGTGGTGCTTGCTCTGCTCTCTCTCAGATTTCAGTCCCTCTGCCACTTCCCACAAGCAAATTGGGCCATTCTGGTGTTGGTTCCAGGGTGGGTGGGTTTGTGTACGTTCTAGGACCCTGTGGGTCTCTCCAACAAACTCTCCTGTGAGGCTGGGAGTCTCTCCCAGCACCTCAACCCCCACAAGTTTTTTCAATCAGTGCTTTTAGGCTTTATTTCCTATCACTGGGGCCCTGGATTGCATTCTCTCTCTCACTGCCTGTTTTTGTTTGGTTTGTCTGTATGCGAATGTGTGTCCGCAGTCATCCAGCTGCCTTGCAGGCCTCACTGGGTTGGGTCTGCTTGTTTCCTCCCCACACCCAGGTCTGCCAGCCACTGCTTTTCCTGCCTCGACCCCTCTCTGGCTGGTCATGTTCATCCAAAAGACTTTGTGGAAGATACTTACCAACATATGAAAGGGCTCATTGTCTGCCCTTGTGGTTATACCACTGAAAATTATCCTGTACTGCCCAGGTAGGGCTGTCCGAAGGAGAATGTTTCTTACCATCTTTAATGAGGTATCCTTGGGTTGGCAACAATCCAAATGCCCAGCAATGAAGCTGGCTTGGTGAATTGTTCATTCACTAGAAATGGCATTATAAGGCCCACAACCATACTAAGAATAGCTCCTTGGATGGAACTTTGTGGATGCAGTTTAATCCTCATAGTGAGCCTGTGAGTTGGGTCCCATTAGCCTCATTTTATAGAAGGATCAAGTGTGCCTGAGATTACACACTCTTAGAAGAGGGGCAGAAGGTGGCCAAGGGCTAGGACCAGTGGAGTCCAGAACTCATGCACAGAACCTTGATACCAAAGTGCTCATGATTTAGGGCAGAGCAAAGAATTGCACCTTACTTCTTTGGGGTCTTCCATCTATGGCTGGAAGGGTGGGAGGGGGGAGCAGAGAAAGGGAAGGGGATGGGCCAGCACTGAGGGAGGGCCAGCCCCAAGGTTGATGTACAGGAGAAAGAACTAAGCAGGATGCAGATAAGAGGCTTGGGAGAGTGGACAGGTGGATAGGCCAGAGGGGAAGGTTTGCATGGACCACTGAGAAGGAGGTACATCCTGGTGAGACTCATTTGTCCATGGTGGCATCTGTGGGGGGTTATTTCCACTCCCCCACCTAACCATGGCCCAGTGGCTTAAGGTGCATGAGTAGGAGAGGAGGGACAGCCTCAGTAGTGCAGTTAAAGTGATGGTTTCAGAGAGGAGAGGGAGGGAAGGTACTGAGACTACAGAGAAAAGGTTTGTTTTTATTTTTATTCCCTCCCTCATCCCTAAGATGTGCTGCCATCTTTCTCAGCTGCATCTGGGTGAGAGTTCACTAGTGATGCCATAACAAAGCGCTGACTGGGTGGCCTATGAACAACAGAAATTTAGTCTCTTCCAGTTCTGGAGGTGAGAAGTCCAAGTTCAAGGTGTGTCAACAGGGTTGGTTCCTTCTGATATCTCCTTCCTTGGCCCATGGATGGCCATTTTCCCCCTGTGTCCTCACATGGTTGTCCCTCTGTGCATGTCTGTGTCCTAATTTCCCCTTTTTATAAGGATACTAGTCATGTTGGATCAGGAGCCTCCCTAATGACCTAGTTTTAACTTGATCACCTCTTAAAGGCCCGATTTCTAAAAAACAGTCACATTTTGAGGTCCTGGGGTTAGGGCTTCGACATATGAATTTGCCCATGACACCGGGGAAACATGATTCTGCTACAGCCCACTGGGTATTGGCAGGCTTGGGCAGGGAAGCTCAGGTGACCCTTGTCACCCAAGGGTACCTCCTGGTATTCCACAGGTCAAAGAACCAGGATTCTGAGGTTTGGACAACCCATTCTCTGACAAGTGGGACTGCCATTGGGTCCCAGCAGGAGTACAGTGCCATACATTAGGCTGGGCTTGGGCTCAGTGAGGGGTTACACAGAAACACACAGAGTCTGGCCAGAGCAGCTACAACTAACACACAGGCAGTGGAGGAGAAATTCAGGAGCCAGTGGTAGGTGAGATGGGTCCTCTTTCCAGAACAGCCCTCCTACCCCCAAGAGCAGGGTTTTTTCTGGACTCATCCCCAGAAAAGTCCCACTGGGTACATGCTTGCCTTCCTCCTCCTCTCTGAGCAGTACACCAGTGCTTCCTCTGCCCAGATCCCTGCTACCCTCCTTCCCCAGCCAGTACCCCTACCCCTTTCTCCAGAAATGCAGTTGTTCTGCTCCCACTGAGAGATGAGGCACACCCAGAATAGAGGCTGGTTCTCAGTTAAGCAATCAGCCAGTGCAAGCACTGCTCTCCCCAGTTGCATGAGTTCCTTAAGGGGAGACATGAGTTCTATCCACTTTTGCAACCCCAGCACTAAACACAGGGCCTGTAGGAGTCAAAAGTTTGCTGACCAAATGAACAAGCAGCAGAACCTTCTTACAAGGGCCAATGGCAGTAAGATACCAGCTGGGTTTATCATGTCCAGACAGAGCCCACCCTGCCCCCTCCACCTCCAGACACTGGGTCAGGCCACCCACACTGGGGTCCCTTCCATGGTGGGTCAGATGGGCACCCTACTCCCATCCTGGCCCAAGGAGGGTGCACCCAACTCCAGGGGCACCACTAACAGGAACACTGGGGGCAGGGGGTGGCAACAACAGGGAGCTAGAGGGGAATGCCCAGCCTCAATTGCCCCTTTTTGCTGCCAGGGCCCCTGTCACCTGCTGCCCCATGAATGAAGTAGCTTGTTCCCTACCTGGTGACTCTGGTGACCAATACAGTCTCAACAAGTGTCAACATCTACCACACTCACCTTCCCAGTGCAGGGACCCAGAGGCCAGAGTAGGCTAGGCTCAGGGTAGGCTCAGGGTAGGCACAGAGGTGCGGAAACACTACTCTTAGATCCATCTTCCTGGGGCTCCAGGAACTTCTCTAGCTAATTCCTAGAGAACTCTAGAGGTAGGAGCTGAGAGGTAGGGGCAACTATTAGGTATCAACCTGGAGCCAGTGCAGGAGTTCAGGAGTGGGAGATTGTAGGCAGGGGTGGGAGTAAGGCAAGAAGGGATCAGAGATACTGGGTTTCTTGGAGTTGGGGAGACTTGAGAGCTGTTCTCAGCATTTATCCATTGCCAAAGGGGGTGGCTGTGGAAACAGGGAAAAGAGGAAAATAGGTAGTGAGAGAAGAATGGTGATGAACATATTAACCATGCTTTTTGGTTGTTTGTTTTTGCTTGAGAAAGAGCACACTTTATTGGGATTGGAGCACTGTACAACAGGCACCCCACACATCATGCTGAGAAAGGTCTAAAGTACACAGGATGTGTTGCTAATGGGGATCAACTAGAACGAGGCTCCTCTGGGCAACTTCCCCAACCTGCTCCCTCCAAGGGGTTAATCACTCCCAGCCATTTCCTTGAAGGCAACTGTGGTTTACTAGACATAGAGCCCTTCAAGTGTGCCTTGTTTTTTATAGAGAACATTTTCTTTAAATTCTTTGAAGTCTTCATTTGTTACTTTCATTCTGTTTCTCAAAGCCATCAGACTGGCCTCTGTACAGATTGCCTTGATATTAGTACTAGAGTAGTCATCTTTAGCCATGATCAAGTCACCCAGTATCACGTCTTCAGCCAAAATCATTCTGCTTGTGTGGATCTGGAAGAGGCACTTCATGTCTTTTCATAGGGGAAGGGGGAGCTCGATCTTCCTGTCAGTGAGGCTGGGTTTGATAAGTGCTAGATCCAAAGTTTCTATTCAGTTTGTGGCCATGGTAACTTTTATGTATCTCTTTGAATCAAATCCATCCAACTATCCAACAGTTCTAACATTGTTCACTGGATTTTTCTCTCGCCATCAGAATTTGAGTCATATCTTTTTGTCCCAGTGGCGTCAATTTCATCAATAAACACAGTGGGCCCTGGCTGACGTGGCTCAATGGATTGAATGCCAGCCTGTGAACCAAAATGTCACTGGTTCAATTCCTGGACAGGGCACATGCCTGGGTTGCTGGTCAGGTCTCCAGTTGGGGGTGGGCGAGAGGCAACTGACCGATGTATCTCTTACATGTCGGATGTTTCTCTCCCTCTCTTTCTCCTTCCTTTCCCCTCTCTCTGAAAATAAATAAAGAAAATCTTCAAAACAAACAAACAAACCAACAAACCCCACAGTGGACGGTGCATGTTCCTCAGAAAGTCAAAACAATTCCAGAATGAGTTCAGGCACATTGCCTAGGTATTTCTGAATAAGGTCAGAGCCAACTACTCTCAAGAAAGTGGCTGAGGTTTGGTTTACTACTGCTTTGGTTAACAAAGATTTTGTCTGGGCCAGGTGGATCACAGAGAAACCCATGTAGGGGGCTTTATACCCATCTCTCTAAAATATTCAGTATGTATAAGAGGAAGTTCCAGATTCCTTAATTTCCTGGGTTTTGTTGTCCAACACCTCAATGTCAGCATAGATCTCCTGTGGGGCCTTTTCCACCTTCATCATTGTGACCAAGGGATCCGTTCACCTGTCAGCAGTCCTATGATGGCCTGAACCTTGTGGTTAAGCAGGACAGAGCAGCCCAGTTTTAGTAGATCCTTGTCTACAAATGAAAGAAGCTAATGTATTGTTCTGAGCCCATTGATGTAGACACTATGGCATGGTTGTCATCAATGATCTCTTCCAAGGCTTTGGCTGATATCGGGGTCCCCCTCAGATTTCCCTCCTCTTGGTTTTCTTTTAAATGCTTCATTTGTTTCTGAGTTCTAATGAATTCTTCTTCCATGAGAAGGTAGTATTTAATTCTAACTTCAGTAATTTCAACAGCACTGAGTGTGAGTTGCCACTGCCAGTGGCAATTTGCTGGTAGCATCTGCCATAACAAAGCACTGATTGGGTGGCTTATAAACAACAGAAATTTAGTCTCTTCCAGTTCTGGAGATGAAAAGTCCAAGATCAAGGTGTCAGTTGGGTTGGTTCCTTCTGAGGCCTGATCCCTTTGTTTTATTCTTCTTTTTCCTCACTCTAGTTGGTACAGGAGGTTTATATTTCTTTTTCTTGTCCTTGTTATCCTTCTTGCTATGTTCAGGATCACTGCCACCACTCTGACTTTGATCCATCTTGACTCAGCTGCTCAATCATGTTTTTACTTTCAGTGTTTCATGTTGCTTTGAAATCTTGGGGCTTTGCCGATCTGGGACAGACTGCCCCTCTCAAGGCTAGCTAATTCCTAGAAAGAGAAAATGGCTCTCCTGGGGGTGGGCTTTTCAAACAACCAATCCAGAGCTCATACTCCAACTACCAGCTTCAATCCCTGGCTTCTTTACCAGGTTTTCACACTTCAGGAGGCAATATTCCCCTACCCTAATCACCGCAGGGCCAGGTACCAGGCAACTAGGGACAGCACCTTTGCAACAGAGCCCAGATCTATTCACACTGGCCAATTCCAGTATGCATACTCTGTCATAGTAAAAGTATCCAATTTGAGAAACCAAAAGAAAAAACAATGATGAAAAATGACAGAAATTGATACTCCTTTGGGATACTATCAAGTGTAAAGCATACATATAATGGAAGTCCCAGAGGATAAAGAGAGAGAGAAAAACTTTGAAAAAAAATAAAGGCTGAAAACTTCCCAAATAATAACAGTCATGTATCTATACATACAAGAGGCTCAAACTCCAAGCAGAATAACTCAAAGACATCTACATCAATAAACACAGGCCCTGGCCACATAGCTCAGTTGGTTAGAATGTCATCCTGAAGCCAAGGTTTTGGGTTCAATCCCCAGTCAGGGCACACTCAAGAATCAACTAATGAAATTAGTGAAACAACAAGTCAATGCTTATTTCTCTCTCCTCCCTCCCTCTTTCCCTTCCTTTCTCTAAAATCAATTATGAAAAAAATATTATAATCAAATTGGAAGGTAAAAACAAATTGAATCTTGAAAGCAGCAAGAGAGAAGTGACTCATCACATACAAGGCATATGAATCATCACATACAAAGGATATCCAATAAGATTAACAGCTGACTTCTCATCAGATAGCATGGAGGCCAGAAAACAGTGAATGATATTTAAACTGCTGAAAGAAAAAAAACCTGTCAACCAAGAATTCTGTTTCTGGTAAAACAGACCTTCAAGAATGAAGAAGTTTAGATATTCCCACATAAACAAAAGTTAAGAGAGTTTGTGGCTAGTAGACCTGCTTTACAAGAAATACTAAAAGAAGTCTTTATCCTTTTAGGAGAAATGAAAGGATATGAGATAGCAACTCAAAGCCTTATGAAGAAATAAAGAATACTGGTAAAAATAATTACATAAGTATAAAAGCCAGTATTATTGTGTTGTTGGTTTATAACTCCTCTTTTTTCCCTATATGATTTAAAAGACAAGGAATGAAACTTATTATAAAGCTATTTTCACAGGAATATAACATGTAACAATATAATTGGTGATAACAGTGCAAAGGAGGAGGAATGAGAAGAGTTTTGTATACTATTGAAGCTAAGTAGGTATTAATTTAAACTAAATTTTTACAAGTTGAAAATATTAAGTATAATTCCTACATAACCAGTAAAAAATAAGTAAAAATATACAGAAAAGGAAACAAGAGAATCAAATGGTACACTAAAAAAATAAATTATACACAAAAGAAGGTAGTAATGGAAAATTGGGGAACAAAAAGGTACAAGAGATACCTATAAAACAAGTAGTAAGATGGAAGAATTTCTTCCTTATAGTAATTACTTTACATGTAAAGTAGTTGCCAAATGAGTTTAAAGCAGAGACTGACAGAATGGATAAAAACTGTGTCTCAACTGTATGCTATCTACAAGGTACTCACTTTAGGTACAAAAAAATTGAAAACAAGAGTGGGAAAAGATATACTATGCAAATAGTAACCAAAAGAGAGCTGAATAGCTATACTAATATCAGACAAAAAAATATTTAAAGTCAAAAATTGTTACAAGAAACAATGGAGAACATTACCTGTTGATAAAAGGGTCAATCTATCCAAAGGGTATATTAATTATAAACATACGTACTAAACTACAGAGCCCCAAAATATGTGAATCAAACATTGGCAGAATTAAAGGGTGAAATAGACAATTCCACAGTAGTAGTTGGAGACTTCAATACTCCAATTTCAATAACAGTGTAACTTGACTGATATATACAAAATACATCACCCAATAGCAATAGAATATACACACTGTACTCAAATGCATACAATGAAGACCCAGAAAAACAGAATTTATTTATAAAAATTGTATATTCTTATATGTTTGAACTTCAGGCACCTCCAAAGTACTCTCCATTTGATGAAATACACTTATTGAGACTTTTTTCCACTGCTCAAAACCATTTTTGGACTCACTGATTTTGATGCCTTTTATTGCTCCTGTCATTTTTTGTTTCACCTCTTTCATGTCAGGAAAGTGTTTCCCTTTGGGGACTTTTCAAGGGAAACAAAAAGAAAAGTCACTCGGGGGGAGATCAGGTGAATAGGGAGGGTGAGGCGCAGGGGTCATGCTCTTTTTGGTTGAAAACTGCTAAATACTCAACGCAGTGTGGGCAGGTGCACTTGTAAACCACCCACCATGAAAGGGGAAAATGCGTTGAAAGAATCTTCAGAAAAATTCACTGAAGCTGAACACAGCCTCTCACAACAACGCCTTCTGGACAAGATGATTAACCTCCTCATACAGCCAAAATAAGGATAAAAACTAATTAAAAAACAACAACAACCAGAAGTGCCAGAAATTTGAACTGTATGGAAGTTACTTCTTTACACTCCAACAACCAAGGAGTTAAAGAAGAAACATTCATCCAGACTGGTAGGAGGGGCAGAGGCTGGTAGCTGGGGTGGAGAGGATACGTGGCAAGGCGGCTCTGGTTCCAGCATGGGAAAAATAAAGCCTCAAAACCTATGGCTGTAATAACCTGTGGAGATTGTGGTGGTGGGAGAAACTCCCAGCCTCACAGGAGAGTCTGTTGGAGGGATGCACAGGGTCCTAGAATGTACACAAATCCACTCACCCAGGAAAGAGCACCAGAAGGACCCAATTTGCTTGTGTGTAAGCAGGTGAAATGACTGAAAGCCTTCATTCAGGCAAGCCTCACTGTTCCCTCTCTGACCCCTCTCCCACATAGTGTCACAATGCAGTGAAGTGGGTTGCCCCACCCTGGCAATTACCTAAGGCTCTGCCCCTTACAACGTATCACATGTACTGAGACAAAGAAATGTGGCCCAAATGAAAGAGCAGATCAGAACTCCAGAAAAAGAACTAAGCAACGAGGAGATAGCTAACCTATCAGATGCAGAGTTCAAAACACTGCTAATTGCATTCTCGCAGAAATGATTGAGTACGGACACAAAATAGAGGAAGAAGTGAAGGCCATGCAAAGTGAAATAAAGAAAAATATACAGGGAACCAACAGTGAAGGGAAGAAAACCAGGGCTCAAGGCAATGATTTGTTTGGAACAGAAGGAAGAAATAAACATTCAACTGGAACAAAATGAAGAAACAAGAACTCAAAAAAATGAGAGACTTCTGGCCAAGAGGGAGGCATAGGTGGAAACACTGTGCCTCCTCGCACAACCAAAATTAAAAATAACAAAGATAGAAACAAAAACCCAACCAGAACAGACAGAAAACTGAACTGTATGGAAGTCTGGCAACCATTCATCCAGACCAGTAAGAGGGGTGGAGCTGGCAGCCAGCAGAGAGGGGCGGCAGAAAAAAGTGGTGGCTGGCAGACCCCGGGCGTGGGGAGGAAACGAGCAAACCCAATGAGGCGCTCAAGGCTGTTGGCTGACTGCGGTCACACATTCATGCACTGATAAACCAGGCAAAAATGGGCAGCAAGACACACCACACAACCCAAGTCCATAATGCCAGGAAATAAAGCCTAGAAGCACTGACTGAAAATGCTTGTGGTGGTGGAGGTGCCAGGAGAGACTCTCAGCCTCACAGGAGAGTTTGTTGGGGAGACCCACCTGGGAACCAGCACCAAAAGGGCATAATTTGCTTGTGGGAAGCAGCAGAATGGACTGAAATCAGAGAGAGCAGAGCAAGTGCCATTGTTCCTTCTCTGACCCCTCCCCCACATACTGTGTCACAACCCAGCAACTGGGTTGCCCTGCCCTGGTGGACACCTAAGGCTCCCTCCCTCACACTTAACAGGTGTGACCAGAACAAAAAAAAAAGAGGCTCAAATGGGAGAACAGATCAGAGCCCCAAAGCCAATACATCTAAGCAACCAAGAGATAGGCAACCTATTAGATACACAGTTCAAAATACTGGTGATCAGGATCCTCATAGAACTGGTTGATTTTGGTCACAAATTAGATGAAAAAACAAAAGCTACACTAAGTGAAATGAAGGAAAAAGCATAAGGAACCAATAGCGATGGGAAGAAAACTGGAACTCAAATCAATGGAGTGCACCAGAAGGAAGAAAGAAACAACCAAACAGAAAAGAAGGAAGAAACAAGAATTTTAAAAAATAAAGAGAGGCTCAGGAACCTCCAGGACATCTTTAAATGTTCCAACATCTGAATTATAGAAGTACCAGAAGGGGAAGAGGAAGAGCAACAAGTGGAAAAGTTATTTGAACAAATAAAGGAGAACTTCCCCAATCTGGCAAAGGACATAGACTTCCAGGAAATCCAGGAAGCTCAGAGAGTCCCAAAAAATGTGGACCCAAGGAGGAACACACCAAGTCACATCATAATTACATTACCCGAGATTAAAGTGAAGGAGAGAATTCTAGAAGCAGCAAGAGATAAGGAAACAGTTACCTACAAAGGAGTTCCCATCAGACTGTCAGCGGATTTCTCAAAAGAGACCTTACAGGCAAGAAGGGGCTGGAAAGAAGTATTCCAAGTCATGAAAGGCAAGGACCTACATCCAAGATTGCTCTATTCAGGAAAGCCTTCATTTAGAATGGAAGGGCAGATAAAAAGATTCTCAGGTAAGGTCAAGTTCAAGGAGTTCATCATCACTAAGCCCTTATTATATGAAATGTTAAAGAGACTTATCTAAGAAAATGAAGATAAAAAGTATGAACAGTGAAAGGACAGCCAACTCACAGTTATTAACAACCACACCTAAAACAAAAGCAAACCAAGAGGACAGCTAGATCAGGAGTGGAACCATAGAGATGGAGATCACATGGAGGGTTAGCAACAGGGGAGTGGGAGGAGGAGAAGAGAGGAGAAGGTACAGAGACTAAGTAGCATATATGGTGGGAAGAAAATAGACAGGGGAAGGGCAAGAGTAGTGTGGGAAATGTAGAAGCTAAAGAACTTATGACACATGGACATGAACTAAAGGGGGGAATGTGGGTGGGAGGGGGTGTGCAAGGTGGAGGCGAATGAAGGGGGGAAATGGGACAACTGAAATGGCATTATCAAAAAATATATTAGAAAAAAATGAGAGGCTTAGGAACCTCTAGGACAACTTTAAACATTCCAACATCTGAATCATAGGGGTGCCAGAAACAGAAGAGAAAGAGCAAGAAGTTAAAAACTTACTTGAAAAAATAATGAAGGAAAACTTCCCCAACCTGGCAAAGGAAATAGACATGCAAGTCCAGGAAGCTCAGAGAGTCCTAAAGAAGCTGGACTCAAGGAGGAAGACACCAAATCACATAATTAAAGTACCCAAGATTAAAGACAAGGAGAGAATCTTAAAAGCAACAAGAGAAAAGGAGAGAGTTACCTACAGTGGGGTCCCATAAGACTATCAGCTGATTTCTCAAAAGAGACCTTACAGGCAAGAAGGGGGTAGAAAGAAGTATTTGGAAAGTCATGAAAGGCAAGGGCCTATGTCCAAGATTGCTTTATTTAGCAAAGCTATCATTTAGAATGGAAGGGCAGTTAAAGTGTTTCCCAGATAAGGTCAAGTTAGAATTCGTCATCACCAAACTCTTATTATATGAAATGTTAAAGGGACTTATCTGTGAAAAAGAAGATAAAAATATGAATAATAAACTGACAACTATCAACTGAACCTAAAAAACAAACTAAGCAAACAACTAGAACAGGAACAGAATCACAGAAATGGAGATTACATGGAGGGTTATCAGTGGGGAGGGATAGGGGAAGAATGGAGAAAAAGATACAGGGAATAAGAAGCATAAATGGCAGGTACAAAATAGGTGGGGGGAGGTTAAGAATATTATGGGAAATGGAGAAGCTAAAGAACTTATATGTATGACCCATGTACATGAACTAAGGGGGGGATGCAGAAGGGAAGCAGTGCAGGGGGGATAAAGGGGAGAAAAATGAATGGGACAACTATAATAGCATAATCACTAAAATATACTTAAAAAATTCACTGAAGCTGAACACAGCATCTCACAATAATGCCAGCCAACACACTGACATAGATGGATTCTAGAATACTCACCTAGTGGGGGAACCTTGGACTACATAAAGAGGCTCACCCCCTTGAAGATAATTCCAGATGTTTTTGAGTCCCCCCATTGTATAATACATTCCCCACTATAAACCATATATGTTAGGCCACAAAATGTATTTCAATAATTTCCAAAATATTGGAATCATACAAAGTATCTTCTCTGAACAAAATGGAATGAAAGTAGAAATCAGTGACAGAGGGGATACTGAAAAACAGCACACTCTTAAACAACAACAGATGGGTCAAAGAAGAAATCAAAAAGATTTAAAATACAGTACTTTGAGATTAATGAGAATAAAACACAACATACCAAAGTCTACAGTATACTTTAGTCTACAGTCTAAAGTATACAGTAAAATTAGTGCTCAGAAATGCATAGCCATAAGTGCCTACAGTAAAAAAGATCTCAAATAGATACCATAATGTATACCTTAAAGAATTAGACAAATAAGAGTAGGCTAAACCGAAAGCTAGCAGAAAGAAGGAAATAACAAAGATTATAGTGGAAATAAGTGGAATAGAGAATAGAAAAATGAGAGCATCAACAAAACCAACAGTGGTTCTTTGCAAAGATCGATAAAACGGACAAACTCTTACCTAGAAAAGAAAAAAAAAATAACTAAAATCAGAAATGAAAGTGAGAACATAACTACTGACCTTAGAGAAATGCAAAGGTGTATTAGAGTAACTATGAGCAATTGTATACCAACAAATTAGATAACCTAGATCAGGGGTCCCCAACCCCTGAGCCACAGACCGGGACCAGTATGTGGTCTATTAGGACCTGGGCTACACAGCAGGAGGTGAGCAGTGGGCAAGCGAGCACCAGGTTCCTGGTGCCAAAAAGGTTGGGGACTACTGAAGAGGAAATCAACAAATTCATAGAAACAAACAAACTACCAGAACTGAAGAAGAAAATAGAAAATTCCAGTTCTATGGGACCTTACTTTTCCCTCCAAGCAGGTGATTTTCAAAGTCTTTTTAGGGGCCCAAGCATTTCCACGTATCTGGGGTAGATGAAGACGAGGTGGCAGTCCTCTGAAACCTCCAGCTCCTGATCGAACTACACAGCTCTATTTGCAGTTTACCCTTGAACAAAAGGGGTTAGAACCATGTGGGTCTGCTTAATGTGTGGATTTTTTTTCAGTAAATATACCGTTGGTCCTCCATATTCCTAGGTTTCACATCTGCTGATTCAACCAATTGCACATCACAAACACTATTTTTGATCTATGGTTGGGAATCCATGGAAGCAGATGGCCAACTGGATGCATTGTTCTATGTCATTTTATATAAGGGACTTGAGCACTGGAGGATTTTGTTATCTGCAGGGGTGTCCTGGAACCAATCCTCTGTGGATACCAAGTGACTACTGACTGCAGTTAATTTGAGGGGAGTCAAAAGTTACATGCAGATTTTTGACTGCATGGTAGAGGGCTGACACCCCTAACCCCTGTATTATTCAAAGGTCAACTGTGTTTTCATTTGTTTTCTCTTGCAGGGAAAAATTCTGCACAGAATTTTTTAAGGAGTAGAACTCACCTGGATTTGACTTTGATAACCCTATGAAGAAGACTCTGGTGAGATGGAGGCATCAGGCCCCAGGAGCTGAGTGAGGGGCAGTGCCTTGCTGGGCCTTCTCTGAGGGAGGACATGTCCAACTGTGGCAACAAGAGGGAGCTGCTGGTGCCTGGTGGGCAGGCCAGTGCTGTGGCCCTATGGGAGGAAGAGGTCTGGCTGGTCTCACTCCCAGCTGGGATGGCCCTGCACTCCTGTTTAAGTGGCTATTGAGGGTTCCCTGCAAGCCATATGAATTTTAGGATCTGCTTTTTCATTTCTGCAAATAAGGTCATTGGTATTCTGATAGGGATTTAATTGAATCAATCTACAAATCACTTTGGGGAGTGTTGCCCTTTTAACAGTGTTGTCTTCCAGTCTTTGAACGTGGGATGTCTTTCTTTTTACTTGGCTTTTCTTGAATTTCTTTCAGCAGTATTTCTTAGTTTTCAGTCTATATGTTTTAAATTTCCTTAGTTAATTTATTTCTATGTATTTTGTTATTTTGATGCTATTGTAAATGAAATGATTTTAAATTTTCTTTTCTCGCCTGGCTCCTGTGGCTCAGTGGATTGAGTGCCCACCTATGAACCAAAGGGTTGCTGGTTCAAATCCCAGTCAGGGTACATGCCTGGGGTGTGGGCCAGGTCCCTGGTACAGGGAGCATGAGAGGCAACCACACATCAATGTTTCTCTCTCTCTCCCTCTCTTCCCCTTTCTCTAAATAAATAAATAAATAAATAAATAAATAAATGAAAAATAAATTTCCTTTTCAGATTGTTCATTGCTATTATATGGAAATGCAACTGTTATGTGTTTTTCTTATATAGTGAAACTGCTGGCCAGCAGAGCAGGGTCAGGCAGGAAAGATCCCCCGACTCAGGCACGCAGGCAGCACGGACCCAGCTGGGGTGCGGGGCAGACTGACCCCAGGCACACATTCGCACACAGTGAGACAGACCGCGCAGGCCCCAGAGGGCAAACCCAGTGGCGGAGGGCTGACCGCGTCGCACATTCGCGCGGAGTGGGACGAAACGCACAGGCCGGTGATGGTGGCAGCTGTGGCGGCAGCAGCAGGAGGCAGCAGATGGGACCGCCTTTGCTTCTCTTTGACCCTGTCCCCACATACATCATCACAACCCAGAGACCTGGGTCGCCCCACCCTGGTGAACACTGAAGGCTCCGCCCCTCATATGTAACACGTGCAAACTGACCAAAACATTATGGCTCAAGAACAGCTCAAAGCCTCAGAGCCAATAATTCTAAGCAACCGAGAGATAGCCAACCTATCAGATGCACAGTCCAAAATACTGGTGATCAGGATGCTCACAGAACTGGTTGATTATAGTCACAAATTAGAGGAACATATGAAGGATAAACTAATGGAAATGAAGGGAAATGCACAAGAAACCAATAGTGATGGAAAGGAAACTGGGACTCAAATCAATGGAATGGACCAGAAGGAAGAACAAAACGTCCAACCAGAAAAGAATGAAGAAACGAGAATTCAAAAAAATGAGGAGAGGCTTAGGAACCTCCAGGACATCTTTAAACGTTCCAACATCCAAATTATAGGGGTACCAGAAGGGGAAGAGGAACAGCCATGAGTGGAAAACGTATTTGAACAAATAATAAAGGAGAACTTCCCCAGTCTGGCAAAGGAAATAGACTTCCAGGAAATCCAGGAAGCTCAGAGAGTCCCAAAGAAGTTGGACCCAAGAAAGAACACACCAAGGCACATCATAATTACATTAGCCAAGACTACAATGAAGGAGAGAATCCTAGAAGCAGCAAGAGATAAGGGGACAGTCACTTACAAAGGAGTACCCATCAGACTGTCAGCTGATTTCTCAAAAGAGGCCTTACAGGCAAGAAGGGGCTGGAAAGAAGTATTCCAAGTCATGAAATCCAAAGACCTACAGCCAAGATTGCTTTATCCAGCAAAGCTTTCATTTAGAATGGAAGGACAGATAAAGTGCTTCTCAGATAAGGTCAAGTTCAAGGAGTTCATCATCACCAAGCCCTTATTATATGAAATGCTAAAGGGACTTATCTAAGAAAAAGAAGATGAAAAATATGAACAGTGAAAGGACAGGAAACTCACAGTTATTAACAACCACACCAAAAACAAAAGCAAACCAAGAGGACAGCTAGATCAGGAGTGGAACCATAGAGATGAAGATCACATGGAGGGTTAGCAACAGGGGAGTGGGAGGAGGAGAAGGGGGGAGAAGGTAAAGAAAATAGCATAGACAGTAGGCAGAAAATAGGGGGAAGGGCAAGAATAGTGGGGGAAATATAGAATCTAAAGAACTTGAGACACGTGGTCATAAACTAAGGTGGGGAATGATGGGGAGGGAGTGTGTGGGGTGGAGGGGAATGAAGGGGGGAAATAGAACAACTGTGATGGTATAATCAATAAAATATATATATTAAAAAATTAAATTAAAGAAAACTGCTGGCTATTAGTTCTAATAGTTGAGTGTGTATGTGTGTATGTGAGTATGTGGCTTTGGTATCAGGGTAATGCTGATCTCACAGAAAGAATGCGCCTTCCTCTTCTGTCTTTTTTTTTTTTTTTGATTGGAAGAGTTTAAGAAGAATTGGCATTAGTTCTTCTTTAAATGTTGGATAAAATTTATTAATGAAACCATCTGGTGGGGGACTTTTCTTTGTTGGGAGGTTTTTGATTACTGATTCAGAGTCCTTATGTGTCACAGGTCTTTTCAGATTTTTTATTTCTTCTCCAGTCAGTTTTAGTAGTTTGTTTCTAGCAATTTATCCATTTCATCTGTTATCTAATTTGTTGGCATAAAATTGTTCATAGTATTCTCTTATAGTCCTTTTCATTTATTTCTGTAAGGACGGTAGCTATGTCCCTACTTTCATTTCAAATTTTAGTTGTTTGTTTTTTTGTCTTCTGGGCCCCTGTTTTGCATCACCTCAGCATTCATCAGTTGCTATTTTAACCCCTTTGTTAGGAAAATAAAAATGAAAAATCTCCATGACATCAGGGACTATATATCTCTCTTGTTACTATTGTAACTACCCAACCTGGAGCATTGTAGACCTCAGTAAGTGTTTCCTGAATTATTTCTCACTGATGTGGGGCCTGAAAAGAAGTGGGAAAGGGGCCTCCCCACAGCCCATAGTGGAAGAGAGGCCTTTGACTGCTGAATCTTCCTTTGTGTGGGCTGCTGGCCCTCCAGTGCATTTTCCACATGACATTCCAGAGCTACAGCCCAGACCTGACAAACGCCTCAGCAGCTCCCCAGTATCCTCTTGATAAAGCTCACCCATCTTGGCTCCGTATGTAAGGCCCTGAGTAGCCTGTCTGCTTCCACCTTACCTTCCAGTATCTGCCACCCCCACCTCCAGTCTCCTGCCTCAGCCATCCTGGAGCTCCCTCAGACATCCTCATCTGCCCTCTGACACACCTGCTTGTCTTTCAGATCTCCATTCAGCAGGTGTATCCTCTGGAGACCTGACAGGGCGCCCCCTCCATGTCCCACAGCCTGTGTGTAGATGTTCTGCTAGAACATGATCAGGTGACCAGGGAACATCTAGTGACTATTCCCCCACTGGTTTCCAGCACCCCCGGCGGGGGAAGTGGAGCCTTTGGTGTCTGTCCTCTGTGTAGGGCTCTCCATACAGCACTTGGCACCTATTTTTAAATGCAGATTTTTATTACGATGATGGTATGGTGAGGCCAACAGATCAGGAGATGGTTGCCCTTAAAAAGACATTTTGTTACTCACAGATCCCAAGAGGTGGAGGCATACCATGCCACCCAGGACCACACGGGAAGCACCAGGGCAGGCAGGAGGCAGAGGGAGAGGGGTGCATGGGTAAGACTTTATTGTGGTTTTCACAGGAAGGAATGGGCAAGGCAGTGTGAGCAGATTCAGGATTGGTTATTTTGAATAATGTCAGCATGCTCTGGGGCATAGGGGCTGGCCCTGGTCCTCTAGGGTCTCTGCAGTGTGACAGTCAAATAACAGAGGTGGTTGGGGGTGTGGGTCTGGATTGGCTGGTTTGCATATCAAGGGTGCACAGCAAGGAACTGGCTAGTCCTGGGAGGGGAATTTCCTCTCAGCTGTCAAAATATCAGGCTAAAAAAGGCATGGAGCACAGAGAGTTTTTAGGGCAATGAAATATTCTATGATGGATCTATAAGGACAGATCCTTGTCACCATACATTTGTTCAAGCCCACAGAATGTACACCACCAGGAGTGATCTCTAATGTAAACAATGGACTCTGGGTGATGATGATGTGTCAGTGTAGGTTCATCACTAGTAACAAATGTCCCCTCCGATGGGGATGTTGATAACGGAAGAGGCTGTGCATGTGTAGGGCTTAGGGTACATGTGAACTCTGTACTTTCCCCTCAATTCTGCTAGGAAAATTAAAGTGTTCTACCCTGGCTGGTGTAGCTCGGTGGATTGAGCGTGGGCCTGTGAACCAGAGGATCACGGTTCGATTCCCAGTCAGGGCACATGCCTGGGTTGCAGGCCAGTTCCCAGCAGGGGACTTACGAGAGGCAACCATACATTGATTTCTCTCCTTCTCTCCTTCCCTTCCCCTCTAAAGATAAATAAATAAAATAAAATAAAAATAAAGTGTTCTAAAAGAAGAAACAACAAAAAATTAAGAGCTGACCATTATCTGTGACTAGCACTACACTGTCCAGTAAGGTGGACACCAGAGACATGTGGCTATTTGGCACTTGAAATGAGCTACAGGTGTACAAAAAACCATGTTTTGAAGCTTTACTATACAAAAAAAGAAAAATCTCACTAATTATTTTTATTTGGTTACATGTTTAAATGATAATATAGGGGCATCCGTTCGATGTTTCTCTCCCTCTCCCTCCCCCTCCCTTCCCCCTCTCTAAGAAATAAATAAAGTCTTTTTAAAAAAATTTTTTTAGATTTTATTTATTTCTCTTTAGAGGGGGAAGGGAAGGAGAGAGGGAGAGAAATATCAATGTATGGTTGCCTCTTGTACATTCCCTCCTGGGAATTAGCCTGCAACCCAGGCATGTGCCCTGACTGGGAATCGAACCATGATCCTTTGGTTCGCATGCCCACACTCAATCCACTGAGCTACACCAGCCAGGGCTAAATAAAATCTTTAAAATAATAAGAAGAAATAATGCAATATAAGCAATGCAGTGATTGATAAATAATAATACAAAGATACACTGTTTGTTGTACTCACAACTATAAACCTACTTTTGCCTGCTCCCGTATTTTGATAGATAGGGTTAAATAAAATACATTATTAAATTTTAAAACATGTTTAATACAGTACTCAATAGTATGTACCATATATGTGGAATGAAGGAGTCAGACCTAAGCTTGGAATCTGGACCTTGCTTACTTGGTCAGGCAACTTAATTTCTGGTTATTTTTTCCATATAAAATGGGAATAAATATTAATCCTCTAGGGTTATTGTTACTTCAAGCCACTCTCTTTAAAGGAATGCACCTTGTCCCCAGTGTCTCCCTATCACTCAAGACAGGAGCAGTGACCCTAAGCTCACAACATCTTGCTTCATTTTTGCTGCTTGTCTGCTCTGCACTGGGACTATCTGTCTTTAATTTTCCCCTCTTTTATTGATTCTAGAGAGAGGAGAAGGGAGGGGAAGAAAGAGAGGGAGAGGATCAATGATGTGAGAGAGAAACATCTATCAATTGCCTCTCAGAAGAGCCCCAACTGGAGACCAAACCTGCAATGCAGGCATGTGCCCTGACTGACCAGGGATCGAACCTGCGATATTTCACTTTTAAGGACAATGCCCAACCAACTGAGCCAGGGCTAGGACCATTTGTCTTTTTTACTGCTTGACCCAGCACCCAGCTCAGTGCCTAGCACAGAGAAAGTTCTTGATAGGTACTGGATGAATGAGATAACAAGTGCCCCAACACAGGCGTCCAGTGAGAAACAGTGACATCCTTGTCATCTTTCATGTCTGGGACATGTCTGCTTCCTTACTGCCATCACCCCAGGGCTGGTATGTAAGAGGCACCCAGGAAACCTATGTAGGAGGGGTGAATGGAGCTTAGCAGCTTCAAAGAGGCTCTGAGAACTGGATGGGACCCTATCCCCAGGTCCTACCACCCTCCCTCTCAAGCCACGCATGCCCCAGCCCCCGCCTGGCCTAGTGCCCACAAATCCCGTAAGAGCAGGAGAAGAACAAGAATTGAGGCCAAGGCCACAGCCAGTGCCAATAGCCTCAAGTCCTCTCACCTTGGCCATCAGTGTGGCTGCTCCCTGGAACACAGAAGTGGCTGGGTAGCCTGGGAAGGGAAGCTCCTCAAAGCTGGCCTTGCAGGAGGGACCAGGACCAACCACATTGGGATACAGCAAAAAGGGTCACACGGGGACAATATATAAACCAAGTCCCTGAAAGTCAGCCCAGAGGCTAGCAGGGCATCCTTTTCTCCCTCTTCCTCCAGTTGCTTGGCAACCACTGTGCATCTGGACCAGAGCAAGAAACAGCTGGGCATAATGGGAGTCCAGGCCCAGCAGACTAGACACCAATCTCCCCAAGAGATCCATGACGATGGAGAGGAGGGGAGAGAAGGGGCCCTAGCTGCTTCTCTCAGAGGCCACCTGAGGTGATGAGACCTTGAGGCAAGAGTGGTTGAGGAGAGCTGTAGGTAGTACCTGGGGTTGTAGGGGTTGGACATGCAAATGCAGCTGCATAGGGACCCATATTTCAGCTGGTGGTACTTTCCCCATACCCTTTTTAAAAAGTTTTCACTTATTTTATTATTAGAGAAAGGGGAAGGGAGCAAGAAAAAGAGGGAGAGAAACATCGTTGACTCTCGAAAGAACCCTGACCAGGTACCCAATCTGCAACCCAGGCATGTGCCCTGACCAGGCGTGGAACCCCAACCAGCTGAGCCATACCTGTCAGGACATTTCCCCAGCATCTTCCCTGAGGACTCCTAGGCTTCTGCTCAATGGTCCTCCCCACTTAGGGAGAGGACTGCCCTCCCTTCCTTCACAGTATTTAAGAAAAGTTGATCTTCCTGGCCAAGAAGAGGGAAATGACCGAGTCTCCCTGACCATCTGTCTTTTCTTCTGTAAAGCGGGCCAACATTGAGCACCTGAGAGCGTCCTCAAGAAGAGAAATAACAGTGAGCCATCACTCGGCCTGCAGAGGAACTCCCTGCAGAGGGAGCGAGCGAGTGTTGGTGTTCCCCTCAGAGTCCAGAGCCCGCCCTGCTCTACAGCAGGGCCACCTGCGTGCACCCAGTGGCTGCACTTTCAACCGGGGATCCCCCAGGACAGAGCGCGGCACTGCTCACCGCGGGCTACAGCTGCCCTGCAGGCCCTGGGATGCAATCAGCCCCTGAACGTGCTCAGGTCCAGGCTGGAGGCCACCCCCCGCCCCCCGCCCAGAGGCCCCATGGTTAGGCCTGGAGACCAGGGGGCAAGAGGTGGCTTTTGACCCCACAGTGGCGCTCATTTCACACGTCAACAACAGGGTTCCCTGCTGGAAGCAGTTTATCCCGAGGGACTCCAGCAGGCCGTTTTGGGGCAGGGCCCTGCCGCCCTGAGCAACGTGTCTCCTGCTCGGGCACCTGGGTCTTGAGCGGAGCCCAGGAACGCGCCAGACCCTCTCTGCTCTGCGTTGGCTCCTCAGCCTCTGAGCCCTTCTGTTAAGGCTGTGGCGGGAACGAACTGTGCGGGGCCGCGGGGACGGGAAGGCATACCCGCTGGCAGGGGACCTGGGCTAAGTCTGGGCAGCTCCACGTCTTGGCCGCTACCGACCAGCGGGACTGGCGGGGACAGCGGGCCAGAGACTGGCCCAGGTCGCCACGCCGCGTCCCCACGCTCGCAGCCACGCGGAGCCGCATCCCGGCCGAAGCCGGGGCGGGTGGGGCTCATTATAAGACCTACCCAGAAAGCTCCGCCTTCCACTGAGCCCCGCCCCCAGGGTAAGTTCCACCGATAGCCCCACCCCCAGTACCACAGGGAACCGGGTCCCCAGGGCCAAGCCCCAACCACCCTGCACTCAGCCTAGGGCAGTGGTCTAGGAGCTCCGCACCACTGGCTCCTAGTGGAGCAGGAGAGATGGAAAAGGGGTACAGGCTGTTATAAATATCCGGATTGCTCTACAGCCAAGGGTGCGGAAGCGAATAGTTAAAAGCTGTCAGCTGTGAATTCTCTGCTGCGCCCCCCGTGCCCTACCTCTGCCCCAGCCTTCCATCCCTGTTCAAGCTGGGCCGCAGGACCAGGGAAAGAAGAAACGCCTATTAGTTGATTTGATTCCTGATGGTGTGGCTACGTGGGGCTCCTCACTGACTTTTCTTTCAAAACCCGAGCATTTCTTTGTTGTGTATGATAGTTTTATTGAACTTATTCTCAAGATAATATTAGGGAAAATTCACATGCATACATCGCACCACTGCAAACAGACCATTCTGCAGTGTTTACTGCATTCTCAGAGTCAATGGGCTATCACCACTATCTAATTTCAGAACAAAAACAAAATTGAAAACCACTTTAGCAGTCACTCCTCGTTCTCCCTCCTCCCAGGCTATCACAACTACTTGTTTCACTTTCTATTTCTATAGACTGACTGTTCTAAACACCTGGGCATTTCTGTGACATAAGTCACCTCATTGGTTGGAAAGAGAGAAAATCAGGTTGAAGCCAGGGCCCTAGGAGTATAGGTGGCTTGGGAGCAGGGAGCCCCGGTGAAGTCCTCCCTTGGGCTCTGGGCAGCCTGAGACCTGTCCACAGGAGGCTACCCAGGTGTCTAGCGGGAGAAGGAACAGGACGAAGAGGAGAAAGGGCCCTTGGGGGAGAAAGCAGTATGCTGGCTGAGAGGCCTGGGATGGAGGAGAAAGGCAAGGGGGGTCACAGGGTAGGTAGCCAGCCTTCAAGTGACCTGGTCAAGGTCAAGGCTGGGCTGTCCTGCATCCATCTTTCAGCCTTTTATTGCCAAGGGGGAGCCAGCTCACTGTCTGCTCCACATCTCAGTAGTCAATTGAGGGAGTCATTGTTTCTGGATTTGGGTCCTCTTGTCCCTAGTCCCCTGCAACTCCCTGCAGGTGTATCCTGACCTTAGTTAGAGGAGCTATAAAGAGAAACAAGGAGAAGAGAGAAGGGTGGGGCAGGAGGGAGAAGCCTGGAGGTGGAGTGGGAGAGCAAGTGGGAGGGCGAAGGAGGGCGGGTTGTGGCAGGGTGGAGCTCCATCTATAAAGTGGGGAAGTCTGTGGGCTAGTGGGCATACGCTCCAGAGTCACCAGGGAGTCCACAGGCTTTGGTAAGTGCTCTTCCCCGCCCCCAGCACAACTGAGGCCAGCAGCTGGTCTCTCAGGAAAGAATCGTCCTCATCCTGTGCTGCCTGCCTCCCTTGTAGGGGGCCCTAGCTTGAGGTGGGGGGTGTTCCCAGTGCCTACTACTGTCTGCGTGGGGTCCTCCTCTCTCTCCTACCTCCCCTGTTATCCCTCAAGGTGCAGGAAGAGGAAGACCAGCCTGCACCATGAATCTGTGGCTCTTGGCCTGCCTGGTGACCTGCTTCATGGGTACCTGGGCCCCTGCTGTTCAAGCACAAGGTACTGTCTTGGACCATACCTCCTCTCCCCGGATTTCCCCTCTCTCATCCATCCTTCTGTGCACCCCCATTTTCCATCCCCTCCACCAGAAGCCTGAGTTCGTCTCCACCTTTGAATTCTCTGACAGCTGCCCCACCCCCAGGCATGCAGAAATTCCTGGTGTCTGTGCAGCTCAGTGGGGCTGCAGTGTCCTTCCGGTGCCTCCACCACAGTTCACAACCTAAGTCTTCCTTGCAGGGACTCCAGGTGGCCCAGGGAATGTGGGGAGGAGAGGGTGGCTCTTAGTGGTGGCCTAGCCCCTTACCACCAGGGACACACTGCAGTGAACTGACCCTGCAAAGCCCTGGAGACTAGGAGGAATGGGTCCCATCCTAGCTTCCCCCAACCTGGGCTAACTATGTAGTCAGGCTGAGAGTCACTACTCAGCCTTTATGGGCCTCAGCTTCCTGACCTGCAAAGTGGGGCTTCGAATTCCCACTGCTGAGAGGGGCCATGAAGATCTGACAGGCTGATGCCTGCAAAACTCTTGGCCTAGTGCATGCCTGAAACAACAATAATTACTATGATTATTATAAACAGCAAATCCCTTCCCTCCCCTCCCTAGATTAGGTACTCGAGGATTTTGATGACTACAAGCCAGTTCTGGGCATTCAGTGCCCCTGGGGCAGGAGCCCTACCAGTGTGTCCTCAGTCCCAGTGAACCCCAGCAGCTGGCAGGGCAGTCAAGGTCCCATGGCCCCACCCCCTGCCCCACCCACCCCTCACTAGGTCTGAGGACCTCTCCCCATGGCCCCTAGCAGACCTTAGTCTTTGCCCCAGAAGCAGCTGGGCTCCGTTCCAATTGACCTGCTATTATAGACCTATTACAGCAGCCAGGCCAAGCCCTGGCACTTTGACCGTGGGGGCAGAGTGGCCCCCAGCCCCAGGGACTTCCTGCCTGAAACTGGAGCCCAGCATCCATCTGACTGCATTGCCCCTTGCCCTCTGGGGTCCCTGGAGTCCTTTCCTTCCCCCCTCCCTTCCCCTGTGCACTCTGCCAGGATTCAGTTGTGGTCCCTCCAGGGGTCAGCAGAGGAACCACTCCCAGAGGACCCTGAAGGCCTCTGCACATCTCTTGCATCAGTTCATCCTCTGCTTCCAGACCCTTTGGCACCAGCACCTCCTCTGAGCACCTCCCCTCCAGGTCCCTGACCCCAGCCCCCACCACTGCCCTGCCCACCAGCATGGTACATCGACTTCTCAGTCTCCCACTAGGCCAGGACATTCCCAGCTGAAATCAGAAAGGTCAGCATCGTGCTGCCTGTCACCACCAGGACTAATAATCAGAGACGGGGATTGAATCTTTATGGGCACTTTGTTTAGATAGCTGGCAGTCTGAGAAGACGGTAGATTACGTATCCTGACAGACCATCTTCCATTTTATTTCAAGCCAGCCTTTTTTTATATAAGGAGGAAAAAGTGTGGGCAAGGGGTTTGGAATTCAGAGGAAAAAATGTAGCTAAGGGATTTGGAACCCAGGAAAAAGATTAATCAGATAAAAGCTGCAGTTGCAATTTCCCTAGTATCTTTTTATCCCTTTACTGGTGATTCTTTTTTCTTTTTAAAGATTTTACTTATTTATTTTTAGAGAGGGGAAGGAAGGGAGGGAGAAAGAGAGGCAGAGAAACACCAATATGTGGCCCTCTCTCACACACCCCCAACTGGGAACCTGAGTTGCAACCCAGGCATGTGTCCCGGACTGGGAATCAAACCATCAACCCTTTGATTTGCAGGCTGACACTCAATCCACTGAGCCACACCAGCCAGGGCTTGATCAGTGATTCTTAATCTGCACCCTGGGTCCTATGTCCTGGGCTTCTCCCTGGAACACAGTGGCTCAGATGTCATCTTGCTTACAGTCCCCCTGGGGCACAAAGGTCAAATTGCTTGTGGTTTGCTGAAGTCAGCTTTGTCCATGCTGGCTCCATAAAATATTACTTCAAAACTAAAAGTGCCAACTCTTGAGTCCCCTGTCACAGTGACTACACTGGTCCAAGTACCCTGTTTGTCTAGATATCTAGCTGTGAATAGGTACTCTCCATGCTTTTGTTCAACCAAAGGGTAAATAAATGAACAGAAACCTCCTGGTCCCTGGTCAGGTTACTTGGAGTGGTCACTCTGATGGGGACGGAGAGGAGGAGATGACTGAGATAGACATAGGTGGGAGAAGGCCGGCCTGGAATGGGAGCCAGGACATCAGGAGCAGTAGGCCAACCAGCCCGCTCACTTTAGGAGGAACCCAGAGAGGAGTGGGGGCCTCTAGCCCTTTCTCAGGGTACTGCACCTGTCCTCCTTGCCCTCCTTACGGGAGTGGAAATGGCTCTGGTTCCCCATTCGTTTTGAGGCCCTGGACCCTTTCCCCAGCCATGTCCTTCAGGCCCTCTGCAGTTCCTACCAGATGCTCCCATATCAAGGGCCAAAGGTGAGCCACATGGCTTCCTTATCACCTGGGCTGTCCCTCGGCCTCCACGGGGCCTGGGACTGTCATGGTATGTTTGTGGGTGCCTGCATTGGTGGCTGTGTCTGCACACCAGTGCAGATGCAGCCACATGGGCACACATAGAAGAGTGAGCCTGGGGTGGCTGTGTGATTGCAGGTGACTTTGAGGACTGCTGCCTGGCTTACAACACCCATGTTAGCCTGAGGGTGCTCAGGCGTGCCCAGAGTTACTGGTGCCTGGATGTGAGCAGGAGCTGTAACCTGCCTGCTGTTATGTGAGTGGGGCAGTGGGGGCTGGGGTGTGCGGGAGCTCATCCATAACTTTTCTTCCTGCTTACACACTAAACTGGCACCCCCTCCCACTTGCAGATTCTACTTCCCTCACAGAGAGCTCAATGTGTGTGGGAACCCACAGGCCAAGTGGGTACAAGATGGGATAAGGCTTCTTAATACTCGGAACAAGGGCCTGCTAAAGCATCACCAAAGTACCCAGAAAGCCTCCCAACGTGAGTAAGACCCCAGCCCAGCATCTAGGGAGCCTCTCCTCCCTGCTTCAGGCTCCTGTGCCTCTCAACCCCTAAAGAGGGGATTGCAGCCCAGCATGCTGACAGCTGCCCCTACCCCAACAGAAAGCCTGTTGCTAGGGCATGGGAGACTGAATGAATGAGCAGTTCTTTTAGTCAAAACACTTTCCATTGCTGGAGATGAAAAGTCAAGTAAATGGAACACTCATGGGCTGACATGACCAGCCAATGGCTCAGGCTTGGCTGGATCCAGGTGCTCAAAGGGATTGGGGACTCTCCTAACAACTTCTCTTCAATCTTTCTGACAGGTTGTCCCACTGTGGGGAAGTTGAGCCCTAAAACCTCCAGACTTCCATTCTCTGCGCCTAGAGGTCACACCAGAAACAGCAGGAAGAATGCCTTGCTCCCAGCACAGGCTAATTCAGGTAGGAACTCAGATCATGTGACCATCTCTGGGCTCACCATGATGAGGGCTCATGATGAGCCCAGGCTAGGTCAGGAGACTCATCTCCAGGATGAAGGAGGGTTGGTTTTCTGGACAGCTCCACGGTCTCACATGGGAGGGTCCTAGGTGTCCACAACTGACCCAGCCCAGGGGGCCTCAGCTCCACCCCACTGCCCATCACCTGCTGTTGTCCTCTCCAATATTTCCTGCAGGACCCTGAGCCCGCATCTCTCCAGGATCAACCCACATGAGATGGGCTGGAGCTCTCTCCACTGTGCCCATTGCCCTGCTGGCCCTCAGCTGCACTCCCCTCCAGGCCAGCTCTCAGCCCCTGTGCGGAGCCTGCACCAGTTCCCTCAGCCCTGCTGCCTCCTGCTCCTCAGGTGGCTAGAAGGAGGGAGCTGACCTCATTTCAAACTCTTTGTGTCTTCAGCAACCAGAGCCAGCCCTGGCCAGTGATCCTTAGAGAGCATCACTGAAACACATCACCCTGATGTGTCTCCTATCCCAGGCTACACATGCCTGTGGCCCCCTGGGTCTTTGCGAAGCTCTAGTCCATCCATGGACACCACTCCTGAGCTGCTTTTGTTTTTTAAATAAACCTTTGATGGGACATCATTTTTGTCTCTGTCATTTGTTATGGGGTGCCAGTCCCAGCCTGTGCTGAATCCCACATGATCCCCTCACTCCAGAAGACCAGAGCTCTGAAGGCCGAGCTCTGGATGTGCCAGATGTAGGCCTGCGTGCGGGTCCAGCTGGGGACCTTGAGTGAACCATTCACTTTCTTGCTGCCTCCTTTCTTGTTTATAAAGTAGGAGTCACAGGCTTGCTCTTCCCAGTTCCTGGGCTGCAGTGACTAGCTAACAGGTAAAGCCTCTGTGAGCTCTGATGGGTGCTCAGAAGCTCCTGATAAGTTGAGTGACCCAGACCCTGGCAAGGACAGAGACCAGTGACTGTTCTGCTGGAGGAAGAAGGACCCCATACTTTGGGGTCCAGGTCACCACACAAACTTGATCCACCCAACTGTGCCATCCTCAAGGCAGCCTGGTTCTACCATGACAGAGAGTGCTCTGAGCAAACATCAAATGCACCCTCTCAGAGGACTTGGGGTGGTTTGGGGACAGGGGCCAGACTTGGAGGAACCTGGTTCACATCCCAGCCCCACTGCACTATTGTGGGTGACCCAGGCAGAGTCCACAACTCTCTAAGTCTCAGCTCTGACCCCATAATGTGGGATAATAACACTGCCTGCTTCATACCAGTGTGTGGGGATGAAACATGCACCCGAGTGCGGTGTTCAAACATGTAGACTGACTACATATTTATAGAATGAGAATCCCAGGTGTCATACTTGGTAGATTTGGCCCAACCTAGAGCCAGGCAGGATGGCATAGTAGGTGATGGCACAGCAGCCCAACTTTGAGCCCAGCTCTGCTACCTGAAATCTAGAGTCACCTTAATCAAGTTGCTGACCTCCCAGAGCCTCAGTTTTCCAATCTGCAAAATGGGGGTAAGGATAATTGCCTCTTCCACAAAGAGGTAATAGGTCAATAATTAGAAATGACTTAGAATGGTGCCCAGTATGGAGGACATGGGCTGGAAAGGGGAGTCATTTTCATCAGTTCTGGTGAACCCATGAGGGCTCAGTTGGTACCAAATGTACAGGCCTGAAGTTGGCAGACCCTATCTGTGGACCATGTCCCCACCCCCAGCTGGAGTTGGTCTCCACCCACCTCACCTACAAGCTTTCTCCTTGGAGCTCTGGGCTGTAGCTCACCCTTCCCACAGCTTCTGCTCTCCTGGAATCTCCAGTTCTCCATGTGGCTCTGCAGCAACTCCTTACTTTGAGAACATGCTAAGGAGGCAGATGTAACTCAAAATAACTTTATTGTTTCTCTACTTCTGATATAAACTGTCCTTAGAACCCTAGGGGGCAGGAACACGGCTGCATGTCACCAACATTGGCTGGGGCCCTCTGGGCCCTTCTGCTTGGAGGGGTGAGATCCATACCCACCTCAGCCACCGCTCCTCTGTCTCACTGACCTCTGGGGGTTGAGTCCTGGTGCAATGCAGAAGTTTAGCCTGAGGTGACTAGATGATACAGTGAATCACAGAGCCTTGCTTCACCCTAGTGTTGGAGGTGAAGGTGCAGGCTGCAGCTTCCAGCTGCCTCCAGGAGAGAGGCTCATCTTTTGAGGTCATAACATAGCATGTCACTCTTCCTGAGTTTGGGGGTTCCACCTGGTCAGCATTGCCACCAGGGATGGACCCCTACCAGTTCCAGAATCCCCCGCCTCTGGAGAGGAGGACAGCATGGGGGGCACTGAGGCCTATCAAGACCCTGGCTTGTTACCAGGAGCTCCCTGTGGTGTAGCAAGCAGAGTTTCATCAGCTTTCCCAAACCCTGTGGAATGAGACATAGGGGAGACAGCTGTGGAAGGGGCCTGGAGCCAGGCTACAGGAGCGGCAACCAAACCTTCAACTGCAAGGCCTGGAGCCTTAGCCCCAGCTACCCCTCTGGATGGGTGCCCCAGGGCCCTGCCACACTCACCACCTCCAGCTGGTAGGTTCCAGGCCCTGGCCTTCAGTGACCCAGCTGCAGGGAGCTGAGGCCAAGGAGGTGATGCATGTGGAAAAAACTTTGCTCATTGCCACAGGCAATGGCATACCAGACCCGGCCTCCCACACTCTGCAGTGCTGGCTGCAGCTCCAGGATGTGCTCAGCCGGACCTAGGCATGAGAGGGTCAAGCACAAGGTCAGCAGGGTCTCCAAGTCAAGGCTCACCTGGGGAGAAAGACTAGGTAGATGATGGTTAGAGGCTGGTGGAACTGCAATGTGGTGGGGAGGGGGCCATGGAGTCACAGCCAACAGGAGGTTTTACCCAATCTCTAAAGAGGAGGAAAACACAGAACACCCTCTGCCCTCGATTTCTGTCTAGCCTTCGATCCACAAAGCCTATAGACAGATGAAATTGGAGCCTGGTTCTCAGGTAGAAAGCAAAGAAGGAAGGTAGGAGGTCAGTTTTTCATGCTGACTCCAGACCCTTCATCTTGGTGGAGAGATTTAGTGAGATCCCTGCCAGTCCGGGCAGAGAGAATTGAGGCTATGACCCCAGAGTCCTGAACAGAGAGTCGGTTAGACAGCATCAGGCCCCAGAGCCCTACAGCCACTCAAAGGTGTCCAGGCATTGCTGGAATTATAACCAAGGGCCTTGCAGCAGAAGCCAGCCTCAAGTAGATGCCAGACCTGACACAATGATAGAAACACAAGATCCAGCTGGGCCAGAGAGAAGAGTTGCCAGATAGCTTTCCAGTTCCCAGAGGCCTGCTGCACTTCCTGCATCTGGGCTCTTTGAGAGCCCTCTGTGTGCAGATGACAAAACTCCCTTTATCTGTGCTTCTGTGAGTGTGTTCCTGTTCCTGGCAGCCAGACAGGGCCCTAAGTCAGCCAGCCCCAGTGGCAGGCTAACCAGGGCTGGGTGCCACATTCAGTTCCACAGGAGGTTATCTGCATTTTCTTCTTTTTTCTGAGCAGTGCTGTATTTGTTTTGCTTCATTGATATGCTTCTGTGGTGTTTTGCTGTTGCATTACAAATGAAAGCTATTTCTGTTTCCCAGCCCCTCAGTTATGGAGATTTTTCCTCTCTTCCCACTGTGTTGCACAAGCATGTGCTCCTACTGACACCTACTGGCAGTATGTGGGTATTGCAGGTAAAGCCACAGGTCCCATCCCAGTAGTCCAACCACACTCCACTCTGAGGACCAAGAGCTGGTGACAAGTGGCAAACCCAATACAGACAGGGTCCTACCCTTGAAAAGCAGAAAATTATGGTAATAATTGGATAGTATACACAGCCACTGCTTTTCCCAACAAGAGTTAAAAAATTAATGGGGGAAAAAAGAGAGCAAAATAATCCACTCGTATTAAATATTTAATATTAAAAGTCTCTCAAACCCAACAACCCTATTCCACTTCCACCTCCATTTCTCCCACAGCATTTGTCTTGTATCATATTCTATCATGTGTTATAAAATACAACGTTTTACTTGTTTCTTATCTGTCCTACTACTAGAGTATCAGCCACAAGGGGGCAAGAAATTCTGGGTTTTTTGTTCACTGTTGCTCCATTACTGTGCATATGTTCAGAGAAATCTTTGGAGTAAAGGAATTTGGTCCCAGATGTGGGCAGTGGTTTCTGTGACTTTTGGGAAAGACCTTCTAAAGGGATGGTTTCAGAGGGTAGTGACCACAGAGGGGCCTGGGACACCTGGCCATGAAGATCAGGCTGCTGTGAAGAAAAGGCCATGTGGTCTAGCTGTGGAATCCCTGCTCTGCCACTGTTAAGTCCTGCAACTTGAACATGTGACCTAGTCCCTCTGTGCCTCAGTTTCCTCTTTGTACAATGGGGATAGGGGCATTGACTGTGCTTAATAAATGTGCAGCTTTCAGACCCTTTGAGGAATGGTGGCAAGGTGGGCTGTGTCCTCAGGGTCAAAATTGCTATCCTGCACAACCTAGCGTCAGGGTCACAGTTGGAGGGATCCCAGGGGACAAGACAGACAGAGCTACATATCAGTGCTCTGCTGTCCTTGAGAGTGAGGGGAGGACCCCTACAATTTCTAGAGATGAGGCGGCTTCAGAGGGCCCAGGCATCAAAGGTACAGGAAGGAGGTGCAGAGGTGGAGTGTCTGAGGGGATGATGAACAAAGGGGCTAAGCTGGCTGCCATGGGCCCTACTGGTGCCAAATTCAGAAGAACTGAGGGAGGGTTTTGCTGGCCAAGAGGTGAGGAGTACAGACAGGGTTAGGGGGCAAGTCATTTCTCCTGCATCCAAGTGCTATGGAAGGGATTGTGGGGAGCATCAGAGCCTGGACAGAGTCTGTGTGGGAGATACCTGATTCATTACCAGGAAGGAGGTGGGGAACTTGGGGGGCCTGTTTCCCCAGAAGAGCATCGAGGAAAACCCAGGAGCTGAGAAAGTGGAAGAAGACCCAGGCAGGCACCACAATTCAGGACAAGCTGGGACACAGGGCCTGGTGTTCCCACCCTCAGTGCATCCTCTGACTGTCCCTACCACTGACTGTGCCACCACACCCAGTGCATCCCCTGTGGTACCTGCTGGTCCCCATGCATGTTGTGTTGTGGCTGGTCATGAGTGGGGAGACCCTTGATCTTGCATTCATAGCAGGCTTCAGTTGAGGGTGGCTCCTCCTCACCTGGAGTGTTCTAGGATCCGGGGCTGAAGCTCAGGCTGGAGACAAAGTGCCTAAGCCAGTATGGGGGCAGGGGGGATGAGGCAGGGCTTTAGAGACAGGCTAGGGACCTCCATCTACCCCATAACCCATTTGTAGCCATGCTGCCTGTGGGCACAAGTACTGTCATGCAAATGTGCTAGTGTGTCTGTGCATGCACCATCCCAGGAGTGCTCATGCATCCTTGGTGTCCCTGGGTGGAAGTGTGAACCTGCATGCACACAGGATATATGAACATATCAAGCCTACATGCACACTGGGGTGCTGATGTGTGCTTGCCACATATATGTTAGATCTATGAATGCACAAGGGTGCCCAGGCATGTTGGCATGGGTGTGAGCCATGTGCATGCTCAAGTGTCATTAAAGAAGTATGCATCTTTCCCAGTGGACATGCAATTATGCAGGAGTACCATGAGGACAATTCCACCACAGTGGGTGTGAGCTTGTATACATCTATAGGTACTGCTGGGGCTCTGGGCCCATTCTCTGCACATGTGTCTATATGTGTGTGTGCATAGGCCCATATATGTGCAGGTACTTCCAAGGTTTGAGGGTCTGTGTGCACCCCATTCAAGCCCCTCACCTTTGCCCAGCCCGGAAGTAGCTTCGGGGGCAGCCACACAGGAAGCCACCAGGGGTGTTGGAGCAGCTGTAGCTGCAGGGTCCCCCCTGTGCCACACACTCATCCACGTCCTGGCAGCTCCCCAGGGTATGATCAAAGTCAAAGCCAGAGGGACAGACACAGTGGAAGCTGCCCAGTGTGTTGTGGCAGGAGGCACTGCCACAGGCTTCAGGCCACAGGATACATTCATTCTCATCAGAAGGGAGGAGGGAGAGAAGGGGCCAGCCTTCAAACCCCCAGAGCCCTCCACCAACAACACTCCCCCTCCACACACAGCAATTCTTTCAGAGGCCAAGGCCAATGTCAAAACTTCCTTCAGCCTCCCATGAGCCCTAGTGCTGTAACTTTCTTTCAAAGCATTTCTCAAAACTTCCCAGAAATCCTAAATGGTCTAAAACAAGGTCTTTCCCCCTCAGCAGTCGTTGACATGTGTGACGAGCCAGTTCTTGGGTGGAAGTGTACTGGGCACTGTAGGGAGTTGAGCAGCAACCCTGGCCCCCACCCACTTAATGTCAGAAGCACTCACTGCCTAGTTATGACAACTACAGATGTCTCTAAGACACTTCAAAATGCACCCTAGGGGGGCAAAACAGTCCCCAGATGAGTATCACTGGCCTAATCAATCCGTTTCCCATGAGACCAGCCTGAAGGGCAGGGATGGAGTCTGTTTCTCGGCTCATGTCAGGTACCAGGCAGGTCCTGGGCAAACCATGACTGAAGGATTAAGTAAGCATGAAGAGGAGCATACAGGCCAAGAACAAGGAATTGGCAGCGGTGGCGATGGTAGGACTGGTCTCCAGGGTTAGGCGCCACAGGTCAGATGGAGGCCCACCATAAGGGGCAGGAGGGGGCGCTGGAGAAAAAAGGCAGTGCTGGTAAGGTGGCAGGAGATGGGGGACTGCTGCTTTACAGAGGCCACGAGAGGAGCTTGTCTTGAAGGGGTGGGCAGCAGGGCCCAGGGCACAGGAAGTGAAGAAGTTGCAGGAGGGCAGCCCTGTCAAAGGCCAAGAGTAAATGCTGGGAGGAAGGGAGAGAGCTGGCAAGGACAGGCTGTTACTGGGAGGGCCTAGAGCAGCAAGGAAAACTGGTGGTGGGGAAGGTTGAGGGGAAGGCTAGCCCCTCAGGCCAAGAGCCTCTGCAACAGCTCTGGCAAAGGTGGACCACGTGGGCCACCCCTCCCATCGCCCAGCCCATATAGCACACAGTCCAAATCAGTCACAGCGCTCTTCCCCAGGGATCACACGCTTTCCTAGCAGAACCCTCCAGGTCAGCACGCCCTAAGAAATGAACTTGAACTTTGTCATTCTGGCTCTGCAGCCTGGACTTCCTGGCAGTAGGAAATGCGCTATCATCCAGGCCAGCCCATCTGACCTGTAGATAGTTATACTTGTCACAATATCCTCCAGGGAGGTGGTTATCAGTCACCGACTTTAGACAGGTGTGCCCCAGCCTCTGCCACCCACCAACACACTGGCTCCACTGGGAGTGCAGGGTGAAACCTTAGGGGCAGCTGCAGCGGTAGCCCCCTGGCTTATTCTGACAGCCATACTGGCAGCGATGGGGCCCAGAATATTCGTCCACATCTTTAAGACAGAAAGGGACAGAGGGCTCACCCAAGGTCCTTCAGAACTACCCCCAGGCCTGGATGCCACCCGAAGCCTAGCTCTACCTTCACAGCTGTGGCCTGAGCTGTCCAGAGTGAAGCCCTGATAGCAGTCACAGCTGAAGCTGCTGGGAGCGTTGTGGCAGTGTTCATGGGTGCCACAAAGGCCAGGCTGGGCCAAGCACTCGTCATTATCTGCAGAGGACAGAGAAGTGGCAAGGCCACCTGGTCATTAGGGGGAACATGTCAGGTACCATGACTCTGGGCCTACCACCCGATCAACCGTGTGGCCTCAGGCAAGTCACTTACCCTCTCTATGCCTCCATTTCCCCACTCTGTGAAATGAAATGAGATCTGAAACAGTTCCCACCTCACAGAATTGCCACACACATTTGAGATGACACACATACAGGACTTTGTAGAAACTTCATCTGTACCACCACAAAGCTGTGTGAGTTGGGGCAGCTGGAGTACTCTGCCTCAGTTTCCTTAGCTATAGCATGCAGATAATAATACCTGCTTCAATATGGTGGTACAGGCAGACATGGCTCACTTCTTCACACAACCACATCAAAATTACAACTAAAATGCGGAACAACCATCACCCAGAACCATCAAAAACCGAGTTGAATGGAAGTCTGACAAATACAGAATCAAAGACACCACATCCATTGAGACTGATAGGAGGGGCAGAGACATGGAATGGGCCGGTCCCTCACACATGTGTGGTGGATAAAAATTTGGGAGGGTTATCTCAGGAGTAAGGAGTCCCAGCCCCACACCAGGCCCCCCAGCCCAGGGTTCCAGTACCAGGAATATAAGTCCCCACAACTTCTGGCTGCTAAAATCAGCAGGGTTTGAGTCAGTGGAAGAAACTTCTGGTGACCAAAACTGTTCCCCTAAAAGAACCTGCACATGGACTCACCTACTCAGACTTGTACCCTCTGATGCCACGAGTGCCATGGTGGCAGCTTGAAGGGCACCAGTGGCATACAGGAAGGAACTGAAGTGTCTGACATCAGGGTGGACAGAGGCCTTTGTCCCTTTTCTGAGCTCTCCCCCTGCAGAGCCAGTGGGCTGGTGCTATATCTGAGACACCACCAACCTGGCTAACACTGTTTGACTCACTTTGGAGATCCCCAGAGACTCTGCCCCACCCAACTTATGGGACCACACAAGCCGCTTTTCCATATGAATGAATGGCTGGTCTTGGCTCATGCTTCACAAACAAACAACAGCTGGCCCCAGTGAGCTCCAGGCCTAGCCCTGGCAGCAGCCAGTTTAGTTTCACAGTTTGGCTTCATCTGGGAATCTCCCAGCCCAGGACAAGCAGCAGCCATCTCAGATTGCTTTATAGCTCAGGCAGGGTGGCCCTGGGCAGAACACAGGTGGGGGCTGACCTTGGCCTGCACCACCTAGGAAACCCCAGGGCCAGTGTACCCAGTGGACAGCTACAGACCACATTGGAGCACCACCACCCTGCCCTGCACAGCTGATTCTCCACAGAGGGTGGAGGTTGGTGGTGAGTGATCACAGCCAGTCCTTGCAGCTGACTGTCCTGGGTAAGTCTCTCCCACAGATCTGCCAACAACAACCAAGATTCAACTATGAGAGGAGGATGTGACTAGTCAGCTGACATGATGGGCATGCCTCAAAGACCTGGCTTGGGTGAGGGGGAAGCTATGCCACTGGACCCTATAGGACACCTGCTACATTAGACCACAGGGAGGCTGCCAAAATGAGAAGATAAAGAAACATGGCCCAAATGAAAAAACAGAGCAAAACTCCAGAGAAAGAACTAAACAACATGGAGATAAACAATCTATCAGATGCAGAGTTCCAAACACTATTTATAAGGATGCTCAAGGAACTTAGTGAGGACCTCAGCAGCACAAAAAAAGATCCAGTTAGAAACGAAGGATTCACTAACTGAAACAAAGAACAATTTACAGGGAAACAACAGTAGAGTAGATGAAGCTGAGAATCAAATCAATGATTTGGAACATAAAGAAGCAAAAAACAACCAATCAGAACAACAAGAAGAAAAAAGAATCCAAAAAAATGAAGGTAGTCTTTGAGGCAATTTCAAACGTAGCAACATTCGAGTCATAAGGGTGACAGGAAGAGCAGAGAAAGAGCAAGAAATTGGAAATCTATTTGAAAAAATAATGAAAGAAAACTTCCCCAGTTTGGTGAAGGAATAGACATGTAAGTCCAGGAAGCTCAGAGGGTCCCAATCAAGTTGGACCCAAAGAGGCACACACCAAGATACATTGTAATTAAAATTCCAGAGGTTAAAGATAAAGAGAGAATATTATAAGCAGCAAGAGAAAAGGAGACAGTTACCTACAAAGGAGTGCCCATAAGGCTATCAGCTGATTTCTCGAAAGAAACCTTACAGGCAAGAAGGGGCTGACAAGAAGTCTCTGAAGTCATGAAAGGCAAGGACCTACATCCAAGATTGCTCTATCCAGCAAAGCTTTCATTTAGAATGGAAGGGCAGATAAAGTGCTTCCCAGATAAGGTAAAGATAAAGGAGATCATCATCATCAAACCATTATTATATGAAATGCTAAAGGGACTTATTTAAGAAAAAGGTCAAAATTATGAACATTAAAATGACAAAAACCTCACAACCATCAACAACTGAATAAAAAAAAAAAAAAAACTAGGGAAGCCCTGCCTGGTATAGCTCAGTGGACTGAGCGCCGGCCTGTGGACCAACGATCATGGTTCGATTCCCAGTCAGGGCACATGCCTGGGTTGCAGGCCAGTTCCCAGCACGGGACTTGTGGAAGGCAACCATACATTGATATTTCTCTCCTTCCCTTCCCCTCTAAAGATAAATAAATAAAATCTTTAAAAAAAAAACTAGGGAAACAGGTAGAACAGGAACAGAATCATAGAAATGGAGATCACATGGAGGGTTATCAGCTGAGAGGGGAAAGGGGGAGAGTGGGGAAAAAGGTACAGGGAATAAGCGGCATAAATGGTAGGTACAAAATAGACAGCGGGGGAGGGTGTTAAGAATTGTATAGGAAATGGAGAATCCAAAGAACTTATACACAAGACCAATGGACATGAACTAAGCGGGAGAGGGGGGATTGCTGGAGGGAACAGAGGTATCGGGTGGAGGGGAGCAAAGGGAAAAAAATTGGGACAACTATAACAGCATAATCAATAAAATATACTTAAAAAATAAGACCCACCTCACTGAGTTTTGGTGGGAATCAAATTAATATAATAGTGTAAAGGGCTTAGGACAATGCTTGGCATGGGAGTGAAAGATTAATACAATCATTTTTCGTTTTCCGTGGGAATGTGCCCCAGTGTAACTGTGGTGCTCTGTCCTCATGGAAACCTGACCGCAGTGGGATGTCAGTCAGTGTTGGAGTCTGAATGTTTGTGCCCTACCGCCAAACATATACTGATGCCCTAGGTCCTAATGTGATGGTATTCGGAGATGGGGGGGGGGCTTTGGGAGGTACTTAGGGCTAGATGAAGTCGTGAGGGTGGGGCCCCATGATGAGTTAGGATCTTTGCCACACCAGGGGTCTTGCTTTCTCTCCACATTGTGAGCACACATAAGACAGTTGTCTACAAGCCAGAAAGAGAATCTTCGGAAGCTGACCCTACTGGCACCTTGATCCTAGACTCCAGGCTCCAGAACTGTGGGAAATAAGTGTCTGTTGTTTAAGTCACTCGGGTTATGGTATTACGCAGCCTGAGTTACCAGGCAACATTGGTATGGTGGCAATGTGTGTAGCTGGTAAACTGCATTTGGACTGGGGTTATAGGGAATGAATACATTTCAGGGTGGAAAATCCCAGTTTTGGCTTCTCTGAGTACGGAGATGGTTGATACCAGGTACATCCCTTTGGGGACTTAGGATTTTTCGTGGGTGCCAGAGGCACTGGGGACATGGGACTTCTAAGTAAGCCACAGTGGCTCTTGCAGCTACATGTGGTCTCATCCCTCATGTCTGAGCTGTCACTTGGGAGGCCAGAGAGACTAGCCCTGGGTTCCCACCAGGATCCTGCCAGAGAGATACATCCAGTGCCACCTGCAGTTTATCCCCTTGCATTAGGCCAACTGAACCAAGGGTCGGGGCAGCCTATTGTGGTCATGAAAGTGTGATCTTTTAGTTCAGTCATCAGTAAACTGGAGCCCCACAGCACAAATCTGGCCCACCACCTCTTCATGTAAATAAAGTTTATTGGCATACAGTCATGCCCATTCATGTATGACACATTATCTATGGCTGCTTTTGAGCTACAATGGCTGAGTTGAGTAATTACAACAGGGACTGTATGGACCACAGAATTGAGAATATCCACTAACAAGCCCTTTATAGATAATGTTTGTCAACCCTTGACCTAGTTAGTCTAAGACCACCCACCAAGAGTGTGGGCTGCACAGATGTTCATCATGAATGATCTGGAGCCTTCAGTCTGTGGTAAGTATGCAGTGGAGAGCCTAGCTGAGATTTTAAACTCTATTCTAGAGAGGGAAGTCCTGTGTGAGCTTGTTGTACTTCAGGCACACATGGGACATGTGTATGTGGGTCCATAGTCTTGTGTGTGTATGCACATATGAATGCCATGTTAAGGGTGCTCATCTTAGGAGGCAAGGAAAATAACTTTACTGCAGAGAAAAAGAGAAATGCATGTCATCTCAAGGCCTGGAATACTGTTGCCCCAACGTGCACACAGCCTACTCCTTTGCCTCCTTCAAATCTTTGCTTAAATGTCCCCTTTCTATGATGCTTCTGATCCCTCTTTGAGAAACTGCAGCCTTGAACTGTTCTGTTCCTCTCCAGTCTAATTCCCTGCCAGCTGGAACCACCCACGATGACAGCCAGCTTGAGTCTGTGTCCATTTCTGTACCCTCAGGGTCCAGAACAGGACTAAGCACTGCTTCTGTAAAGAGCCAGATAGGAAATATGTTTTCAGCTCTGCCATTGGAGCAGAGACAGCCACAGACAATATGTAATGAACTGGCATGTATGCCAATAAAAGTTTATTAACAGAGGCAAGCAGGGGCCAGGCTTAACCTAGGAGCTAAAGTCTGCTATCTCTGGTTTCGAGCACTTCTTGGTACACAGTAGATGCTCAGCAGGTGTTGGCTGAGTGGATCAGTAGGAGCCTGAATGGAGCCACCCTTGGCTGGGTATGGCCTTCCTGGGCAGTCTGGCTCTCCTAGGCCACAGGTGCTAAGATACAATAGGAGTGACAGATGCCCTTGTAGCTTTGGGTTCTGAACCAATTTCCCCTTTGGACCCTGGGAACCCCTGGGCTTTCAGGAGCACCCTGAGGAGGGCCTCAGAGAGACACCTAACAGGGGCTGGCCAGGTGTCAAGGGCCAAGGTCAGAGGCACTCCTGAGGGTGGGCCTTCTGGGTCCTAGAAGGTTCTAGACGCCACCAGGGTGTGAATATTGACAAAGCAAGAACTTCCTTCTGGTGACTTCTGTGTCCCTGATGTTCAGTACACACTGGGTACTTGTTTTTCATTCAGTGAACAAATAAGTGAAGGCCAGAGTCATGCACCAGCTGCTGCCTGAGGGGTGAAGGGACTCACCAAAGCAGGCCTGGTGGTGCTGGGTGAAGCCTGGGGGACAGTGGCAGATGAAGGTACTGATGGTGTTGACACAGGAGAACTGGCAGTTGTGCCACCTGGAAGTCCACTCATCCAGATCTGCAGTACAGAAGGTCCCAGCAGGCTCAGGGCAGGGCCTGGCTAAGGCAGGGGACAGCGGGGGAGGGGGGGGCTTCCCAGGGGAAAGCCCCTAGAGATGGTGCCTGATGCCATGCAGCAGAGAGGGCAAGGTGGCGGAAGATGTGCCCAGGGGTGCGCCTGGGGGGTAGGGACGAGCCCACGAGGCATGAGGGGAAGGGAGGGAGGGAGGGATGTCACCGCTGCAGGTCCTGCCATCCTTCTCCAGCAGGTACCCGTGGGGGCAGGCACACAGGAAGCTGCCCTTCGTGTTTCTGCAGATGAAGGCACATGGTGCAGGAGCCCAGCTACACTCCTTCACATCTAGAGGGGACAGCAGCACTTGGGGGAACAGATAAATATTCCTGGGGGCTGCAGGGCTGGGCCCACCTTCCCAGACCTGAGCCATCAGGGACCTGACACACTTGGCTTTGTGGCCTATGCAGTCTCCATCCCAGCTGCTCAAGTCCACCTTTGTAGCAGGAAAGCAGCGGTGGAGGGGTAAGAAACAAGCAGGCCTGGCCGAGTGCCACTACAACTGTATCAGCAAAAACACTCGAAGGGCTGGATTCGCTCTTGGGCTGGTGTTTGCTGGTCCCTGACTTAGATGAACACTTGCTCTACAAGGTAACTGAAAATCTGAGATGCCCAAAGTGACAGGAGAAACATGACCCAAATAAAATTTGGATAAAGGGCAGGATTTGTGGATATTTTTGACTTTGTAGTCCACATGGTCTCTGCCGCTTCTGATCTTGGTTTTCTCACAGAATCATGGGCCAGGTGTTGTGTGGAGGGCATGGCTGGGTCAGGGGGTGTGGGTTGGGGCTCACTGAGGCAGGCTGTGGCAGTAGCGTCTGGCATGTATCTGGACTGGTAGTGGCAGTGGCAGGAGCCAGCTGTGTTGAGGCACTGACCAAATTGGCAACCTACCCTGCCCGGGTGACACATGCATTCGTGTCTGCAGAGGGAGATGGGCAGGTGGGGTCACCCATAGCACTGGGGCTCTGAACGTCCATTGCACTTCCATTCGCAGCAAAATTAAGTTGATGTCAGTGACTTCAATTTATGGAGTGCTCATGTGTCAGGCTCTGTATATTAATCTTTCTACTATCCTATGAGGCATATACCAATATTTTCTTTTTTTAAATATATTTTATTGATTATACCATTACAGTTGTTCTATTCCCCCCCTTCATTCCCCTCCACCCACACCCTTCCTCCCCCACCATTCTCCACCCCTTAGTTTATAACCACGTGTCTCAACTTCTTTAGATTCTATATTTCCCCCAATATTCTTGCTCTCCCCCCTATCTATTTTCTACCTACCATCTATGCTATTTTCTGTGCCTTCTCCCCCCTTCTCCCTCTCCCACCCCCCTGTTGCTAACCTCCATGTGTTCTTCATTTCTATGGTTCCACTCCTGATCTAGCTGTCCTCTTGGTTTGCTTTTGTTTTAGGGTGGGTTGTTAATAACTGTGTGTTTGCTGTCCTTTCACTGTTCATATTTTTCATCTTCTTTTTCTTATATAAGTCCCTTTAGCATTTCATATAATAAGGGCTTGGTGATGATGAACTCCTTGAACTTGACCTTATCTGAGAAGCACTTTATCTGTCCTTCCATTCTAAATGAAAGTTTTGCTGGATAAAGCAATCTTGGCTGTAGGTCTTTGGATTTCATGACTTGGAATACTTCTTTCCAGCCCCTTCTTGCCTGTAAGGTCTCTTTTGAGAAATCCGCTGACAGTCTGATGGGTACTCCTTTGTAGGTGACTGTCCCCTTATCTCTTGCTGCTTCTAGGATTCTCTCCTTCATTTTCATCTTGGCTAATGTAATTATGATGTGCCTTGGTGTGTTCCTTCTTGGGTCCAACTTCTTTGGGACTCTCTGAGCTTCCTGGATTTCCTGGAAGTCTATTTCCTTTGCCAGACTGGGGAAGTTCTCCTTTATTATTTGTTCAAATAAGTGTTCCACTCGTGGCTGTTTCTTTCCCCCTTCTGGTACCCCTATAATCCGGATGTTGGAACATTTAAAGATGTCCTGGAGGTTCCTAAGCCTTTTCTCATTTTTTTGAATTCTCATTTCATCATTCCTTTCTGGTCGGATGTTTGGTTCTTCCTTCTGGTCCATTCCGTTGATTTAGTCCCAGTTTCCTTTCCATCGCTATTGGTTTCCTGGACATCTCCCTTCATTTCCATTAGTTTAGCCTTCATATGTTCCTCTAATTTGTGACTATAATCAACCAATTCTGTGAGCATCCTGATAAACAGTGTCTCGAATTGTGCTTCTGAGAGGCTGGCAATTTCTCGGTCGCTGAGAGTTATTGGCTCTGGGACTTTGAGTTCTTCTTGAGGCATCTTTTGGGCTGTTCGTGCCTGTTCTGTAGCAGGATCAGAGCCCTAAGGTGTTCACTAGAGCAGGGCAACTCAGTCGCTGGGTTGTGACACTGTATGTGGGGGCGGGGCCAAAGAGGAACAATGGCATCCCGGCTGCCGCCCGCCGCCGCAGCCCCCACCAGCGCCGCAGCCCCCACCGGCTCCGCAGCCGCCACCGTCACTGGGTGGGCCCACGCATTTCGTTCCACTGCACGCGAGTGTGCCACCGCCATCAGCCCTCCACCACTGGGTTCGCCCCCTGGGGCCTGCAGGGTCCGTCTCAATGTGCGCGAATGTGTGACTGTGGTCAGTCTGCCCCACACCCCGACTGGTTCCGGGCTGTCTGCGTGCCTAGGTCGGGGGATCTGTCCTGCCCGACCCTGCTCCGCTGCTGGCTCCGTTCCTCTTACCATCCCCGTTGAACGGTTCGTAGTTGTCGGACTTCCGTATAATTTAATTTTCTGGTCTTTGGGTGTGTCTTTGTTCTCCAAACCTTTGTTGTATTCAAACTTGGCTGTGGGAGAAGGCACAGTGTTTCCACCTATGCCTCCATCTTGGTGGAATTCCCCAATATTTTCTATTATGAGCATTTTAACGCTATGAATTTGCCTCTTGACATGCCCTTACCTGCATCCCACACATTTTGTTGTTTTCACCTTCATTTAATCTGAAATATTTTCTAATTTGCCCTTAATGTTTCCTCTTTGGTCTATAGATTCTTTAGGAGTATATTATTTAATTTCCAAATATCTGGGGATTTTCTGGATATCCTTTTGTGACTGATTTCTGGTTTAATTTCCTTACATTCTGAGGACTTAATACTTTGACTTCATTCTTTTTTTTAAAGATTTTATTTATTTCTTTTTAGAGAGAACATAAGGGAGGGAGAAAGAGAGGGAGAGAAATATCAATGTGTGGTTGCCTCTCATGAGCCCACTACTGGGGACTGTCCTGCAACCCAGGCATCTGCCCTGACTGGAAATAGAACTGGTGACCCTTTGGTTCACAGGCCAGCACTCAGTCCACTGAGCCACACCAGTCAGGGTGGGACTTAATTCTTTTAAATTTGTTAAGGTTTATTTTATGGCCCAGATTATGACCTTCCCTTGTGAATGTCCATGTGCTCTTAAGAAGAAGGAGTATTCTGGAAAGTTCTAGAACTATTAGTCAGGTCTAGGTGGTATACAACATTGTCCAGGTTTTCTATTTGTTTCCTTTATCACTGAAGGAGAAATGTTGAAGTGTCCAACAATTACATAATGTGAATTTGTCTATTTCTTTTTCAGTTCTGTTAATTGTTACTTCTTTGAAAACTCTATTGTTAGATACATATGCATTTATAATTGTGATGTCTTCTCAGAGAAGTGATCCCTTGATCAATATATAGTATGTCTTCATTTTGATAATATTCCTCCTTTGAAAGTCTATTTGGACTTCTGGCCATGATGGAGGTATAGGTGGAAGCACTATGCCCCCTCCCACAACTAAATTTAAAGACAGCGAAGTTTTAGAAACAAAAACGCAGCCAAAACAGTGAAAATTGAACTGTACAGAAGTCCGACAACAACAAACCACTAAGCCAGACTGGTAAGAGGGGTGGAGTCAGCAGTGGAGTGGGGTCGGGCTGGAAAGATCGTTTGGTCCGATTGACCCAGGAGCCAAGGCGGAAGCGGTTGGTGGATCCCGGGTGTGGGGTGGCGACGGGCGGACCCAGTGAGGGCACAGGGCAGCTGGCTGACTGCGGCCACACATTCACGCGCGCAGATAAACCAAGCGAAGGAGTGAACAGTGAGACACATCACTCAGGCTAGGGCCCCAGGGATGTGAATTAGATCCTGAAAGCACCAACTGGAAAGACTTTCTCAGGGTCGAGGGGCCAGGAGAGGCTCCCAGGTTCACAGAGTTTGTTGGAGAGACCCACGGGGTTCTGGAGAGTACATGGGCCCGCACACCTGGGAGCCAGCACCAGAGGGGCCCAATCTGCTTGTGGGAAGCCCCAGAGGGGACATAAATCTGCGAGAGAGAAGAGCAGAGCAAAGCGCCACTTTTTTCCCTCTCTGACCCCACCCCCACATACAGCATCACAACCCAGCAACTGGGTCGCCCTGCCCTGGTGAACACCTAAGGCTCCACCCCTCATACATAACAGGTGCGAACAGACCAAACATTATGACTCAAGAACAGCTCAAAGCCCCAGAGCCTATAATTCTAAGTGACCAAGAAATAGCCAACCTTTCAGATGCACAGTTCAAAATACTGGTGATCAGGATGCTCACAGAATTGGTTGCTTTTAGCCACAAATTAGAGGAACATATGAAGGCTAAACTGATTGAAGTGAAGGGAAATGCACAGGAAACCAATAGTGATGGAAAGGAAACTGGGACTCAAATCAAGGGAGCGGACCAGAAGGAAGAAAAAAATGACCAAACAGAAAAGAAGGAAGAAATAAGAATTCAAAAAAATGAGGAGAGGCTTAGAAACCTCCAGGAAATCTTTAAATGTTCCAACCAACATCCGAAGTATAGGGGTACCAGAAGGGGAAGAGGAACAGCCACAAGTGGAAAACTTATTTGAACAAATAATAAAGGAGAACTTCCCCAGTCTGGCAAAGGATATAGACTTCCAGGAAGTCCAGGAAGCTCCGAGAGTCGCAAAGAAGTTGGACCTAAGAAGGAACACACCAAGGCACATCATAATTACATTAGCCAAGATTAAAATGAAGGAGAGAATCCTAGAAGGATCCTAGAAGCAGCAAGAGATAAGGGGACAGTCACTTACAAAGGAGTGCCCATCAGACTGTCAGCTGATTTCTCCAAAGAGACCTTACAGGCAAGAAGGGGCTGGAAAGAAGTATTCCAAGTCATGAAATCCAAAGACCTACAGCCAAGATTGCTCTATCCAGCAAAGCTTTCATTTAGAATGGAAGGGCAAATAAAGTGCTTCTCAGAGAAGGTCAAATTCAAGGAGTTCATCACCAAGCCCTTATTATATGAAATGTTAAAGGAATTTAGAAAAAGAAGGTAAGAAATATGAACAGTGAAAGGACAGCAAACTCACAGTTGTTAACAACCACACCTAAAACAAAAGCAAACTAAGAGGACAGCTAGATCGGAAGTGGAGCCATAAAAATGGAGATCACATGGAGGGTTAGCAACAGGGGAGTGGAGGAGGAGAAGGGGGGAGAAGGTACAGAGAATAAGTAGCATAGAGGGTAGGTAGAAAATAGATAGGGGGGAGGGCAGGAATACTACAGGAAATACAGAATCTAAAGAACTTGTGACACATGGACATGAACGAAACGGGGGGAATGGTGGGGGAGGGATGTGCAGGGTGAATGGGAGTGAAGGGGGGGAATGAGACAACTGTAATGGCATAATCAATAAAAAAATATTTTTAAAAAGAATGTCTGGATTCAAAGCCAGTTTCTATCATTTATTAGGTGGCGCCTCTCATCAAGTCCCTTAACCTCCTGAGTCCACGTTGCCACATCTGAGAAAGAGGAGCTTCAGAGGAACAGCTCCTTCATGGGGCTGATGGGGTGGGCAAGTGAATGACAAGTACAAATGCTCACGACAGTGGCAAGGCACCATCGCTGGCACCAGTATACTGCTGGTAGGTACTATGATGCTCAAATGAGAGTGAGGTGATGCTTGAAGGATAGGTGGGGCTGTTACTTCTATGTCTTTGTCTTCTCACTGTAAGCTCTCAGCTTCTGGCAGTTTTTTTCCCCAGAGGGAGAGAGGCAGCACTGCTGTGGGAAAGCCAGGTCATTTCTGNTTCTATCATTTATTAGGTGGCGCCTCTCATCAAGTCCCTTAACCTCCTGAGTCCACGTTGCCACATCTGAGAAAGAGGAGCTTCAGAGGAACAGCTCCTTCATGGGGCTGATGGGGTGGGCAAGTGAATGACAAGTACAAATGCTCACGACAGTGGCAAGGCACCATCGCTGGCACCAGTATACTGCTGGTAGGTACTATGATGCTCAAATGAGAGTAAGGAGAGTGAGGTGATGCTTGAAGGATAGGTGGGGCTGTTACTTCTATGTCTTTGTCTTCTCACTGTAAGCTCTCAGCTTCTGGCAGTTTTTTTTCCCCAGAGGGAGAGAGGCAGCACTGCTGTGGGAAAGCCAGGTCATTTCTGAGAGGGAAGAACCCCAGAGACTGGGCCACTGGGAGCAGGAGGCAGCAGAGCCGAGCATGGATGGGTGTTCCAGGGCAGCCTGCACACCCTGCCACTGGGATTCAGCAGCAAGGCAGGTGGTCGGGCTCTCAGGGCATCTCAGGCACCAGTGCCTGAGGAGGAGGTAAGGCTGTGCAAGAAAGCAAGGTGGGAAGGTAGGGCCCAGGCTCACCCTCACAGATGTGGGTCGCCTCCTGGAGATGGTAGCCAGTGGGGCACTTGCACAGAAAGCTGCCGAACACATTGACATAGTTGCCTCTATGGCAGAGCCCTGGCAGGTTCTGGCACTTGTCAATATCCGTCAGGAAGTGAGAAGGCCGAGCTTGGAAGCTAAACCCATGCAGAGGCCTTGGGGACACAAGTGCCCTGGGCTGGGCTCGCCAGAGCCCTGTAAGAGCCTGTCCTGCTTCTTCAGAACTACCTGGGAGTTGCTAGATTCTGGAGACCACACCCAAACCTTGTGGGTCAATGTCACCCTGAATTCATCCCCCTTTCCTTCATCTGATAGTCATTCCATCCATCACAAGGACTTCCCAGTGGACTTTGCCAATCTCATCATGCGCTGTGCATAGAAGGATGGACTGATGCATGCAGGATCAGTGGGTGGGTAGACAGAGTAGGAGTAGTGGATGAGTGAATGAGCAAGTGGGTCAATGGACAAGAAGGTGGATGAGTAAATGGATGGGTGGGTGAGTTGACAGGTGTGCAGATGAATGAATAGATGGATAGGGAGGTGAGCTGGTGGATGAATATATGGATGAATGTATATAAATGTATGAATGGATGGACAGAGGAAAGATGAAGGATGCACGAGGAATGGATGGACAGATCAACAGGTGAAAGAAGAGATGGTTAAAAGAAAAGCAAAAAAAAATCCACCACAAACTAAAAGCACCATTTGGTCTCACTGTCGGGCTTCCAGGCAAGAGGACCTGGGTCTCCTCCCAACACTGCCCACCTCTGCTTGGTGAAGCAGTGATAAAAGAAAGGTAAATCAGTGGTACACGATGTATGAAATGCTAAGGCCTCACCTTCCAGGATAACAGTGATGCAGTTGGGCCAGAAGCCCTCACCACATGGACATAAAGTCCTGTATTCAGCAGCAAGGGAAACAGGCTCTTGTGAGGGGCAGAGGGACAGGGCACTCTGGTAAAGCCTGGGGAGGGGAGACAACCACTAAGACAGGCTCAAGAGGATGTCCTGCATCCTTTTACCACACCAACTGCCTCCAAATTTTACCTCCCCAGTCACTCAGGGCCAGGCAACACTGGGTGGACCCAGCACTTGTGTGTATGTGTAAACACATATCCACATTCAACATGTCAGCAGATAGATAGTGTGGTAGTAGCTGGGGATGGGGAGCAGGGATTCTTTCTGATCTCAAACCAGACCCTGGTGTGATCTCATTTCTCCCACAAAAGGAAGACCCTAACATTCTTTTCCCTCTCCCTCTCTCTCTCTCACACACACCCCTGAGTAATAGGTGGTTAGGTAGACAGGTGACTCCCAGTTTCACACTGGAGGCCTTTGCACATTCTGTTCCCCTGTATCTCACACCCTTCCCTCTACTCCGCCTGCAAAACTCCTACTCAAACTCCAAACTTCACTCAAGCCTCTTGCCTTGAGAAGTCTTCCCTTACCCCCTTCCTCTGCAGGCTTCCCCCTGAGCCATCACTGTACCTCAGACAGACCCCTACAATGGTTCTATTCTCAGTCCTAGGACCAGGTTCATGGGTGAGGAACACTATACAGCCACTGTGGTTTATCATTTTTTGAGTCCCCAGCCCCAAAGAACCCTAACACAAAGGAACCCTCAATGTTTGGAGTTGATAGCCAAGTAGTCAATGTTTGCTGACTGTCTGAGCCCATGAGTGAATATAAACATACAGAGAAGAATCTATAGGAAGACACCTTGGAGAGAAGCCCAGTTAATGAACTGCTGAGAATACACTGTGTAACTCAGGCTCAGCCCCTCCCTGTCTGGTTCCTAAGCATCCGTCACCTAGCAGAGATGACTCCCTAATTCCGGGGAAGACCAGGACTGGGGCTAGGTCTCTGTGACTCAGGCCACAGAGCTTGCCTGCCCCCACCCTTTGGGACTCACTGGTGTTGGCCACAGGACACAGCTCACAGGGGCTGCCCCAGGCTTGGCCCAGCGAGCAACAGCAGGACACATGGAGGACGCCAACCCCAATCTCAGCACTTCAGGAAATGCCACCATCCTCTTGGTAGTGCATGTCAAGAAAACAGTTTCCAAGCCAGGTGTCTGAACAGGCAGAAGGGATGGTTAGCAGGTACCAGAAGAGAGATGGTGTATGTGTGTGCAACTGTGTGTGCATGTGTATCTCTGCATGTGTGTGTCAGATGTGTGTTTCTGAACAAAAAATCATGCAGAGGCCAAGCAGACAAGACTTGTGTGGGTGTGTCTATGTGTGTCTAGAGGAGAAGGCTGTATCTCAACAGTCAACAGGGATGATCACTCTGGCCAGGGGCAGCGAGGACCTGTTTGTCGGGAGCAGGTGGATTTGAGCAGGATGACAGACCAGGGTGACCAGGCTGTAATTCCACCCAGCTCTCAGAACTGAGTAGGTGCTCACCCACAGAGCCAGCCCTGCTGGGGTTCAGCTCAAAATCCTGGGAGCAGTTGCAGAGGTAGCTGCCAGGAGTATTGATGCACAGGCCATTGATGCAGTTCAGGGGGTCTGCACACCCATTGACGTCTAGCCCTCCCTCAGCCCACATCCCTGCCACCTTCTGCTGGGGAAACTTAAGCCCTGGGTGTTGGGGGTTGGGCTGTGGCCCGTGCCCTCCCCAGGGAAGAAAGCCAAGGTGACAGCAGCCTTGGGGTCTGCCCTGTCCTGTAACCAGCATTTAGAACACCTTTTCACACTAGTCATTGGCAAACTACGACCTGTGGGCCAAATCCAGCCCCTGCTTTTTGTGTCAGTGAAGTGTTATTGGTACACAGCCACACCCATTCAAATGCCTGTCAGCTTTCAAGCTACAATGGCAGAGCTGAATGTCTGTGACAGAGACCACGTGGCCATAGGACACAGCTCAAAGGGGGTGCCCCAGGCTCAGCCTAGCAAGCAACATCAGGATGCACAGAGGATGCCAACCCCAATCTCAGCACTGCAGGAAAGGCCACTGTCCCCTCGGTAGTGCATGTCAAGGAAACAGTTTTTGAGCCAGGTGTCTGAACAGGCAGAAGGAACAGATGAACACAGAATTAGAGATATTTTACTATCTGGCCCTAAACTGAAAATGTCCTCTGATTCTGTTTTGTTTAAATACTCACCGGAGGATACATTTATTGATTTTAGAGAGAGAGGAAGGGGGAGAAAGTGAGAGGGAAATATTGATGTGACAGAGAAACATGAATTGGTTGCCACTCCTAAGGGTTCTACTGGGAATCAAACCCGCCACCTTTCTGGTACACAGAACAATGCTTCAACCATCTGAGCCACCCAGCCAGGGTTTTAAACACACAATTGGGAGACCACCTGGACAGGTTGGTGGAGGGAGTTGACCTTCATTTATTCACTTACTGCATTTATTCAGGGGGTGACAGGTGACAATGAAGGTCAATGGGAACAGGGGACAATCAGACAAGGCCTACCCCAGGGAGCTCTAGAAGAGATCTGAGGGCAGTGAGGGAGTGAGCCATGACCCCTAAGCCTCCTGTGTCACCCACCCCCAGCCGCACTGGCCCCACACCTGTGCAGTTGCTGCCACCATTGTCTGGCTCGTATCCCTCACCACAGATGCAGTGGAATATTCCAGGCAGGTTCTCACGGCTCCTGAACACACAGAGGTTGCCCAGCATGCACTCATCCACATCTGTGGGGATCCCAAGTCAGCCTGCCCGGCCTGGGGGGACCCGCTGCTATGTCCCAGCCCCAGTGGCCCAGGCCTCACCCTGGCAGGCATAGTGGTTCTCCGAGGGGCTGAAGCCCACCTCACACTCGCAGCAGAAGCTACTGGGGTGTTGAGGCACTGCCCATCCTCACAGAGGCCCACATCCTCCGCATACTCATCCCTGTCTGCAGGCCCCAGAGGCAGAGGTCTGGGGCTTAGCTGGCCAGGACCCATGCAGGTGGACAGATGGCCCTGGTGACTCAAACCTTTCACCATCACCTAAGATTTCACGAGCACTGGGAACTCAGACCCCAACCGGGTGGGCAGGTGACCAACCCCGGGTTGGGGAACAGGTGCATAGGACTGATCCCTGGGATCCCAGCCAAGGGGCAGACAGGGGACCTGCACACACAGGATCCAAGGTAGAGGGTCACTGGGAAGTGAGCAGGTGTTCCTGCTCCCCATTTCCAGAAGGCTTCCTGCATTCAGAACAAGGGGTGGGAAGACTGCCCTAAGTGACTGGGTTTGGCCTATAGCATCACATTGAGTCATGGGGGTACATGTGAGTCAGGAAACCAGCTGACCATGGTGGTCACCTCAGAATCCAGCTGCATGGCTGCCTTTCTGGGTCTCTCCTGCCCTTCCCCGTCTCCAGAACTCACTTTCACAGGAGAAGCTGTCTGCAGTGAAGCCCGGGTGGTAGACACAGTAATAGGAGCCAGGGGGTTGAGGCAGTTAGCAACCGGGCCACACTGGTGCTCCTGGAGGACACACTCATCCACATCTGCAGGACTGCAGGCCCACGGCCCCCAGTGTGCATTGGGGGGTTGCCAGGGCAGACCATCTAGCCTCAGCCCTGACCAGCCCCCACAGGCACCCTGAGCCCTGCCCCCACCTCACTCAACTGCCCTGCCCAGACCACCCCTCTCTAGGAACTCACCATGGCATTCAAAGCCATCCCTCACCCAGCCAGGCTGGCACCTGCAGCTGAAACTACCCAGGAGGTTGAGGTAGGGGTGGCTATCACAGCTGTGTCCTCCCAGCTCACACTGGTCTATGTCTGAGAGGAGAGGAACCTACTTATGGGGGTCAAGACCAGTAGAGGAACCGAGCACCCCCACAAGGCCAGGGCCTCATAGAAACAGGGCTTCGGGTACAGAACGGGGAGACCCAGTGTGACGGTCAGGGAAGGGGTCAGGACCCCTTAGGACATGGCTGAGCCAGGCAGGTATGTCCACCTCCCCTCAGAGCCAAAAGGAAAACCCCCAAACCTGACAGGCATGACTCCTGGCCTCCCTTAGAAATAATCTAAAATGGAAGCATGAGAGACTTAAAGTGGACATGAAGAGTGTCTGTCCTACACCTGAAACAAATATAATATTGTATATCAACTATAATTGAAAATGAATTTTAAAAAAAGAGTAGGGGTGTGGGGCTGGGTGGAGGTGGGAAAAGCAGGCACAATAAACAGGAGTGAGGGCCCTAAAGTACACGTAGGAGGCCCTTCTAAACCTTCTAGAATGTTCTGCCTCGCCCCCACATTCTCTGCAGCGCTCAGACACCACCTAAGTGAGCTCCTATTTACTGGAGTTTTCTTTCCTCTGTCCCCCATTTTTACTCACGTAAACATGTTTCAATAGAAAGGCTTATGTCAACACCAAGTCTCTGAGAAGGTCAGGTCATCCTGACCTGACCTTAAAGATAAGGTCATCCTGGATGATGGTGGGCCCAATGACTGGCGTCCTTTGAAAGGAGGGAGATTTGGAGACAGAGAGAACACCATGTGATGACAGACACAGATTGGAGTGACGCACTTACAAGCCAAGGACGCAAAGGATGGTGGCCACCACCGGAAGCCAGGAGAGGCATGGAACAGACTTTCCCTCTGAGCTCCTAGGAAGGAACCAACCCACCAACACCTTGATTTCAGACTTCAGAGGCCCCCAGAACCAATTGTGTTGGAGAGGGAAGATTCTGGAGGTCTCCAGGCCCCAGGTTTGCAGTAATTGGCTATGGCAACCTACCCAGTTCAAAGAGTAGCTTTTGAAGAGCCACAGGCTAATTCCTATATCCCTGAAAATCATCCTGTTGTGTGTTTTGGGAAGGACTGTGGGCACTTGGGGCTTCGGCACTCCCCTCACTGAGCTGTTTGTCAAGGGGGCCCCAGGAGCACTCGACTGGGTCCTGTTCCTACTTGAACTGGAGCTCCCAGTGGAAATCTCTAAGAATGAGGTGTGTCACACTCAGCCTCAAGGGACAGGGCAGCCCCCACACCCCCTGAGCTGGCCCCTCAGAACCCCTCCACCTGCAGGCTGACACCCACTCACCAGAGCAGCCTGTGGCCCCCTCCCTAACGACATAGCCCAGCTGGCAGTGGCAGGAAAAGGAACCCTTTGTGTTCTCACAGTCCCTGTGGAGGCAGATGTGAGGGCTTAAGTCACACTCATTCACATCTGCAGGGTGACAGGGAAGGAAGCAGATGGGCACAGAGGGGGTATACCTGCATCGTGGAGGGTCCTGCCACACAGGTGCCCTGGCTCCCTTGGCAAGGGGGTGGGGAGCTCCCGCTGGTGCCAGCAGGTATGTATTTGACGCCGCTGTGTTATATGAGAGTTTCACTGAGCACAGTGGACACGTACTTCCAAAAGGATTTTACGGCCAAATACATTTAGAGAACATGGAGTTAAACAAAGCTCACCAGGTTTGCTCCTGCACACCTTCTCAGACCTTATGCCAATGTGGATCTACAAGAAAGGTATGTCGTAGGCAGCATCCCCTACATTTCTTTGGTTCCAAGGCCATTTCCTTAAGTGCTTCCTAAAGACTCCTGTGATCTGGAGCCCTCTAAGCTGCACTGGGCTGCACATGTCCTGTTGGGAAGCAAATACATTTTTTCTTCCTGGAAATTCCCCACTTGGTCCTCAGCTCTGTCCTGGTGGGGCACCCAGTGCACATCACCCCCAGCCTAGTAACCTGCAGAAGAAAAGTGACTGGGGCTCAAAGAACACAATCCTGAGTGTCTTTCTATCTTGCCCCCCAGTCCCCTGCAAAAAACCCCCTCAGCCAGCCCCAAATGTAAAATATGACTCTTGAAACAGAGCATGAACTTCTGATACACGTCCCGTACACAATGAGTGTTCAACAAACATACTTCAAAGGAACAAGGTTTGGGGGCTCTGCTACTATGAACAACATCCCACGGGCTTTGAGACTGGCTCAGGACACGGAGGGCCAACAGCAGACCACCATGCACTGCTGAAAAACCTGCTCACCCCTGCCGGTGTGTTTGACAGGGTGCAGCCTGGTCTCTATCTCGCCCACTTCATAGAAAGCCTGCTGTGTAAGTTTTGACACTGCTTCTTCCACCTCACTGTCCCAGGTTCTCACCAACACATCTTCATGTCCAGCGTGGCCACAAAGCCCTCATAGCACAAACAGTATTGACCCCCGGGGACAGTGATGCACTGGCCACCATCACAGATGTCCAGATTCCCTTCACACTCATCCACGTCTGGGGCAGCAGGATAGGGGCTGGGCTGCAGGCAGGCTGGGATGGAGGTGGAGCCCCAGGGACTCTCCCCCAGGGTCAGTGCCTGTGCCTTGTTTAGCTGGCTTTGCCTTGGCTCCCCCATCCCAGGCAGTGGGGGTGGGGGGCACTGTACAGGCCACCTGCACACGCCCTCCCATCCAGCATCAGTGAGAAGCGTGTCCACGGCCGCACGAGTAGCCACCCTCAATGTTAATGCAGCGCACGGCACACCTCTGCCAGCAAGGCATTTGTTGATGTCTGCTGGGGGGAGGGGGGCAGAGGGGGAGGGGCAGGGCCAGGGAAGAGGGTCAAGCACGGAGCTGATCAGGGCTGGGACTGAGGACAGGAGGTTCAGGTTGGGACCAGGGGCTGGAGCGTGACATTCATGTGCGGCAGGTGGATGCAGCCCTTGTGGTCAGGTGTGTTCTGACCACGTGCCAAGCTGGCATGGCAGGAGCACTGGGAGGTGCTGATGATGTTGATGCACTGGGGACATCCCCGTGGGGACACGGGCCCTCACTCAGGGATCACTCATCCATGTCTGTTGGGGTAGCAATGGCTGCCTGGGACCCAGCACATACAGATGGGCGAGGGGCCCTCTCTGCCATATGCACAACCCTGAGACATGCAGACACACATGCATGCTAATGGGCTCATGCTATAGGCAGCCACACACAAACACTCACCCTTATATAAACACACCCACACCCAGATATACACACCTACATGCATGTTCACACAGGCTTACACACAAACATGCCTTCACATGCAAACACAATCATCCTCAGTAGGCACACAATCAGATACACACATCCGCATGCATGTTCATGCAGATGCACAAACACCTCTCACACCCACTCACAGGCAATTGCCCTTGTGTAAAAGTAGATACAAACTTATGTAGACTCAAAACCACACCTGTATGTACTCACATACAAACAGAGCCACTCTTGTATAGGCATATTCACATATCCACAGATGCATTTGCAAGGTCACACACTTACACAGAAATCCACACTTTACACAGACACACACTGACTGAACTAGCACACATGCTTTTCTACTTTCACACCCACAGACATGCGTGTGAATACACACTACCACTGCCTCATGCATGTGACCACTCAGAGAGGTACTGGGACACACACGCACACTCACGCAGAGTACACACTCATAGATAGACACACACACTCCCGATAACTCACTGACACGGCTCGCAATTGCTCGCCTAGGCACTCGCCTGGTGCACATGAACCCTCACATGCAGCTCCCCCAGCCGATGGTGCGAGTCCGGGAGGGTACTGACAGGCGTAGCTCCCCTCTGTGTTGGAGCAGGTGCCTACCCTGCACAGCAGCAGGTCCCGAGCACACTTGTCCATGTCTGGGCCCATGGAAGGAGACAGCAGGTGTGAAGATGCAGACATGAGAAGGTATGACGTGGCTCTCCAAGCTTCTCCCTGTGCCCCTGCGCTGCGCCATCACCCCAGCTGAACCCAGGAAAGCCTGGAAGCTTGGGGTGCCAATGACCCAGGGAGAGGAGCCTGAGGGGGAGGAGTAGCAAGTCACATGGGGTGGGAAGCTGGAGGCTTTGAGAGGTGCCTTCTGGCGCACACAGGAGGAAAGTAAGGCCCAGCCCGCACCTGCTGCAGCAGTGCCAGGAGCATGTGCCATGCCCCGCCCCCCCCACCAACCTCCCCTACACTCCAGTCTTGACACACACTTCCTATTCCTCAGGCACACTCAGGGCCTTTGCACGTACTGCTCTTTCCCCAGACCTCTCTTCTAGACCCTTTTCACTTTGTTGACTTCTACTTTCTCAGCCACAACCTCAAGCCCTCCGAGTGGGACACCCCCAGGTCCATGCTCCCATTGCACCATGCAGCCGGTCTGGTTTGCTCTGAGGGTTTGTTTTATTAACACCTGTCTCTTCATTAGGTCACGAGCCCAAGAATACAGCTCTCTGCTGCCAAATTTTCCACAGTTCCCTGGTAGAAGCATGTGAAAAACTGAAGGGAGGGGGCAAGAGCCTCTTCCTTCCTGCGCCCTCTCTCCCCCGCAGGCTACACCCAGCCTGGGAAAACGCTGAGAAGGTCAGTCCCAGGTCTCCATGCTGCGGGCCAGACTTGACATCTCTTGGGGATGTTGCCCCACGATGTCCACACTCACTGTGTCCCAGTTGGACCCCAGCTGCTCCACACCTGACACACATCCATCACAGCCCTGTGCCCACTATCTTCTACTGTACTCCGTATCCTGCAGGCACTGTCCTGCCCAGGGGCTGCCACTGACCAGTGCAGCCTTTTGTCAGCATGAAACCACTCTCACAGCCAGGGAAACACTAGCTCTGGAAGCTGCTCCGGGTATTGGCACAGGTGCCCTGGCCACAGAGGCTGGGGGAGATGTGGCACTCATTGATGTCTGGGGAGAGAGGGTTCGGGCCAGGCTGAACCTACAGATGCACAGGGCTACACAGGAGGAGCCCCAAGCTGCCAAACCAAAGTCAGTGGGGGAATGGGGGAGCTGGGACTGCACACCAGGAGAGGGCAGGAATTTCAGCCCAGCCAGGAGGCCCCTGGAGGTTACCTCTACCAGACTCTTATCTTACAGTCAAGGTCTCTGAGGCCCAGAGAGCGTGGTAACCTGTGCTGTGTCACAGAGCATAAGAGGTGCGTAAACACACATGCCTGGATTCCAAGTTACATTAGTGGCCCTCATGCCCACGGGTGCCCACCGCAAGAGGCAGAGGTAGGCATGTACCTTGCAGTTCCTTTCCTGGGCATCCAGGGTGAAGCCTCCTGTACAGGAGCAGTGGAAGCTGCCCTCAGTGTTGTACAGAGGCCACACGTGTGCAGAGGCCAGGGAAGGCTTTGGACTCGTTAACATCTGTGATGCAGAAGCACCGAGGGTCACCAAACTGCCCCAACCCACTGCTCAAATCCTGAGCTTTCTCACCTCCAGACCTTTGCTCGTGCTGTGGCCTCTCCCCATGCTGCAGACTCCCTGTGCCCACACATACCTTTATAGAGGGCTGGCCTGACAGGAAGTCTGTGCTGGCAAATCCTAGCCCCCGGGGGCACAAGCTAGTGAACACCAGGGACTGGGCACTGGGCATGCCTCGCATGCAGCCCTCCAAGCAGCCCCCATGGAGCAGCTGCAGACGTCCATCTGGCACTTGCCGGGCAGGGGCGCCCCACAGTGGTCCTCGTCCCAGTGCAGGAAACACACCTCCAGGCCCACATCTGCACAAGGCCCTGCCACAATGTATCCACTGCCAGACAGGAAATACAGCCTTGTTCGGCAACACCGTCTGAAACCGCCACCCATCAGCAACAGCAAGAATGAAAGGGGTAACTGGGATTACTGCGATTCAATGTCATTTAACAGCTACATTTTAATAACTATAACTCCCACCACTAGGGTACTTGCTTTGTGGACACTGTTCTAAATTCATCTATCTAGTTAATCCTCGAATAACACCAAGATGAAATATTATCATGCTCATTTTACAGGCAAGAAAGCTGAGGCACAGAAGGGTGAGGTAGCTTATCTGAGGCCAGACAGTGTTCAGATTAATCAGAGCCAGGTTCAAACTAGGCCTCCTGGCTCCAGAGGCTGTGTACTTTAATCTGTAAAACTCCAGAACAATCTGACAGCAGATAAGCCTTCCTCAACGCCAGAGGCAACAGAAGTGTCTAAGAAAGGGGCCAGCTAAATAACTGTGGCCCAGGGGGTCGGCCACTTGTTTTTGTGAATAAAGTTTTATTGGCACACAGTCACATCCATTTGTTTCCATACTGTTTGTGGCTGCTTTTGGGCTGCACAGCAGAGCTGAAGTAGTTGCGACAGACGCTGCATAGCCCACAAAACTAAGTATGTTCACTCTCTGGCCCTCTGCAGAAAAAGTTTGCTAATTCTTGGTCCAGGACAACTTTTCTCTCTTTACAAAAGGAACATTCATTTAAGTAGGCCAATTTGAAGATGAAACCCTGTTATAGAATTTCTCGAAAAAATCCGGAAGTGCTGTGATCCACACAGAGATCCCCAAGTTCTCTTGTACCAGTGCCTCAGTCCCAGGCTAGTGACTACACCTGCCTAGACATCCCCATTGCACCGAGCCCTGACCCTGAACGACCCTAAGTTCAGTGCAGGGTACCCCCATTTTTCTTTACTCAATTACTTTTTTTCTTTACACATTTTTGGGGGCAATCAATGAAAAGACCTGCTGTATGACCAAAACTCGGGTTAGAAGGACATCACAGCTGAGAAGGGTCATCAGCACCATCTTCCTCACAGTGACCAGCCCCAAGGTGCCAAAAAGAAGGCTACTGGGGATTGATGGCACCACAGGAAGAAAAACCATAGAATGCGGAGCCCTAACTGCTGGCCAACATATGCCCATGCCAAGAAGCATCCAGCTCAGGTGTGGATAAGAGCAAAGTCAAGAAATCCTCATCTAGGGGAAAATTATCTCAGTGCTTTTGAACCTGAGGGGCAGCCACAGAGGGGCAGGTATGCACCCAGGACACTGAGGGCACCTCATGCTCAGACCTCTGTGTTAGCCTCACCTGGTCAACAGAAAGAATAAACAAAGCTACTGATGTCATTTCAGGTTTTACTACGTGCAACGAGCTTCATTAAGGAGACAGTTAAGTGAAGAGGGAGACTACTCCAAAATAAATGTCCTTCAAGAAAAGTCAGCAGATGGGCAGGGGATGGACCCCCTATATACCCCATTCCTAGAAGGGGTCTCCAGTCACTGGGGTAGAGGCACCAGAGAAAGGGTAGGCACCGCACAGTCCTGCCCAAGGACTCACCCACGCACAGCCAGCCCATGGTGTCCAGTGTCAGGCCCTCGGGACACTCGCAGCGGAAAGAGCTGGTGGTGTTGCAGCAGCACCTGTTGGGACAGACCCCAGGAAAGATCTCACACTAGTTCACATCTGGGCAGTGGCAAGCACAGAGGACAGGTGAGGGCCACGGCTCCTAGGTTGCTGCTCTCCTGGTACTCAGGACCCCCAAGTTGTCCTAGGGGAGGTAGGAAGGTCTGGGTACCAAGGACATGGTCTGTCCAAAATCTCAAAGACCTGGCCCTCATAACATGTAGCTGCCCAAGGGCAGCTGGGAGGATGGCCCCAGAGGGGCAGGGCATTAGTTACCTTCACAGGTGAGCTCCTTCCAGTGGACAAAGCCACAGGCACATGTGGGGTCTATAGGCAGGAGAGCTGGAGTGGGGATGGGTCTTCTCTTCACCCAGACCCAAGTCACCTGTGCTATCCCAGGTCTCCCAACAGGCACCATGCAGGCCCAGTGGCCACACCCAGGAGGCCTTCAGGGACCCTCCCCCTGGGGGCTGTCAGGGCATTACCCATCTTGCAGCATTCACAGGGGTTCCCCCAGGGTGGCACAGCACTCAGACCACAGAGCACCTCCACAAAGGTTCACTTCACAGCGGCCATTCTGGACCTTCAGCCAGCAGGTGCCCTTGGTGCTATCTGCAAGGAAGGGTCACTTTCTGACCCACTGGGCCCACATGTGCACAGCGACCACAGAGCCCCAACCCTGCTAGCAAACAGGGCAGGAGAAAGGGCCCCAGAAACTCATGGGACTGGGGCCTCTCACCTAGGCAGAAAATCTCCCTGGGCCCCGGTTGGCTGCCAGGGGCACATGCACAGGCATAGCATCTGGCCAGGTTCCAGAATGCACCATTCTCACACGGGTCAGGCAGGCCCTTGTCCATGTCTATGAGGACAGCCCTCCACCTGGCTAGGCCCCCCTGCTCCTCAAGGCATGGGATACACCCAGGACCATGCACATGCATGAACAGACAAGGTGTATGCATGTGGGCAGAGCACACAGGTGCAGGCACACATTTGTGCTGAGTCTTACTGTGCACCCATGGAAGCATGCTGGCACACATGGTTCTGGGACTGTGCATGTCTGACAGGTGCAGAGACAGACACTGTGGGGATGGTGACCCTCAGCAGGTCAGAGCACAAGAGAACGAGTGAGGTGAGGTGGGAGTGAGGTGGGCACTGTGGGAAGTTCTGTCTGTAAGAGGAGAAGAAAAGGAGACAGAGCTCCAGGAGAGGTGGGCTCAGGCGGAAGGTGTATGTGTACACACACCTCTGTGAGTGCTGCAGGTCCTACAGATGGGTAAGGTCACTATCACAAAGTGTGTGTGGGCAACACTGGGTATGTGTGCATGGACGTGTGTGTGTGTGTGTGTGAGTGAGAATGGGCACATATTCCCACGTGTGGAGGGTATGTGTAAATACACACGTGTAACTGTGAACCTGCATGTGTAAAAGCATGAGCAAGTTTGTACATACCTATCTTTGAGTTGTGTACACAAAGTGTGTGTAACTGTGTGAATATGAGTGTGTACCTGTGTTTTGAGACCCCATGTGTATAAGTGAGTCTCTAATCATGTGAACATCTGTGTGAATATGTGAATGTCTGAGTGTGTCCATAGTGTATGTCTTTGAAGGAGTGACTGTGTATGTGAATATAAGTGTGTAAAGTATGAGAATAAGTGAGTGTAAAAATGGGGGTATACAAGGTCTGTCTAGAAAAAGCCCAACCGTTGTTAATATAGTGAGAATGGTTTGCGCTACATCAATGTAACCTGGCAGCCGTGGACAGTGGACTGGAATGTGCATGCATGAACAATGACAACTTCACGGTACTGGTCAGTGGGGGTGGCAGACACCACTGAGTGAGCATTTGTACTGTGTGGCCATCACATTCAATTGACTGAGTGAGTAGAGCGACAAATCTGCATCAGATTTTGCATTAAGCTTGCACATTACTCAGTGGAAGCCACTCAGATCATTCAGAAGGCTGCAGCTACAGGCAACTGCTGATTAGAGCTTCATCATGACAACGCACCATCTCATGCATCACATCTCATGCAGTTTTTTGGTAAAACATCAAATCTCCCAGGTGACTCAGCCCATCTACAGCCCAGATTTGGCGCCCTGTAACTTCCAGCTTTTCCTAAAACTAAAATCACCTTTGAAAGAGAAAAGATTTCAGACCATCAATAAAACTGAGGGAAATACGACGGGGCAGCTGATGGCTATCGGAAAAACTGTGAGGTCCTAAGGTGCCTACTTTGAAGGGAACTGAGGCATCGTTGCCCTATCTACAATGTTTCTTGTATTTTGTTCAATAAATGTCTTTCATATTACATGGCTGGACACCTTCTGGACAGACTCATATGTGTTTCAGTGTGTAAGTGTATATAACAGTGAGACTAAGTGTAAGTATACATATGTCCTTAAGTGTATTCGAGTTCAAATGCATGTGGGTGTGGGTATATACCTGTCTTTGAGCATGAATGTGTGTATACCCAGCAGGCAGTGTATACACATCTGAGTGGGTGCATGTGTGTACCCAGAGCATGTAGTGTATGTGTCTGAGTGTGTGGGCTTGTGTGTACATACCACATGAAGCACGTGTGTCTTTGTGTGTATAGCCCCAGCAGCAGGCCCAGGATCCTGTACCTTCACAAGCCTGTGTTTCTGGATGGAAGCTGAAGCGCTGGGGGCAGGAGCAGCTGTAGCTGCTAGGGCTGTTCTGGCACCACCGTTGTCACACAGAAGGCTGTTGCGGGGCAGGGCGAGAGCTCAGGGTGAGGGCTGTGCTGTGAGGAGGCCTGCCCACCGGCCACGGCCCGCTCACCAGCCCACTCCCTGCTGGTCATGCCTGCCTCATAGCACAGGTGGCAGGTGCACGGGTAGCTGCCCTGCAGGTTCTCACACTCGCCATTGGCACAGACATCAGGGTCAAGGGCATACTCGTTGATGTCTATAGCAAGAGGACCGTGTCACCACAGCCTCCAGAAACCAGGTCCCCTGGGCCCAGAGCTCCAGTCTACACCCTGCTTTATTGCCCTCAAAACCAGGGTTTCCCAGCCCTGCAGATATCGCCAGGTGGGCAGTTTGCTGTGGGGGCTGTCCTGCACGTTATTGTAGGGGGCTGAGCACCAGCCTGGCCTCCACCTGTGAAATGTCAGAGGCACCCACCCCAATATTTCCCCAGACTTTGCCAAATATCCCCTGGAGGGCAAAATTGTCCCCAGTGCAGAACCCATGGAACAGACTTTATACAGCTGCAACACAATAAAAGTAAAAACATCATAAATGTAAGAGTGTGGGGTCCTTACTAGTTTGTGCCAAGGGCATTCATGCATTTGATCCTTGCAACACTCCTAAAATGGGTCCTGTTACTATCCCCACTTTACAGACAAGAAAACTGAGGCACAGGGAAGATAAATGACTGTCCCAAGGCTACTCAATCAGTAAATAATAGTGCTGGGATTTGTACCTAGGCATCTGGGTGTGGGGGGAGGGGATAAGCAGGGGCAGGACTTCTGTCCAGCCCCAGTGGCCCAGCAGTGCATAGAAAACTCGACTGTCTCCCAGGTCCTTTCATTTCTGCTCAGACCGTTTCTTTATCACCCTCTCTTCCTGTCTGTGTCTGGTCAGCAAACAGATGAACAGAGACACACACAACTGCACAAACACAGCACTTTGGGCTGAGAGCTGCTGGTCACAGGAGACCAGCCACGGGTCCTTCCAGGGCGGGGACACAGGGATATGGGAGGAACCACAGCTTCGTGTCTGCCACCTCTTTCTGCTCTGGGCTGAGGTGTGTGCCTCAAAATTCACATGCTGGAGTCCTGATCCCAGGACCTCCATGTGTGACCTTATTGGGGAATGGGGTCCTTACAGAGCTAATTTAGTTAAAACAAGGTCATTAGGGTAGATCTCCAAGTCATTTCAGTGTGATTAGGTCCTTTAAAAGGGAGAACTAGGACACAGACAGGCACAGAGGAAGGACGCCCTGTGAAGACGGAGGCGGGGGTGGGGCAATGCTCTGCAGACACAAGCTGAGGAAACAAAGAGTGCCAGCAAACCACCCAAGGCCAGGAGAGAAGCAAGGGATAGGCTCTCCCCAGCCTCAGAAGGAGACACCTCCTCCTAACACCTTGGTCTTGGACTTCTAGCCTCCGGAACCAAGAAACGGTAAATTTTAGGTGTTGAAGCTCCCAGCCTGAGGTACTTAGTTACCACAAACTGCTGCCATGCTCCATTACAACCCTGCGCGCCCCAACACCCATCCCCACTCACCTCTGCCGTCAGAGGTCTTGCCGAGACCACTGCTAAACAGGGCCTGGAACTCAGCTGGGGGCAGGACAGGGGGACAGGGGCCAGGAGCCATTGCCCAGTGTGAGCCACACCCCAGGATGTGGTCCCTACATGATGAGCAAGAGTCTGGCACTACGATGCCTCCCAATGGGGAAGGCAATTCCCTGCAGTGTCTTGAAAAGAACCCCAGTGGAGAGATGCCCCCAGCTCATGGAAGCCATGACCCGGGTCCCCTCCTACCCACGGGGTGATGAACTGAAAACAAGGGCTGCAGGGAGCTCGGGACTATGGAAAGCAGGTGACACAGGCAGCTCACTGGAGTTCCTGGCAGGACACAGCTGGCAAGGCTCCCCAAACCCATGGTCTGGCCTGGCACCGCAGCACTCAGTTTGGTCATGGCACGTGGTAAAGGGCGGGCACAGGAGCCATTGTTGAGGGCCTCATAGCATGTGCTGTGCCTAGAGGTGTCCACATATACACTGTCACTGGCGCCCGCCACCAGCCCCCACAGGCAGTGACAGCAGAAGGAGCCCTCGATGTTGGTGCAGTGGCCATTCACGCAGATGCCAGAGGTCTGACACTTGTCAATGTCTGCAGGGGTGTGGGGACACTGCAAAGGGTCCCAGAGCCCTGCTGCCGGCCCTTCCCCCTCTCCCCATTGCCTCAGGTTTAGCCTCCACACTCATCCTCACTGTAGTGGCCACCAGGCGCCAGCAGGAAGCTGGGTTTGCAGAGACACGTGAAGCTACCATCCTCATTGGGGCACATGCCATTAGCACACATGGAGGTAGCAGCACGTTCATTTTGATCTGGGGACACCAGAATCAGCTGAGTCCCAGCAGGCTGGGCTGGGCACCAGACCCTCGCTGGGCCACTGCAGCTTGTAGACCAGCCTCTCTGGCTCACTTCTCCAGGCCAAGGCTGCAGCTGAGCCCCCAGACACCCTCCCCGAGGCAGGGGAGCCTGATCAGACAAGATCTGTCTGGCTGGCTGTATCTGTGTGCCTATCAGCTTGTCTGTTGGAACATGAGCCCCTGCTGGGCCACACCTGGGGCCATGTGCCCATGTCTGTATCTTTGGTCCAGGTGCACAGTAGGTGCTCCAAACATATGTGTTCTAAGTGGAGCAAGTGAGGTGGTGGCTGAACAACACTAAATGCCACAAAATTATTCCTTTAAAAAGGGTTAAAATAAATTTTATGCTACATGTATTTTGCCACAATAAAAACAATGCCAACATAATTGAGTATGTGAGTGGTGGTTGTACAGTGGGAATGTACTAAATGCCACCAAACTGTTCACCTAAACACGGTAGGTTAAAATGGTAGGTTTTATACACTATGTACATTTTACTACAAACATTTTTGAACGAATGAGGTGGTGGTTGCCCGACACTGGGAATGTACCAGGTGCCACTGCATTGTCCACTTATGAGTGATCAAATTTATGTTGTGTGAATCTCACCTTAATGTTTTAAAAAAGGAAGAACAGGGGAAAAGCCAGTGAATAAGGAAATAGTCTAATTTAAAGGAAGGTGGTAGGTGCAGTAACGAGTTGCTGGCCAAAGCACCAATTTTGAGTGACGAAGGACTGCACCGAGAAAAAAGAAAAAGAAATGCATACAGTAACTAAAGGCCCACACCAACGTGGGCACGAATGATCACAGCAGCTCCATCCACAACTGCACAAAGCAGGCATCGCCCCAGTGCCCCTCGACTGACGGAAGGGTCTTGGACTTCTAGCTTGGACTTCTAGACAACACGGTCCTTTCACACCCCGGAACATCACATCATCACGAACAAAGGGAAGCACTGACACTCACGACAACGTGGGTGAACCTTGGAAATGTGATGTGAAGGAGCCAGACACAGAAGGCCACAGAGCATGTGATTCCATTTATACAAATGTCCAGAACATGCACATCCGGAGACCGAGTGGAGTAGCCTAGTGCTGGGGGCTGGGGCAGGCAGTGAGGACACCGGGATGCCTACTATGGAGACAAGGTGACAGAGGTGTAAACTTAGAGGACAGTGACACTCGTACAACTCTGACTGCACTAAAAATCATTAAACTGCATGCTTTAAATGGTTACTTTTATGGTGCGGGGGTGATATATCAATAAAGATGCTAAAAAGTTTTTTTTTCAATGAATGAATGCCGAAAGGAGAAAATCCTTTCTGACGAGAGAAAATTTTAAAGGCAGGTCTCCTTGAGAATATAAGGGGTCTCAGTGGTATCCACCAACTCTGCTGGCTAAAGCTTGGATGGCACCCCCTCCTGCCAGGCAACCTGAGGGCGGAGCACTCTCCACTGTCCTGATCCCAGGCCAGACTCTGGGGCCATCATGGGACAGGAGAGAGGATGATGGGCTTTGGACCCAGGGTCAGATAGCCCTTCCTAGAATTCTGGAGAGAGTTCAAAAAGGAGGTAATGAGGAGTGAGTCGGAGTGGACAGAGACAGAAAGGCTCTCAAGCAGGCTAGCAGGGTTCAGGGAGGTGAACAGAGGATCCGTCACAGGGAGGAGGTGGGCGATGCAGCAGGAATAAATATGTGACATGGCTCTAAAAGGCAGCTTGAGGGGCCCACCCTCAAGTCATCCACACAGTTCTTGCCACCAGGGCTGTGCTCGAAGCTTGCATTGCAGACACACTGGAAGCTGCCTTCTGTGTTGACACAGCGGCCGTGGGGACAGAGGCCACTGCTGACAACGCATCTGTCTACATCTGGAGGTAGGGAGGCAGACATCAGCAGGTGGCTCCACTCATACTCATTCAGGCCACAGATGCTGGCTACACCTGGGCAGCACCCCTTTGTTGCCCCACTCTCAAATAGGGGGTTGTACCCATGCAGGCCTGCTTGGAGCGTGTGGCCTGAAAACCCTCGTGGCACCAGCAGTCATAAGAACCGGGGGTGTTGATGCAGTCTCCATTGTGGCGGGGGCTGCTGGAGCCGTCATCCACATCTGTGGGCAGAGGACCCTGAGCCCCAGCCAGACAGGGTGCGCCCCCCCAGCCTGCCACGGCTCACTGATGCACTGCCCCCAGATGTCCTTCAGGTAGCCCACGTTACACTGGCAGCGGTAGCTGGGAGGGGTGGGCAGGCAGTGGCCGTTTGGACACAGGCTGGTGAAGTGCCAGCAGACATCAACGGTCTGGTTCAGGGTGGCTGTACCTGAGGTGGAGATGCTGGCGGGGCAGGGGGGGGTGCCCTCGAGTGTGGGCTGGCTCCCTGAGCCTGGGCCCAGCCTCTAGGTTCCAACACCCACTCTGAGACCGGGATGTTCTGTGCCCAGGTTCTCCCACGTCAGCCTAGGGCCAGTGCTCAGATTCTGAACCCACCTGGCTGAGACTGCCACCCTAGGCCCAGAGAAGCCCAGACCCCCACCCCAGCCCTGGACCCCTGCAGAAGGCCCAACACTGATTGAGACCCAGATTTCCAACTGCCCCATTCCAGTCCACTGTAAGTGCACCCCTCCTGCCTGGGCCAGCGGCCCATGCCAAAGCTCTGGCCTTTCCTCTGACGCCTGGACCCCTCCTCCCAAGTTGCAGGCCTTACTGATGTCAGCATCTCCTAGGCCCAAGCTGGGAATCGCATGCCCACTGGAGTGGAGCTGTGACGGTTCTGCTGTGCTGGCCCAAAGCCAGGGCCCACAGCACTTCTGGATCCAAAGCCAGGGAGGCAAGGGAAGGAGCCAGGGTAGAAGGGTAGCCCCTGCCCAGTGGGAGCCCCTGGGCACACAGTCACGAGAACTCATCTGCAAGGAGGTGGGCTTTTTTAGGCCACATGGTGGGAGGCAGCCCCCAGGCCACTCACCAGAGCCCCAAGAGGGACAGATCTGGGAAACTGGGCCAGCAGCCCAGCACCTGCCATTTCCACGCAGCACTGCCTGTGAGTGCAGCGGCCTACAGTTAGAACCAAGAAGCAGGTGCCGGTCCAGTGGTCTGCAGTGGGATGTGGGAGGCTCGGTTCCCAGCCCTGTATTCAAATCCCAGCTCCACCAGCACTGCCTACTGGTCTCTTGGTCTCCTTGCACTCCCGCTTCTGCAGCCACGGAATGGAAGTGCTCAGGGTGCCCACCTCACCTCAGAGGAGTACCGTTTGAATGAGAAGTGAAGTGTGCTGCCTCTGGCCAGGGGGCTGACCCTCACTGAGTGGGGAACTCACTACCAAGATTTCCACATTACCGCAGGGAGGTCATTCTGGGGTCATGTCAACCAAAGCATTCCAACCCCTAAAGCTAGCACTGGTAGTAAGCTCCTGGTCACTACAGGTGTCCAACTACACTGATGAAGACCTTGGTTTGGATGTCCACCCTGATGGGAGGTCTGGCTGGACTTTCAAGCAGGGACTGTGGGATCTAGAGCTGTGCCTCTCCACCTGCCCACCCCGGGCATCCCAGGAAAACCCAAGAGGCTGTGAACTGGTGGAGGGGTCCAAGGAGCAGAGTGATGAGTTGGCAGCTGCAGCCCCTGGGGAAACTGAGGCAGAGGCTCCCCACGCAGGAACCACGACACTCTTCCATTTTCCACTGTGCCCTTGACTCTGAAAGCTTTACTTGGTGTTCAGATTTCTTGGGCTCTGGCTCACAGAGAATATTTCTAGGTCTAAAAATGCACGAATCACCCTGGCTGGTGTAGCTCAGTGGATTAAGCATGGGCCAGCAAACCAAAGGGTCGCCAGTTCAGTTCCCAGTCAGGGCACATGCCTGGGTTCTGGGCCAGGTCCCCTATGGGGGCCTATGCTAGAGGCAACCACACATTGATGTCTCTTTCCCTCTCTTTCCCCTTCCCTTCTAAAAAAATAATAAAATCTTTAAAAAAATAAAAACATGCAAATCTTGGGAGGAAAACACACACAAATCTTGGGAGGTGGCCCAGAGTGGGGAAACAGCCGGGAGGGTCCTTGACCTGTCCCAGGCTGAAAAAATAGGCAATCTTTCCACCTCCCCTGCCACACCCCAAACATCTGGGGACCCCCCAGGGGTGGTGTGGGAGTGGGGACTCTATAGTCCCAGCACCATGCCAGGCCCTCAAGGGGGGCTGGGCATGCCCAGGCAGGGCAGATCAACAGACTCATTCAACAGACTCATACAGCTGCTAACGAGGAAGGGGGGATGGGGACCCAGATTCCCGAACCTCAGGGGCTCTGACCAAGCAGCTGCCACACAATTAGAGAAGGCAGAGACAGAACACAAGAATTTTAACAAAAGCAATGCTGCCTCTGCTTATTAAGCGCTCACTGTGGTCAGGCCCTGCTAAGGGGTCACAGCCCTGGTTTTACTGTTCTCCTGTCTCCACGATCTGTGCTGAGCACCCGCTGCATCCAGCCATGGGCAAACCACTGCATGGACTGCACTTCATCCTCTCCACGACTCCATGTGGTAGGTGCTGCTAGGACTCCCATTTTATAGATGAGGAGGTTGGGGCACAAAGAGGTTAAGTCACCTGCCCATGGTCACGAAGTAGGTGAGCAGCTCAGGTGGCAGTTGGAACCACAAGTGAAACCCAGGCCCATGTTCAGAGGCAACCTGACCTTGGGTCAAATCTAGGCTCTGCTATTTGGTAGCTGGGAGAAACCCCCCAAGTCTACGGAATGTGCCCCAATGTATCATCCATGCCAGTCATGGTTGGTCACAGCACACTGGCAGAACTCCACACACAACATTCCCAGTCCCGGTAGAAGCCTAGCCAGAGGGACCTAGAGGTGCTTCAGAACTGCCAAGCCCTGCCCTCCTTCCTAGACCAGGACTGCCCATCCCCCACTACATGTGTCATAGTCCTGGCTCACCCTATTGGCCACTAGCAGCCTCTAAGGTCTAGCAACCAGCTCATGAAGACAGCAGGACAGAGCGAGAGGCCAAGGGCCCCTGGGCCCTAGCCAGTCTGGGTGAGGAAGAGCACAGGAGGGTGGGTATCCTGGCTGGGAGGTCTGGAGAGCTGGGTGTGGGCAAAGCCCTCGTTGGGCCTCCGTCTCGCCATCTCAGTGTGCAGGGGGAGATGGGATGCTCTTAAAAAGGAGTGGAAAGAGGGAGTGGAAAGAGGGACATAGAGACAGCAAGCTAGAGAGAGTAATGGACAGAAGAGGTACAGATAGAGGCTAGAGGGGCATAGAGGTGAAAATTAGAGGGTCAGATGGGCTTGGGGGGTAGGGGAGAGAAAAGGCCCAGAGAGGGGACCAGACAGCTAAATGGCACAGAGGTGGAGGGCCAGTGGGGCTTGCTGACTAAGGCCCAGAGAGCAGAGCCTGATGGTTAGAGAGCTGTAATCCCAGAGGGAATGGAATCCAGGGTCCGAAACACAAGGACATAAGAGACCAGAGGGCTAGAAGAGCATGAGGCTAGCAGAGAGCAAGTGGCTTGCCTCCTACCTGTCCTGTGCCCTCTAGCCCCCTCAGACCCTGGCTCACCAGGCAGCAGGTGCCATCCAGGCTGCTGATGAAACCGTGGAGACAGGTGCACACATAGCTCCCGGCTGTGTTGGCGCAGGCCCCCCTGGAACAGAGGCCTGGCACGCTGAGACACACATTCACTTCTGTGTGGACAGACACCGGTCGGAGCCTGAGCAGCCCAAAGCACAGTGCAGGCTCCCCTCCCTGTTGTCCACCTTTGCACTTTGCACTGTTCTCACTGAGCTGATGTCCAGGTGGGCAGCGACACTCAAAGCAGCCCACAGTGTTGATGCAGCTGCCCCCCAGCACAGGCCTGCAAGAGCCTGGCACTCACCCACATTGGTAAGGGATGAGAGGTCCGACAGAGGAAGGGACCAAGGCTGCACGGACTCCCACTCAGCCCTGGCCCTCAGGACCCCCTTCCCTACTTGCTAACCCCCTACTCACCTTGGCAGGCCCCCGTATGGATATTGGGAACAAAGCCATGGTGACAGGGGTGTGACTGTGCAGGGTAGAGCTCACATCGAAGGCCCAGGCACAGCCCACGGTGGCACAGCAGAACGCCTTGGTGCAGACCAGGCCTGTCAACTGGTGCTGGCACCCCTTGGGGTCCACTTGGCCAAAGCAAGGCCCCATCCAGTAGTCTGCAGGACATGGAGGTTGGCAGCTGGCCTCGGGCTGCTCCCAACCCAGAGCCTTCTGCATGTCCATCCCACAGCCCCAGCTCAGGCTGCTACCTCTCTCACCTGGGCCACTGCAGTGGCCATGTACCCACTTCCCAGCCTCCCTCCATCAACACACCAAGCTTTTTTTTTAAGTTTATTTATTGATTTTTTTAAGAGAAAGAAAGGAAAGAAGAGAAACATCAATTTGTTTTCAATTTGTTCCACTTATTTATGTATTCATTGGTAGGTTTTTTTAAGCATGTATCCTCACCCGAATACGTGCTTATTGATTTTACAGAGAGGAGAAGGGAGGGACAAAGAGAGGGAGAGAAACATCGATGTGAGAAACATCAATCAATTGCCTCTTATAAGCACATCTTGGGACCAAACCACAACTTAGGTGTGTTCCCTAAGGTGTTTGACTGGGAATCAAACCCGTGACCTTTCGTTTTATGGATTGACACTCCAACCAACTGAGCCACAGAGGCCAGGGCCCTTGGTTGATTTTTATATGTGTCCTGACCCCAAAACCTTGGCATATCGGGATGCTCCAATCGAGCAACTGGGCCAGGGCACACCAGACTTTTTCCTGACCATGTCTTCAATCATACTGCTCCCCTTCCTTATCTGATGAGCTACTTGTTCACCCTTCAAAGCCCTTTCTCCCCAAGGCATTCCCAACTGACCTCCAAGGGAGAAGCCAGGGCCTCTAAGCCCACAAAGCTTGGGCATAACTGGAGACCCCCAACAATGCACCCTCCCTCCAGGCCTGGGCAGGGACCCATGGAGGTCTAGCTGGAGGGCCTGTCTGCTCCCTGAGCACATCTGGCCTTGCCAAACCTCCCAGACTTTGGGAGGGACCCAGAGTCTGTCCAAATGCTCTGGATCCCAACACCACACCCCTGCCCACTGCACCCAGGTGAAGGTGGTCCCCTCACTCCCCCCACCGCTGTGCACAGGCCCCGATGGGACTCCTGGCTCTGTCCTCCACATGGTTCCAATCAAGTGGCTGGCACTGGATCAAGAGAAGCCTTCCCAGAAGGAGAAGCCACCGCCAGCCTCCTCCCAGGCTGGAGGAAGAGCTCCACAGAGACCCCTGCCAGCCCTGACTCCCTAGGCCAAAACATCATCCCCAAGGTGTTGGCTCACTCACCCAGAACCCTGGAACCCCACTTGCCCTTGCCAGGTGCACAGCCCTGCCTCTCTTGGGCCCTCACTGTCCACCACCCACCCCAGACCTCTCCCCCCACCCCTCCCCACTGAATTCCAACTCCATTTCTGATCAAATACAGTTCCCAAAAGCCCACCCTCAAACTCAGGTAACCCCCCAGCTTCTCCAGTTTCCGAATCATCACTACACCCTCTCCCACTCAGCTTCAGCCACAGAGGCGCCTCCTCCCCCAGTAGCAATGCCGCCCCACAGTGAGGTCAGTTTGAGAGCCCTGCCTGTCTTTGCTGTCCTGGGCTCCCTGGCCACACTGGGCACTGATGGCTCCTGCAGTTGAAAAAGTCAGCCTACGTACCCCCAGAGCAGGACCCTCCTGTTCACTTACTCCTCCCATGGGCTCTATTTTTAATCTGTGCCCTTAAATTGCCCTCTCTTCTCTTCCTCCAGGACCTCAACCATCTGCTTGGTTGCACTATCTTCCCCCGCCCGTTTTCAGAGCAGACGTGGGGTTTATGTTTGCCTCTATCCCTCCTCTTACTCCCATATTCAACTTCTAACAAAACATCCCTGTTTCCACTGTCTTAGTTTTGGCAACAGCCTCCCGACAGATGTGGCCACGCACCCCAGCCCAAGGTATCATTCACTTGTACATCTTATGAATGCCAACTTGTCCCTTCTTCCAGGAAGCCCTCTCTGACTCCCTTCCACAGAATAGAGAGTTTCTCTGCCTTTCACAGCAGCAAGTGAGAAAGGATGGAGGCCAGCTGGACCCTCCCAGGCCCTAGCCATGTATCAGAGGCTGCCAGGAAGTCTCCTTTCCTCCCCACTGACCTAGCTTGGTACCTTTCTCACACTGAGGCCCCATGAAGCTGTACACACAGTCCCAGCAGTTCGGACCTATGCAGTGGCCCCCCATTATGGCAGCCACGGTCGCAGATGGTTAAGGAGGGGAAAGAGAGAGTGGCTTGAGGTTCCCCAGTGGCAGAGGGAGCTGGGCCCCGGGCTAGCCCTTCCAGACCCAGGAATTCCCATGATCTGGCCCAGACCCAAGGATAAGACTGTGACAATGAGGGTGTCCTCTCCAATTCCTGGTCCCAAAAGAGTGATCATGGGCAGTGGTCAGGTGACAGCAAAGCCCCCCTTCTGGGACCCCTGGCCCAGGTGTGCAGGCAGGGTACTTACGCTGCCCACACACAGTGACCGTGTAGCCCCTTTGGCACAGGCAGGACTCCCCTTGGCAGCTGCCCCCATTCAAGCAACTCTCACTGCACCCTGACCCTAAGGGTGGGGAGGAGGGATGCACATGTGGGGCAGCAGGACTTAGCATGCCTGACCAGCTCTGGTCCTCCAGCAGAGCCAGCTGGAGCTCCCAGAGGCCTCCAGGAGCCTCTAACCTCCTTCCTCGTCCCAGGGGCCAAGGCTGCTCACCTCGCCTCACCCCATAGCTGGCGGCCAGCCTCCCGTCCACACAGGTGCACAGGTTGGGTCGGGAGCAGATGCCCTCGCCACAGGTGTGCCTGCAGGCGACCAGCAGGGCAGAGGGTGAGGGTTGGGGTCAGGACCCAAACCTTGTGCCATTCCCTATTGGTGCCAGACTCTGGGGCTCTGCTGGGGCCACCAGAAAAGGTGCTCTTTGGGCCAGAACTGCTGAGCGGCAAGAACAGAGGCAGAGATGCTGAGGGGGGCACTCTCCCAGGGGGTGGAGTCCAATTCTAGAAACTGGGGGACAGACCAGGGAAAGATAGAGAGGCAGAGTGAAAGAAACAGAGAAACACAAGGAGATAAGAGAGAGACAGACTGAGAAAAAGAGAGAAAGATAGACGCAGAGACTAAGAAAGAAAGAAAGACAGACTGAGAAAGAAACAGACTGAGAAAGAAAAAGACAGAGAGACAAAGACAGATAGAGAGGTGGGCGCGGAGAGAGAGAAAAAGAGAAACTGAGGCTGAGGGAAAAAGATAAAGAGAAACAGGCAGACAGACACAGGGAGGTTGTAAAGCCAAGCATATGAACTGGGCAGGGTGGCTTAGGAGCCTCAGGACATCACCAAGTGCCATTTCTTGGTTCAGCCCAAGAAATGCATGACAGGTTCAGTCATACATCCTCAGCGAAGATCACCTGTAAACAGGACTGGACTTGCCAGCAGGTAGGAGAGCTGGGCCAGGGTTCTCTGCTTGCCCCTCCACCTCCGCACAGCAGCAGCACTCACACATGACACACATGGCACTCAGCGGCACTCACACATGGTTCCTGCTAGGCAGCGTCCTCCAGCCATGGCAGCAGCAGGTATGGAAGCGGGAGCCATACACATTGGGCCTCAGGGAGCACATGGCATGGCTGGTGAGTCCCTGCTCAGCTGGATGTACCCTGGGCCTGGTTCTCTCCCACCCAAGGACAACCCAACTCAACCTCCACACCCTAGGGCCTCCCAGAATCCTGGGCACCACGCACCCCTGCGAGATGCCTGGGCTGCCATGCCTATGCACATGTCCAGGACCTGCAGGCTCCACGGCCCCATCCCAGTGGCCCTGGACACCCATCACGCATGACAGGGCCACCCAGGCCCACCCAGGCCCACCCAGGCCAGCAGGAGCAGAGCCAGGGGCCCCCGGGCCATGATAAGGGCAGCAGCTCCTCTCCTGGCCAAGCACAGACACTCCAGAACTGCAAGGTGTCCCTCAGAGGCTGCGGACAGGAAGCAGTCAACCCCAGCAGAAGCCCTTGGCCATGGGGCACTCAGGAGAACCAGGAGCAGTGGGACAGGTGCTTGGAACCCACAGGAGCCCAGGGAAGTCCCAACCCTGACCCAGAAGCAGGTGAAGAGTCAGAGAAGGCATTTCACAGGAGGCCTGACAGCTCAGAGAGAGAGTGAACCGGGAGAAGGGTGCGGGGCAGGGAGTTTTCAGTGACAGCAGAGGCAAAGAAGGGCATGGAGCTGAGTGACAGACGAGACAGGGACCAGCGGGCCAGTGTTACAAGAGTGCAAAGCTGTGTAATGGAGCTTCCATGTGTAGGTCAAAGATGATGGAGAGCCTATGAAGAACTTTCAGTGGGAGGAACAAGAGCAGAGATGAGCATTCAATGGAGCGAGCAAGGGCTGTGGGGGCTCCAGAGAAAGGGTGTGGGAGAGAAGGCAGGGCAGGTGTCCCTTAGAAGGAGGGCAGAGAAAAGGACCTCAAAGATAATGAGATGGAATCAACAGGACCTTAAGGGAGAGGGGAGTTATGGAGGAGACTCCGAGAATTCTGGCTGGGAGGGCCACAGGGGCTGGGAAGTGCTGGTAGTAAGTCTACGGGAGGCAGCTGACCTTCTGAGCAGGAACAAGGGGCAGAGGTGGGGACTTCCCAGTGTAGAGCATGCCCCTCCACCCAACAGGGAAGGGGCCGCTTTTGTGCCCACTTCACAGATGAGCAAACTAAGGTCATCATACAGTTAGTGAGGGGCTGAGCAGGGAGCTGGGCGCCCAGCGCCCGGAAGCGTGGAGGGGCGCTCTTCCCCGAAGCTTTCGGGCCGCATTCTCCAGAGGGCAGGGCCGAGGAAGCAGACCAGGTACAGCCACCACCCTCTGCTCCTCCCTCACCGGACGTTCTGGGTCCGACGTGTGTCCCATGAAGTGTCCTTCCCGCCCTCGCGGGTTTTCGCCAAACCCGTGCGCAGCTTGGAGAGGGGAAGGGGTTGGACCCCAGCTTTTGGGCCGCAAACAAAGTAATCCCCTCCCCCCCAACCCCCTTCTTCAGCCCCGGCTTCCCCATCTCTGCTCTCAGGTCCCCAAAACCGCCGTATGGCCCGCGCTTCCCCTACTTTCGACCCGGCGCGCGTGGTGACTGGCACCTCGAGCAGATGCGCGGAACTCCGCGCGCGCCGGGGACCCGGAGCGGGACCGCGAAGTCGAGAGGCCGACCCCACTGAGTTCCCAGAGCTGCCACTCCAGGGAAGTTGGGGGCAGAAGGAGTTGGGGGAGGGCACGTTCGCACCTCGAAGCTCACAGGGTGGGGGGCCGCTATTCGGTCTAGGGGAGCGTCTGGCGCTCCGGGGTAAACTATGAGGAACTAAAAAATGCGAAGTAGCATAAAGCCGGGGCGGGGTCTGAAACGTGGGGTGGGGGCCTCCGCACTCATGGAGCAAGACACTGCGGGGACTAAGTTTTCGGAGAGAAGTTAGGTTGGCGGTGGCTCTGAGGTTGGGCCCGGATTTGGAAAGGCCTGCTAGAGAGCCAAACCTAGAGGTCCGTGTCTCACCTAGGAGACCCTTCCAGGGCCTCCCAAACCACCTCCTCCTCCCTCCAGCTAGGATAATTCCAAGGGTGACCTTGGAAACTCACCTGCCTCTTGGAACTTGGATTTAAAATCCAAGGGCCCTAGAAGACGTAGGCAAAATACTAGGCAAAGGTTGTTTCCTGGAGAAAAGTTCCACATTTTTGTGTCTGATTTTCAAAATGATTTTTTTTGGTTCAAGAATCCAAAAGGACTTTCTGTACCTCAGTTTCTTCACCTGTCAAAGGGGCCAGACTTCAGAATTTCTGCTTTTTATCTGGACTGTACGTCCTAAACAAAAATTTCCAGCCTTCCTCACCACTTTCCCACCTTTGAGATCTGATACCACCAGAGACCCTTAACATGGAGATTGGTCAGAAGCTGCTTGTTGGACCTAGTGCTATTATTCCATTCCTTAAACTCCTATGCATCTGGCAAAACCCAGTTCAAAAATCCCTTCCCCACCACCAAATTGTTAGTTTACTGTATTGTTAGCTAGGACAAGGGTCTCAAGGTCTTGACCATTCTTACTAAATGCTATTGCTAAACATTAAAATGTAGTACAGTATTTTGCAGGCAAGCTATAAACAGAATGAGCTTGACAGGAACCCAACCCAATAAGTGCAGCCAACTGAAATCAATGTGTAATTGTGTATATAATCAATGGCTAAGCCTCCCTTTAAGGAGACAGAGTTTTGACTATGAATCTCCTGTCTCTTTTACTTGCTCATAAAGAAAACTATCGTGCAAGCAACCTCCATGTGTTTTGGAAAACGGTGACCCCCTTGAGTTCCGTAACTGTTGGATTCCCAAAGCCGGTTGTGCTGATCATGCCTCCATCATAGCACTGCTGGGATGTACTAAATAAATAGCAAGTACAGTTTGAGCTCATTTATTGGGTGCTGTGTGCCACACTTGATGCCAAGCATTGTGTACACATCTCATTCAGCCACCAAAAAGCCCTGTGAGGGAGATACTCTTATAATTTCAAAATGTGGGTTCCAGGAGACAGACCCGGACTCTGGCTTTCCTGGGCCAGAGATAAGGGGTGGGGGGCATTCTGCCTGGGGGTGGGAGCCTGGAGAGCTCAGTAGAAGAAAGCAAATCAGAAAAGAGGAAAGCACAGGTGTAGGAAAGAGCACAGGTAAAGGCCCTGGGAGAAGAAAGTAGAGCATGCAGGAACTGAGTGAGGCTGGAACTTTAGGGGAGGGAAGGGAGGGGAGGCTGGAGCACCCGTGAGCCTTTGGTAGATGTCCTCGACCTCTGAAGGGAGCCATGGTGGGCTCCCAGGAAGGGGAGTCAGTTCAGGGGCTGCCCTGTGGGGTCTAGATCTGGGTCTGGGCAGCAGCAAGGGCCCCAGGGCTGGGCTGGGGAGCATGAAGCAGAGGGAACTTCAGGGACAAGAATCAGAGCACTCTGGCCAAGGGAGGGAGGGGCCTGGAGCCCAGGAGAAGGTTCAGGTGTGGAAGGTGGGCTGGGAAAGAAACCCCAGGACCAAGTTCCACAGTGGTGACAGAAGTGTGGCAATCCAGTGTGGGGGGGCCCAGGGGCTGTTGTAGATGGGCCAGCTTCCAGGGACAGACACATCTGTCACCCCTTCCCAGGCTCCTTTGCCGAGATCCAGCCTGGTCTGTCCTTCAGCCAACAAGTGTCCCCCACCACGAGCACTGGGATGGGCACCGGCACCCCAGCAGCAGCCCAGTATATGCACATGAGGTGGGGAGGAATAGTCCCACACTAGGGACATGGCCTGACCAAGGCTGAGGAAGGCTGGTGGATCAGACAGTGGTTTGGTTCTAGAAGTCTCCCTGCCTGCTCCCTAGAGGCAGGTAGAGAAGGTCTCCATAGGGTGTGGCGCTCGTGGACGTCCCTGCACACAGAGGTTCTCAGTGACACTAGGGAGTGAGTGCTTCTTGTCATTACACCCCCACTGCTGCCCCGCCGTCTTGCCGTCCAATGGCACCACTGTGGGGCTGCTTCTGCTGCTGCCCATTCCTGACTGTTACCCGTGAGGTGTCCCCATACACCGCTGGTCTGCAAGGAACAACTAGACTCTCACCCCCCAGCATCCCCGTGCCACCCAGAGCTGTCACAGGGAACAGCATGCCACACAGTCTTCCTGTCAATATTATATCATCACCTAGTTACTATTACAGGGTCACCTGTCACTGTCACCCACTGCTTGTGACCCTTTCATTGCCACCTATTGATGGGACACCTTGCTGGGTCCTCCACTGTCCATGACATTCATGTGATCTCCTGTCACCATTATACCTTCACCTTCTTGCTGTGACCTTGTCACAGGTTACTGACTGTATGTCACCCACAGCATCAGCGCTCTCCCCTCACTGTCCATTGTTACCACATCCCCACCTCCCTGCCAACATCACACCAATCCATAGAATGCTTTTTAATGACAGTGACACCTGTTGCTGTCACACTGGCTCCTCATTAGCACCTGTTGCTGTCACACTGTCTCTCCATGACATATTCATTGTCACCTGTCCCTGTCACATGGCCACACTGAGCACCCCCACACTGCTGTCACTGTTAAGGTAATGAACAAATGGATGTCTGAGTCATCTCAGCTTCACTCTTTCTCCCAACCAACAACCCTCCTCTGACTTTTCTGCATATGTACCCTGCACACAGGACTCGACACTGTGTTCTGAGCCAGGAGACTCTCAGTGTCCATTAACGCAGGCCTGAAGGTAGGCAGAGCATGCCTAGGAACACAGAGTCAGGGCTGGGAACGTGGGGTGGGGAGAACGCCTGCAGCCCTTGGGGCTGGGCGGGTGAGGGTGCTCTGCGCTTGCAGAGGCTTGGGGCTGGGGACAGAGCTCCTTTTGTCTGAGCACAGGAAGCAGCTAAGCTCTGCTCAGAGGAGGCGTGTGGGCAGGGAGTCTGGCCAGATGCCTGAGAAGGAGGATGGTGGTGGCAGGTCCTGGAGGTCCCAAGAATTCCCCAAGAAGGTCAGGCCTGGGCTGGGAGGGGTAGAGAGAGTAGCTGGACCCTGAAACCTTCCCCCTCCGGTTTTCCAGGGATGACAGCGATTCACAGAGTGTTCACTGTGTGCCAGGCTGGACACTCCCAACAGGTCCCCAGGGCAGGTTCTGTGATCTTCCCATTTCGGGAAAACCGAGGCACAGAATCCTCATGTCACTCATCCCAGCCCACAGTCGGTAAAGAGCACCAGCAGATCAGAACCCAGGTCACAACAGCCCAGACCTCAGTCTCCAGGCAGGGGGAGGTCGCAGAGGCCGGTGTCCCTTTGATACATACACATGTATCATTTTTCTTTGACAGTAACCACAGATGTCAGCACTAATATACATTGTGTTGTCCTTGCTTTCTTTTGTCTTTGTCAAAATTTCTTTTGTATGGAGAGGACTTGTTCATTCTTCTTTTGGCTTGTGGAGGACTCCGTTGGTGAGCGGAGCTGCAGTTCGTTCACCTGGTACCTACCTGTGTTCAGACAGTGCTGCAGGAATAGCCCAGTGCCGGTGTCATTCACGCTAAACATCAGACAGCGTCTTTAGAAATTAGGGTTTTAAAAAATGTTTTATTTACTTATTTCTAGAGAGAGGAAGGGAAGGAAAAAGAGAGAGAAACATCCATGTGTGGTTTCCTCTCTTGCACCCCCTACTGGGAACTTGGCCTGCAACCCAGGCATATGCTCTGACTGGGGATCGAACCAGTGACCCTTTGGTTCTCAGGCCAGCACTGATCCCACTGAGTCACACCAGCCAGGGCAGAAATAGTTTGTTATGGAAAATGTCAAACATGAAGAGGTAGAGAAAGTATACAGAGAGTGTGGTGAACCTCCATGGATCCCTCTTTAGCTCCATAATTACTGACGCGTTTTCTCTCCCATCACCTTACCATCCCTGCTCCCCCCAACCCCAGCTAGCAGCCCTTCCACCCAATCTAGGACAAAGTGTCACTCTGGACAGGTTCGGCCACCAGGGAGCACGCACCCAGGATGCACCAAGAACAGCTGTCCCAGGTGACTCCTGTGAAGCCATAGTGACAGGGAGGATGGGAACAGCATCTTCGCAAGAGTGTGTCAAGGAGCTCTGGAGAGAGCAGCAAGAGTCATCTGGGGGCTGCCGAAGTGGCTTAGCCATCACATGGTCAAGCTGCCACTCAGCCTGGGGGACAAAAGGATGGACACCGCAGAGAAAAAACTGCTGGCCAGGTGGAAGAAATACTGCACCTCAAAGATACTTGGAAGTCAAAGGCAGGGGCCTGCAAACAGGGAGGCCTTCCCGACACTCCTGGACAGGCAGAGCCGTGCAACCACAATGGGCCAACATTTCCTCAGCTAAAGACAGACTTGTGCTTCTGAAGGAAGGGGCCCCAGATTTCAGCTGCCCCCCCACCACATCCCTGAGAGGGGACCTGCACATCGGGAAGGTCATGAATTGGAGGGTCAAGAGGAGTCCTAGGAGAGCGAGTACTCGAAGCCAGAGGGCAGCAGAGGCCCAGTCTGCACTTCTGAGAAGGAAAAAGCTGTGACAGCATGAGGTGCCACTGCTCACCCAACTGCTCACCCTTTGATGGGTACAAAGGAGGAGGAGGAGAAGAAGAAATAATAATCAGTTTGGTGAGGATGAGGAGAAGTTGGAACCCCAGGCATTGCTGGGGGGAATGTGAAATGGCACAGCCGTTGTGTAAAACAGTATGTTCCCCCAAAAGTTCAACATAGAATTTAACATGTGATTTTGTAATTCCATTTCTGGGTACAGATGCCAAAGAAGTGAAATGACATTTGCAAACCTATGTTCATAACAGCATTATTCACAATGGTTAAAGGTGGAGGCAACCCAAGTGTCCGTCAATACCTGGTCGGATAGACACAATATGGTCCATCCATACGACGTAATATTAGTCAGCCTTCAAGAGGACATAATGCTGAGTGAAGTAAACCAGTCACAAAAGGACAGTTGCTGTGTGATTTCCCCTTACTTGAGTCCCTAGAAGGGTCAGACCCATACAGACACAGTAGGTGGTAGGAGCCAGGGGCCGGGGGAGGGGAAGGGGGAGCTGGTGTTCAATGGGGACAGTGTCAGTTCGGGAAGATGAGAAAGATCTGGAGGTGGTTACACAGCATGGAGAATGTACTTAATGCCATTAAATTTTATACTTAAAAATTATTAAGTAATCATTTTACAATGTATATGTGTATCAAATCATTATGCTGTACATTTCAAATATATGCAGTTATATTTGTCAATTATTCCTTGATAAAGTAGGGGAAAATTTTTTTAATTTAAATTTTTTTGTTATTTAAGATGGTAAATTTTGTCATGTGTATTTTTATATTTTATTTTAATTTATTTTTAGAGAGAGAGGAGAAGAGGGAGAAAGAGAGGGAGAGAAACATTGATCAGTTGCCTCTTGAATGTGCCCCAACAGGAAGCTGAACCCACAACCCAGGCACCTGCCCTGACCAGGAATCCAACCGTCGACCTTTAGCTTTAAGAGACAATGCCCAACCAACTGAGCCACACCAGTCAGGGCTGTTATGTGTATTTTACCAAATTTTTTTAAACTGTGGAGATGACGGTCTTACCTCTGACTGGTCCAAGGCCGATCTGTGGGCAGCATCCATCCCTACCTGCGGCCTCTGTCACTGGTGGGTCACTTGGGCAGGTTTTATTCCTCATCATTGTTCCCCAGGACAGCCACAGACATGACCTCATGCCACATTCATTGAATGCCCAGACTTCTTCTTGGTTTTTGTTTTCTCTCTTGATGGAGAAAAAAGTCTGGATATTTATGCTGCTGTGGGACACACAGGTCTGACGTTTCCCTTTACAAATCAGGTGTTTCCTGCACATCTGACAGTTCTGGCACACTTCCAAAGTCCTAGTCCTTTCTCTGTTGCTGGGAGAGCAGACGGGGCCACTGGTTTCTGGGAGACAGCAAGAGAGGAGGGTTCTGAACCCTAAGGCAGCCGTCACATGGCATCTGCCACAGATTTAGCCTGCTGGCCTGCTGGGACCGTCCCTCAGGTTGGAGAGTGTATGAGTTTCCTGTAGCCATTGTAATAAATGACCACACACTTGATGGCTGAAACATCTGTGCCTGATCGGGGTGGCTCAGTGAGTTGGGTGTCATCCTACAAAAGAAATGTCACCAGATCAATTCCTGATCAGGGCACATGCCTGGGTTGCAGGCCTGGTCTGGTGGTAGGGTGCACGCAAGGCAGCCAATTGATATTTCTCTCCCACATCAATGTTTCTCTCCCCCTCTTTCACCCTCCCTTCTCCTATCTCTGAAAACTAAACAAATAAAATCTTTAAAAAATAACGTTTGTGATCTGACAGTCCTGAGGGGCAGAAGCATGGCTCTCACTTGGTCAACATCAAGGTGTCAGCAGGGCTGTGTTTCTTCTGGAAGCTCCAGGGAGAATCCGTTCCCTGCCTTTGCCGGCTTTAGAGGCTCCTGTCTCCCTTGACTCCTGGCCCTTTCCTCCATCTCCAAAGACAGCAGTGCACCATCTTCCAATCCCTCCCTAGCTCTTCTGCTTCCCTCTCCTAAGGACCCTTGTGATAGCATTGGGCACCCAAGTAATCCAGGATCATCTCTCCATCATCTCCAGACCTTTGACTTAATATCATCTGCAACTATGTGTGGATGTTAGGTCACTGTCACAGGTGCCAGGGGTGGGGTGTGGGCACCTGTTAGCCTACCATGGTGAGTTTCCTTGATGGAGCAGAAACCTCACCATCTGCTCCAGAGGGATGAGCAAGATGTGGGATTCAAGCTGTGCCTTTCAAACGCCAGACCTCAATTTCCTCATCTTCCAAATATGAAGAAAACCCTGTCTTCTGGTCATTTTCCTAGGAAATGAGGTGGAAGCAGGCTGACCAAAATGTGCTGTGGCCACAAGGTGGACCAAGACACAGATGCCCAGTGACCCTGCCCTGAGGCCATTACCCAGTTCTGCAATAAGCCTTCTTGATCACCTACTGGGCACCAGGCACTGGGGATAGGAAAGTCAGCAGAAACAGACCTGAAACCTGCCTTCCTGCGGTATGTTAGTCTGGGGAACCATTCCTTCAACCAGCACTTACTGAGTGCCTACTGTGTGCCAGGCACTACTCTAGGTGCCAGTGGTGGGGTAAGGGGCACAGCAGCAAACAAGGCAGATAGCTCCTGAACCCCATTCTAGTGACGGTAAGTGCCATGGAAGAGAGGTGCCTGGTACCCAGGGCCTAAGATCAGAGGATGCGTCTCCAAAGTGATGACGCTTGTCCTGAGATTGGCCTGATAAGGAGGAGTCAAACTAAGAGGAAGGATGAGCGGGAAACGCATGTGCAAAGGCCCTGAGCAAGCTGAGCGGCTGGAGTACAAGGACCAAAGGGAGAGAGAAGTGAGAGGCAATGCTCGGCGATCTGGGAAATGTCTCAATATTTTAAGATCAAGAGGGAACCATCGAAGGGGTGATTGCAAGTGGGTTCTGCAAAAACTGGGACCACTAGGTCAGGCATGGATTGGTACTGCTGGGGAAGGAAGGACCTGGCCCTGCCCCGAGCCCTGCCATCACACCCATCTTTCTGGGATTGCAGTATCTGCCCTGCCTGTCTCCCTATGGCCCCATCCATCCGCTGGCTGCTGTCATAGTTTCCACTTACAGCTTTCTCCCATGCCCTTCAAACCTTGAGCATGCCATTAGTTCAGTCAACACCTATTAGGCACCTACTGTATGCCAGGTACTTTACATTCACTATCATGTTGAGTTCCCCTCATAACCCCACAACAAAGGCCCATGGTCAGGTGTGGAGACTGAGGCCCAAGGATACAGTAGGCGAAGTGAGACTGTTGGACCCAGAAGCTCAAGCCTCACTAACTCTCAGAAGACATGTGTGTGCAGGGAATATCTTAGGTCCTCAGAGAATATTCAGTGAATCAGTGGATGAGTGACAGTGAACGAATAGTGAGCAAGTCCAGTGTGGCTGGGGAAGGGGTGGAAATTGCATGTGGAGAGGTGAGCAGGACTCAGATGGAGAGAAGCCTTGAAGGCCAAACCTGGAAGTGTGGGTATGACCTTGCGGCAGGTAGGAGCCATGGAAGGTTCTAGATAGAAGGCCACAGAATCTGATTTTTGTCCGAGTTGGACCAAGTTGCCAAGAGGGAGGCAATTGAGTCTGTCACTAGGTGATATTCAAACCTTCCTAAAGCTTGTCTTCAGAACTGCACTGTGCAGAGTGGCCACTGGCCACAGGTGGCCGTTGAGCACTTGAAATGTAGCCAGTCCAAATCCAGATACAAGTGTAAAGTACATACTGGATCCCAAAGACTCTGTAAGAGAAAAAGAATGTAACATGACATAAAATGATTGGGGGCATATTAGGCTAAATAAATTATTAAAATTTTATCTGTTTCACTTTGGGTGGGTAGGTAGCTCAGCTGGTTAGAGCATTGTCCTGATACACCAAGGTTGTGGGTTCAATCCCCAGTCAGAGCACATACAAGAATCAACCAATGAATGCATAAATAAGCAAAACAGCAAGTTAATATTTCTCTCTCCTTTCTTCTATCTCTCTAAAATTAATAGATATTTTTTTAAATTACACCTGTTTCTTTTTACTTTTTTGTAATGTGGTAAAGATTGTATGCATGGATTACATATATTTCTATCGGGCAGTGCTGGCTTAGAGAAAAGTTACTGTTTTCAGTTGTGGTGAGGGAGCAAACTAACATGTTTTTCTCTTACTTCCTCTTAGATTAATCATCTTTCATGGATGTTCTCCATGCTCATGAGCACCAGTGCATGCACATAAATAAATAGTGCAGAAATGGAGAGTTGGGCTCATTGTTTCATAAATGTGAAATTGTATGGGATATGTGTTTTTTACCCAAGGTATTGTATGAAAACGGCTCAGACTACCTGCTAAGCTCCTAATCCACTCTTTTATTTTTCTTTTAAAATTTTTTATTGAATTTATGAGTATGGCATTGGTTAATAAAATTATTTAGGTTTCAGGTATACACTTCTGTATACCTATATAATATATATACCTTATATATTACTTCTGTAATATATAAGAAATCTTTTTTTAGCCCTGGCTGGTGTGGCTCAGTGGATGGAACGCCAGCCTGTGAACCAATGTGTTGCTGGTTCAATTCTCAGTCAGGGCGCATGCCTGGGTAGTGGGCCAGGTCCCCAATAGGGGGTGTGCAAGAGGCAATCACATATTGATGTTTCTCTCCCTCTCTTTCTCCCTCCCTTCCCTTTTCTCTAAAAGTAAATAAATAAAATCTTTCAAAAAAGAAAATAAATCTTTTAAAATTATATTTTATTTTTCATGCTATTACAGTTGTCCAATTTCCCCCCTTTTCCCCCTCTACCCCCCACACATGCACTTTAAGGCAATCCCCACACCACTGTCCATGTCCAATGGTCATGACTATATATTCTTTGGCTACTGTATTCCCTATGCTATACATAGGGAATACATACATCCCCATGTATGTATGCTATACATACATCCCCAGGACTATTCTGTAAAACCAAATTGTACTTAATACTTTCACCTTTTTTACCCACCCCCCGACCCCCCTCCCATCTAGCAATTATCAAAGCATTCTCTGTGACTCTGATTCTGTTTCAGTTCTGCTTATTTTGTTTTTTAAAATTCTATTGTTAATAGAAATTTATTGCCATTTTATTATTCACATTTGTTATCTTATTCTTTAAAAAGACCCTTTAACATTTCATGTAATATTTGCTTGGTGATGATGGATGCCTTTAGTTTTTTCTTGTCCGGAAAGCTCTTTTAACTGTCTTTCAATTCTAAATGATAACTTTGCTGGGTAGAGCAGTCTTGATCACAGTTTCTCGCTTTTCATCGCTTTGAATATGTCTTGCCAGTCCCTTCTAGCCTACAAAGTTTCTTTTGAGAAGTCAGCTGACAGTCTTATGAGAGCTCCCCTCCAGGTAACTAACTGCTCTTCTCTTGCTACTTTTAAAATTCTCTCTTTCGTCCCACATAGAGGACACGTGAGAGATAATCACACATTAAAATCCTCTTTCTCTTTAACCTTTTCCATTTTAATTATGATGTGCTTCAGTGTGGGCCTCTTTGGGTTCATCTTGTTTGAGGTTCTGTGCTTCCTGGTCTTGTATGTCTATTTTCTTCACCAAATTAGGGAAGTCTTCTGTCATTATTTTTTCAAATAAGTTTTCAATTTTCTGCTCTCTCTCTTCTCCTTTCAGCACCCCCATGCTACTAATGTTGGTATACTTGAAGTTGTCCCAGAGACTTCCTCCACTATCCTCATTTTGGGGGGAGATTCTTTTTTCTTCTTGTTGTTCTGATTGGGTGTGTTTTTCTTCCTTACATTCTAAATCAATGATTTGATTCTTGGCTCCATCCACTCTACTGTTGATTCTCTGTGAATTGTTCTTCATATCAGTTAGTGTAACCTTCATTTCTGACTGGTTCTTTTTTATGGTTTCCATACTCTTTTTTAATGCAGTTGAGGTTGTCACTAAGTTCACTGAGCATCTTTATAAGCAGCATTTTGAACTATGCATCTAGTAGACTTGTTGTCTCCATTTCACTTAATTCTTTTCCTAGAGTTTTGCTCTGTTCTTTCATGTGGGCCATGTTTCTTTGTCTCCTCATTGGGCAGCCTCCCTGCATTTGTTTCTACATATTAGGAAGAGTTGCTACATCTTTCTGGCTTGGAGGAGTGCCCTGATGTGGGTATTATTAATAGTATTATTAATTATTATTAATAATTAATGGGTACTGTTTCTGTTAGGAATGATTAAAAAGTTCTGGAAATATTGTCAATTATAAAATTTTTTCTTTTTTTTTTTAAGATTTTATTTATTTATTTATTTATTTATAGAGGGGAAGGAGAGAGGGAGAGAAACATCAATGTATGGTTGCCTTTTTGTGCATCCCCTGCTGGTAGTTAGCCTGCAAGGAACCGGTTTGCAACCCAGGCATGTGCCCTGACTGGGAATCGAACCGCGATCATCTGGTTCGCAGGCCCGCGCTCAATCCACTGAGCTACGCCAGCCAGGGCGCATAAAATTTTTTCTTTTTTTAAAAAAAAGATTTTATTCATTTATCTTTAGAGGGAAAGGGAAGGAGAGAAGGAGAGAAACATCAATGTGTGGTTGCCTCTCATGAGTCCCCTGCTGGGAACTGGCCTGCAACCCAGGCATGTGCCCTGACTGGGAGTCAAACCACGATTGTCTGGTTCGCAGGCCCGTGCTCAATCCACTGAGCTACACCAGCCAGGGCTAAAATTTTTTCTTTAAGTTCTGGAATTAGTGATGATGGCTGCACGACAATGTGAATAGACTGAATGCCTCTGAATTATACACTTCAAAATTATTAAAATGTTAAATTATATGTTATACATATTTTAAGAAACAAACAAGAAAGGATCATAGACCTAGATGTGAAAAGCAAAACTATAAAGCTTCTAGAAGGAAACATAGGAGAACATCTAGATGGTCTTGGGTTTGGTAGTGGATTTTTAGATAAATCAAAAGCATATTCCATGAAATAAAAAATTTGGTGTTGAACTTTAGTAAAATTAAGCACTTCTGCTCTGCAGAAAGATACTATCGAGAGAATGGAAAGCCAAGTCACAAAGTGGAAGAAAATATTTACACACCATGTGTCTGAAAAAGGATTTGTATCTAAAATAGATGTTTCCATGGTGAAGTGTTCAAACACTGTTGAGGAGCACATTCCCACCAGCCATGCATAACTGTCCTTTTCCCCACAGCCTTACCAGCAATGAATGTTATCACTTTTTAAAATTTTGACCAGTTTGAGAAAGTGGTATCTCATAGTTTCCTCAGTTTGTATTTTCTGACCCCCCAGCTCATTCGAACATCTTTTCATATGGTTTTGGTGACTTGGATTTACTTTTCTGCGTACTTCTTATTCACATTCTTCACCCCCTCCTTTTTTGGGGGGATTGTATTTTCCTTAATTTTACATGCTCTTTGCCATTTAAATTATTGATGAAAATTTTGTGGTATTTTGGGTCACCCAGAGCTTCCAGCCTTGCTTAGAAAAGCCTCTTTTGTCCTTGGACTGTATGTGTAGTCACTTAGATTTCCTCTTCCCCTGTTCAACCTATTCCCTCACCTCCATATCCTCTGGCAACCAGTTTGTCCTCTGTATCCATGAGTTTTTTTTTTTTTACTTTGTTTTGCTTGTTTATTTGTTCTGTTTTTTAGATTTCACATATAAGTGAAATACAATATTTGTCTTTCTCTGTCTGACTTATTCATTTAACATAATAGGTCCATGCATGTCACTAATGGCAAGATTTAAATATTTTTATGGCTGAGTAATATTTCATTGTATATACTCATCTCTTTTTTATTTTAAAAATAGCATTCTGTTCACGTGTGATTGATCTAATCAATATACTCTATCTTCTGCTATTTCTCTGAAGATAATTGTGAATTTATGTTGCTTTCTTTTTTTTCTTGCATTGTTTTGTTTTCCTGAATTTATTGGATTTTTTTCTCCCTATGTTTATTCTGATCTCTGCCTTTCATTTTGGAGGTTTTCTTAAAGCTTATATTTAAATGTGTTTTATCAGGCTGAAAAGATTGAGGGGGTGTCATGTCAGTGGGCAGTTTCATTGAAAATGAACTTCCCTGGGGTTGAGGTCTCCTAAATACATAAAGACTTTTTTCTGGAATATTTGGTTTCTACAGAGAAGACACCCAGTCCCCTGAGGTAGAGGAGTTGAGGAGGACCCTGGGCTTTCTAGGGGCCCAGTAGGGATAGAAGGATAGAAGCTTGCAGTCCATTCCTTTTTTTCTACGGTCTACTTCTTTCATTTAATTTTCCAATATTGCTTAACATTCCTCATAATCATAATTTTTTTCTGTTCTCTATTGAATACACCTTTTTTTCAACATGGTGCTTCTTTCTCCCTCCTCGTGCCTGGTAATTCCCAGGTGGAAGGTAATTTCAACAGAATCAACTTCCTGCCCATTAGGAAATTCCTATACATTATTTCTTCCAATGCTGCTTCTTTTCCTCATAGTCTTTATTGATAACAGCTAGTCATTGAGCACCTACTAAGTAACAAGCTTCATTCTACATACTGGCAAAATAGCACTGAGCAAATCACACAATTCATGTCACCTGGAGCTTGCTCCTTCCAGTTCTTTTTGGAATGCTCTCTATTGACATTCTAGTTCCTTCTGGAATGTTCTCTATTGACCATTCTAGTTCTTTCTGGAAACTTCTCTAATGGAATACCTAAATTTATCGTTCATGTTCCTTAAATTTTTTTCTCCCATAGTTCCCATCTCTCATTAACTAGCTTTACTTATAATTGGTTCTTTTTCCAATCACCTGTTTTTGTTTCATGATAGTACACATTTTTCCACATCAATAAATGTAAACCTAGCTCATCTTTTATTTTTTACAATGACCATATAGATTTCCATTACATGATTGTAGCATTATATACTTAAGCCATATTCTATTACTGGACATTTAGGTTTCTTTTGATTTCTTTTTATTTTTATAATATATATGTAGTATATAACTACATAAGTGTAGCTATTATATATAACTATATATAGCTATATAACTATATTGCAGACATGTAATATCAATATGTAACTATATATAATGTCTAACTATATTGTATGCATATGATATAATATGCTTATATTATTATATAGTTTATATACTATTATCTGTATTTTATGTATATATATATATGTTTATAAATAAAGTTGTGAAAACTTTGATTAAGTCTTCAATTATTTTATTTTTTATTAATTTTTAAAAAAATATTTATTTATTTTTAGAGAGAGGGGAAGGGAAGGAGAAAGAGTGGGAGAGAAACATCAATGTGTGGTTGCCTCTCATGCACCCCCTACTGGGGACATGGCATGCAACCCAGGTGTGTGCCCTCACTGGGAATCGAACTGGCAACCCTTTGCTTCATAGGCCTGTTCTCAATCCACTGAGCTATGCCAGCCAGGGCTATTTTCCTTTTTTTAAAAAAGATTTTATTTATTTATTCTTAGAGGAGAAGGGAGGGAGAATGAGAGGGAGAGAAACATCAATGTGTAGCTGCCCCTTGCATGCCCTCCACTGCAGACCCAGCCCACAACCCAGGCACATGCCCAGACAGGGAATCAAACCGGTGACCCCCTGGCTCATAGGCTCATCCTCAACCACAGAGCCACACCAGCCAGAACTAATTATTTTCTTAGAATTTAATCCCCAAAGTAGAATTTCAGGGCCCCAAACCATTCATTATACTTTTGGGGGGTTCAAACCCCACCTTTTATTTATTTTTAATTAAATTTATTGGAGTGATATTGGTTAATGGGATTATATAGGCTTAAAGTGTACATTTCTATGATACATCATGTGTATATCACACTGTGTGCCCACCACCCAAAGTCAAACCATCTTTTGTCACCTTATATTAGTCCCTCTCTACTCTCCACCCCCTTATTAAACTTTTGGATACCATTTGTCCATTGTCTTCCAGAAACATTTATTTCCAAATGGGCAAAGTTACCCCTCCCCTGGCCCCTTGAAGTCAAATACCATCTCAGGGAGATAAATTAATGAAAAATCACACGCAGCAGCCGTGAGAACAGCCCAGGACTAAAGACTGTCTGTAGCCTTGGAAAGGAAGGAAGAGGCCCAGGCAGTTGGCCTGGAAATTGCCCATAGCCTACTAAGGTTGCTGACATGCAGGAGCAGGGCTACAAGGAGCCGTTGCCCTGGAACCCAGAAAAGAGCAAAGAACTTTAGGTTGATTAGGGGCCCGGCCATGGCCTGCCTTGGAATCTGCTCCGATGGACTCTGACCCTTCTTGCACTGTTCACAGACCAGATGCCCTGTTCCCCTCTGGGGCTGGGGCTTTGATCTGGGTGCAGGAGCTGGGCCTTGAGTCTGGGATGGGGGCGGGCTGGAGGAAATGCCTGCCCCATCTCTCTGTAACTCTAGGCTCTCAGGTTCAAACTCTCCGAGTCTTGAACTCCCATTTGAAAAAGAGAAATCATAAGAACTCCTGCCTCCCAGGGTCCCTGGAGGGATTCGAGGTCACACTGAAGTGTGCAATGTCATACAATAACGGCCACAATCATGAACTAAGAGTTAAGAGTCAGAACACGCAACTCCTGTCCAGGTGCTTCACGTAGAAGCATGACTCCTGTCTCCTTCTTCACATAGAGCATCCAGTACCCACCACTGCCTCACACACCCTGCCATGACTGTTGTCATGCTCATTTTCTACAGGAGCAAACTCTGAGGTTCAGAGAGGCTAAATAACACACCTAAGGCTAAAGGCCAGGCAGAGCTGGGATTTGAACCCTGCCTTGTGACCACATAGTCTACGGCCCTGATGCCTGTGGCCTCCTGCATCTTGTGAAAGGGTAGTAAGAAGCTAGAAAAATTCCTGGGCAAGTGGAATGGGAAAACTGAGACAAGAAAATTAAACAAAACCGAACAGTTTGAGCAACTTACAGCCAACTGGTGAATTGCACGACCTTAACTCCCCTAACCAAGGACACCGGAGAGTGAACGGTTTTTACCTTTCCTCCTTGACCAGAGAATACACAGCTTAAACCTCCCCAGTCTGGGAGACACAGGACAGAGACCCAATTGATGTCATTAGTGCCAACTGAACCCAAGGGCAGATCAAGTCTGGGGAACAAATAGCAAAAATCCCCTTAAAAGTCAGACAAACCCAAGATAAAAATAAAACAGTAAAGCAGACTGAAGAATAATCCCCCCATACACTCATTTTGATGAGTGTGATATGCATTCATTTAATATGCATCAGCATATTAAAAATGCACCTGGAAAGTTTATGAATATTCTGCTAAAACCCTCCCCTAAGATTCTCACCCACAGAAGAAAGATAAAAAACCCTCAAGACGAAGACCCAGTGGGGGCTCACTCCAGGGCATGCCCATGCCCCTTCCCAGGCATGAACTTTTTACTTCCTCCTTCACTCTAAGGGTCCTCCGGAGACTTCCAGCCAGGGGAACAGTGAGCAGCGGCAGCTCAACCCAGGCTTACCCCTGAGGCTGTCTCCAGGGCCCCCTTTTCTCTGACTTCCTGGTGAGCTAAGAGCAGCCCCTCCTTGGCTTACTCCTTTCCTATAAGGTCCCTAGGGAGCCAAAGTAGAGCCCTGCCTAGGCTCTCTCCTTTTGCTTCTTCTACCCTCCGTCCCTTTGTCCCCAGTCTTAATAAACGTACTCTCAAAACCACCTGGACTCTAGCTTCAAAATCTTTCCTGCACGACGTCAAAGACACACACACTGCAGAGGGCCTGAGATAGACCTGCCTGGGGCTAGATTCTCTAGTCCTTTAACACTGGGAGAGGCACGACTTTTGGCAATTTACACAAAGGCATTCTATGTCATAGCAAAGGGTGTCCTGCCCCTTTGGGAGAGCTCAAATACTTTGTAACTACAGTTAACCCTTGAACAACACAGAAGTTAGAGGCACCAACCTCCCTCTGTAGTTGAAAATCTGCATACAACCTTTGAATCCCTCAAAACTTAAGTACCAATAGCCTGCTGTGGACCAGAAATAGGCACTAACATAAAGAGTCAATGAACACGTATATCACATGTTCTATGTACTATATACTGTATTCTTACAATAAAGATAGAGAAAATAAAATGTTATTAAGAAAATCATACTAGTAGTCTGCAAGATTTTTTCAGATTGTCCCAAATCTCCACAACCCTTTTCAATATATTTATTGAAAAAAAAAAACCCACATGTAAGTGGCCCTGCACCATTCAGGGCTGTTGTCCGAGGGCCAGCTGTGCTTCTGGACATGACCATGAGCTGCTGCTATGTTGACACCTCCACAGGCCCTGCTGACATCCACTGTGGGCCCATACCTGTCGATCTTGGGACCTTTCTCTGCTCCCAGAGGTTAATCTTTCCCCACCCCAGCCCCACCATGCCCACCTGCTCACTTGTGCCTGTGTTTTGTAGTTCAGAGGTTGTTTCCTGATGAAAATGCTCTTTAATTTGCCCTGGAAGAGAGAAGAAGGCAAGGATGGGAGAGGGGACCTTGCAGGTAACCACAGTCTTCCCAGCCCTGCCCTCTGACCAGGTCACCTTATACCCCCTCTTGGGAAAGGCCACCTGCTTTCTTCATTGCTTCACCCTGTTCGTAGCTAGCAGACACTGAGGTATCTCTGTCATGAAGAATCTGTGCCCAGAGATAAGAGCCTGTGACCTGGTGCCAGCTGAGTGGCATGGGATATTGCAAGTCAGCCTCAGCCAACAACACTGATGAGAGATGTCATTGGTAAATACTGACTTATGCTTCCACAGGTGAAGCTGGCAGCAGGGCATGAAGATGCAATTTTATTTTCATTAAAAAATAATGAAATCTTTTTAAAATTTATTTATTTATTTTTAGAGCGAGAGGAAAAGAAGGAGGGGGAGAAAAATCAAACGTGTGGTTGCCTCTTGCACACTCGCTATTGGGGACCTGGCCCACAACTCAGACATGTGCCCTGACAGGGAATCAAACCTGCAACCCTTTGGTTTGCAAGCTGGCACTCAACCCGCTGAGCCACAGCAGCCAGGGCAAAAAAAAAGAAATCGTTATTGTATATTTTTCCCATTCTGATTTAGTACCCTTACACCCTCCTCCCCAACCCCACAATCACCACACTGTAGTCCACGTCCACGAGTCCTTTTTCCTTTTGCTCAATCCCTCTACTTCCTCACCTCCCCGCTAGCTGTCATCTGCTCTCCGTCTATGAGTCTCTCCCCACTTGCCTTGTAAGTTCAGTTTGTTCATTAGATTCCACATATGAGTGAAATCATATGGTATTTGTCTTTCTCTGACTGGCTTATTTCACTTAGTGTAATGTTCTCCAGGTCTACCCATGCTGTCACAAAGGGTAAAACTTTCTTCTTCTTTTTTTAAGATATTTTATTTATTTATTTTTGGAAAGGAATCTTTCCAAAGAGGAATATTGCCTTCCTTTGAGAAGGAAAGGAAGGGAGAAAGAGAGAAACATTGATTTTCAAGAGATACATTGATCAATTAACTCTCACACACCCCCAACTAGGGACCTGGCCCACAACCCAGGCATGTGCCCTGACTGGGAGTGGAACCAGTGAACTTTCAGTTCACCGGCCGGCACTCAATCGATTGAGCCACATCAGCCAGGGCAAAACTTTTTTTCTTACAGCTGAGTAGTATTCCGTTGTTGTAAATATCCCGTAGTTATTTTACCCACTCATCTACTGATGGACACTTGGGCTGCTTCCGTATCTTGGCGATTGTAAATAACACTGCAGTGAACATAAGGGTGTGTATGTTCTTTCGAATTAGTGTTTTGGGCTCCTTTGAATATATTCCCAAAAGTGGTATCACTAGGTCAAAAGACACCTCCGTTTTTAATGTTTTGAAGTAACTCCGTAACTGTTTTGCATAGTGGCTGCACCAGTGCACAACATTCTGCAACAGTGCACAATGGTTCCCTTTTCTCCACATCCTCACCAGCATTTGTTATTTGTTCATTTATTGATGATAGCCATTCTGACAGGTATGAGACGATATCTCATTGTGGTTTTAATTTGCATCTCTCTGATGATTAGTGATGTTGAGCATCTTTGCATGTCTATTGACCATCTATATGTCCCCTTTGGAGATGTGTCTATTCAGGCCCTTTGCCCATTTTTAATTGAGTTTGTTTATTTTTTTGGTGTTGAGTTTTGTAAATTCATTATAAATTTTGGATATTAACCCCTTATCAGATGTATCAGCAAATCTGTTGTGGAAGACACAATTTTTAAGTGCCCAGATCAGGGACATTAAGTACATTCACAGTGCTGTGCAACCATCCCCACCATGAATCTCCAGAACTTCTACATCTTCCCAAACTGTAACTCCATCCCCACTAAACAATAACTCCCCTTCCCCCCTCCTCCAGCCCCTGACACCCACCAAATACTTTCTGTCTCTTAGTCTGACTCCTCCAGGGACCTCATTAAGTCACACAGTTATCTATGTTTTAGTGTCTGTTTTATTTCACTGAGCATAATGTCCCCAAGGTTCAACCATGTCAGCATCACTTTCCTTTTGAAGGCTGAATAATCTTCCATCATATGGATGGACCACATTGTATTTATCCATTCATTCATAAACAGACACTTGGGTTGCTTCTAACTTTAGGCAATCGTGAATAATGGTGCAGTGAATATGGGTGTGCAAACATCTCTTTTTAAATTGAATTTATCAGGGTAACATTGGTTAATAAAATGATATAGGTTTCAGGTGTAAAAGCCTATGATATAGCATCTGTATATTGTATTCTGTGTTCACCATCCAAAGTCAAGTCTCGTTCCATCACCATTTACCCCCCCTTTACCTTCTACCTCCTCCCCTTCCCTCTGATAATCACCATACTCTTGTCTGTGTCTATGAGTTGGGTTTGCTTGGGCGTTCTTTTTTTTTTTTTCTTAATCTCTTTACCCTTCTCAACCTGCTCTCACCCCACCCCTCTGATAGTTGCCAGTCTGTTCTTTGTATCTATGAGCCTGTTTCTATTTTGTTTGTTAGTTTATTTTTTCATTAGATTTCACATATAATTGAAATCATATGGTACTTGTTTTTCTCTGGCTTATTTCATTTAGCATAAGCCTTTTTGTTTATAATAAACTTTTTCTTTTGGAATGACTTTAGGTGTACAGAAAAGTTGCAAAGGTAGTATAGAGTTTCTGAATTCTCTCTTCCCAACTTCGCCTAAATGCTAACATTTTACAAAACCATTTCTTGCTTTTGAAATACATGATGAATGTTGGACAGCTTTCCAAATCAGCCAACAAAGATGTCCTATCTCAGAAATTGACTGCTCAGATTTAGTTCCTGCCTCTGTTACTTCTCTCTCTGTGACTCTGTTAGTGTAGGTAACTAGTAAAGGGAATCAGATGCTATTAAGCATAATAAACTAGGGAGCATTAGCCTGCTTGCTTTTCCAGAAAGTGACAGCCTCACCCCCCACCCCAGGGAACCACCTTCCCATTCCCACAGATCACTAGGGGAAGGAACAGAGTAATAAAGGGGGGGGTGAGCACATGACCAGTAGGAGCCAAGATGGCGACCATGGAAACCTGTCAGTCTAGCCCGGGAAAGGATCAGTTTAAATAAAAAACACAACCTTGGAAGATCTAGAAAATATTGGTAGATCAGTTGGGGGAAGTTAATTGGTTATTTTGAAAAAGCTCCTGGGCCTTCTCAAGCCCGAGGTGCTATAATGCCAGGAAGCATAGCCCTTCTTTCTCTTGCCCAGTAACACATGCACCCAGGCAGGTCCAGCAGATGTGTGGGCCCGTGATGGACCACATGGGTTCCAAAAGACTGAGCTTGAATATGAAACAGAAACTTGAACACTGGCATTTGTTTTGGCTTCCCTAAAGACAGGACTGATTTTTTTCCATGGAGGAACAGATGGAAATGGGACACTGGAAGTCCAGAGGCAGCCTTCTGTTTCCACACAAATAAATCTTGCCTCATCACAGTTTCCCATGTGTGGGTACATGAAATACTTTTCTCATGATCCTGTGAAAGAGCCCTACTTCCACCAGGAATAGCTCCAGGCAGGTCACTTAACCCATCAATGCTGACTCAGTTTCCTTCCACACTCTAAAATGGGAAGAATTATAGCACTTACTTCCTAGACCTAAATATGATGAGTGTTTTAATCCATATAAAGGAGAAAGCCTACCACAGCACAGTGCTTTTCATGAGAGCATACTGACCTGACTCCTTCCCCATGACAGCCATACATTTTGTGAAGGTGTTATAGAACCAAAGTGGGGGTCCGGTTGCCCACCACCACTGATAGGCAAACTCTAGAGGCAGAGGCTGGTGAGAAAGGAAAGAGGGTTTTATTCAGATGCTGCATGATCTGGGAGAACAGCAGACTCTTGTCTCAAAGCCCATTCCCTCCAGGAAACCTGAGGAAAGCTCAGCTGTCCCCAGCCAGACCAAAACCAAAGGCATCATCCAGAGTCCCTTCTCCCATTTACAGTAGTATCCTTTGGGATCCATAGGCAGTTGCTGAATGGTCATCCAGGTAGATCAGCTTGTTCCCAGCTGCTTTCTGGCTTTAGGCTCCTTCCTGGAACCCATGTGTGGGGCAGGGACCACCAGGGGCCATTCAGCTTCTAGGGTCACAAGGTCCTGTGAACACACTGGCCAGTGCATTCACCAGGTGGGCAAGAGAGCATTCCTTCCTTCCCCCTGGGTTTATATTAGTTTCAGGTGTGGGATGGACCAGGCACTTTCTCAGAATGCCTAATTAACTTTCCAAACATCTGCACATCCCAGGTAGGTCCACCAGTCCCTTCTTTTCCCTGGGCTAGACTGACAGTCCTCTTTCGTCCAGCATCTTCCTCTGCTGCCATTTTGACCTCTATGGTGCATGTGCCGTAGAGGTCAAAATGGCTCCTGCACCATACCTGCCTTCCCTGGTACCACCCCCAATCCGGTACCAAAGGGTGGGTAGGAGGGCTTTTCCCCTATCCAATTTTCTTGATAGCCTTGCATATACTCAGTGTAATACTTCTTGCATATACTCAGTGCCACCATCTTGCCCAGGGGTAGGGGAGACTCCCATGGTACTCTTTTAACTGCATACCCGCCATGCCCTAGTTCCCACATGCAGTGAGTTGCCCATACTCGGAGCCCACTGACAGAATAAAGGGACCCTGGAAACCCCGCCCAGCCTCTCAGGCAGTGCCAAGGATGGCCCTAGAGGGAAGGACAGGGCATCTGCCACCAGAAGCAGGCTGCTCTACACTGGCGGCGGAGAAGAGGCCCCTCCTCTGCCCACCTCCAGCCTGCTCCCTGCAGTCCAGAAAGGAGTCTATTGGTATTAGAGGGGCCACTGATTTTATTTAACTGGCCCACAATGGACAGACGTGTAAGTTTTGCTACCACAAATAAGGTGGCTCAGAATCATATCACATGAATTTCATGTGCAAGTTCCTTTCATGTGCAAGTTCATCTACAAGATGTGTCTTCCCAAAATCGTATGGCCAAGATAAAGGGAATGTCCATTTCACAGCCACACAGGGTTGGCCTCTTGCAAGGCTGTTTCCAGGGCTGGGCCACACTTGAAATGACTGTGTGTGGTCTCAAACCGTGATCTTTGCCCATCCAATACCAGAAGGACAAGGAGGGGACTTGACCTTGAGGTAGACAGAGGAGGAGGCACCAGCCTGGTGACAGGTGAGGATCAGTGTGCAGGGGAAGCATGTGTCTTGCATGTGTAGTGCTGAAGACCACCACCATCATCATTAGGCAAGGAATGAGTGAATCATCCCATAGGCCAGCAAGTTCAGCTCACAAAGGGCTTTGTGTCTCCAGTGAAGATGTATGAACTCTCTTCAGGGTTGTAGAGAAGCCTTGGAACTCTAAGCAGAGTTGTTCAATGTCATCCTGCCTGTCTCAGAGCTACTCTCTGGTTGCTGGTGACAGGTGGGGATGGGGATAGGCACCAGGCCAGAAGCTGATTCAAAACTGCAAACAGATGTTAAGTGTTTGGATCCCCAGAGACTGTGGGTTCTCTGGGGCAGGGACTGTGTCTGTCCTGGACACTGCAGTAGCCTCACAAATGTGGCCTAAGGCTTAGTGAATGGAGGGGCTGATAAGTGACAAAAGGAATGAAAGCATGCAACATTGGGGGGGGTGCAAAGAGGGGGCTTTTGAGAATTATTAAAGAGGTAATACCATCAGAGCTGGACAGTCAGCTGGCTACAGGGGATGAGGGGGGAAGGTGCCATCAGAGATGATACCAAGTCATACATGGATGGGGGTGACAAACTAGCAATCAAGTCTGAGAACACGTGTAGGTGGAGCAGGTGGGCATAGGCTCCCTGAGAAGCCCATACTACAGATGGAGAGGAGTGAGAGGCAGGAGACACAGAATGGATGGGATGGCTCAGGAGCAGGGGACTGCCATAAGGGACAGGTGTATCAAAATATGGGACAAGGCAAGCAGGGCGCCCAGGCGAAAGAGTGTATGGATCCTGCCTTTTGATGTGTATTTTCTAATGTTTTGCCATCCTGGGGCCTTGCTGATCTTGGAGACAGCACCCTGCCCAGGGTTAGCTAATTCCTATAGATAGCAAACAGCTCCCTCAGGAGTGTTCCTCACCTCGGCAAACCAGCCAGTACAACAGCTCACAGCCACAACTACCTCCTTTATCAATCTCTGCACCTGAATCAATAATGCCTCTGCCCGGCTCACCCCAGGGCCAAGTACTAGGGTAACCTCTGTTCCCCAGAGGCTGTTGAAATTATTCAACAGCTGGCTTATTTAAAGCCAGTCCTATACTTGGTCCTGCCTTTCTCATGGAAAATAAAATCAATGCTCTCGCCCACTTTTTCCCCTTCATCCCTTCACCTCCTGTCCCATCCTGGTGCTTCCTCTTGTGGCCAGGTGTAGTGAAAGACTCCTGCTTCTGCTTCTAGGGGACTGAACATAAATGTCTTTCTTCCTGACAGTCATTTCCATGTCCACGTGTCTTGTCATGCCCAGTTAAAGCAAATCCCAGTACATTTCAAGAGGAGAGGATTTCCAACAACACAGATAGATAGTCAACAGGTGCAGAATGCCACAGGAGAGGTTAGGGAAGCCAAGAGTTCTTGGTGGCTGCAGGAATGGAGGGGTCCCCACTGAAATAGATGGGCTGATGGTGGTGTGTGGAGGGCCTGTGTCATCTCTTCCTGGGAAATGAGCCCAAGGTTAATCCCAATGGGAAGGAGGCTATGGGCAGCTGAAGGGCACTAGTTTGGAGAAGCATATTTGCTTTGGATTTGCAGTAGAAGAAATGCTGGTAGACTGTGGGAGCATAATGAGATTTGAGGGAGACACGGGTGAGCAAAGGAGAGAGGAGCTGATTAGGCAGAGGACTGGGGGCTCAGCTGACTCACACTGTGCCCCTTGGAGCAGGCGTGGGACCATTGGCAGCATCAGGTAAGGTGTGGCTAGAAGGGATGGGCAGAAGGGTCAGAAGTGGTGGGGAAACAGGGATCAAAGGTAGAGGGGAAAGAGGGGTCATGGGGTTGCCTGGGATTGAATGGGGGGGGAGAAGAATGTGGTCAGGGAGCTGGAGATGGGAGAGTGAGAGCACAAATGTTGTGGATAGAGAGAAAATGATGATAACTATGATGTTGATGACAATGATGGTGATGATGATGGTGATGATGGTGGTGGTGGTGGCAGTGGCAGTTGTCATGGCAGCTAATCTTCATCAAAGTCCTCTTCTGTGCCAAGCCATAAATTTATAATGCCATACAGAACAGCTGTATAATTTGTGGGGCCATTGCAAAAAAATAAGAAATACAAAACTTTTCCTTTTCTTCCCTCATCTCTTTCTCTCAACTGGTCATAGTGTTTTCCATTTCCTATGTCATCATGTACTTCTAAGTAACAGGAACTTAAAATGTTAAATTCTTAGCATCAATTTTATCATTCATCTTTATATTGTCCAATAACAGTTTTCAACGCAAACCTAAGAGCATTTAACTTTCTGGTGAAATCCCCTAACATACGCAGTTGGGTTTCATTGCTTGTGCATGCACACATGTCTTGTTCTTACCTGAACAGTGGAAACGCAGCACAAAACCTTTGCTTTGATACAAGCTCATGCGACCAACACTCTCTGCTTTCGGCTTGCTGGTGAGTGAGGAAGAGCTGAAAGGAAAGAGGACTGTGGGTTGTCCTCTCTCCCACCTACTTCTGTGTGATCTCCTTCTGCATAAGTAGTTGGCTAATTCAGGACAGTAACATGAGTGAAAAAAGATATCAAAGGGTTTCCTAATCTTCATTTTTTAGAAACATCTGCTTTCTTTCAGAGTTAGAAGCAAGCTCTGGTTTGTGTGGAAAGTGTGGCTCTTCAAGGCCGTCAGGGTCTTACTCCATCCCAGTCAGAGCACCAGGCACTGTACACTCACTCTGAGTCTTGCTGGACCTTCACACATCATGGCCGCACTGACAGTTTGTGCTCATGGGATATCATGCCTGCTGAATGCAGGTCTCCTCTCACACGCTTGCTCCATTGTCTCATCAAACTTCACTTACAAAGCACAAGTTGCAAAGTAAAACAATCAAGACTTTCCTGGTGAAGGCATTCTGCCCAGTGAGATAAGTTAGACAGAGAAGGACAAACATTTTATGATCTCACTTGTATGTGGAATCTAAAAAAGGTAAAATGAAGAAACAGTCCCTTCTTTGGGACTCTCTGAGCTTCCTGGATTTCCTGGAAGTCTATTTCCTTTGTCAGACTAGGGAAGTTCTCCTTTATTATTTGTTCAAATAAGTTTTCCACTTGTGGCTGTTCCTCTTCCCCTTCTGGTACCCCTATACTTCGGATGTTGGAATGTTTAAAGATGTCCTGGAGGTTCCTAAGCCTCTCCTCATTTTTTTGAATTCTCATTTCTTCATTCCTTTCTGGTGGGATGTTTTGTTCTTCCTTCTGGTCCACTCTCTTGATTTGAGTCCCAGTTTCCTTTCCATCACTATTGGTTTCCTGTGCATTCCCCTTCATTTCAATTAGTTTAGCCTTCATATGTTCCTCTAATTTTTGACTATAACCAACCAGTTCTGTGAGCATCCTGATCACCAGTATTTTGAACTGTGCATCTGAGAGGCTAGCTATTTCTTGGTCGCTTAGAGTTTTCGGCTCTGGGGCTTTGAGTTCTTCTTGAGCCATATTTTGGACTGTTCCTGCCTGTTATGTATCAGGAGCAGAGCCCTAAAGTGTTCACCAGGGCCAGGCAACTCAGTCGCTGGGTTGTGACACTGTACGTGGGGGCAGGGTCAAAGAGGAGCAATGGTGGTCTTGTCTGCTGCTTCCCGCCGCTGCCGCCGCAGCTGCCACCATCACCGGGGCCTGAGTGTTCCGTCCCACTGTGCGCGAATGTGCCACTGCGCTCAGCCCTCTGCCACTGGGTTCGCCCTCTGAGGCCTGCATGGTCCGTCTCACTGTGCACGAATGTGCGACTGCGGTCAGTCTGCCCCGCACCCCGACTGGGTCTGCGCTACCTGTGAGCCTGGGTCGGGGGATCTTTCCTGCCCCACCCTGCTCTGCTGCTGGCTCCGCCCCTCTTACCAATCCCAGTTGAACAGTTCATTGTTGTTAGACTTCCGTATAGTTCAATTTTCTGTTCTTTGGCTGTGTCTTTGTTTACTAAACCTTTGTTGTATTCAAACTTGGTTGTGGGAGAAGGCACAGTGTTTCCACCTATGCCTCCATCTTGGCGGAAGTCCTATGAGAGGTTTTTAACTTTATTCAAATATGATCCAGCATGTGGGTGCTTTCATTAATTTATTGCACAGAATCCAGCTTCGGAACCCAGCCGTAGAACCCAGCCACAGAACTCTGCCAGAGAACCCCAGTGTGGAACTCAGCCACAAAATCCAGCTGTGGATACCAGACACAGAACCCAGCCACAGAACCCAGCCACAGGATCCAGCTGTGGAATCCAGCCACCGAACCCTGTCAGGGAATCCAACTGTGGAACCCAGCGACAGAACTCAGCTATAGAACACAGCCAGAGAACCCAGTCATGGAACTAAGCCATGACACTCATCACAAAACCCAACCATTGAACCCAGCCATGGGCCCTGAGTGATATGGTTCAGTTGATTAAAGCATCATCCCGTATACTGAGATGTTGCGGGTTCAATTCCCAGTTGGGGCATATACCTGGATTTCAGGCACAATCCCCAGTTTAGGAGCCTATGGAAGGCAACTGACTGATGTTTCTCTCTCATGTGAATGTTTCTTTCTCTCCCCATTCCTCTCTCTCTAAAAGCAATGAAAAAAATTTTCCTTGTATGAGGATTAAAAATAATAATAATAATCCAGCCATGGAACCCAGCTACTACTTGGCCAAACAAGTCTTTTTTGGTAGCTCTACGTGTTTTTTTTCTTTTTAGTAAGATTACTCATATACCATTAAGATTTTCTTTTTAATTATGAAAAACTGCTAGGAAAAAAATTGCATGTGAGCCAACCTTCTGGGTTATCCCAACATCCACTCTCTCTCCACAGATTCCAACCAGATGACTTACAAAAAGGAAGTGCAAGTAGTAGCAGAGTGAGCTATGGTTATTGGATTTGTCAGCGGGGGCTGGATGCACAGAATGGGACAGCAGAACTTTATTCTAGCATCTAACATGTAGTTCAGTAATAATGAGAGAGAGGTGTTGGTGTTTTGCCAATTCCCAGCTGGGCATGTCTGGACACATTGCTCCCTCGTCTTGCCATTAGTAAAATGCTGCACCAAGCCTGGCTTTGCCTGTGTTCGACCTGTGTATTTGCCCAGAGCCCAGCACTCAGAAGGGCCCTGCACTTGGCTTAACTCTGCAGTTGTCACCTGGAAATTCTTTTTTCCCTCAGCTTTACTGAGATAAAATTGACATATAACTATAAGTTTAAGGTGTACAATGTGTTGATTTGATACATTTATAAATTGCAAAATGATGACCACCAGAGCAAGGGGGTACCCTTCAGCCCATCTCATAGTTATCATTTCCTTTTTGTGGTGAGAACATTGAAGATCTAACCTCTTAGCAACATTCAGCCATTCATACATTATTATTAGCTACAACCACCATGCTGCACATCAGATCCTCAATCCTGTTAATCTTTTAACTGGAAGTTTGTACCCTTTGGCCAATGTCTCCTCATTTCCCTAAGCCCTCAGGCCCTGGCAACTGCCATTTTGCTGCTTGCTACAAGAGAAAAGGAGAGTTACCTTCAAAGGAGTTCCTATATGACTGTCAGCTGATTTCTCAAAAGAAACCTTGCAGGCAAGAAGGAGCTGGAAAGAAGTATTCCAAGTCATGAAAGGCAAGGACCTACATCCAAGATTACTCTATCCAGCAAAGATATCATTTAGAATGGAAGGGCAGATAAAGCGCTTCCCAGATAAGGTCAAGTTCAAGGAGTTCATCATCACCAAGCCCTTATTATATGAAATGTTAAAGGGACTTGTCTAAGAAAAAGAAGATGATCAAAACTATAAACAATAAATTCACAGCTATCAACGAATGAACCTAAACAAACTAAACAAATAATCAGAATAGGAACAGAATCACAGAAATGGAGATCACATAGAGGGTTATCAGTTGGGAGGGGGTGAGGAGAGAATGGGGGAAATGTACAGGAAATAATAAGCATAAACAGTAGGTACAAAATAGAGAGGGGGAGGTTAAGAACAGTATATTCCCCATTTGGGGGAATAGTGCTGCTTGCTGGGCTTTCAGCAGGCTTTCAGTCACTTCCCCCGATACCCAAAGCAAATTGGGCCCTTCTGGTGCTGATTCCTGGGTGGGTGGGTTTGTGTATGTTCTAGGTGCCTGTGGGTCTCTAGTGAACTCTCCTGTGAGGCTGGAAGTTTCTCCTGCTGCCTTAACCCCCAAAGGTTTTTACAGCCAGAGGTTTTGAGGCTCTCTTTTTCCCCTGCTGGGATCCTGGGTTGCAGGGTCTGTCTTGCTCCCCAGTTGTTCCTCCCAGCTTATCCACACTCAAATGTGGGAGCAGCCTATTCACCACCTCACCTGCCCAGTCCTCCAGCCATTACCTTGCTGTGTGTCCTCTTTGCCCTGGCTGCCTCTCTCTATCACTCCTACCAGTCTCAACGAATGTTTCTTCTTTAACTCCTAAGTTGTTGGACTTACATACAGTTCAATCTCCTGGCAGTTCTGGTTATTTTTTGTTTTTGAATTTGTTGTTCTTCTTTTGGTTGTGCAATAAGGCAAAGTGTATCTACCTCCATCTTGGCCAGAAGTCAATCTCCTATTATTTTTTTTAAGATTTTATTTATTTGTCTTTAGAGAGGAAGGAAAGGAGAGAAGGAGAGAAATATCAATGTATGGTTGCTTCTTGTGAGTCCCCTGCTGGGAACTGGCCCGCAACCCAGGCATGTGGCCTGACTGGGAATCGAACCGCGATCATGTGGTTCGCAGGCCCATGCTCAATCCACTGAACTACACCAGCCAGACCTCCTATTATTTTTATAGTGCGACTTTTCAGAACACAGGATTGCTCAGGAGCATTGAAATGTTCCCATAGAAGCAGTGGTGTGCTGAGCACCTACTCTGTGCCAGACACAGTTGGAGACACAGTAGTGGACAACCCAAATGGTGACCCCCCTCATGGAGGGGACATTACAGTGGGGTCTGGAGCAGATGGTACTCTGCAAAAACAGCTGTAACACTATCCTCTGTCCCACTGTCCCTTCTTCAGTGTGAACTTGGCACTCCTGCACAAGTGCTGGGGTCTAGACCCAGGCAGACCTTTGTGTCCACCTCCTTAATAGGAGGGTTATGTGACATAATTCTAGTTGGTGGAAGTGACATAATGCTATAAGAACAGGTTATAAGTGGTGTGAGGTCCCTCCTGGCTCCCTCTTGGACCACGCTTCATTAGAACCAGCCGCCATCATGGGAAGAAGACCAAACCACACAGAGAAACCACACACAAGTGTTTCCGTTGACTGCCCCTGCTGAGCTCCCAGCAGCCACCATCACCTGCCAAACAGGAGAGCTTGCAGGCCAGGTCTCTAATTGATGTTTGTCTCCCTCTTTTTCCCTCCCTTCCTCTGTCTCTAAAAATCAGTAAATAAAATCTTACAAAAGAAACTAATGAACAGCAAGGAGGCCAGTGGGGTTGGAGTAGAGAGAGCAAAGGGGTGAGCAGCAGGGAGGTGATAGGGCCTTGCTGGCTGAGGTCCTGAGAGTTGCAGTCTGTGTTTTGTTCTGGGAGGCTGCAGGAGGGTTTTGAACAGCAGCGGGATGCTACCCAATCTCTCTCCAACAGGGTGGGATGACAACTGGAGCTGCTTTAGCAGGCCCTTAGAGCTTTGTTTTCATGGGCCCCTTCCTCCATTTCAACAAAAGTAGTCATATTTCAAACTGCATTGGCATAAAAGTGACTATAATCTAGCTTGATTCATGATGACATATTTATTACTTTTAATTCATTTTTTTTCTTCCAATCTTAAAAAAAAAACTAAATTCAAAACACTTTCATGGGCCCCTAAAAGTATTGTGGGCCCTGAGCACAGTGCCCAAAGGATGAGTCAGCCTCTCAGAGCCATTCAGGTGATGCCAGCCTTCACCAATGTGCCCTTGGGGGACCTGCAGCAGGACATAGAACTGGGCCTGGCGGGCAGTCAGCCAGCAGATCTTCCCCCATCACACTCTCAGGGGAGCCCCACAATGAATGAACAAATGAAATGATCCAGACCCAGCCTCACTAGATGAGGCAGACTACCCTCTGTCATAACACTGCTGGGCAAGGTTCCTGGGGAATGGGGAGCCCTGACCTCTGTGATGCTCAGAGAGCGGAGAGCCCATTGCTGCCCCCTGGACTGTCAACCCCAGGAAGGAGGGATTTCTTGATGCCATTTCATGCTGAATCCCCAGCAGGGCCCTTACGCACGGCAGCTGCTCAGTGAATATCTATTCATGTACACTCTGGCTGGGCAGGTCAGTTTGTTGGAGTGTCGTCCCATAGGCTGAAAGGTTGTGGGTTTGATAATCAATCCACGCACATGCCCAGGTTGTGGGTTTGATCTTCGGTCAGGACAAAGACGCATACAAGAAGGCAACCAAGTGATGTTTCTCTCTCACATCAGTGATTCCTGTCTCCTTCCACCACACACACACACACACACACACACACACACACACGTACACACGTACACACGCACGCACACTTTCTTTCTCTGTGAAAGCAATGGAAAAATGTCCTTGGGCTAGTACTAAAACATACATATGTCTATGTCTATGTCTATTTATCTGTTGATGCACTAAATGAATGGATTTGCTGTTACCAAACAGCAAGTGGGGTCCCTCTGCCTGCCGCCACCCTCTGGGCAAAATCCCAGAGGCAAAGGTTTGGAGATAAAGAAAAGGAGTTTTTATTCAAAAGCTTCACAATTTTGGAATAACAGTTTCCACATGAATTAGTCATTAGGCCTAACAATTAAGGCTAAACTCTTTAACACCTGAGTTCTCTGATCATGCCCCTTGTTAGTTTTAATTATCTTATTTCTAGAGGGTTAGTTTACAAACTAAAACAACACAAGCTACAAAAAGCTACACAGTTTTGGAAAAATGGCCAGATTTTGCCTCACAGCCTGTCCCCTCTAGAACACCCAAAGAAGAGTAATGCTTCCACCCTCTGCCAGGCCAGCCTGACTCTAAGCTGCACCTGGAGATCCTTCCCACCCAAAATACCCCCCACTGGGAAACTCAGGCAGCTACAGCACGAGGATCCAGGCATCCTCCAAGAAAAGAGAGCCAGAGCCCCTCTGGGAGCCCAAGAGCACTTCTTATATTTCAAATCTTCTTGCCCATAATTCCATGCATTCTGGAGGTGCTCAGCTTCTCAGCTAATCCCATCCTAGACTGTTCACCAATTGCCTCAGCAAACTCCTCCTGCAGCCAATCCTGACTTCTCCCAAGTGATTTGATAACATCTCTCTGTATCATTCTGCTTCCTGTTTAGGGCCTTGGGCAAAGCTAATGTGAGATTAAAAGGGACAGACTGGTGAGGGGACTACAGACATGTTAGTGATTATAGGTCAGGGCTGTGGGATTCCAGACTTGGGGAAACCATCTTCCACTGGGGTCTCTGTAGAGGTGAAGCCCTGGCAATAGCAGCCCCACTGAACAGGTAACTGCTTGGTGGGTCCTGACACTTTCCTCTGCCCAGAAAACTTCTGGATTCCTCTCTGTGTTTGTCTGGGAGTATTGGCCGCTGCCAGATCTGCCTCAGTTTCCCTCTGGGAAGTCAGAGACTCAACAGTGGAAGGAAGGCATAAAGCAGGGGGCTCGGGGGCACCGCCCTCTGAGAGTTTAGCACCTGCAGGGACTGGCTGAGGCTGTCCAGCACATCTTGGAGTGACTTGGGGTGAGAAGACTGCCATTGGGACCTACTGTCATGACAAAGAGGGTGCAAGATCCTGTCAGAGTTGAAACCGCCCTTGGGAGTTGGGTGTTTGAGTTTGAATCACATCTCTAGTCCTTTATTAGTTTCATGACACTGGGCAACATAGAGAGCCCATCTGAGCCTCAACGGTGTCTTCATCTGTAAAACAGGGGAAATCATAGTGCATACTTCCAGTGAGGACTATACAAATGAAATGGGACCCTTAGCTTGGGGTTTCGCATGATCCAGGGCAGACCCCGCAAATAGTCTAGAAGATAAAGGCAGGGATGGAAAGCAACAGCTGACCTGAACCAAACAGCGTAAAAAGGTGTCCTTAAATGCCAGACTCTGATGAAAGATACTCTGGGAGAGAGGTGGGGGGAGGGGTGCAAATAACTGGCAAATTCACACAGAAGAATAAAGAGGCGGCGATAATCGAGGCAAGATGAAATGGAGAAAGGCGTTCTTACTGGACATAAGAACACATCCTGTAGCTAGAATAATTAAAACAACATTACTGTAGCACTGAGATTAGATACAGAATTTGTAGACCCAAAATCATGTGTGTGCACGGGCGTGTGATCTTGTGTAATGAATATGGTGTCACAGATCAGCAAATAGCGAGAAGACAACTAGTTAACTACTTGGGAGCAGGAAAAGATCCTTTTCTCATACTACATTAGAAACCTTTGTGGTTGAATTTGGCTATTTACAAAAAAAATCTAACAGTGACTGAAACAGGGAGGGAGAAGTTTTGCTATTGCTCATATAACATTAAATCTGGAAATAAAGAACCTGGGGCAGAGGCTCCATGCTCCCTGCTGGACGTAATGTCATTCCATCTGTATGCGTCATCGTCCTTAGCCAAGTGGCTTCTGTCCTTGTGGCCTCAAGATGGCTGCTGTACTTCCAGGCATCATGATAGTGTTCCAGGCCCCAAGAAAGGGAAAGAATTATGTGTTAAAAAAAATAAATAAAGTAGAGATGGCAGAGTTTTCCCTTCTAATCAGGAAAACAGTAGCTTTCAGAAGCTCTACCATCACTTATATCTCATTAGCCACAAATGAGTCACATGGCCACTTCTAGCTACAAGAGAATCAGGAGACATTTGTGTTTTAAATGGAGCAGATTGCTGCCCCAGATGAAAATCAATGTTCTTAGTAATGAAGAAGGAAAATGAGTATCAGGCAGGCAGCCAAGCATCTTTGCAAAGATATCTGCAAACAAATTTCAGGGATGACAGCCAGCCTCCAAGATGGCCCCTGTGATCCTCACCTCCTGGTATTCAAGTCCCCTCCCCTGTGAGATGGACTCACCTGTGTGACTAGTGGAATTCTGTAGACAGGCTGTGACCTCTGAGGCTAGGTCAGAAATGGCACTGCAGCTTCTGCTTTGATCATGTTCAGGGACTGGCAAGTGTTTTCTGTAAAGAACTAGACAGTAAATATTTTATGCTTCCCAGGCCAGCCATAAAATTTGTGCTTCAATGGCTTGACTTGCTGTTTGCAGTGAAAAAGCAATCACAGGCAACTAGTGAGAAACAGGCATGTCTTCCAGTCAGAGTCTCTAAATGCAGGCCAGGCCACGGGCCACATTCGACCCACAGGCTGGGGTTTTCAGCCACTGCATCTTTTTTTTAAAATAACATTTTTATTTATTTATCTTTAGAGGGAAAGGAGAGATGGAGAGAAACATCAGTGTAGGGTTGCCTCTCATGTGTCCCCTGCTGGGAACTGGCCTGCAAGCCAGGCATGTGCCCTGACTGGGAATCGAACCTTGATCCTCTGGTTCACAGGCCCACGCTCAATCCACTGAGATACACCAGCCAGGGCTCAGCCACTGCATCTTGAAGTAACTTATTATTCAGCAATAGCCAATGACTACAAGGTGATCTGAAGAGGTAAATACCTAAAAATCAAACTACACAACCCCATGTGACTAGAAGGAAATAGAAGTAAATGGATTTCAAATCTTTGAGATTTCAAAGTTCTTTCTAAGCTTACTCAAGAATAGTGGGAGAATGGGAAAGAAATGTACTGGGTCATCTCTCCTTAAATTTTAAAGAGCTAATAGCTAATATGAATTGATCTATGTGAACACTGCAACCAAGAGATAGAAAAGCCCATGAATGGAGAAGTCACAAATATCCAGGTAAGAAATTAAACCAGTAGTGCTGATCCATCCGGGAAAGACGTTCAACCTCATGAATACTCAAAGATACTGACTGCTAATTTAAAATGAGATATCTTTTTGTCTAATAACGACTTTTTAAAAATTACCAAATTTTGCTTCGGCTTGCTGCTTTCAGCATAAATTACAGCCTTCTGGAGAGCATTGGCACCAGGTGCCAAGGATCACAAAATGTTTACTTTTTCAAGCCAGTATTTCCACTCCTGATAATTCATTCTGATGAAATATGAAAAGTAGGCGAATAGGTATACATAACAGTACTCATGATGGCATTATTTTAATATTCAGTTAGCACAAAGGCTAAGAGACACAGTGCGGTACAGTAATATGAGCAAAACTATTATGTGGTTATTAAAAATGTTTTTAACACTTTTGATGATATGGAGATTTTTCTACTGATATGAAAAGATTTTCTTCAACACTATAGAATAGTGTAAGAATAAAGAGGGTAAAGGGGGTCAAGGACATGGTGACAGAAGGAATCTAGACTTTGGGGGTAAGCTCACGATAGAATACACAGATATCATGTAATACTGTTGTACACCTGAAATTTAATTAATATTATTAACCAATGCTACCCCCAAGAAACAGAAGCTCTCCTTCATTGTTGATGGGAATAAAAAATGGTGCAGCCAGACCTGGCTGGTGTAGCTCAGTGGATTGAGCGCAGGCCTGCAAACCACACAATCACGGTTCGGTTCCCAGTCAGGGTACATGCCTGGGTTGCAGGCCAGTTCCCAGCAGGAGACTCATGAGAGGCAACCATACATTGATATTTCTCTCCTTCTCTCCTTTCCTTCCTCTCTAAAAGATAAATAAATAAAATCTTTTTTAAAAATGGTGCAGCCAGTTTGGAAGATAGTTCAGTAGTTTCTTACAAAATTGCACATACTCTTACCACACAATCCAGCAACTGTGTTCCTTGATATTTACCCAAGCAAGCTGAAATCTATGTCCACATAAAAACCTGCACACAGATGTTTACAACACTTTTACTCATAACTGCCACAACAATCAGGATGTCCTTCAGCAGAGAAATGGATAAACAAATGTCTGTGTGCATTCAGACAATGGGATATCATTCATATCATGAAAAAGAAACGAGCTGTCAAGCCATGTTTAATCATGGGAGCTTAAATGTATATTACTAAGTGAAATAAGCCAGTCTAAAAAGGCCACAAATTGCACAATTCCAACTTCATGACATTCTGGAAGAGGGAAAACTATGGAGACCGCAAAAGGATCAGTGGTGACCAGGGGCTTGGGTTGGGGGTGGGACGAGCAGGTAGAGCACAGAGGATTTTTAGGGCAGTAAAAGTACTCAGTACGATATTGTAATGGTGGACACCTGTCATGATACAGTTGTCCAAACCCATAGAATGAACAACACCAGGATGAACCCTAATGTGAACTGTGAACTTGCGGGTGATTATTGAATCTAGGCAGCACCTGGGGAGGCCAAGAGAGGCCTCAACACACCCAGGACCTTGTCACAGCACAAGAAGGAATTCAAAAGCATGACAGAAAGATTTAGCAAAGCACAGTAAACTTATTAAAGCGATAGTACACACTGAGGACTTCTGGCCAAGATGGAGGAGTAGGTGGAAACACTGTGCCTCCTCACACAACCAAGTTTAAAGGCAACAAAGTTTTAGTAACAAAAACTCAGCCAAAACACAGAAAATTGAACTGTATGAAAGTCCGACAGGAAAGAACCATTCAGCCAGACCTGTAAGAGGGGCGGAGTCAGCGGCTGGTAGAGCGGGGTCGGGCAGGAAAGATTGGCCAGACTGACCAAGGAGTGCAGGTGGCGGTTGGCAGATCCCAGGTGTGAGGTGGCGACTGGCGAACCTAGTGAGGGCACAAGGCGGCTGGCTGATTGTGGTCACACATTCGCGGGCAGATAGACCAAGCAAGGGAGTGAGCAGTGAAACAGACTGCTCAGGCTAGGGTCACAGCTATGGAATTGGAGCCTGAAAGAACCAATTGGAAGGACTTTCGGGGTCAGGGTGCTGGGATAGGCTCCCAGGCTCACAGAGAGTTTGTTGGAGAGACCCACAGGGTCCTGGAGGGTGCACAGGCCCACACACCTGGGAGCAAGCACCAGGGGGGCCAGGTTTGCTTGCCAGAAGCAGCAGAGGGGACTGAAAAACGAGAGAGTGCAGAACAAACGCCATTGCCCCTCTCTGACCCCGCCCCCACATACAGCATCACAACCCAGTGACTGGGTCGCCCCACCCTGGTGAACACCTAAGGCTCTACCCCTCATATGTAACAGGAGTGACCAGACCAAAAAATTATGGCTCAAGAACAGCTCAAAGCCCCAGAGCCAATAATTCTAAGTGACCAAGAGATAGCCAACCTATCAGATGCACAGTTCAAAACACTGGTGATCAGAATGCTCACAGAACTGGTTGATTTTAGTCACAAATTAGAGGACCATATGAAGGCTAAATTAATTGAAATGAAGGGAACTGAACAGGAAACCAATAGTGATGGAAAGGAAACTGGGACTCGAATCAAGGGAGTGGACCAGAAGGAAGAAAGAAACAACCAAACAGAAAAGAATGAAGAAACAAGAATTCAAAAAAATGAGGAGAGGCTTAGGAACCTCCAGGACATCTTTAAACATTCCAACATCCAAATTATAGGGGTACCAGAAGGGGGAAAGAAACAGCCACGAGTGGAAAACTTATTTGAACAAATAAAGGAGAACTCCCCCAGTCTGGCAAAGGAAATAGACTTCCAGGAAATCCAGGAAGCTCAGAGAGTCTCAAAGAAGTTGGACCCAAGAAGGAACACACCAAGGCACATCATAATTACATTAGCCAAGATGAAAATGAAGGAGAGAATTCTAGAAGCAGCAAGGGATAAGGGGACAGTCACCTACAAAGGAGTTCCCATGAGACTGTCAGCAGATTTCTCCAAAGAGACCTTACAGGCAAGAAGGGGCTGGAAAGAAGTATTTCCAGTCATGAAAGGCAAGGACCTACATCCAAGATTGCTCTATCTGGCAAAGCTTTCATTTAGAATCTAGGAAAGGAAGATAAAGTGCTTCTCAGATAAGGTCAAGTTCAAGGAGTTCATCATCACCAAGCCCTTATTATATGAAATGTTAAAGGGACTTACCTAAGAAAAAAGAAGATAAAAGATATGAACAGTGAACTGACAGCAAACTCACATTTATTAGCAACCACACCTAAAACAAAAGCAAACCAAGAGGACAGCTAGATCGGGAGTGGAACTATAGAGACGGAGATCACATGGAGGGTTAGCAACAGGGGAGTGGGAGGAAGGGAAGGGGAGAGAAGGCACAGAGAATGAGTAGCATGGATGCTGGGTAGAAAATAGATAGGGGGCAGGGCAAGAATAGTATGGGAAATATAGAATCTAAAGAACTTGTGACACATGGACATGAACAAAAGTGGGGGATGGTGGGGGAGGGATGTGCCGGGTGGAGGGGAATGAAGGTGGGGGAAATAGGACAACTGTAATGGCATAATCAATAAAAAATATTTTTAAAAAGGTAAAATAAATATAAAGTGATAGTACACGCTGGAGAAGTGAGAGCAGGTTGCCCCAGAGAATGAGATGCCCCAGTGGGCTCTGGGTGAACAGTGTTTAATAAATGTGGGTCAGAGGGAGGTTAGGGTTGAGAGGGGATAGGGTGGTCTTTGGCTCCTGATGCTGGTGGGGTGACTGCCAACGTGGATCATCCTTGTCCAGCACTCCTCTCCAGGTGGCAATATTTTTATTGGTCTGCTCAATTACAAGAAACTGGGGAGAAAAAACGGGACAGGTGGTCAGTGAAGTCACATCTGCAATGTTCCAGCCAAGACAGAAAAGGGGAGGGGCAGAGCTTGAGGTCTCTGCTCCGTGTTCTAACTTTCGTGCTTCGATCACAATCTGTTAGTGCAGGGTCACCAACTGTAACAAATGCACCACTCCGGTGGGTATGTGGGTAGTGGGCAGCCGTGCATGTGTAGGGAGGGTTATATAAGGACATCTCTGTACTTTCTGCTCAATTTTGCTGTGAACCTACAACTGTTCTCATACATAATGTCTATTGAGAAAGGTAAAATCCTGTTGCTCATATGCTGAATGAAAGAAGCCACTCTCAAAAGGCTACACACTGTGTGATTCCATTTATATGACAGTCTCAGAAAGACTAGACTCTTTCTGAGTCTAGAATGTGATAAAGAAGCATTGATTGGTTGCCTCTGTATGCACCCTAACTGGGACTTGAACCTGCAACCTTTCAGTTTATGGCATGACACTCCAACCAACTGACCACACTGGTCAGGGCTATGATTGATATATATATAATTTTAATGCAAAAAACCACTCTGTTGCCAAATCCTCAGCTAGTCCATAGGACCCTGTCAGGTTTGTGCTCTGAATCAGGGTAGGTAAGTCTGGACCTGCTGCCTGCTATGGAGATTTAGAAAAACATACAAGCCTGGATATCTTGCCAATGATTTCTGGGATCTGTAGCCCACCCAGGGGCCCGTCCCTATGAGCCCCACTCTGTGGCACCTCAGGACAACTTCTAGCGACTCCTCAGACCCTCAGCCATGGCTCCTTCCATGACCCCCCTGAGCCATGCATGGCCCCCTCAGTCACCATGGCACTTAGCCTGGGATATTGCTCTCCAGTCCTTCCTCTCTCTACTCTAGTCAGTCACCTTGGCCTGCTAGCCTCACTGCTTGAACACCTCCTAAAACTTCTTCCAAAATATCTGCCATAGAATTATCTGACAGAGGACTTCTGTCCAGCATATATAAAGAGCTCCTACAAATCAACAAGAAAAAGGCAGAGCTCTAACTGGTGTGCTCAGTGGATTGAACACTGGCCAGCAAACCGAAAGGTCACTGGTTCAATTCCCAGTCTAGGCACAGGCCCCAGTTGTGGGCCAGGTTCTCAGTTAGGGGCACATGAGAGGCAACCAACCAATCAATGTTTCTCTTGCACATTGATGTTCCTCTCCCTCTCCTTCTCCCTTGTTTCCCCTCTCTCTGAAAATAAATAAATAAAATCTTTAACAACAACAAAAAAAAAGGAAAAGAAAAGAAAAAAGGGGGCAGAAACTCCAGAGGAAAAACTGAGCTCGTCATAAAAAGTGACCTCAAAATGGCCAATAACTGAAGATGCTTGAAGTCATGACTCATTGGGGAAATGCAAATTAAAATCAAAATGCAATGACACTCCACACCTACCAGAATGTCTAACATCAGAAAAACCATACCAGGTCATGCTTTTATGTTGCTGGTGGAAGTATAAGATGGCACACTGCTTTGGAAAAGTGTTTGGTAGTATCCATAAAGCTGAACAAACGCCTACACTGCACACCAGGAAATGCATCTTTATGTCCACCGAAAAACCTACGAGAATGTTCCTAACACCTCTACTTGTTATACCTCCAAACTGGAAATAATTTTAATGCCCAACAAAAGAATGGGTTAATAAGTATGTTGACATCACAAAATGGAATACTTTATAGCAGTGATTTTCAACCAGGGGTGGTTTTTACCCCTAAGGGGACATTTGGTAAGGTCTAGAGACATTTGTGGTTGTCACAATGTGGAGGGGTGTGTTACTGTCATCTCATGGATGGAGAGAGGCCAGGGATACTGCTCAACACACACAAAAAGTTATCCAGCCTGAAATGTCACTAGTGGTTGAGAGGCCCTGCTCTACAGCAATGACAATGAACATGGACTAGAACAACCTGGAGCAATTTGGATAAAACTCACTGACCTACCTAATTCTGTGCAGAATAAGCCAGGCAAACAAGAGAACATCCTGTCTGCTTCCATTTGTATGAAGTCCAAAGTGATCCTATGCTGTTTAAAGTCAAGTTAGAGGTTACCATGGGTGGGAATAAAAGAAAGGAGGCACAGTGGAGACTTCTAGAGGCTGGTGTTGGTCTGTCATTGATCTGGGTGCTGGCTACACCAGGGTACTCATGTTGGGAAAACTTTATGCTGTACAGTTGTGACTTGTGTGCTTTTTCTGTATGCTGTATTTGAAAGTTCTAAAGTTAAAAGCCCTCCCCTTCCCTCTACCCCTCTGTCCTGTTCAGGCCTCATGAGCTCTGCATTGAGCAGCTACCCCTACCTCTGCCCTGCTCCTCCTTCAGACAGCAGCAAGGGGGTCACCAGGGCACACAGATAAGACTGTGTCCCTTTCTGCTCCCAAACCTTTCATGGCTTCCTATTCCCCCCAAGATCAAATCAAGTCTTCAAGGACTTTCTTAGCACCCACCTTGCTTCTTCTGCAATCTTATTTCTACCTCCCCTCTCTATTCTTGTACCACTAAATTAACCTTCATCCCAGAACATGCCACTTCAAATCTGTAGGCATTTGCATCTGCCGTCCTTTTTGACTACTGCCTTGACACACTATCACCCTCCTAGGTTCAGTTCCAGCCCCTGCTCTGGAGACCTCACCCTCCTACCCTCCCTCTGCCCCTGCTCAGATCTTGGGATAGGAGGCTTTGGGACCATAGCTAATCTTCTTTTAGTCAATATACATGCACGTACACACTCAGTTTTGCAAAATACAAGAGAAGACATTGAGCAATATGCAAAAGCTTAGCTGCTCACCCCAGGATCCTTTCCTCCAGGAAACCCTCCTGTTACTGGAGAGACCCAAATAAGGGGACTCCACCTTCTCAGTTCTTGTCTCACTCTCTAGAGATGAATTCAGATGAGAGACAATGAGTACAGTGGGAAAGCGGTAGCGAGTTTATTTATAAAATACGATCAGGCACCCATCTAGTCTGAGTGCTCCGCCTGTTGAGCTTTTAGGGGTTTTATGCTTGTAGCCAGACTCCAGTGTCCCCCCCACCTCCGGACTTTGGAATTAATACATAGTCTCAAGGCTTCGTTTCCCAGACAGTGGAACCAATACACACAGAATCGCAAAGGCTCCCCTTCTCCTGCTTATCATGTCTCTCCTGGGATCTTTGGAACACCTGGCCATCTTATCTGACCGGGCTCAGGATGGCTGAATCAATGGGTGAGATATGTCTCCCTCCCCATACCCACCTAACATTCTCATTCTCAGAGCCACTCCCAGGCTGGTGGGAGCATAGAAAGAACTGAGAAACCCCAGGCCTCGGCCCAGTAGGGGAGGACCCCCAAGTCCTGAGCTTGAACACAGCCCATCCACTCTCTTGGCAGCCCCTGCCCATGCCCCCCAGCCCCACATCCCCGGGCCCCTCCCCAGCTCTGCCAGTCCTGCCCTGGCTCCCTCCACCCCCACCAACCCCCATTTCCAGACAACTTTCCCCCTCTTCCTCCCCAGCCTACAGCAGTTACGAAAGAGGCATTGGAGGGAAGGGAGGTTCCAGGGAGGTGGTGTCAGGCCAATCCCACCTCCAGCTTACACTCCAAGCAAGAGTGCAGGAGTCTAGCTTTGCTCAGACAATGGGCACTGTCTGTCCACCATCTGCCCACCTGCCACTGACTCACCACCAGTAGAGCAAAAATACTGTCCAGGGTTTCACTCCCAGCTCAGCCACTGACCAGCTGTATGACCCTGGGCCAGTACCCTAATCTCTCTACATGTCATGTACTCACCAGCGAGAGAAAGATAAGAATACCCACCTTACAGGGCTGTTGAGGGATCAGGTGAGTTTATGTAAAATAGAGTCTGACACAGGAGTGCCTGTGACAATTGTCGAGAGTGTGTTTACTAGGCAAGAGGCTAGGATATGCTCTGTGTTTGGTAAGTGGTCAATAAATGCAACAAATGCTGTTTTCCCCTCCCTGTCCTCCTTTCTGATCATCTTCCTGCAGCTTCTACCCCAGGGTGGTCTAGAGGCCAAGCTCAAGTCTTGAATTACCCTTCAGGTACAGTCCTTCAGCCTCATCTGTCCAGCAAAGCTGCTCTATGGACTGCTCTGCCTGGATGCCGAGGGTGGCCTATGCAGCTGGCCTGAGGGGGCAGAGGGGACAGGTCCCAGCCAGATGCCCCCTTGCAGTTAAGCCCAGCCCCCCCACACCCACTTGCCCTTACCACAGAGGCTGTTGCCCATGAGCACTGCATCTCCAGCCCAGACAAACTGGGCTTTCAGTACACGCCTCCCAGAGCCATCTGAACCTCTCCCATCCAACCTAGAACCTTCCCTCTAAATCTGCTGTTGCCCTGGGCTGCCCCCTTGGCTTCCCAGCCAGAGAGGGGCATCATGCTAGGTACACAATCCAGACCTGCCCATAGGACCTCCCTCCCACCCCATTCTCCTTCCTACCCCTCCTCTGCCCCTGGTCCTGTCAGCCACCAAGTGCCTTTGCTGTGAAAACAAGGCTCATATCCTTCTATACTTGCCATGCACCTCCAGCACTGTGGCCCCATGACCCTGCAGACTGCAAATCAGAGGATGACACTGTTCACAAAAACCTGATTGTGATTCTATGATGTCTTCACCCTGGTCCTGCAGGCCTGAGGGTGGACAGTTCCCTTCAGGTCATGCTGGGCTCTGTCTCCCCTGGTGCCCTGATCCACATCCGCCTGCCCCTTCAGCTGAGGGACATTCTGTCCTTGAGAAGGTCACCCCTACTGCCTGTCCACACCCTGAACATTCTGTCCCCCACACACCCCCGTCACTCATCCTCTACATTGACTTGGAATGACAAAGGGGTCTCCTCATGACCCTCCAAAACACAGGCACCAAAAACACAGAAGAGGAAATGAAGAGGTTGGTTGGAGGGAACAATATCTTTCAAAAAGTGTCCAAATTATGACAAAGAATTCATTCTACTTTCTAGTGAACAAGATGGGGGTTATAACTGAAACTACAAGCTGATAATTCTTGGAGGAAAATAGGAATTAATTCACTGGGGGAGTAGGGGTGTAGGAAAACTCACTTTAGGTGCAACCTGGCTCCAGCACCAAAGGCTCCTGGGAAATGTTGGACTCTCTGCAACCTCTGTCTTGACTGATGCTCAGAGAACCACCCAAAGGTGAACGTCAGGCCCACAGGACAGAGGTCAATGCACATCCAGAGTTGTGGTCACTGCCCAGTGCTGCCTGTTACCTTAGGGACATGCTGCTCTTTCTGGTGGGCAGCATGACTACCCCCTGCAGAGCTCTGCTGTTAACCCCTGTGAGAAGGGATCCTGTCCCAGGAGGGGCATGGATTTTTCTGGGCCACAACCACTGGGAGCAACTGCCTTACCATGTGTGTAAATTTCTCCTATAAAGCTCTTATGGATTTGAATAAAGCTATGTGCCAATTCTTCAGAATCAATCCTGAATTTAGACTTTTGGAGTTTTCTCCTAATAGATGGTTTTCTGGAAAGGGCATTTTTTTTCCTACATATTTGTATTATATTTGTATATAATAATTCACATGTAATATTTCAATAGGGTTCTGCCACCAGAGTCATTTGTAGAGGAGGGGAACAGATGCACACATACAAAGAAAACAAACAAAAAATACTTGGAGGGTATTTTGGTTTGAATTGTGTCCTTCTGAAATATAAGTTGAAGTCCTGAGCCCCATCATCTGGAAATGTGATCTTATTTGGAAATATGACTGGTCCACAGATAAAGTTGTATCAGTCTTGTCTTCCAGATCAGCCAAGATGGTGGCTGGGGAGGTTTTTCTGAGTGCAGGAAAAGCTAGCAAGACAATTGGAAGACTTCCAGCCAAGATGGAGGTGTAGGTGGAAATACTGTGCCTCCTCAGACAACCAAATTTAAGGACATCAAAGATTTAGAAACAAAAACACAACCAGAACAGACAGAAAATTGAACTGTACCGAAATCTGACAACAATGAACTATTCATCCAGATTGGTAAGAGGGGCAGAGTCAGTGGCTGGCGGAGAGAGGTCCCAGCAGGAAAAAGTGGTGGTTGGCAGACCTGGGCATGGGGAGGAAACAAGCAAACCCAGTGAGGCACGCAAGGTGATTGGCTGACCTCAGACACACATTTGTGCAAAGATAAACCAGGCAAAAAACGGGCAGTGAGACAGACCACGCAACCCTGGTCCCCAGTGATGGGAAATAAAGCCTAAAAGCACCGACTGAAAAAGTTGCAGGGGTTGAGGTGCCAGGAGAGACTCCCAGACTCACAGGAGAGTTCATTGGAGAGACCCACAAAGTCCTAGAATGTACACAAGCCCACCCACATGGAAACCAGCACCAGAAGGGCCTAAATTGCTTGTGGGAAGCGGCAGAGGGGACTGAAGTCTGAGAGAGGGAGTGGAGCAAGTGCCATTGTTCCCTCTCTGACCCCACCCCCACATACAGCATCACAACCCAGCAACTGGGTAGACCGGCCCTGGTGAACATCTAAGACTCCGCCCCTCATATGTAACAGGCATGACCTGTTACATAATTTTTTGAGCCAAAAAATTATGGCTCAAACAGAAAAACAAATCAAAGCCCCAGAGCCAATACTTTTAAGTGACCAAGAGATAGCCAACCTACCAGATGCACAGTTCAAAACACTGATAATTAGGATGCTCACAGAACTGGTTGATTTCAGTAGCAAATTAGATGAAAAAATGAAGGCTACACTAAGTGAAATGAAGGAAAATGCACAGGGAACCAACAGCGATGGAAAGGAAACTGGGACTCAAATCAATAGAGTGGACCATAAAGAAGAAGGAAACAACCAAACAAAAAAGAATGAAGAAACAAGAATTCAAAAAAAAAAATGAGGAGAGGCTCAGGAACCTCCAGGACACCTTTAAATGTTCCAACATCCGAATTATAGGGGTACCAGAAGGGGAAGAGGAAGAGCAAGTGGAAAACTTATCTGAACAAATAATAAAGGAGAACTTCCCCAATCTGGCAAAGGAAATACTTCCTTCCAGGAAGTCCAGGAAACTCAGAAAGTCCCAAGGAGGAACACACCAAGGTACATCATAATTACATTAGCCAAGATTAAAATGAAGGGGAGAATCCTAGAAGCAGCAAGAGATAAGGGGACAGTCACCTACAAAGGAATTCCCATCAGACTGTCAGCAGATTTCTCAAAAGAGACCTTACAGGCAAGAAGGGGCTGGAAAGAAGTATTCCAAGTCATGAAATCCAAAGACCTACATCCAAGATTACTCTATCTAGCAAAGCTTTCATTTAGAATGGAAGGGCAGATAAAGTGCTTCTCAGATAAGGTCAAGTTCAAGGAGTTCATCATTACCAAGCCCTTATTATATGAAATGTTAAAAGGACTTATCTAAGAAAAAGAAGATAAAAATATGAACAGTGAAAGGACAGCCAACTCACAGTTACTAACAACCATACCTAAAACAAAAGCAAACTAAGCAGACAGCTAGGTCAGGAGTGGAACCACAGAAATGGAGATCACATGGAGGATTAGCAACAGGGGAAGCTAGGGGAGTGGGAGGAGGAGAAGAGGAGAGAAGGTACATAGAATAAGTAGCATAGACGATGGGGAGAAAATAGACAGGGGGAGGGCAAGAGTAGTGTGGGAAATGCAGAAGCTAAAGAACTTATGATACATGGACATGAACTAAAGGGGGGGGGAATAGTGGGGGAAGGGTGTGCAGGGTGGAGGGGAATGAAGGGAGGAAATGGGACAACTGTAATGGCATAATCAATAGAATATATTTTTAAAAAGGTAATTGGAGAGAGAAAAAAGCTCCCCTTAACCACATCGGGGGTGGGACCAGGGGAAGGCAGGCACAGGCACCATATAAGTCAAAATGGTGCAGGGGGAGGTACTGATCCAAAGAGGCATGTCAGTCTAGCCTGGAAAAAGAAGCAATTGGTTGAGAGGTGGACCTATCCAAAAGCATTCAAAAGTTCGAGTAGTTGATTGGTCATTTTGAGAAAGCACCTGCTCCATCCCACGCCCAAGCTAATATAACCCCAGGTGAACAAGGAGTCAATCTGTTTTTCTCTCTTTCTCTTTCTCTCTTTTTTTCTCTCTTTCTGCACTTGCTCAGTGCACTTTCCTATTCTCTCCATGCCATGTGGCCTTAGCATTCAGATGGCCCATGGTCTCCAGGAGGGAAGCTCACTCTCTCACCCACCTGTTGATGCTCTCGTCCATGTGTTCATGTGCCGTCTTCTCTGGGAGCACATGACCATGATGTGGCTCCAGCAGCCACATGGCCCATGGCTGCACAGGCTCCACACACAGACTCTAGTGGGGGAGCCTGAAGTAAACAACAGCCAGGAACAAGCTAAGCCACCTGGATGGGGACTAAGACCACTTAGCAGCTGCCTACGGGCTCCAAAGGACTGTACTCTAAAATGGAGCAGGGGCTCTGGACACAGGCTTCTGTGTTGGTCTTGCTGAGGATGATTGAACTATTTTCTATGGCAGAAAGAGGAGATGGTCTCTGAGAATCCACCATTCTCCCAGCTCACGCAGCACCTGAATAAAACCTCATTCCTTCTGCACCAGCATCTGCCTCACAAGATTGGCTTTTGTGGCAACAGAGAGCCAAACCTCTGGCTTTGTTCTGTTATAATAACATATATCATTTTGCTTAAAGTCATAGAACTTAACCACATCAAGTGAGAACTTACTGTAGAGTCTTTACAGGGGTAATCAAGTTAAAATGAGTTCATCCTGGAGTAGAATGGGCCCTGAGTGAATAACTGGTGAACTTACAAGAGGAATTTGGACACACAGAGAAGGAAGACAGCCATGTGGATATGGACCTAGGAATTAATCAGGCTTACAAGCCAAAGAATACCAAGGAATGCTGGCAGCACCAGAAGTGAGAAAGAGGTGGGAAAGATTCTTTCCTAGACTTTGGAGAGAGTGTGGATTTGCCAATGCCTTGATTTTTAACTTGGAACTTTCAGAACTGTGAGAGAATGAATTTCTGTTGTTAAGCCATCCAATTTGTGGTACTTTGTTCTGGTGCCTAGGAAACCATGCACAGGTAGTGTTCTGGCTCATCTGATGTTCTTATCACACCTCCTAGAGCAGCCCGTCCTGCCTTCACCAGTAGCCACTTGGTGGGTAGTTCAAGACATGGCCCCTTCACCCCAGAGAACAGATTGCTGCCTGGCCAACAACCATAAGCAAGGAGGAAAACAGTCTCTCGAGGCCCCTCTGTTTATCACAAACCCGCAGCACTTTTGCATGCCCCAACTGCAGCTCCCTCCTGCTGCCTCTGCTCCCCCCACAACCCTGTAAGTAGCACCTAGCTGGAGGTAGCATGGTTGCTTTCCCACCCATGCACCTCCATCTGTGCCATCCATCCTCTGGAACGTGAGTAATAAACAGCGTGTCCACTGCATGTCCACATCTGCTGCTCCTCCAGTGGTCTTTTTGGAATATCACAAACACTTTTAAGCAGCTCCCCGGCTTGGAGCTCCTGCATTACACCAACCCCACCACAATCGGTTTTCCTTGGACTGACCACCAAGTCTTCCTTTGTCAATAATTTGTGGGCTTTTTTGTTCCCTCTCCACACCCACTTTCTTCCACAACATAAAATCCCACCAAGTTACCACACTTGTCCTATCCTTCTGTAGCTGATCCTCCCAACAAAAATTGCATTCCGGGAGTGCAGCTGGCACTGGACAAAACTTAGAGGCTTGGTGGGAACTGGTCTCCTGAAACATCAGTGTGGCAGTGAGCAGTTTCCCTGGTGTGAAAGCCTCCTTTCTCTCCACACCTCAGACCTACCCCACCTGTGGCTACCTCTAGTTGTCTTCCCAAAACTGCACGTCAAACACACCGGCGATGCAATAAATGCTGCTGGGCCAGCTAGGGGAATAAAAAGTGACCCACAGCTTCCGCCAATCTGAGTATGGACCCTGATGGGTCTAAGTTTCGCATGTACAAAATAAAATCATAAAAGTGCTAAGAAAGTAAACACATGGGGGTCTTTTAAAATAACAATTTGAGAGTAAAACCTCTCTAGAAAAATAAATTGAACATAAAAACCAAAAAAGAAAAAGGTAAATAAGTTCAACTTCCTAAAAATTCAAATAGGTGTGTGAGGAGAAAACCTTACAAATGAGGCAAAAATATAATAAACTAGGGAGGAATTACAACTTGTATCAAAGAGTAAAAGATAATTCCCTTAATATTGAAAAGAGCTTCTATGTGTGTTTTATTATAAGTCATTTAAGAGAGGCTCTAACCCAGGATGGGTGGCTCAGTTGGTTGGAGCGTTGTCCCATGCACTAGAAGGGTTGTGGGTTCAGTTCCCCATCAGCGCACATAGCTAGACTGCAGCTTTGATCCCCAGTCAGGTTCATATGGGAGGCTACCGATCGATGTTTCTCTCTCTCCCTCCCTGTCTCCCTCTTTTCGTAAATTTATTTAATTATTTTTTAAGTACAGTTTTCTGTCTTTTACTCCCATTCCAGCCCACCCCCTGACTCTCTCTCTAAAATCAATAAATATATCCTTTAAATAAATAAACAAATAAAAGGATTTAAATAAATAAGCCTCTGTAAATAAATTTTTAAGTCTGTCAACTAAAACCATTTTTTCTGGGAAAAGAATAGAGATCAACCCTTTTTCAAAGAGTGAGAAGATGCTCAGCTATACCTGAGATAATAAAAATACAAATTGGAACTACATCATTTTAATTTCTGAGATCAATGTTGCTATTGTGGAGGGTAGGGAATATTTTGGCTACAGCTATCAAAATTCCACCTGGCATTCCCTCTGACTAGCAATCCTGCTTCTGGGAACAAATGGAGATCTGCTAACGCTGGTTTAACTTCACCTGAGCACCAGGCTATTCATCACACCTTTGTTTAGATTAGAAGCAACTTTCTTGTCCATGTACTAGTCCAAGGACTAGTAGGGGACTAGTCCTTGAAAAAGATTTCAGCTCTGTGACTATATTAAAAACACTTGGCTTCATGGCCTGACTGGTGCGGCTCAGTGGATTGAGTGCCAGCCTGCAAACACAGGTAGTGTTCTGGGTCTTCTGATGTTTTGATTGAAAGGTTTTCCTCAGGCTCTGCAGAGGAAGAAATGCCGATCAACAACAAAGTTAGGCAGTATAGAGCTTTATTGGGGTTTGCACACCCAGGCGAGGTTCTCTGGTGCGCAGAGTGGGGCCGGGGAAGTCCCTCCCAAGCAGGGAATATGGCGGGGTTTTATTTTGATTGGCTCTCTTTGTGGGAGCTGGGGATTGGTCCCCTTTGAATAAAGCAGCCATATATCATTGGTGGCTTGTCCTCGGACTCAGGTTGCTATGCAGATATCTGTTTTGGCAAAGCCCGCCCTGTCGGCTCTCTGGTTTGACGTCAGCCATCTTTTCCAGATTGTAGTCCGGCCGCCATTTTGTCCTACCCTGCCTATCCTGACACTGATCACTCCTCCAAGAGCAGCCCATCCTGCCTTCACCAGTAGCCACTTGTGGGGTAGCTCAAGACCGGCCCCCCAATCTGGGTGATACAGAGAGATCTGATCAGATCACTGGGGAGGAGTAGGGAGTGACCATAGGAAAAGGTTGTCTGGGCAATGGTAAGCAGTCTAGGATGGGATTGGCTAAGAAGCTGAATATGCAGAGCACATGGAAATGAAAAGAGGGCTAGCCCTCTCAGGCTCTCTCAGTATCTCTTTTCCTCTAGGATATCTGGAAGATTGTGCTGCAGCTGCCTACATTTCCCAACAGGCAGTATTTTGGATGGGAAGAAACTCCGGTTGCAGCCTAGGATCAGACTGGCCTGGCAGAGAGTGGTTATTCTTCTTTGGGTGTTTTAGAGAGGACAGACTGTGAGGCAGAATCCTGCCTGCCATTCTTCCAAAATTGTGTAACTTTTTTATCTTATTTTGATTTAGTTTGTAAACTAACCCTATAGAAATAAGATCACTAAAAACAGGGAGAGGTGATAGGAGGATCCAGGTGTTAAGATTTTAGCCTTAATCGACAGGCCTAAGTGACTAATTCTTGTGGAAAGCTGTTATTTCAAAATTGTTAAGCTTTTGAATAAAGACTCCTTTCCTTCATCACCAAACCTTTGCCTTTAGAATTTTGCCTAAAGGGTGGGGGAGGGCAGCTGTACACCAACTTGCTGTTCAGTAACAAGGGCACGTGCCTGGGGAGGAGTAGGTAGGGCCATCGGAGAAGGTTGTCTGGACAATGGTAAGCAGTCTAGGACAGGGTTGGCTGAGAAGCTGAATAATGCAGAGCACATGGAAATAAAATGCCTGGGTTGCAACCCAAGTTCCCAGTTGCGGGTGTGCAAGACACTATCAATGTGTCCCTTGCATATTAAAGTTTCTCTCCTCTTCCTCCCTTCCCCTGTCTCTAAAAATAAATAAATAAAAATCTTTTAAAACACTTGGCTTGAACACAGTAAATTGGAGAATTGGATGGTATATGAATTATATCTCTAAAGCTGTTTCCAGAAAATAAAAGACTCATCCCAACCCCTTTCAAAACAAAACCAAGAGATCTGTGTTAAAGAAAGAAAATTCAGGTCCAAAGGGTATCACTCATGCTAAAATCCCATGACACCCAATGTAGATTTAGTGCCAAACCTAACTGCAATTTCAACCCCTCCCAGAAGTGTGATCTCAATGGTCAGCACCAATGAGGTCATCTGTCTTCCTCCCAGAGGAAGAAGAAACAACCTGCTGTTCCCTCATCCCCTCACCTCCTGGGACCCAAGATGTCCTGGTCTAAAAATAATTCTTTTCTTTTACCAATAGCTCCCTTGCCCCACCCTTCTTCCTGTAAACACTTCCATTTGGTACAAGCCCTGGGAGCAGCCCTCTCCTTGCTCAATGAGATGCTGTCAGACTCCTGAATCATTTAATAAAGCCAACTAAACCACCAGACTTAGTTGAAATTTTGGTTTTAACATCTCTTTATGTAGTGATTTCAAAAATCTCCAGAAGTATTAAGTTAAAAACCAGGTTCAGGTACCTCAATAAGTTATACATAGAATTACCACAGGCTCCAGAACAGGCCCCAAATAGAATCATTTGCTCCTACAACAGCAAACCAACGTTTACTTGAAATTCAGCCTCTCCCAGAAGTGTGACCTCTAATCAGCTATTCTGAAATTTCCTGATTAACACAAGTGACATCATCTGCATGATAAAACCCCTGACTTCCCTCCAGCCAAGAAGAGGACCTGGCCTGAACCAGATCTGTTCTTTTCTTTTGCAAATGGTTCCTCCCCTCCTCTCCTCCGGCCATTAAAACCTTTCCGTTTTGTTTGCTGAGCGCCTCTCTACTTCCTAGAACGTAAAACTTCCTGAAGGCTAAATAAAGCCAATTAGATCTCAAAATGTACTCTATCGAATTTCTGTTCTTTAACCTACTCAAAGAATGGAAAGCAGGGACTCAACCAGGCAGTTCATGTTCTCTGCAGCATGATTTACAGTCGCCCAAAGTGAAAGCACGTGTGTCCATTGACAGTTGATGGATAAATAAAATGTGGTATGTATGTACCATGGAATATTTACTCAGCTATAAAAAGTATGAAGTACCTGGTACAAGATGACTGAACCTTGAAAACATGATGGTGAGTGAAGTAAGCCAGACACAATAGGGTGAGTACTCTTTGATTCCATTTATAAGAGGTCCCTAGAAGAGTCAAATTCACAGAAACAGGAAGTATATGGTGAGAGCCAAGGGTTGGGGGAGAGGGGATTCGTGTTTAATGGAGACAGAATTTCAATTTTGGGAAGATGAGAAGGTTGGAAGGAAAGAGGAAGATGGTGGTGATGGTTGCACAATAATGTGAAGGCAACGCTGTTACAGCAGAATCTCTGTTCTTCTTGATGAGGCAGTAAAGAATTACAGATCAGCAAATTTATTAGCATGCAAGCAGGGTTTATTGATGATATGTTCTCAAGGAAGAGAATGGGCTTTGCCGAGGGGCATGGTGAACAGCAGAGGTTCAGGGCAAAGCAAGGTAAGGGCAGCCAAAGGCCCAGATGGCGACTGCCCAGGTGGCCTGAGGCTGGATGCCAGAGAGCTGAGAGAGCAAGTCCTTTGTTCTGAGAACATATACAGTTGGCAGGATGGGGGTCAAGAAGCTACATATTCATTGACAACAGGTGAAGGTGGTGCCAGTTTTGGGGAGGCATAGGGGTTGTGAACACCCAAAGGTGTTAATGGGCTTCATCCTTTGGGCTCTGTGGGTGCTTTCAGCCTTCCTGGCCTTGGGATGAAGGCACTGTTTCAAAGGCTCACTTTCCCAGGTAGTGGGGACAATTCATAGAATTTAGAGGATTGCCCTTTTCCTGGATCAGTCTGGTGTTTCCTTTGGTGTCGGGACACCTGGCAAGATTACCTGACCAGGCTCAGGACTGCTGAGTCAGCGGGCAGAGAGACATGTCTCCCTCTTCCTCCCTGCCTTGGTTTGCTATCTATCCTACCTAACAATGCCACTGAACTAGACACTTAAAAATGGTTAAAATGATAAATTTTGTTATGCATATTTTACTTCTGTTTTTAAAAAAGGTGAAGAGAATGTCTAAGGTGCAAGTTTTTGTTTTAAAAGAAAGGATTATAATCTCCTGTTTAAAAAATACTTGTTTCTGTCTTCAACTGAGGACATTATTTCCATTGCTTTTTTAGAGAGAGAGGATGCCAGAGAGGAAGGGAAAGAGAGAAACATTGATTGGTTGCCTCCTGTATACACCTGAATCAGGATTGGCACCTGGACCCAGGATCTTATACATTCACACCACAGATCATACATGTCCAGAGTGGGAGGGTCACACCCACCCTGTGCTTGGACCAGGGATTGAACCTACAACCCTCTGGTTACAGGATGATGCTCCAACCAACACCAACCAGGGAAGTTATCTCCTGTTTTTAAAACCCCTTTAGAATAGGACTCCCTAAACTTTTTCTAATGAATTATAGGAGAGGGGATAGTTGGTGTCTTGAATGGGGTGTGGGGAGGTGGCATGGCGGTTCCTGTTCTAGCTGTATCACCCTAGGCAAGTCACTGTACCTCCCAGTACAATGACTAACCGCCACAGTGTGCTTGGAGTCTTCCTGGTGTTAGCCCTGGAAGTTCTGTCTCAGACACATGTGATGGTTGGTCACAGTACCTCTTGTACCAGGGTTTTTATCTGCTGAATTGTGCAGATACGGCAGGGGTGCAGTGAGGATTAGGAGAAATGATGACCTCTCCAGATACTCTCTGGAGTGGTGGGACATGAAAGGATAAAAAGGCCCTTTTCAGGCCCTGTTTATCAGAGCTAGCTCTCTCTATTTCCTTGAGCCTGTCAGGAATAATTAGCTGTTGTTTCTCTGAGCCCCTATTTTCAGGACTGGAGAGGTTATTAAAAGCATCTCCAGAGCAGGTGCTTTAAACTTACACGAACAGGACATGCCAGACCTGAGGACCTGGACCCCGAACCCAAAGATAACAGCAGAACAAACTGAAGCCTGCACAATCAGCCTGAAACCTCCTGATTTACAACTAATCACTATGTCTACCAAGCTCTATTCCTCTCCCCCTTTATCACCCAATAAAAACTTTTCGCTGCTTGTGTACTTCTCCACACTAGCCCCTTTCCCTTCTTGGAAAGTGAATAAAACTGCTCTCTGCCTTTTTTTCTTTTTGTGAATTCTTTCAAAGCCCACAGCACGGCCACCCTAACAGGGCAGAAAGCAGGAATCAATGAAACAGGGATTCCTGATTCACTGGGTGGGAAATTAGAGATGGGTGGTGGATGGTAGGTGCACAAGAACTGTTGGGATCCTTTCCCATCACCCATGTCTCACCCGCATGGGCACCAGGCCAGCCCTGACCTCCCAGGGAACAGAGATGGTGGGGATGAGGGAAAGTGAGGGGTGATCATCCCCCACCCTGAACTCTGGTGCACCCCCACCTAATGCAGAAAAGGGAAAGAAAGCTGAGGCTGACAGAGAGTAAGAGGTCAAGCACAACTCGTTTCAAAGGTATGTGCTGCCTCTGCTGTGTGGCTTTGGGCAGCTTGCTGCACCACTCTGGACTTGTGTCTTCATATGTGAAATGGGCATTTGAAGGGCACTTGCTTCACAGACAGGGTTGGCCATGTGCCGAGCACCTACTCTTGGCAAGTGAGGACACTGAGGGACAAAGCTTGGAGGGTACCCGGCAGTGGTAGGGTAGGAGGGAGACAAGCAGTAGAAACCAGAGGGGAGGCAGTGCCAGTCCAGGGAGAGTGGGATTCAACTCCCACTTGGTAGGGAAAATTGAGGCTTCATAGGTACCCCCAGAAACAGAGACACACCCTGAGTCATATAGACTCCCAGACACACAGAGATATATAGACAGTCACACAGAGACACCCCAGAGTTAGACATCTCCATAGACAGACACACGTGGGCCCAGAGACACACCCAAGGAGACTCGCAAAGACACACAGAGAAGCACACAGACACCTAGATGAACATAGAGACACATAGACAAAGACACACACACACACACACACACACACACACACACACACACTACTCACCAAGTTCTCTTTCCAAGTGTTTCTCAGACAAGCCCTATTTCTTGTCTGGCCTGTCTCATCCTCTCTGCCCCCAGTGGATATCTATGAAGCACCCACCTGTTTAGGTGTTAGGGTCACAGAGAGATCAAAGCAGAGCCCCCTGCCTTGGTTGGGGGTGGACACTCTCCAGAGGGGACTGCCAGTGCACAGGCTCAATACTGAAAAAGAGGGAGGAGGACTGGGGATTGGCAGGGGGATGGCAGGATGGAGGAGTAGGGTGGCCTTTGACTGAAGACCTAAGGAAGTGAGTGTGGGGGGCTGTGTGGATGTGTGGGGACGGTGTGGACATTCAGAAAGAGCATTCCAGGCAGAGGGCACAGCCAGTACAGAGGCCTTTCCATTTCTCATTTCCCCCCTCCAGTCACCTCCTCCAGTCACCTCCTCCAGTCCCTACTCAGGCCATTTGGAAGGGAAAAGGTGGGACAGGCATGTGGGGAGAATAGTCCCTCCAGTTACCAGCCCTCCAGCTGGCCTGGTTATCTTCCATTCCACTGATAGGGACACCACAGGGCTCAGAGAGGCTGTGTAACACATCTGAGGCCACACAGCACAAATGGGGGCCCAGGCCTGTCTGAATTGCAGGTCTCTGTCTTCAGGAAGAGGAGCCCCCCACCCCATTGAAGGCAGGAATTTTTTTTTCAATTATGGTTGACATTCCATATACTAGTTTCAGATGTACCGCATAATGGTTAGACATTTATGTAACTTAGAAAGTGGTCCCACAATGAGTCTAGTATCCACCTGGCACCATAAATAGTTATTACACTATCATTAGCATTACATTTCTATGACTATTTTGTAACTACCAATTTGTACTCCTTTTTTAAAAGTATATTTTATTGAGCGAACTAAAGGATCGTGATTCGATTCCCAGTCAGGGCACATGCCTGGGTTGCAGGCCAGTTCCCAGCAGGGGAGGCACAAGAGGCGACCATACACTGATATTTCTCTCCCTCCCTTCCCCTCTAAATGTAAATAAATAAAATCTAAAAAATTATATTTAAAAATAATAAAATTAAAAAAGTTTATTTTATTGATTATGCTATTATAGTTGTCCCATTTTTTTCTCCCCTTTATTCCCCTCTGCCCTGTACTCTCCCTCCCACCATAATTTCCCAAACTTAGTTCAAGTCCGTGGGTCGTACATATAAGGACTGTGGGTCCGTGGGTCTTCTCCACTTTCTATACTATTCTTAACCTCCCCCTGTCTATTTTGTACCTACAATTTATACTTCTTATTCTCTGTAACTTTTCCCTCATTGTCCCCCCTCCTCCTTCCCGGTGATAATCCTCCATGCAATCTCCATTTCTGTGAATCTGTTCCTATTCTAGTTGTTTGCTTAGTTTTTAAAAAAGATTTTATTTATTTTTAGAGAGAGGGGAAGGGAGAGGTAGAGAGAGAGAAACATTACTGTGTGGTTGCCCCTTGTGCACCCCCTACTGGGGACCTGGCCCACAACCCAGGCATTTGCCCTGACCAGGAATTGAACCAGCGACCCTTTGCTTTGTAGTCCAGCACTCAATCCACTGAGCCACACCAGCCAGGGCTGCTTAGTTTGTTTTTGTTTTTGTTTTTGTTTAAGTTCAGTTGTTGATGTGAATTTATTGTCATTTTACTGTTCATATTTTTGATCATCTTCTTCTTCTTCTTCTTAGATAAGTCCCTTAAACATTTCATATAATAAGGGCTTGGTGATGATGAACTCCTTTAATCTGGCCTTATCTGGGAAGCGTTTTATCCACCCTTTCATTCTAAATGATAGTTTTGCTGGATAGAGTGATCTTGGGTGTAGGTCCTTGCCTTTCATGACTTCTAATACTTCTTCCAGCCCCCTCTTGCCTGCAAGGTCTCTTTTGAGAAATCAACTGACAGTCTTATGGACGCTCCTTTGTAGGTAACACTCTGCTTTTCTCTTGTTGCTTTTAAGATTCTCTCCTTATCCTTAATCTTGGGTAATTTAATTATGGTGTCTTCCTCCTTGAGTCCATCTTCTTTGAGATTCTCTGAGCTTCCTGGACTTGCATGTCTATTTTCTTTGCCAGGTATGGAAAGTTTTTCTTCATTATTTTTCAAATAAGTTATCAATTCCTTGCTCTTTTGTCTCCTTCTGGCACCCCTATGATTTGGATGTTGGAACATTTGAAGTTGTCCCAAAGGTTGCTAAGCCTCTCCTCATTTTTTTTTTCAAATTCTTATTTCTTTATTCAGTTCTGGCTGAATGTTTATTTCTTCCTTCTGCTCCAAAGTGTTGATTTTAGTCTCAGTTTCCTTCCCTTCACTGTTGGTTTCTTGTACATTTTCCTTTATTTCACTTTGTATGAGCTTCACTTCCTCCTCTATTTTGCAACCATACTCAACCATTTCTGTGAGCACCCTGACTACTATTGTTTTGAACTCTGCATCTGATAGGTTGGCTATCTCTTCATCACTTTGTTCTGTTTTTGGAGTTTTGATCTGTTCTTTCATTTGGGCCATATTTCTTTGTCTTGGAGCTCTTGTTACATTGTAAGGAGCAGAGATTTATGGATTCACCAAGACAGGGCAACCCACTTTGATCCGATGTGGCACTATATGTGGGGGGAGGGGTCAGAGAGGGAACAGTGCTGCTTGCTGGGATCTCGGCAGGCTTTCAGTCACTTCTCCCACTGCCCACAAGCAAATTGGGTCCTTCTGGTGCTGATTCCCAGGTGGGTGGGTTTGTGAATGTCTTAGAACCCTGTGAGTATCGCTAACAAACTCTCCCAATTTGTACTCCTTAATTCCTACACCTTTTTCACCCAGCCCTCCAGCCCCCCACCCATCTGGTAACCATCAAAATGTCCTCTGTACCTAGAGTTTGTTTCTGGGTTTTTTTTCCATTTATTTTGTTCTTTAGATTCTGAGCGCAAGAATCTTGATTGGCAAAGATGAGCAAGCAGGCAGCTTCCTGGCATGAGGCACTAGAACGAGAGTCACTTAAAAGAATACTGCAGGGCCCAGAGAGGCCGTGACAGACAGGCAGACATCCATGACTTCAGTCTCCAACCCTTGGGAACAGGGAGCAGCCACCCTGCAGACTACCATAGGGCGTCAGGTCCGGAGTGGTGGTAATTTGGAAATTGAGTCAACATGGGAGTAGGGGTGGGATCTGACACTGCAAGAAGGACTCCTAATGGGGCGCTTAGAGTCTGTGTGTCTCCTGTAGCTGCAGTAACAAATTATCACACAGGTGGTAGCTTAACTAACACACAATTATTATCTGATGGTTCTGGAGATCAGAGGTCCAACATGGGTCTCACTGAGCTAGAATCAAGGTGTTTGAAGGGCTGTGGTCCTTCTGGAAGCACTGGAGAGAATGTTTCTGTGCCTCTTCCTGCTTCTAGAGGCCGCCTGCAGGCCTTGGCTCACAGTCCCATCCTCCACCTTCAGAGTCAGCAGTGCAGCATCTTCAGTCTCTGACCCTCTTGCCTCCCTGTGATGACACTGAGCCCACCTGGATAATCCAGGAGCATCTTCCCCTCTCTAGACCCTTAACTTAATCAGACCTGCAAAGTCCCTTTTGCCATGTAAGGCCACATAGCCACAGGTCCCAAGAGTTAGGACATGTGGGCACCACTGCATAACTGTTATTCCACCTATCACAGGGCTCAGGACCCAGAGTCCAGCTTCCAGGCCTGGGGCTGTGATGGCCCCAGGGTCTGAAAAAGGCCAGTGTGGCAAGGACCAGCAGACTGGCTAGAGCAGAGCAGTAGGGACAAGGAGATCCTCAGAGAGGCACCTGGATTCAGGCCCATCAGCCTCCTCCATCCTACCTCCTTGTCCCTGAAGTCCTGGAGGGGAGGAGAGGAGGCAAGGAGCTCCTCTCTCCCTCGGGTCTGAGCTCTGGGCTTTCCTAGGGCCCACCCCAAGATGCCCCGCACTGAACTGGCTAGCTTAGAGAGAGCTCTCATTCCCCATCCTCACTCACCAGGCCATGGCCTCCCCTGATTCCCCTGACCCTGGCCATTTTACTTCTAAATCCCCCTGGAGTCCCTTCTTTCACTCCTATCTGCAACCCTCACTCCCATCAGGCCCCAGCTGCTCCCCCTGCCCACTCATTTTTAATCTGACTATGTCTCATTTTACATCTGGTTGTGCCTTTCTCAAAAGAGCCTTTGAGGGCCTTTAGTCACTGACCTCACCCCATTGTCCTCCCTTCATCACCTCCAGACCCTGATTGTGCTTAATCTCTACCCACTCATCTCTCTCAAGTCACCCTCTCCTCCAGGAAGTATGCTTATGGATAGGGCTTGGGAGGACCAGGAGGAGGACATGCAGAAGTCAATTAGCAGCCCAACTGTAGACAGTCCAGCCTGTACCCCTTCCCTCAGGCTGACCCCCTCCTGCAGCCTCTCCACTTTGCTCATGTATTAACTCCCACCTGAAATCTCTCCCTGGCCCTGGGTCACCCCATCCTTTTTGGAGGGCCTCTTCCTCCATTTTGCCAAGGATCTGCTACCTGTCTCTATTCCATGGGGATGCTCACTGTTACTACTTATACAAATGGCTGCCCTGTTCTGAGCAGCCCCAGGTACAAGGCATGTGCTAAAGACAGTTCCTAGTGACAACAACTAAAACCAGTTACTTCCTTTTCCTTTTCTGGTATGGAAAGGAACTCTTGGAAGAGGGGTAGAGAATGAGTGCACATGGAGGGTAGGCGGAGGTGGAGATGGGGGCCTCTCTGGAAGGGACTGAGGTCTGAGGGAGAAGGACACAGCATTTGAAGAGAAAGAATAATGGGGCGCAGCAGAGGGTAAGCAGCAAATGCAAGGCCAGAAGCCGAGTTGGACGGACAGGTTCTTCCACACTTGCAACCAAGGACTCTGTCCTCTCTATGCTCTTGTGTGTGGAAATCAAATGTCAGTGATATGAAGCAATTTGCCTAGGAGCCCCAAAGTTCAGAAAACCAGGACTTTCCCCACCTCCCTGGGATCTGCTTCAGGGAGAGGCCCATTGTCCAAAGATGATCCCAGATCACATGGGTTGGCCAGTGGCTCTGGAAACCCCACGCCTTCAACTTGTGACAGCTGAACCTTGAGTCCCTGGTGTGCCTCATGTGCGCAGAAGACCTCTGCCTGATCCGGGATTGTCCTCCATTCACTATTCAAGTACTGTTTGTGCCCATGTGCACTACTGATATGGGTCACTTTCTGTTCCAGCCACTACGAGGGAGCCCAGCACCTTCTCCTGTTTGCCGCTCTTATGTGGGCAGCAGAACCTGGGGCTACACCGCATTCCAAGCTGCCTGCAGACCTTTTTTTTTCAATCTTAAATTTATTGAGATTTGTTTTGTGTCCTAGCATGTGGTCCATTCTAGAAAATGTTTCATGTGCACTTGAAAAGAATGTATATTCTGCTGTATTGGGGTGAAATACTCTGAAGATATCAACTAAATCCATCTGATCCAGCGTGTCATTGAAGGCTGCTGTTTCCTCGTTGACTTTCTGTCAGTGGGATGTTAAAATCCCCTACTATGACTCCAAACCACAGGTCGCCCTGCTGCGTTCCATGCCTCCCATCCTCCAGAATGGCCCCCATGGCCCCCAAAGTTGGGATCAGCCTCTGCGCTCCCCAGCCCTATGAACCACGAACTGGACCGGTATGGCCTGCGAACTGTGACAGGTCCCTAGACTCGGGGTACCCGAGGCGGCCTCGGAGGCCAGAAGCGGTGTCCAGGCCTCCTCTGCAACGCCCTGACTACGGAGAGACAGGGCTTCACAGCAGTGTTGGCAGATTCACGGGTCGGAGCTGGGCCAGAAGAAGGAATTCCGGAGGGGGCGTGGGGTGGGGAACATGTGGAGAGCGCAGGTGAAGTGGGGAACAGACTGAGCACACAATGTACAGTGGCTATGTTCACAGACAGAGGTTCAGACAAGATATCTGGGGCTGAATTGCGGCCTAGAGCGCCTTGGGGGCGGTGGCCGGGGTGGGGCTCTGGGCAGGGGGGTGGGTTGGCGTGGGGCCGGGAGCCGGGACTGAAAGCCGCTAGCTGCCGGTAGGGAGCCGAGCACCCCCGGTACTCAGCTTGTTCCCGGACCCTGCCCTCAGCCCCGCCCTTTCAGGCCCCGCCCCCGCCCCGCCCCCGACGCAGCCCTTCATTCCCGCACCTCCCCCCCATGACCCCAGCCGGAGCGCAGCTGGGTACTGATTGTGACTACCGGGCGCTCGCAGCGAGTGGTATTTATTGGCACTGATATCCCACCCCTCCGCCGACCCCCGTGCACTCGGTCGCTCGCTCCCCTCAGGTAAGCGAGTTCCCCTCGCCCAGAACACCGCCGAAATGCCACCTTTGTGGCCAGCTCCTGCCCCTCCTCCGCAGCCATGGCGGCCCCTGCCGGGCCTCCAGACGCAGCTGCTTGGCCCCCCATTTCCGCACCCAGGACGGCATCTCGGGGCTTTCCATCTAGTCCAGGCCCGGACTGCCTCCTCGAGAGATCCCCGCTCCCCGGAGAGCCCCGGCGCCGTGCGCGCTTGGGGACGCGGCTGCATAACGGGCAGGAGGCACTGGGGGCAATGCCTGGCACCGTGACTGGGGGAATCCGGCCGTGTGCACATGGGGAGCACAGCGTAGAAGGCTAGGAACCGCGTAAGCAAAAACAGATCATTCTAGCCCCTACTAAGTGCAGGGAAGACGATGCATCAGGGCAGTGGGGTAAGTTAGTTCAGGGGAGGCTTCTTGGAGACGATATCATCCGGGTCTAAGTGGCCAGACAGTAAGGGCTTTTCAGGCCCAGAAAACAGCAAGATTCCGAGGCAAGGCCCACAGCCTGGGCCTTGGGCCTTGGTTTGCTGAGCAGAAAAGAGCACAGCAGGGCTGAAGCGCGGGGATTGGAGGTGGAGAGAGGTTGGCCCGGGCCTCGAAGATGGATGGCGAGGAGTGTGTGGTTTCCATTCTCAAGCCTGTGGAGACCACAGGAAGCTTAGAACAAAGTGTGAAAGGGAGTCTCATTGGATCTTAAGAGTATCCAGCAGCTGCTATGGGAAGAACAGGTGGGAGAAGGCTGCTGCTTTGGACTCTACTCCGGGGGATGGTGGACACTAGGTGGACTGAGTTCACTTTAGCAGAACATCATCTGTGTCTTTTGCCTGCAGCAGTGGAGCATAAAGGAAAGTGTCCTGAGGAGATTACTGGCATGGGCAGCTGAGAGTGTAGAGGGGCCTTTTATGGCCCGGATGGGGAAACTGAGGGAGAAACATGTCTGGGGTGTGGACCTGTTGTGGCTGAGTCTGACTTGCAAAACCTGTGAAATGCCACCTGATGGGCAAGCCCAGGCTGGAGCTCCCACTGGCCCCACTGAGGCATCCTGGATCTGTTGCATGAGGCCACTGCAGAGTTAGAAATTCTGGAGTGGGGGACTGTGGTGTCCTCCGCTTCAACTCAAGAGTAGCTGCTGTGGATAAACTGGAAAGTGCCTGGACCCTCACTCACACACCTAGGCCCCGCAGGCCTACCAGGCTGCAGAAAGGAAGCTATTGGACCTCCCTTGCCTGCCCTCCCAGCTCACCTGCTCCCAGCGAAGATATGTGGAGGGAAGAAGCAGTGGAAATAAGCTGGGAGCCTTAGTTCTGGAACTGGCCTTTTGGCCCCAGGGAAAGTTTTCTGAGCCTAAGTTTTCTCATCTGTAAAACAGGTGAGCAGTTCCTCACTGGGAGTGTTGCTGGGGTCAGAGGAAGCCTTGACTAGGAAAGAACTATCCTAGTAGCAGCCTCATGGCTGTGGGGAGGGAAGGCCTCCAGTGCCAGTGGGAGTTCACAACCCCATGAGCCTCCATTTCTTGTTGTGAGAAATGGGTGTGAGGGTGCGTAACTGCACCCTCCTCCAGACCCAGGGCCATCTGCAGATTGAGTGAGTCAGGAGCGAAGTGTTTCTGGTTAGCCCAGCACCTGGCATGGAGTGAATACTGGCATGGGAGCCACTGGGATGACTATAGTTGGTGGGGGCCAGGCCTGGGTTCCTCCCACCTCCTACTACCCCTGGGACACCCACAGGAAAGCAGACATGGGAGGGGGGAGGCACAGTCCTTTCTTATCTGGGCACTGCAGGCTGCCCCCTTTCTGGCTGTGGCTGTGGCTGTGGCTGTCTGGATGTTGCAACTGACCAGGTCCTGCCAGTTTGAGTTGCTCACTGACCTGAGGCTAGTGACTTCTCCTCCTCCTGTGCTTCAGTTTCTTCTCTGTGAAATGGGAATAATAGCAATCATCACCTGTAAGCATCATCAAAGTTGAGCACAGTGCCCAGCTGGTAATAAGCATCTGGTAAAATGGAGGATGCCTGGGGGAGGGAGCTACAGGAGTGACCTGATTCAGCCTGGGAGAGGCTTCTTGGAGGAGGTGGCTGTGGGACTCATTAGTAAGGATGATTAAGAGATAATAGGCAGATGGAGTAGGGGGTGAAGAAGAGGTAATGGGTGGAGAGACCAGTGAGCTAGGATGTGGACGGAAGAAACTGCAGGGCAAGTGCATGGAGTTGCACCAGGCGAGAACCAGCACGAAGGCAGGCACTCTACCATGGTCCAGATCAGGATGGGACTGGACCAGGGGGAGCCATGGCTCCTGTGTGAGAAGTGGGTGGATCCTGGGTAGACTTCCAGTCTTCCTGGGTGGAAGGCAGAAGCTGCTGACTGGGGAGCGTGTTCACTTATCACTTACAAATCAGCAACCTGTTTCCAGCATCTGGAAATAGTGGCATCACTGGAGGAGGCCCAGGTGGTGGTGAGGTGAGGGTAGGTGCTGGGCAGGCTTTGGAGAAGCAAGCCTGGAGTTTGGGAGACATACTCATCTTGGGTGTGAGGATGGAGTTTGAAGAGAGGGCAGAAGGAAACCGAGAGTGAGTGTCATGACAGACGCCAGGAGAGCAAGGGCTTCCAAGCCATGTTTTTCAATCCCCTGCTTCTGATACCTCCCTTTGGCTGCCCTTTCTGCCCCGCATCTGCACCTCAGGTCTTTCAGAATGGGCTTTTCATTGCCACCCTCGCATCTGTACCTCAAACCCAACCTGGCTCTGACCTCAATTGGAGGCAAATAGGAGGCCTTTTTCCTCCCTCAATCTTGACTTTGTACCTTTCTTAATAGAGTACCCTGACACCAGTTCCCCACACTGAACCAGCAGGAGTCTTTCTCCCCACTCCCTTCTGGGCTTTCAAAACCATATTTTGCCCAGAGGTCCCACAACTGAGCATGGAGGAGGGGTCAGGCTCCTGCCAGCCATGCCCCCAGGACCCCATCTGTCTGGCTCTGTCTGGCTCTGTCTGGCTCTGTCTCCCTTCCATCCCGGTCTGTCATTCATTCATTCAGCATATTCTTAGGAAGTGCCTGCTTCAGGAGACAGTGGGGACTAGCAATGAACAAGATGAAATCCACCCCTTTCCCTGGAGCTGATGTGTTGGGAGGGGAGAGCAGGAAGATGATGAGGTGGTGAGACCCAAAAGAGGAAAAGGACCCAGCCAGACTGGGGGTGGACGGGCATCTGGAGGAAGAACACTCAGCAGAGGAGCCGGTCCTGAGGCAGGGCCGGGCCTGGCATGTTGGAGGTAGAGTAAGGGGGCTGGTGGAGCTAGAGCAGAGTGAACAAGCGGAGGGTGGAAGGAAGGGCAGATGAAGAGACCAAGGCTCTCAGGGCCCCTTAGTTCAACAGGAGTTGGCTGGGAGGGTCCTTGCCCCAGGACTGCTTTGTGGTTTGTGGGGGAGGGGAGATTGCTTTGGTACTTGGTCCCCTGTTTGCATTGGTCATTCTACCCTGAAGTTCTGGAACCCTGAAGTCAAACCTGGCTGGCAGAAGGAAGGAAGATCACCCCTTTCCCCCTGTACTTGGGGGGGGGGCAGTGCTCAGCTGACCTGGGAGACCCCCTGGAAGGGCCGGAAGGAGTGGAGGAGAGTAGCCAGAGAGAGGACAGTGATGGGGATATGGGGGTGGGGGAGCGTGGTGGCACTCCAGGCAGGTCAGCCAGAGCACAGAGTGGGGTGTTATGGCTGGATGCTGTCAGCAAAGTGATAGGAGCCCTAAGGGACACAGGGGTGGCAGGCAGGGGCCTGGCTGGGCCTTCAGGATAGGCAGCAAAAACTTAGGCAAGTGTGTTTTGAGAATTGTCCTGCCACCAGCCAACTGTCACTCCCTTTCCAGGTTGAGGAGAAAGGTATTGGGCCCCTTCCACATACCCTGTGAGGACAAGGGCCTAGTTACCCTCCACACCCCCACCACTGGCCCAGGTGTACCCCAAACCCCTCTGGCTTCAGAGACTTCAGACACTTGGACACTGGAACCTTAATCAGAGGTGCTGCTGAGCTAGGGACACACATAATTGGGACTATCCTCCCACCCATCACCCTCCAAAATGCGGCTGGGTACACCTATGGGAAACCCTCTCAGGCGCCTGGCTCAGCTATGACCGTGATCCTGGTAGGCGCCATGGGACCACAGTGGGAGCAAGGGAGTCAGACTAAACTACTGGGAGATGGTAGGAGACAAGGACCTTGAGTGACAGGAGAGAGCAGGTAGGACAGACTCTGGGAATGTCTGCCTCTGGGTCTCATTTCTCCATCTGACATATCGGTTAGATGTTGGCTATTAGTACCCTGCCTCACCTCTTCCCACTCTCCTGTTTGTTCCACCCCCACATGCCTCATTTCTGTGCCTGGAACCTCCACACATGGCCCTGCCTCAGGGTCTTTGCATAGGCTGTTCTCTCTGGCTAGAATGCTCTATCCCCGTGGCTTCCCCCCCACCCACCCCCCGACCTCTTTTGCTCAAATATCACCTTGTCAGAGAGGCCTTCCTCTTTAAAATTGCAGCCTTCACTACTCCACTCCTGATCTCTTTTCCTTCCTTGTTTTTCTCAGTGACCTGACATCATGAAACAAATTAATAAAATATATGGTATTTGCTGCCACCCACTCCCACCCTCATGGAGTTAAGGTTCTGGATGGGGTGGGAATCCTGTGGTAGTGTGTACCCTGCTGGGATCCCAGTGTGTAGCCCAGCACCTGGTACACAGTAGGTGCCCAATAAATGTTTGTGCAAGGATGACATTCATCCCAGGTACTTCTGGCTACAGCCTTAGAGGCTTAGCTTAGAAGAGGGGAGAGAAGGTGTTGGGGAGGGTACAGAGAATATCTGGCTCTGGAGAAAAGTGAGCTTAGGTTTGAATTCCAGCTCTCCACTTCCTATTCTCCACTTCCACGACGGATGCTGACGGAGGAGATGGCTGAGGCAAAGCCCACAGGCAAGGGGACCAGGGCAGAGGCCACGATAGCTGACACAGAGAGATGATGCAGCGGACGGAATCACCAGAGAAGGGGCTCCTTCAACAATGACTGGGGAGATGGGTGGCATTGCAGGACTTGATGAGTAGCTGGGTATCCAGGGCTGTGGAAGGGCCTGGGATGATTCCCAGGTTCCTGTCCCCAGACACAGGCTGGACGGTGGGGTCTTGGCCAAGAAGCCTCAGGAGGATGGAAGTGTTTCCTGTGGGTGGAGGACAACTTGAGTATGAAGGGCAAACGCCCCCACATGGCTTTTTATTTCAAATGTATTTTTAGTTCCAGAATTTCCATTTGGTTCATTTTTATAGTTTTTAGAATTTCCTCTAGGTTTGTTTTTGGAGTTTCTGCTTCTCTGCTGAGGTGTCATATTTGTTCATTCATTAGGAAGTCATTTTTTTCCCATCCCTGACCATTTTGAAATATAATAACTGCTTCAAAGCCCTTACCTGCTCATTCCAGCATCCCGTTACCTTGGGGTCAGTCCCCATTGATTTTCTTTGTTCTTGAGTATGGGTCATGCTTTCCAGTTTCTTCATATGTCAAGTAATTTTGGACTGTATTCTGGACAATCCAAAGAGATATTGCAGACTCTGGAATGTGTTGTTGCTCTGAAGAGCACTGATTTTTTTTTTAATTGAGCAACTAACCCATTTGGCCTCATACTCCTTATTTTCTCATGGTGGTGACACTTCAGTGGTGAACATGGTGAAACTTCAGTCTCTCTTTTCGCTTCATCTGGGCCGGATGGTGTCTGCCCCGTACGTACATGGTCCAGGGTTCACGCAGAGTTTTGTGTAGGATCTGAAGCTGCTTTTTTAGACTTTCTCTTTTTGACACACTCCATCCATTGGTGAGCTGTTGTGGTCTCCATGGGCTCTGTCTTCTCACTTTTTAAGCCAGTTTCTATTTCCAGTGACTAGCAATAAAAAATGGGAAACGACCCCTGGCCAGTGTAGCTCAGTGGATTGAGCTCAGGCCTGCGAAGCAGATGATCTGGGTTCGATTCCCAGTCAGGGCACATGCCTGGGTTGCAGGTCAGTTTCCAGCGAGGGACGCACAAGAGGCAACCATACATTGATATTTCTCTCCCGCTCTCCTTTCTTTCCCCTCTAAAGATAAATAAATGTTAAAAATTTTTTAAAAAAAGGGAAACGCATCCCATGTGGTTTCCTTATTCCAGACATAAGCTCCCAATCAACTTCTTCGTGTTCTGGTTGTTCCCCAAGCAGTGCTGGTCCATGGTCTTCTGTGCGCAGTGCTCCCTGTGCGCCCTGCCCAGCACAGTAGCCACGGCAGCTATTGAGTGTAGACATGTGCAACCGAGGAACTGTATTGTAGATTGTATTTAATTGTAATTACATGAAACGTAAATATCCACATATTAGCCTAGTGCTCATGGGGCAAACACAAGGCCTGTGGCCCAAATCCGTCCCTCCACCTTGTTTTATCCAGCGTGGCACCTTGTTTTTACCGGGTGGCAGCGCCAAGCTCTCGCTCAACTGTTAAGGAGCAGTTACATTTGTACAGTCCTGAAATTACATTCGGCCCTTTGAAGGCAACCTCGAGGCTGATGTGGCCCCCGGTGAAAATGAGTTTGACACCCCTGTCCTACAGCATCTCACAATGTGATCATGAAATGACGTCATTCGACGTTACACGTTTAGTGCATAGTCCAGAGCTGATGGTTATCGGGGAGAAGGCTGGTCTGACGTGGCAGCCCCGCCGTGCCCGGGACCAGAGTTCCCCCAGTGGGTTTCTGTTTTGCAAACTGTATAGCAGGCCATTAGTGTCTCTGCATTTGCTTTCATTTTTTACCTCAGTGATCCTTCCAAGTCAGTGAACATAGCGTTTCCTCTTCTCTTCCCCCTCTTTTGATAATTTTTTAAATTGTGGTAAAGTAGATGTGTCAGAAATTGGCAGTGTCTAAGTACATAGCTCGATGTTAAGAATGTTCACATTGCTGCGCAAAGAATCTCCACAACTCCTTTCCTCCTGCACAACTAAAGCTCTCATCTGTTAAACGGCAGCACCCCTGCCCCCGCCACTCCCAGCCTCCGGCTTCCACTGTGCACCTTCTGTCCCTCTGGAGCTGACTCCTCGGGGCCTCCAGTAGTGGAGTCCTGTAGTATTTGTCTTTCTGTGACTGGCTCATTTCACTGAGCAGACTGTCTTCATGGCTTGTACCTAATGTTTCAGCATATGGAATCCTGAGGTTCCTGATCCCCAAATGTTGGACACCAAGGTTGCTGCCAGTTTACGCTGGAAGGGTGAGAGGAAGGACTTCGAATGGGCACAAGGAAACCTCAGAAAGAGATGGTGACTCTTGAACAGTGTAGGGGTTAGGGGCTCTGACCCTGCATGTACCTGAAAATACATCTGTAACTTTCAACTCCCCCAAAACTTAACTGCTAAGAGCCTGTTGTTGAGCAGAAGCCTCATCAACAACATAAACAGTCAACAAATGCATGTTATATGTACTAGATACTGTATTTTTACAATAAACTATAAAAGAAAATTATTAAGAAAGTCATCAAGAAGAGAAAATACATTTGCAGTACTATACATACTGATCGATACTGTTAAGTTTACATCATCTGTTTACAGGACGTTAAAAGCCTGCATATGCAGTGGACTCACGCAGTTCAAACCTGTGTTGTTCAAGGGTCAGCTATATTCAATGTCTTGATTAAGGTTATGATTTCATGGTTGGGCACATATGTAGAACGCATTGAATCTCACTATTGAAACGTGCTGTTTCATACGTGGTAATGATGCCTCAATAAAGCAGTGTTGTTTGATTGTGGTGTCTGAGAGCTGCCCTACACCCCCAACCCGTGCTGACCCAACCCTGTGCAAGTATCAGATCCCACTGCAAACTCCAAGAGACCCCATCCTCTCTTGTCCCTCAATCCTTGAAACCTCCCTGACTGATACCCCAACATATACCCACATCAGCTGACATTGGGGACCCGGAGGCCTCTCCCTGGCACTCATTGTTTGAGGGAGATGCAGAGCTAACTCACTCTCTCAGCTCCATGGGGTCTGGCCATGGCCAGAGAAAAAGCTCTTAAGAAAGGCTGAGGAGGGTGGGAAGGATAGAGAAAGTCTCTTAAGTAGACAATTTAATCTGATCCAGGTCTTGAAAGGCTAGTAGGAACTGGCACAGTGAAGTGGGCGGAGGCGTTTCTGGTAAAAGGCTGATGCAGAGAGCTAAAGGCTGGACCCCTGGGGAAGCTCTGAGCCTCCTAGGGCCTGGGTGTCGAGTAGGGCAAGGGCTTGAATGGAGCTGTGTGAGGGAGCAGGGCCAGGCAGCCAGCCCACCACACAAATGATGGGCAGCTGTAGAGTAAGCTTCATGGTCCAGTGTTGGTTGTTTAATCTGGGGGATGGGGGACAACCAGGGGAATGGGAGAGGTGGCTTTGGCGAGGAAGAGTGGCCAATGGGCTGGGAATGCCAGGTACCTGGCTCAGATCACCCAGGCCCCTGAGCCTTTGGTGTGTGGGGGAGGGGGGAAGAAGCAGGCCAGGGAGGCCCCTCAAGGGTCCTGTGAGCACTGGTCCCAGGCAGCCCCTGGGGAGCTTCCAGCCCTAGCTCTCTCCCTTGCCAGCAGAGTAGCCTTTTCCAGTAGCTTCTGGCTTTGAGGCTGAGGCTTCCCAGCTTCTGGGGAGACAGTACACCTGCTTTATGGGGGCAAGTCTGACCTTGCCTATTAAAGAAAGTGGCTCCTTTTTCTAGAACGTTTGACCACCAGCTAAAGTCTTCATTTCCACCCATCTGTTCTGCCCACTCATTCAGCCACTCAGCCTTTAGTTGGCACCTAAGGTTGTGCCAGGCCTTGTCTGAGGACCCGGCTGTGACGATAACACCCATGCCTTCATGAGGCATGTGCCTTGTAGAATGAGGCAGACAAATAAGTAAACAGATCAACTGAGATGACAGGGCTACAGGAATAGAACAGGGCGAAGAGACAGAATAGTATGGTGGCTTCTTTGGAAGTGATCTGAGAAGGCTTCTCTGAGACGACGTGAAGGAGGAGGCGGACCTAAACACTGGGCCATGGGGGAAGCCACATGCGCCAGAACCCTGGGGCAGAAGTGACCTTGACAGATTGGAAGCCCAACAACTAATCGTTGCAGTGGATTAAGCTGCTGGGGAGAAGGGATTGTATCTACAGGGCAAGAGTGTGTCAAATAGGAGGGGCTGAGGCGAGGGGGTACCCTGGACTTGGGGCCCTTCCCGGGGTCTCTGCAGGAAGCAGCACAGTGATGTCTCCTGGGCTGAGTGCATCTCTGGTCATTAGCAGCCTGCAGGGACCCTGCTCAGAGAGGTTCGGAGTGGAGGGGACAGCCAGGGCCCCATGCAGGGGCAGCTGTGGTTATCAACAAATAGTCCCTATGCAGGACATCATGTGCTCTTTGCCAGGGCCTCCGGCTGCAGGGGTCAGGTGACTGGGCAGCAGGCCAGGCTGCAAGGGCCGGGTAATTTGGTGTGTGTGTCTATGTGTGTCTGCCTGTCCCTGGGCTGGACCTGGACATCTAGAATCTGAGTTGATTTCCCATTTCACAATTCAGTCCTGTCCTGTGTTTGTAGCTAGATTGAAAATAAATCAAATGAACCTGTATGCACAGCCCACTCTGCTGAGACCTTATGGGGTTCGGGGGCATAATGGGCCGGTGGACTCCATCAGAGCCCTGGGGTGGGCCAGGGACCCTGAGATTTTCTGTCCTTCCTTGTGTCAGCACAAGCCTTAATCTCCCTCTGTCCCCCATTCTGGGGGTATTTTTAGCCACTAAGAAGGGTTATCAGTCTGGTGCCAGGTGGCAGGGGCAAGGCTAGGAAAAGGCTAAAGAGGCTTCAAGATGCAGTTGGACTGGGTGACCCAGGGGCAGGCTGGATGGCAGTGATGGGGATGAAGGCTCGGGCAGGTCAAGCTGGCCCAGCCACCCACATGGTCATTCTCCAAATGACCCCTCTGTGGCCTTGGCTGAGCCCAGCCCGAGCTTATTAGCTACGGCTTTCAGGAAAGGTGCCTTTTCAGGGGCCAGGGGCTGTTCTGGGAAGAACCACCCAGAACCTGCCGCAGGTTCCCCATACCCCTCCTTTCCAGAGTGCCCCAGCCCACCCCTCTCTTCTCCATGGCTAGCAATAAGTAACTAGATAAAGTCTAGTTACTACCGCCCACTCTGCCTGGGCGTTGTTCCAGCTACCTCATGTGGAAGGACCTGTCGTGGCTCCATTTTACAGATGAGGAGATGGAGGCACCCAGCTGCCAGGTCAGCAGCCGAGGTCGCATGACTGTAAAAGGATGAGACAGGAGTCCATTTGGTTGCAGTACCAGCATGCAGTGTGTGTGGCAGCAGGAGACCTGACTGTACCCATTTCTCAGATGGAGTGGGCAATGCCCAGGGAGGTGAGGGTCACAGAATGGGTGGAGGAGCTGGCATCCAAGAGAGGAAAAAAGGAAGGCCTGGGAGGTGTGCCACCCTGAGCTCCATTTTCCCCTGTCTCTCAGGAAGAGGATATCTGGTGGTGGGTCAGGGTGGGAGAGAATGTCGGGCCTTGCTGGCCATGATGCCCATTTACAGCTGCCCCCCTCCCCCGAGCCCACCCTGTGTGCCAGGCACCTGTCCCACCAAAGGCGGGCAAAGAAATCGAGGCCCCAGGCTGGGAGCATTGGAGAGGGAACTCCAGCCAGTTTGCTGGGCTCCAGACCCTGATCTCTTCCCAGACCAGCATCTCTTCTTTATCAAGAGGGCAAAGGGGGTAGAGCAAGGACAGACGTCAGGGCTAGAGAGAGGTTGGACTTCGGGACTGAGACCTCTGCAGTCAGGGTAGGGTATGTCAGTCTGAAGCCCCCTTGGAGGGCTCTCTGGTTTGGAAAGCACTTTTCCAAAGTGACTTGGGGGCCAGAGAGGGGTGGGCCTGTTCCAGCTGAGGGGAATGGAGTTGGAGGCTAGTCAAGTATCCTTCCTTCATCTCTCGCCACCTCTAAAAAGCCTGCCTGGCTGACTCCCAACCCCAGTGAGTGAGGCAGGGCTGGGGGAGGTGCTTTAGGAGGATCTAAGGTTGGGGCAGTTGGAAGGTACCTCCAGCAGGAAGTGACAACTCAACTGGGTTTTAAAGGATGCATAGGAATTTGCTAGACAGACAAGAAAGGTGAGTAAACCCTTCAAAGGCAGAGACCTTGCCTGCTTTCCCCCCGATTTTGTGTCCTCAGAACCCAGCATGGGACAATAAATATTATGTGGGCATTGCAGGCAGAGCACAGCCTTTGCAAAGGCTGGGTGTGTGAAATGGTGCCATGTGATGAGGGCAGAGCATCAGGCAGTGAATGGTGGGCTTTGAGGCTGGGTGCATCAGTAGAGACCTGAATTACGAGATGCCGTTGTTCTCATGTGTTCTCCCTTATCCCTGAAGCTCATGGAGACCTGTAAGCACCATGGATTCAGTGGACTCCCTTCTGGGCACCCTTGGGTGAGGGAAGAACACGGACCTGGAGATCCAGACTACCAGCCCACTTCCATCTGCACTTGGTTGGGCATGTCCCTCGGATGGTTGGGACGACCACCGAGAAGGAGACTGCAGATGGCCTGCAGTGGAGGTGTGAGGCCAGGAAGCCAGGCTGGGCGTGTGCCCACATGCCCCAGTGAGTAAATGGGGTCAAGTCAGCCTTGCTTATGAGTGCAGGTTGTTTCTCTACTAGAGAGATGGACCCTCCAGGCAGAAGTCCTCACTTGTACCTTTCCATCTGCCTATTCTGTCTGGGCTACTGGAGCCCTGTGGGCTGAAACTAGCCACTGCTAGCATCCTTGATCCTTGACCATTTGCCAGGCTACTGCCACCTGGTGCTCTGCCCCCACCAGAATGTCCAATGGCAATTGCCACTGCCAATCATTTATTGATCCTGAATACAGGATTCCCTGGTGGGGGGGGAGGGCTGCTCCTTTATTCATGCCCCCCCAATCCCATCCATCCTGACAGAGTTAAACATGAGTCCTGCCCTCGCTGCCCCCCACCCCAGCCTGAGGAGCTCCTGCTTCTTCCATGTGTCCACAGGGACATCTAAGCCACGCCCCCAACCCCGGCCTGTCTTGTTCAACACAGCCCAGCTCCTGCCATCAAAGTCCCTCACCCATCCTGGTTTGCCAGTTCCTCAGACCCTAAGAATTTTTCTTTTCTTTGTATTTGACTTGTGATATTGTAATTTATAATAAGAAATACAAATTCTGCCCTTGTCACCTATCCTGGCACAGAGCTCCTAAAACTAGGAACTGAGAGAGACAGAGGTATCTTGTTATGTTAATCAGGTGACTTTGGAAAGCCCCTTGGTCACCTAAGGATGAGGGCTGGTTTTCAGGGGACTCAACCATGTGTCAGAGGATTGGAGCTATCACACCTGCCAAGGACCTCCCTGGCAGAGAGAGGGCTGGAGGGTGAATCAGTCACCAGTAGCCAATGAGTTCACCCATCGGGCTTGTGTAGTAAAGACTATGGAGAAAGCTGATAGGATGGGACTCAGAGTTGTGAGTTGTGAACATGTGGGGGTCTGGGGAGAAGGTGCCTGGGCCAGGTGTGGAGGTTCTGTGCCCTTCCCCATTCAGGCCCTGCGCATCTCGTCCCTCAGGCTGTTCTTGACTTAGACCCTTTATAACAAAGCAGTGACCTAGCAAGTAACGTTTCTCTGAGTTCTGTGGGACACTCTAGCAAATTCATCAAACCCAAGGAGGGGACAGTGGGAACCTCTGATTTGTAGGCCATCATGGGTCAGAAGCCCAGTAAAGTTGGTGCAGAACAGAACCCTTAACCTGAGGGATCTGACATTGTCTCTAGGTGACGTCAGGATTGAGTTGAACTGTAGGGTGCCCCGCTGGTGTCAGAAAATTGCCTGTTGGTGTGGCAAGAAAACATCCATGCCAGACCTCAGATCAGAATCACAGCTTTTAAAATACAAATGGGAGACTTCCGCCAAGATGGAGGCATAGGTGGAAACACTGTGCCTTCTCCCACAACCAAGTTTGGATACAACAAAAGTTTTGGAGAACTAGGACACACCCAGAGACCAGAAAACCGAATTATACGGAAGTCCGACAGCTACGAACCGTTCAACGGGGACGGTAAGAGAGGCAGAGCCAGCAGCGGAGCAGGGTCGGGAAGGACAGACCTAGGAGCGCAGGCAGCCCGGACCTAGTCGGGGTGCGGGGCAGACTGACCAAGGTCGCACATTCGCGCGCAGTGAGACGGACCACGCAGGCCCCAGGGGGCGAACCCAGTGGTGGAGGGCTGACAGCGGTGGCACACTCGCGTGCAGTGGAGCGGGGCGCGTGGCCCTGGTGACGGTGGTGGCTGCGGTGCTGGTGGGGGTCGCGGAGGCGGGCGCCGGAGGGAAGCCATTGTCCCTCTTTGACCCCGCCCCCACATACAACGTCACAACCCAGCGACTGAGTTGCCCTGCTCTGGTGAAAACCTAGGGCTCCGTTCCTGCTACTTAACAGGCACGAACAGCCCAAAAGATGGTGCAAGAACTCAAAGTCCCAGAGCCAATAACTCTAAGCGACCAACAGATTGCCAGCCTCTCAGAAGCCCAATTTAAAACACTATTTATCAGGATGCTCACAGAATTGGTAGAGTACAGTCACAAATTAGAGGAACTTAGTCACAAATTAGAGGAACATATGAAGGCTAAACTAATTGAAATGAAGGGAGATGTCCAGGAAACCAATAGCGATGGAAAGGAAAATGGGACTCAAATCAAGGGAGTGGACCAGAAGGAAGAACGAAACATCCAACCAGAAAATAGTAAAGAAACAAGAATTCAAAAAAATGAGGAGAGGCTTAGGAACCTCCAGGACATCTTTAAACGTTCCAACATCCGGATTATAGGGGTACCAGAAGGGGGAAAGAAACAGCCACGAGTGGAAAATGTATTTGAACAAATAATAAAGGAGAACTTCCCCAGTCTGGCAAAGGAAATAGACTTCCAGGAAATCCAGGAAGCTCAGAGAGTGCCAAAGAAGTTGGACCCAAGAAGGAACACACCAAGGCACATCATAATTACATTAGCCAAGACTAAAATGAAGGAGAGAATCCTAGAAGCAGCAAGGGATAAGGGGACAGTCACCTACAAAGGAGTACCCATCAGACTGTCAGCGGATTTCTCAAAAGAGACCTTACAGGCAAGGAGGGGCTGGAAAGAAGTATTCCAAGTCATGAAATCCAAAGACCTACAGCCAAGATTGCTTTATCCAGCAAAACTTTCATTTAGAATGGAAGGACAGATAAAGTGCTTCTCAGATAAGGTCAAGTTCAAGGAGTTCATCATCACCAAGCCCTTATTATATGAAATGCTAAAGGGACTTATATAAGAAAGAGATGATGAAAAATATCAACAGTGAAAGGACAGCAAACACACAGTTATTAACAACCACACCTAAAACAAAAGCAAACCAAGAGGACAGCTAGATCAGGAGTGGAACCATAGAAATGAAGAACACATGGAGGGTTAAAAACAGGGGGGTGGGAGGGGGAGAAGGGGGGAGAAGGCACAGAAAATAGCATAGATGGTAGGTAGAAAATAGATAGGGGGGAGGGCAAGAATAGTGGGGGAAATATAGAATCTAAAGAACTTGAGACACGTGGTTATAAACTAAGGGGGGGAGAAGGGTGGGGGAGGGAGTGTGCGGGTGGAGGGGAATGAAGGGGGGAATAGAACAACTCTAATGGTATAATCAATAAACTATATTTTAAAAAATAAAATAAATAAAAATAAAAATAAAAATGGTTTAATTTGCGCAGAGGAAAGGGCCCATGCCATAGATGCACAACTCAGTGAATGTTTTCAATTAGAATAGTGCCTGGATCAGGAGACTAAGCCTTCCAGCCCTCTGCATGGCCCATCCTGGTGGCCAGCCATGTGGCAGGCAGAATAATGCCCTTTACAAAGTCCACATCCTAATCCTGGGACCTGAGAACATAGTACCTCTCATGGCAAAGGGGAATTGAGTTTGCAGATGGAATTAAGGTTGCTGACAGGCTAACCCTGAGATGGGAGATGACCCTGGATTACTTTTGGGGCCCAAAGTAATCTCAGGGGTCCTTGAGGGGGCAGGAGGATCAGAGAGACATCTGAATATGTTATGCTCCTGGCCTTGAAGGAAGAGGAAGGGGCCATGAGCCAAGGAATGCAGGCACCTCTAGAAGGTGCAAAAACACATTCTCCCCTGGAGCTCCCAGAAGGATTGCAGCCCTGCTGACACCTTAATGTTAGCCTGGCAAGATCCTTTCCAGACTTCTGACCCTCAAAACTGTACGAGAATAAATCTATATTGTTCTAAGCCACATAATTCAGCAGTCACAGGAAACCAATATAAGCTTCATAGATTGGCTTTGCCTGGTGTTGAATTTGACATAAATGAAGTTATACATTCCTGCTTCTGGCTTCTGGCTTCTTTCTTGATGATGTTCAGCTCTTGGGGGCTTTGACTCCACAGTGTCTCCGGAAATGTCCACCCACTTACCTCATCTGGACTCCCCAGGCCACTTCCTGCATGGCATCCCCTAGCCCATGGCTTGCCATCTCACCCAGAATATAATGTAATCTGGGTGCCATCTCACCCAGAATATAATGTAGAGGAGCTGCAGAACCCCCAGACTATACAGGCAGGAGTGTAAAATGGTGCATCCACCTGGAAAGGTTTGGCAGTTGCTTATAAAGTTAAACATGCGACTGTCCCATGACCCAGCAATGCCACTCCTCGGACTGGCCCAGGAGACACGCAAACGTCTATTCACACAAGAGTAGGGTATGAACGTTCATAACAGCTTTACTCTTGATTACCCCAAACTAAAAGCATTCCAAACGCCCCTCAACAAGTGAATAGTGACCGACTGTGTTATATACCTGCAGTACCTGCAGTTCCATGTTTAAAAGGAAAGCCACTGTGGCAGATGTAACAACATGGATGAGTCTCAAAAACATGATACAGAGGGAAAACAGCCAGGCACAAAGATGGAGTCTGAGGTTCCATTTATGTGAAGTTCCTTCTCATAGGCCCTCTTAATCCATCTGACAGGCACCCCCACCCCTGTGCAGATTGGGAAAAATGGCACAGCCCGGACCCGTGTGACTCAGTGTGTTGGGTGTCATCCTGCAAACCAAAAAGTCACCGGTTTGACTCCTGGTCAGGGCACGTGCCTGGGTCGTGGACCAGGTCCCCAGGAGCAGGCGAGTGAGAGGCAACCAGTTGATGTTTCTCTTGCACATCAATGTTTCTTTCTCTCTCTTTCATCCTCCCTTCTCCGCTCTCTGAAAATAAATAAACAAAATCTTTTTAAAAAATTGGCACAGAGGTGTCCTTTGGACGGCAGAGATGGAGATTGACTGGGAAATGGTACAAGAGACCTAGATGGAAAAACAAAAATGTCTGTGGTAAGAGGCTGGGTTACACAGGTACATGCATTTGACAAAACTGGGTGGCTCAACACTTATGATCGATGTGTGTTGCTCTAAGTAACATTAACCTTGAAGGAAAAAAACCATGAGCAAATATTGAACCCTAGTTATGACTTGCATGCTGAAATATTCAGGGATAATTTGGCTTGTGTCTGCTATTGCTTTTGAAAAGCATCCAGAAAAATCAAATGGGTTGCTGGGTAGATAGAGAGATAGATGGAAGCATGGGCCGGTGTGTGAGGAAGCAAATAGGGCAAAGTGAATGGTAGAACATAGCAGTGGGTATGTGGGTGTTCACCATAAACTCTTTTCTGTTGGGGCAATCACCTAATTCTTTCCCACAAGTCCACAGGCCCTGCCTGCGCTGCCCTGCCCGACCTGTGCTGTCCAGTGCCCTTCCTGCTCTCACCTCCCCATCCTCTCCCTTGCTCACTGCGCTCCTACCACACGGGCCTTCTAACTGATCCTCCAGCACTCTGAGCCAAGTCCTGCCTCTGGGCCTTTGCACATGCTGCTTCGTTCTCTGGAAAGCCCCTCTGTACCACCACTACCCTCCCTCACATAAACTCAGGCCTTCCTCATCTCTAGGTCTCAGCTCAGATGGCTTCTCCTCAGAGAGACCTCCCTTGGTCACCTCATTTAAAATCAATGACACCCTGTTTATTTTCCACTAGACTTCATCGCACTGTGTTATTTCATTTATTATGAATCTATTTATTTGTGTATTGGTTGCCTCTTCTGCTGACCTGGGAGCTCCCCGGAGACAGGAATGTGTCTGCTTTGTTCCTGGCAGTGCCCTTAGCACCCAGCCCAGGCTGGTGTATACAAGTAACTCAGAAAACATTTTATGGATGGGTGGGTGGGTGGATTGATGGACCAAACAAATGGATGAATAGGTATATGGATGGGTAGATGAACTGATGTGTATATGGATGGATGGATGGATGGATGGATGGACAGGTGAATGGAAGGGTGGGTGGGTGGATGGATGGATGGACAAGTGAACAATGAGTGAACAAACATTCCAAATGGGGATTGGTGTGAGGCTCCGGGCATTTGTCTTAAAATCCTGAGGAAGGGAGAAGCTGTGTGGGCCACTTAGGATGGCTGGGCTCTGCAGGCAGGGGCTGGTCCCCGGCAGCTCTTGGGGGAAAGCTGGCTCACCTCAGTTACTGCTCCATTATCCCAAGAGCTCAGTCCTGCTGTTGGTTCTCCTACGCAGCTGCTGCCCACCCATGGTCTAGGATAGCGAGTGAGGCAGCTGATACTCAAACCTCCCGGGGAGTCCACCTGGTGAAGGGTGGCCAGGGAGGGAATTACAGATTTCCTTAAATTCTTCATCTTGGGGCTGTGTCCGAGGCACCTTCCCACAATGTCAGGAAACCTTCCTGGACATTTGAGAACTCAAGATCATGACCCTACCCAGCTGCCCTTGACGTCTAGCTGTCATTTTCTTTTCTGTGAAGTGCAGAATAATAACTACTGTCATGATCTGTGTTGTTAAGGATCAACAGGCACCAGGCTGAGCTGAGGAGTGGATATGTACTGTCCCTGGTTTACAGAAAATCTTGAGGTTCAGAGAGATCAAGTCATTTGCCTAAGGACACACAGCCCAAGTTGAGCCTTAAACCCCTCTGTAATAAACTCCTGGACCACTCCAGGGCATCAGGGGAGCAAGGGCCAGGCGGATAGGCCTTGTAGCACCACCCAACCTGCAGGCTGAACTCACCCTTAACTGGACCATCTGTCCACAGGATGTGGTCCAGTCTGAATGAGTGGCTGTGGCAGGACAGGTTCTGGCTACCACCTAATAGCTCGTGGGCTGACCTGGAGGATCGAGATGGCCGGGTCTATGCCCACCCCCAGGACATGCTGGCAGCCCTGCCCCTGGCACTGGCCCTGGTGGTTGTGCGCTTCACCTTTGAGAGGTGAGTGTCCCTGTGACTGGTGTTGCAGTGCTGGCCTATGCTGCAGCCTTTGTGTGGTTTTGTCTCTTTGAACCAAATTCCCCTCCTCCACCCCGCCCCCAGCTGCTGCCACTCACACTCCTCTGGGCTCTGAGGGCTGGTTTATAGGAAACACTGGCTGCAGCTCTGGTCTGGCTGTGAAGCCTCATTGGAACATGGGTGGGGACCTGGAGTGCGTGTGCCCACTTTGCTGGCCAAGGACAGATCTGCAGGGGCCAGTCAGTCAGTGAGCAGAGAAACTCCTGTCTCACCACCCCTCCACTCCATCCAACCGCCTTCCGTGAGAGGCTGCCCCTCCCTGGTTCCCCATTGCTCCTTCTGTCACCTTCCTTCCTGCCGCCCTTTGTAGCCAAGGAAGGAGCACAGGCCCTCTACCCCTGCCTGTGGGGCCCTCTCCACTCAGCCTCAGCCTCCTATAACCTGGCACCAGCCCTGAGTGTATACCACCCGTCCCCCTGGCGACCTCCAGTTGCCAAACCCTGTGGATTTCCAGGCCTTTCTCAGGTGACCCAGATGCTGATCCGTCGGAACTGGGTTTCTCCCTCTCCCTGGGTGTCCTCCTGGGCATGGCCATATCTCCTAGGGTCCCTCCCTTATGTCCCAGGTAGCCCCACCTTTTCCCCTGTGACCAGAGCTGTGGTCATAGCTCCTAGACCTACCTTGCCAGGCACCTATCCTGCCGGCCTCCCCACTGTCAGTCCCCTTCCCCTGCCCACTGCCCCCCCCCAAATGTTTCCTGTGATGCTGAGGGCCCTCCCCTTTCTCCACATGCACTTCCCCCTTTACTCCTCACACCTATTCCTGGTTCACCATCTTTGCTGCCACCTGGCCTTTGGACACATTCTCTTGCAGCCCCTTTAAGGCTGAGTTCCAGAGAAGCCTGCTCTGCCCCCACAGAGCCCTTAACCCCTCCAGCCATTTGGGTCTCCCCATACCACAGGGACATGGAAGCAGTCTGCATCTTGCTTTGTGTCTCCCACTCCTGAGGAGCTCCCGGGTGTGGGACCCCTGGACACAGGGGACCAGGGAATGTCCACTGGTATATTTATTTAACAGGCACCCTTTGAGCACTTATCTGTGCCAGCCACTGATCACAGCAGCCAAGTGTCTTCACCCACTTTGTGCTATCATCACCCTCATCTTACAGAAGAGGAAATGGAGGCACAGAGAGGTCAAGTGACCTGTTCCGTGTCACACAGTGCATAGGCCAGCAGGGTCTGAGGCTTTGCCTGAGGGATTCTGAGATCCTGGTCCCATTGGCCAGGCCTTGATGGGTGGGTCTGCTTTCCCACAGGGTGGGGAGTCGGGGTCAGGGCCTTGCCCAAGTTCACTACTGGAGCCCAGAACAAGATTTGCATGTTTAACTGAGGTGGGAGTGTTATCCCAAAGGCATCAGGTGGAATGATGGAGATGAGATTCTGTCTTGAGAGCCCCCTTGGGAGGGGGGGTGGCCTTGGGAGCCCCCTTGTGGGCAATGTGGTGATTGATCGGAGTCCCGCTCCTCCAGGTGTCGCCCCTGAGAGGGTGAGGCTGGGAGAGGGGAGACCTGAGTGGCAGCCACAGCCCAGATGGGGCCAGACCAGGACCCTAGGCCACCAAGGCACAGGCAGTGAGGGGACTCTGACGCCTAGTTTGGGATTAGATTGAATGACAGTGATTGGGTACCCCAAAAGTTGACCTTCACACCCCGATTCTGCAGGCCAGCCCAGCCCAGCTGCCTTTCTTACACTCAGTCTAATGCAGCAGCCAGGATCTCCTCCAGCGTTCTAGGACATGACCTGGCCCTGCCCAGCCTCAGTGTCACCACCTGTAGCACGTATGTCCCTCCTCATGTGGACTGATGAACCCCGTATCCCCTGCACCCAGATTCATCGGCCTGCCCTTAAGCCAGTGGCTGGGTGTGCGGAATCGAGCCAGGAGGCCAGTGCAACCCAACGCCACACTGGAAAAACACTTCCTGGTGGAAGGACAGAGACTCACTGAGGTGAGGGCCAGACCACCCTCCTCCGTCCCCATCTGCCCACATGGCTGCTGGATGAGGCCTGGGGGTGGCATGTGGCATACTTGTTGGGGACAGAGAAAGCCCAGGGCACCTGTGCTCCCCCATGACACCAGACCCTGATCAGTGAGCCCAGCTGACCAACAGGCAGCTCCTGGGCCTGCAAAGGCTCTGGGGAACGAGTATCTCTCCTGCCCTGGGGGAGAGTATTCAGATACTCTGGGGGTTCTGCAGTCTTATGCCCCTGCCTCAGGCCCCATCCATGGTATAGCTGCCTGGTGGGCAGGATCTGGGCTGGGTCCTCAGGAGGAAGAGGAAGGGAGAGGTCTTCCTACCCCGGGCGCAGGGGGCAGGTCCTGCAGAATACAGAGCCTTGTGATCCCTGTCTCTTGTCAGTCCCTCTGCAGGCACACATGGGGAACAAGGTCTCAAGTGCCTGCCTGAAGCAGGGGCGAGACTGCACTGTTCTGGAGGGGTGGAGAGAAACCTCTCTGGGGAGCTGCTCCCAGCCCTCATCAGTCTTCAGTCTGTCCTGTGAACTGGGCTGTGTTCTCATTAAGGCCTGACTGTTTGGGGCTCTCCACCCCGTGCCTCTGTACTTCCCTATCTTCACAGGTAGAGAGCCCCACAGGTGAGGTCTGAGGCTACAGGGGATGGGTCCCATGTGTCCTGGGATGGGAGTGGGAAGCTACCTCTGTGACCCTGGTCCTCATCCCCCCCTCCCCAGCCTCAGATGGTTATCCTGGCCACCCAGTGTGGCCTCACACTGAGGCAGACTGAACGCTGGTTCCGAAGACGCCGAAACCAGGACCGGCCTTGCTTGACCAAGAAGTTCTGTGAGGCCAGGTCAGCCCGGGGTGGGGTTGGGGAGGGGAAAGGGGTGTGTTCTGTCAGCAGCTGCCTCATGGGCTTCCCCTCTGTCTGCAGCTGGAGGTTTGTCTTCTACCTGTTCTCCTTCTTTGGTGGCCTCTCAGTCCTCTACCACGTGAGTGTTCTTGACTGCTCCCCAGCTCTCTGCCAGCCCCACAAGCACCCACTATGGGCCAGGCCCAGCTTGGCGTTGGAGGTGGGAAGGCATGTGGGCAGAGGGGAAGGAAGCATGTACACAGAGAAGGGAGCAAGCACATGGCAGAGTCCTGGGGAAGTCTGTTGGGGCCTCCTGTGGGTGGGGCTGGGGTCAGGCAGCGAGTGAGCTCCTCGTCTGCAGTGAGAACAGAGACGTAACCAAGAGAGACACAGCAGAGCTGAGTGACAACAATACCAAGGGCCAGGAGACCCCCAAGGAGGCCCTGGGCCCAGGGTGGGGGGCTGAGGTNGCACCCACTATGGGCCAGGCCCAGCTTGGCGTTGGAGGTGGGAAGGCATGTGGGCAGAGGGGAAGGAAGCATGTACACAGAGAAGGGAGCAAGCACATGGCAGAGTCCTGGGGAAGTCTGTTGGGGCCTCCTGTGGGTGGGGCTGGGGTCAGGCAGCGAGTGAGCTCCTCGTCTGCAGTGAGAACAGAGACGTAACCAGGAGAGACACAGCAGAGCTGAGTGACAACAATACCAAGGGCCAGGAGACCCCCAAGGAGGCCCTGGGCCCAGAGTGGGGGGCTGAGGTCTGATCTTCGGGCAGCCTCAGATGTCTGTGTCCTCACAGGAGTCATGGCTGTGGAGGCCAGCAATGTGCTGGGACAATTACCCACATCAGGTGAGTGACAGGGGTTGCCTGGAGCTGGAAGGGGGATTAGAGTGGTCAGAGTTCGTACGGCCAAAGATGGCAGAGTCAGACCTGGACATGACTCTGTAATCCCCTCCCAGTCCTGCTGTCTGTTTCAGCCTCCCCTGGGGAATGGAGAGGGGCTGGGTGTCAGGAAATTTGGAGCAGGAGCAGACCCAAAACCACTACCCTTGATTACCTCCTGAGATAGGGAGCTCACACCTTCTTGGCTCACTGGGATTCCAGTATCCTGGTTTTGAGCACACCGAGGGCCCTGAGGGCGTTTCCACCCCTCAGCTAACCCTGCCTCGCTGCCCTGCCACAGACCCTGAAGCCAGCCCTGTACTACTGGTACCTCCTGGAGCTGAGTTTCTACATTTCCCTGCTGATCACTCTGCCCTTCGACATCAGGCGCAAGGTGAGAAGGCCCCGCCAATAGTCCAGCTGGGGAAGTTATGAGCTGTGGAGTCAGGGTCCAGTTCCAGTTGGGGAGGGATGGCCTCACCGACACCTGGAGATCCCCAGGCACAAAGCGTGGTGCCAGCCAAGCCCCTGAGAGGGCCACTCCAGCTGCCCAGCCATGTCCTGGCAGTGACCTGCTGTCTCTCGCAGGATATCAAGGAGCAGGTAGCTCACCACCTCGTGACCATCACCCTCATCACCTTCTCCTACTGCACTAACCTGCTGCGCATTGGCTCTCTAGTGCTGCTACTGCATGACTCTGCGGACTACTTGATGGAGGTGGGTCCAGCCCCCTTCTCAGAGGTCCTATTGCCTGCCCAGGGCCTCGGGAAATGAGGCCCTGCCCCTCTCGGGCTTCTAGTAAAGTGAAGCCCCACCCACCACTCCGCTTTCCAGGGAGAACAGGCTTCACCCTAGTCAGTCTTGGCTGATGAGTCCCACCCCCTCTCTGTCTTCCTGAGAGGTGAGGCCCCGCCCTTCCAGGGAGTTGAAGCTTCTCAGAGACCCAGTTTGGACCTTTGTAGGCAGTTTCTGGAAACAAGGCTCTACCCCATGGTACCCTTTCCTGGGGAAGAGGCCCCGCTCCTTCCCACCTGGTCCCCCACCGCCACCACCACCACCCACCGAATCCTTACCTCTCTGCTGTCTTCCCCAGGCCTGTAAGATGTTCAACTATGCGCACCAGTGGCGTGTGTGCAACTCTCTCTTCATTGTCTTCTCCTTGGTCTTCTTCTACACTCGCCTCGTGCTCTTCCCCACCCAGTGAGTCAACCCTCCAGTAGGTGCTGGACAGATGGGTGGGCGCAGCTGGATCCAGGCCTGTCTCACTGTCAGTTTCAGACCGGGGTGAGGGGGGGGCGGGGTTTGGTTGTGAGGCTTCCAGGAGGAGGCACAGAAGGGTGTTGTGTGAGAACTTCCCCAGTCAGGCAAAGGAAATAGACTTCCAGGAAATCCAGGAAGCTCAGAGAGTCCCAAGAAGTTGGACCCAAGAAGGAACACACCAAGGCACATCATAATTACATTAGCCAAGATTAAAATGAAGAAGAGAATTCTAGAAGCAGCAAGGGATAAGGGGACAGTCACCTACAAAGGAGTTCCCATCAGACTGTCAGCAGGTTTCTCCAAAGAGACCTTACAGGCAAGAAGGGGCTGGAAAGAAGTATTCCAAGTCATGAAATCCAAAGACCTCCAGCCAAGATTGCTTTATCCAGCAAAACTTTCATTTAGAATGGAAGGACAGGTAAAGTGCTTCTCAGATAAGGTCAAGTTCAAGGAGTTCATCATCACCAAGCCCTTATTATATGAAATGCTAAAGGAACTTAGAAAAAGAAGATGAAAAATATTAACAGTGAAAGGACAGCAAACTCACAGTTATTAACAACCATACCTAAAACAAAAGCAAACCAAGAGGACAGCTAGATCAGGAGTGGAACCATAGAAATGAAGAACACATGGAGGGTTAGCAACAGGGGAGTGGGAGGAGGAGAAAGGGGGAGAAGGTACAGAGAATAAGTAGCATAGACAGTAGGTAGAAAATAGATAGGGGGGAGGGCAAGAATAGTGGGGGAAATACAGAATCTAAAGAACTTGAGACACATGGTTATAAACTAAGGGGGGGAGAATGGTGGGGGAGGGAGTGTGCGGGTGGAGGGGAATGAAGGGGGTGGAATAGAACAACTGTAATGGTATAATCAATAAAATATATTTTAAAAAAAATTTTTTTTAAAAAGACAGGCCCAGGAAGTATGTGGGTAATTGGAATTACAGGGATGGCCAGAGAAGGCGTCTCTGACAGTGTTCATGCAGAAAGACTGGAGTGAGGTGAGGAGGGGCAGTGCTGATCAGAGCAGAAAAGGCTTCCAGGCAGTGGGAACTGCACAAGCAAAAGCCCCGAACCTGGGCTGTGCCTGGTTTGTTGGAGGAACAGCAAGCCCATATGGCAGGAGCAGAGTGAGCTAGGGGGAGGAACGGGACCAGACAGGTTGTAGAGGGAGAGAACCTGACTTGGGGGCTCAAAGGCACCCCCTGGTGGCTACAGAGAGAATCGCTAGTGAGATCCCCCACTGCCCAGCCAGGAGCTGGGGAACCAGGACAGAGGCCACTGCACTGGTCCAAGTGAGCAGTGATGGGACTGGGCCAGTGCAGGTGAGAGAAGTGGGTGGACTTGGGAAACATTCAAGTCATGATGTGGTTTTGAGCTCAGAATTGTTCCTTGAGATCAGGAGCTCAACTTTGACTATGTTGGGTTTAAGGGGCCTGCAGGCCACCAAGAAAAGTCCTAGAGGATACAGTGGGCACAGGAGAGATATGAATGTTTGGTGTTTGCAGCCACGAGATCAGACAGGTCATGCAGGGACCAGGTGTGGACAGAGATGTGTGCCAGTCAGGGAAGGGTTCAGGGGAGGCAAGAGGGAGTGGCTGTGACCTGAGGAGGCGGAGTGTGGGCCCCTGAAAGCACACAAAGGGAGGGCCTCGGGGAGGAGGAAGGACCAGCTGGGCGCCTTCTGCTTGAGCCAAGCAGGTCACTGGTGACCTTACAGCTGATTTGGGTGAGGGTGGCTGGGGGGAAAGCTTGCTGAGTGAGGGGGAAAAGGCAGCTTGAGAAGAGAAGGAAAGGTGTGAAAGGACCACCCAGGAGAGCAACTGGAATACTAAGTTCCCTGTTGGGGTTCATGGTTATGCACGATTAGTGAGCTTGTGTGATCTCATTTAACGTGTAACCAAATGAGAGGGGGGCACTTAAATACCCAGCTGAAGACCTTAGTTATTACTCTGGGGACAACAGGGAGCCATCAGAAGTTCTGGAATGGGGAAGGCCACACATGTTAGAGCTTCCTAGGACTGGGGGCTACAGCTGCTGGTGAAGCCCACCTCTCCCTTCTGCCTGCCCCAGGATCCTGTATACCACGTACTACGAGTCCATCGCCAACTCGGCCCCCTTCTTTGCCTATTACTTCTTCAACTCACTTCTGGTGATGCTGCAACTGCTGCATGTGTTCTGGTCTTGCCTCCTCCTTCGTATGATCTACAGATTCACAAAGAAAGGCCAGGTAGGGCCAGGTGAGGGTGGGCTCCCATGTGCTGTCCAGGAGCCCCAGCCCAGCCCCAGCCCAGCCCCATACCTACTCTCTATTTCCCAGATGGAGAAGGACATTCGCAGTGACATGGAGGAGTCGGAGTCGAGCGAAGGGGAGGAAGACCGGGAGCATCCGGAGCTCAAGAATGGGGCAGCTCAGGGACCTGGGGTGGCCTCTACTGATGGTCCTCGGAGCCGGGCACCTAGGCGGCTGGCCAGTGGGCATATGTTGGCCACGTAGCTAGCCAAGGACTGACTGTGCTCCTCCCAGTGCCTTGGATTTGTGGGGTGGCTGCATTGGCAGCTCCTGGGCCAGCTTCGTGGAGACAGGGAGGGCCCCACCCCAGGGTGGGGGAAGGATTCATGACCGGGCTCCAGCCCCTTCCTTCTGCATACCCTCCCTCCTTTCCTTGGGGCACTAGACAGAGCTGGGCAGTGGGCAGTGGGCAGTAGCAGGGTGCTGCAGCCCACCAGAGGCACCACGAAGCTGCAGTCCGGGGATTGTGAAGAGCCCCAGTGTGAAAGGAGTCCAATAAAACTTGAACAGAGCCAAATCCTCTGCCTGAATTTGTGTCCTGTCATAGCTCCTCAGAGGCCCCAAGGAAGCCAGGACTCTGTTTACATACTCCACTGACAGGGACACTCACTGCCACCCCAAGACATATGCTTGGTCCCAGAGTACCCAGATAGCAAGCAGTCCTTGGCGATACCCCCAGGCAAGTCCCTGAGTCCCAGCCAATGCCTTAGCCAAGCCACCCCCTTCCACCCCAGGGCAGCCTACAGACCCAGCTTACACATGACTTTGCCTGTGGTCAAGGGTCAGAGGCCAAGCAGAAGGGCAAAGGGGAGGCTCATTCCTAGCCATGCAGCCCTTGCTCAGTGTTTGTGTCTCTGGGCCTCCCTGGAGAGAGGGAGGTAGGGCCCACGAGTGGGGACTCCCACTGCTTCCCAAGGGTAAGCCTGGGTGAGGTCATTTTCTCTTTCAGAGCTCTGCAGGAAGGTGTTCCCCTCTTCCCCAGCTGAGACAGACTAAGGAACAGTGTCCCATACACCACAAATCACAGCCACAAGGCCCCATTGCAGGGCCGGAACATCCTGCCTTCAGGGGAACGGCAGAAAGGAGAGTTGTAGGAAAAAAGAAGTAGGAGACTGTGTGGGGACAAGGGGGAGGGCAACTATTTTAGAGAGGACAGATTACTGAGAGACAGGGAAAAAAACAGGATCAAAGAGCAGCAGATCTGAGAAGAAATGATGAGGAGAAGTGGCAGAGGAAGAAGAAAAGGAGGTCAAGGGGGCCAGAGAAGCAAGAGAAGACAGTGAATCAAGACTAGACTGAGTGCCCTGCCTGATGTGGTTCAGTGGATTGAGTGCCAGCCTGCAAACCAAAAGGCTGTCAATTTGATTCCCTGTTGGGGCATGTGCCTGGGTTGCAGGTTTTGTGCAACTGATCAGTGTTTCTCTCCCTCTCTTCCTCTCTACCCCTTTCTGTAAAATAAATAAATATGTTTTAATGAGAGAGAAAAATGTTTGAGAAGCTGGAAAGAGGGACTAGAAAGAGGAGAGGGAAGAATAGAGAGGCAAGTGGCAGATGGCATGGGAACAAGAAACAAATAGGACAAGAGAAAAGAAGGGAGGGAAAGAAGCACTGGAGAGAAAACAGTAAAGAGCACACCCAGAGCTTTGAGAGAAGATGAGGTGTTAGAGAGAAGGACTTGTGAGAAGGTGGAAGGATCTTGAGGAAGAAAGTGGGAGAGAAGATTGAGAAATGGCAAAAGAGACGGAAGAGAAAAAAAGGGGCATAAAAGGGTTATCAAATAGAAATGTGAGAGAGTAAATATTGGGAGAGAAAAGAAAATCCAGAGATAAGGGAGACATGGGATGAACAGGTTGCTCAGAGGGAAAGATTCAATTGGCCTTGAAGCAAATAAAAAAGATGCGCAACATTTCCCTGGCCCGTGTGGCTCAGTTGGTCGGAGCATCCCACAGTGATGAAAAGGTTGTGGTTTGATGCCAGGGCTAGGCACAGACACAAACAAACCCCCCCTTCACCCCCAACCTCATAAGGACCTTGCAATTCCTTGTCTGAGCAAGCATGGGAGGCAACCAACGATGCTTCTCTCTCCCATCGATATTTCTCTCTTGTCCTTCCACGTGCTCTAAAAGCAATTGAAGAAAAAATGGCCTCTGGCCCTGACTGGTGTGGCTTAGTGGACTGAGTGCCCACCTGTGAACCAAACGGTCGCCAGTTAGATTCCCAGTCAGGGTTGTGGGCCAGGTCCCCAGTAGGGGGTGCATGAGGCAACCACACACCGATGTCTCCCTCCCTCTCTCCCTTACCCTCTCTAAAAATAAATAAGTCAGTCTTTTTTTATGTCCTTTAGTGACGATAAAAAAAATGAACAACGTAAAGATGTTCAACTTTAAAAAAGTGCAAACTAAAACGACAATGAAAATGTGTTTCTTGCCAGCTATCCTGACAAAAGCGACAGTGACAGTGCCCTCTTGTGGTGAGATTTGCAGGGACCATGAGGCTGCTTTGGCACACCCCAAGGAGGGGAACTGGGCAAGTACCCTGGGAAGACAAATGCATTTATTTCCTCTTTATCCTTGAATATACCTCTAGATCTCCCTGTTATGCCTACAAATCAATAAGAAAAGAATAACCAACCTAGAAATAAAATGAGAAAAAAGACACAGTGCACATTTATAGAAGAGAAGACATGGCCAATAAACACACGAAGATAAAGCTCACTCAATCTCATTCATAATCAGGAAAGTGCCAAGCAAGACTGAGACACCATTTTAGACCCATTCAATTGGCAAAAATAAAGAAATTGGACAAAGCCGGTGTTGGAGAAGATGAGGGTCAATAAGAATCACAGACATTACTGGGGAGAGTGGACACCAGCACAGTCATTTGGAAGGCCACTCAGCATCGTGTAAAATTACCGTTTTATACAGTTCAAAAGCAACTCAAACGAAATGATGTATTGTTTAGGTGTAAATGTCTAGTAGAACTATTAGTAGTCCTTCTTTATCTGAGATCCCCAGAGGATGCCTAAAACCACAGATTGTGCCAAATCATATATATGTATTATTTTTTTAAAGATTTTAATTTTATTTTAGAGAAAGGGGAAGAGAGGGGGAAAGAAACATTGATCAGCTCCCTGTCTCACGCCCCCAATCAAGAACCTAGCCTGTAACCTAGGCATGTGCCCTGACCAGGAATTGAACCAGTGACCTTCCAGTTTGAGAGATGATGCCCAACCTACTGAGCCACAATATTCAGGGCTGTACTATGCTGTGTTTATTTTTAGAATTTTCCATTTACTATTTTTGTGCCACTGTTGACCACAGGTACCTGAAGCCACAGAAAGCAAAACCTCAGGTAAGGGGGTACTACTGCATTTCTTTAATAAAATACAAACAACATTCAAAATACTGTTATATTACCTTTGATCTGGGGAAGCATGGGACTGGGATTCAGGTAGGTATAAATGACTGTCACTGTACTAGCTTTAAAAGTTGTGAGGTGTGGTGACAGATATATTATTAAATGCAATTTAGAAGGGATATGCAGTCAAGAACCATATGACTTCACTCATGGAATATAAAACTGAAAGCAGCAGCTCAGTTGGTTGGAGCATCATCCTGTAACCCAAAAGGTCACAGGTTCAGTTCATGGGCAGGGCACATGCCTGGGTTGCAAGCTCAGTCCTTGGATGGGGTGCATCTGAGATACAGTCAATCAGTGTTTCTCTCTCACATCTACCTTTCTTCCCCTCCCTTCTCCTCCTAAATTCAGTAAGCATGTCCACAGATGAGGATAAATATAGATATTTATATATTTGAATGTATGGTGACAGAAGGGGACTTGACTTTGAGTGGTGGTCACAATTCAACATATAGATAATGTATCATAGAATTGTACACTTGAAACCTATATAATTTCATTAGCCAGTGTCATCCCCCCAAATTTAATTTTTATAAAGTTAAAGGAGGGGCTGTGTGAAAAGACATAAAATATTTGCAAGCCATCTATCTGAAAAGGGCCTAATTTGTGAAGTATGTAAAGAACTCTTACAAGTCAACAACTGAAAAACAAAATAAAACCCAATTAAAGGATGGGCAAAGGACTTGAATTGTTTCTTCAAAGAAGATATACAAACAGCTAACAAGCACATTAAAAGATGTTCAACAAATCAGTCCTGGCTGGTGTAGCTCCGTGGATTGAGCATGGGCTGTGAACCAAAGGGTCACTGGTTCAATTCCCAGTCAGGGCACATGCCTGGGTTGTGGGTCCGGTCCCTAGTGGTACATATAAATGTACATATAAATGTACCCCCCTAGTGGGGGGCCACATGAGAGGCAACCACACATTGATGTTTCTCTCCCTTTCTTTTTCCCTCCCTTCCCCTCTCTCTATAAATAAAAAAAAAATGAAAAACTGCTAAAAAGGGCACTCAGTGGTGACCTGGACTCAAACTAAAAACCTAGCAGCCATTTCTATTTCTACACAGGGGCCTCTCATGCAAATCATTTGAGGGACAAGTCTACATTGAACTGCCTGTTGGCACTATGTCTGCCCTCTGAGCCAGCCCTTATAAAACAGTTCCTGGAATCCTACTTCAACGAGTGGAACTGAAGAATGGAACTGAGGCTTTCCCCATCCAATCTGAGCTGGGCAGCTGTATATCCAGATTAGCTTCTTCAGCAATCAATCAGAGTGGCTCCATTTTGACCAATCAGGGCAGTGTCTTTTTGGACCAATTTGGTGATTTGGAGTCTTCATTTATATGAAGATGGACCAATTAGGAACCATAGGCAGGGACTTCCTCTGGCTTGGGGAGTGCACTTTCCCTTTCCACCGAAGACTTAGTTTCTCTGGCTGAGCAGAAACACTGAAAATGTCTCACCAGAGCAGATTAGTGTAGGCCAGAGCATATTGGCACAGAGCAGAGCAGGGAAGAGCTGTTTAGCTGGAGAGGGGCAAAGCTACCACCTACCTGACCCCAGGGCTGCCTCACAGCTGTGCTGTATCACAATTGAGCTGTTTTACACTGAATAAAGTTTCCTTCTTCACCACACCCCAAACTTGGGATTCCAGTTGTCGTTGAATTGGCCAACAGGTTGACAACGGAATTTTTAAAATGTGGTCAAATACAATGGGATTATTCAGTTTTAAAAAGGAAGGAAATTCTGATGCATGCTATGACACAGACAAACTTTGAGGACATTGTGCTAAATAAAATAAGCCGGACACAAAAAGATAAACACTGTGTGATTCCGCTTATATGAGGTCCCTAGAGGAGTCAACTTTGTACAGAAAGAAAATAGATGGGTGGGTGCCAGGACCTAGACAAAGGAGAAATGGGTACAGAGCTTCAGTTTTGCAAGATGAAAAGAGTTCTGAAGATTGATCACACAACAATGTGAATATACTTAATACTCTTGAAACATACACTTAAAAATACTTAAGATGGTAATTTTATGTTATATGTATTTTTACTACAATTTTAAAAACAGGAAAAGTCAGTAAACTAGGAATAGAGAACTTATTCAACTTGACAAAGAACAATTTACCCCCAATACCTCTACAACTAGCATCATACCTAATGGCAGAGAAACTCAAAGCTCTCCCACTAGATCAGGAGCAAGCAGTGGTGTCCCCTCTCACCACTCCTTTTGAAACCCCTACTGGAAGGTCTAGCTAATGTAGTAAGACAGAAAAAGGAAAGGGATACAGAATGAAGGAAAAAGTATCTAGATACAGACCTTACATCCTTCGCAAATTAACTCAAAATGGACCATAGACCTAAATGCAAAATACAAAAACTTTAAAACTACAAAAAAATTACAGAAGAAAAATCTAGATAGACTTGTGTTTGACAATGACTTTTTAGATATAAACCCAAAGGCATGATCTAAGAATGAAAGAATTGATAAACTGAACTTAATTAAAATTAAAAATTTCTGCTCTGTGAAAGACATTATCCAGAGAGAAAGAAAGAAGACAGGTTCAGACTGGAAGAAAAATTTGCAAAAGACATCTGATAAAGGATGTTATCTAAGATATACAAAGAACTCTTAAAATTCAACAATAAGAAAACAAACAACCCAGTTAGAAAATGGACCTGCCCTGGCAGGTATGGCTCAATGGATTGAGTGCTGGTCTGCAAACCAAAGGTCACCAGTTCAATTCCCAGTCAGGGCACATGCCTGGGTTGCAAGCCAGGCCCCTGATTGCCGGCATGGGAGAGGCAACTGATTGACAACTGACTGATGTATCTCTCACACATCAATGTTTCTCTCCTTCTCTTTCTCCCTCCCTTCCCCTCTCTCTAAAAATAAATAAAATCTTAAAACAAAAATGAAAGGAAATGGACCAAAGATCATTAAAGAAGATATGCAGACTGCAAATAAGCATATGAAAACACATGCCATCACATATCATATGCCATCAAAGAAATAAATGTAAATTAAAACCGCAACGAGCCCTGGCTGGTGTAGCTCAGTGGATTGAGTGCAGGCCTGCAAACCAAAGGATCGCAGTTCAGTTCCCAGTCAGGGCACATGTCTGGGTTGCAGGCCAGTTCCCAGCAGGGAATGCACAAAAGACAACCATACATAGATGTTTTTCTCCCTCTCTCCTTCCCTTCCCATCTATAGGTAAATAAATTAAAATATTTTTAAAATTAAAAAAAAAACCTCAATGAGCCCTGGCCAGATAGCTTTGTGGGTTAGAGCATCCTCCCAATGTACCAAGGTTGCAGGTTCAACTCCTGGTCTGAACACATGTAAGAGGCACCAGTGAATGCATGGATGAATGGAACAGCAAACTAGTGTTTCTCTCTCTCAAATCAATAAATTTTTTAAAAAATTTAAACTCAGTGAGATATCACTACACACCTATCAGAATGGCCCAAAATCTAGAATACTGACAATACCAAACACTGGCGAGATTGTGGAACAGCAGGAGCTGCCAGTCAAAATGCATAATGACACAGCCTCTTTGGGAGCTAGTTTGGCAATTTCTTACAAAACTAAACTCATACTCATACCATGTGATCTAGCAACTGTGCTCCTTGGTATTTACCCAAAGGAATAGAAAGCTTTTCTCCAGAAAAAAATCCTGCATAAAACATTTATGACAACTTTACTCATAATTTTCAAAACTTGGAAACCACCAAGATATCCAGTGGGTAAATGGATAAATAAACTGATACACCCAGAGAATGAAATGTTTTTATTCACTGAAAAATAAGAAATGAGCTATCTAGTCATAAAAAGACACAGAGGAAAGTGAAAAGCATATTACTTAGTGAAAAAAGCCAATCTGAAAAGCCTACCTAATGGATGGTTTCAACAGTAGGAAATTCTGGGAAAGGTAAAACTATGGAGATAATAAAAAGATCCATGATTTACAGGAGTTGAGTAGAGCAAGAATTTTTAGGGCAGTGAAACTACTCTGTGTGATAATGTAATGATACATACATGTCACGTTGAAACTGAAGAAGTCGGCATTCGTGCTGCGTGTCACTACCAGAACCAATAAGTAGAAACAAGGATTGAAACCTTATAGGTGCTATATTAAGACGGCCATGGATTTGAGAAGACAATATACACCCTCAAAAGCCATCTAAAGACTTCCAGCCAAGATGGAGGCATGGTAGATGTGCTTTGCCTCCTCGCACAACCAAAAGAAGGACAACACAAATTTAAAAACAAAAAACAACCAGAACTGCCAGAAAATCGAACTGTATGGAAGTCCAACAACCAAGGAGTTAAAGAAGACACATCCATCCACACCAGTAGAAGAGATGAAGTCGGGCAGCTGGGGCAGAGAGGATGTGTGGCAAGGAGGTGGCTGGAGGCCTGGATGGGTGAGGCAGCAGCTGGCAGTCTCACATTTGCATGCATATAACTGGGAAAAACAACTGGAGAGTGAGGCAGACCTCGAAATCCGGGGTTCTAGGATGGGGAAATAAAGACTCAAAATCTCTGATGGTAAAAACCTGTGGGGACTGCAGCTGGAGAAACTCCCAACTTCACAGGACAGTTCACTGGAGAGACTCACGGGGTCATATATTGTAACAAACCCACCCACCTGAGAATCAGCACCAGAAGGGCCTAATTTGCTCATGGGTAGTAGTGGGGAGTGACTGGAAGCCTGCCAAGAGCCAAGCAAGCGGCATTGTTGCCTAAGGCTCCACCCTTACATCACAGTAGCTGAGCGGAGACAAAAAAATATGGCCCTAATGAAAGAAGAAATCAAAGCTGCAAAAATAGAACTAAGAGATGAAGAGATAGCCAACCTATCACATGCAGAGTTCAAAACACTGGTAATCAGGATGCTCCAGAAATGGTTGAGTGTGGTCTCAAAATGGAGGGAAAAGTGAAGGCTATGCAAAGAACCAACAGTGAAGGGAAGAAAACCAGGACTAAAATCAACAGTTTGGAGCAGAAGGAAGAAATAAACATTCAACCAGAACAGAATGAAGAAACAAGAATTCAAAAAAATAAGGAGAGGCTTAGGAACCTCCAGGACAACTTTAAATGTTCTAACATCTGAATCATAGGGATTCCAGAAGGAGACGAGGAAAAGTAAGAAATGGAAAACTTATTGGAAAAAATAATTAAGGAGAATTTCCCCAATCTGGCAAAAAAAAAAAATAGACTTCCAGGAAGTCCAGAAAGCCTGGAGGGTCCAAAAGAAATTGGGCTCAAGGAAGCACACAACAAGGCACATGATAATTGCATTACCCAAGATTAAAGATAAGGAGAGAATCTTAAAAGCAGCAAGAGAAAAGGAGACAGTTACCTACAAAGGAGTTCCCATCAGACTATCAGCTGATTTGTCAGAAGAAACCTTGCAGGCAAGAAGGGGCTAGAAAGAAGTATTCCAAGTCATGAAAGGCAAGGACCTACATCCAAGATTACTCTGTCCAGCAAAGTTATCCTTTAGAATGAAAGGGCAGGTAAAGTGCTTCCCAGATAAGGTCAAGTTAAAGGAATTCATCATCACTAAGCCCTTATTATGTGAAATATTAAAGGGACTTACTTAAGGAAAAGAAGATGATCATAAATATGAACAGTAAAATGACAACAAACTCACAAATATCAACTGAACCTCAAAAAAAAAACACCTAAGCTAACAACTAGAATAGGAAGAGAATCACAGAAATTGAAATTACCTGGAAGGTTATCAGCTGGGCGGGGGAAATGGAGAGAATGGGGGGAAAGGCACAAGGAATAAGAAGCATCAGTGGTAGGCACAAAACAGAGAATGAGGTTAAGAATAGTATAGGAAATGGAGAAGCCAAAGAACTTACATGCAAGACCCATGGACATGAACTAAGGGCGGGGGGGGGGAGGGGATGTGGGTGGGAGGTGGGGTGCAGGGCAGAGGGGAGAAAAGGGGAGAATGAGACAACTGTAATAGCATAACCAATAAAATATTTTAAAAAACACCTGGACATCTCATCTCAAGCTGATGTTTTTTATAGGGAGAATTAAAGGGTAAGTAAGGAGTTTGGGGGAGAGAAAAGGTTAATCATATTGTCGGGAACTGTCCTGCCTGGTTTCAGAAGCTGTAACCCTGCCTACAGGCGAAAAGGCCCCAGGGCTAGGGGACCTTGGGACCATAAGCCACTAAGGAGATAAAACTTATCTTCCCAGAGACAGGCACAACCTGTGCCCCCTTTACTTGACCCTGCTTGGTCCCTGGAGGATGGCTGGATAGTCAATGATGGGTAAGATTCCTTAAGGAAGGAACAACCTAAGATAGACACAGTCATAAAGGGGCCATCAGGGAAGGACTAAGGGGATTGTGGAGAAGTGACAAAAGACCCTCATTCTTTGGCTTCATCATAGCCCGAGTCCTCATTACATCTGTAAAAAGTCTCCTAATCTCTTGGCTGCCTTGCTTCCCTGCTTGATTCAGGCCTGAAACAAAGGCGAAGGGAGGTGCAGCCCTGTGACAGAATTGACAGCAGGGGCCAGTCAGGCCTGAGAAAGAATGCATTAAATCCTGTGAAACCTGCTTTGCTAAGAATGTCCTCAATTTAAATATTAAGGGTCTAAGCACAAAATAAGTTTGTTTCCCAAGGTTTTACAGCCAATTGGTGTCACCCTGTCTACCAGACCTTAACTCAAAAGGACCCCTGTGATCCCAGAAATATTATCTGTAAACCATACCTCATTTCTTGATATGCATCCCTATGCAAGCTAAACTCAATAAAAGCCCATTGAGAGAGAGGCTCAAGACCTTTCTCCTCTGAGATCCATCAGCCTTTCTCCCCAAGCAGGTCGGATGTCTTGGTAGGCTTATTCTCATCTGAGGTGGCAGTGAGAGCTCTGCTGGACAAAGCTCCCCAACATCAGATAAGAGTTGCAGTCCTGCTATGATTTTCCTAGTAATCCTTTATCTGTCAATCAACAATTCTCTATCTGTATTCCCTCCCCAGAACACAATGGCTCACATACCATCTCCATCCCTAACAGACACCCTTGGAGCACAAAGGTTGAATTGCTTTGTTGACCTCCAGGAGTCAGGTGGTCATGAATTCCAGTTCCTGGAGTAAGTTTTCCACATGTATTAATCACTTAAGCCTATCAACTATAGCTAAAACTAAAAATTTTTGACTCTTGACTTCCCCTATCAATGTTACATTTGTGCAAACTCACAGGATGTCCAACGAGAGTGAGCCAGTGAAATCTATGGACTCTGGGTGACTGATGTGTCTATGTAGGTTCATCAATTGCTGGGAGGCTGTGCACATTGTTGGGGCTGGGGAAACAACCGGAACTCTTTGTATGTTCTACCAAATTTGCTGTGAACCTAAAATTGCTATAGGAAATAAAATCTATTTAACATTTTAAAAAGAAAGCTTCTTTAGTAGTCAAGAAAATGTCCACTGATATAGTTGCAAAACTTATATTCTAACCATGAGGTTGGGAACAAAATTTAAGTTTGATAATATCAAAAGTTAATGAGATTGTGGGGAAAATGGTATTTTCCTGGGGGCATGGATACAAGTCGTTTTGGAAGATACTAGACACTAAGAAAAAAAAAGGAAAGAAACATGCTGACCCCACATACCAGCACAGCCTGAGGATGCATTAGTGTGACTTAGTGGGAAGAGAGGGTAGCCAAATTAGCCAAAAAGCCAGTAATATGGAAATGTACTAATAAAATGTACATGTTTTAATACTACATATACTATGAGTGACAGTCATATTATCAACATGAATAGATAACAAAAACATTGTTGAGTAAAAATCTTTTTAATGAGACAGAAAGAATGGGGAAATAGACCAATCCTTAAAGGACAAAACCTAGAGGATTTAACAATCAAGTTTTACCAGCATCTCAAGTGGCAGATAATTCCCATCTTATTCAGGCTGAGTCCAAGAATAGAAAAAAAAGGAAAAGGGGAATGAGAGGGGGAGAACATACAACTCTTTGAAGAGGATAGATAGTATATAATCTACAAACCAAAACCAGACAGGGCTACAACATAGATGAGCCTGGAAAGAAGCCAGACACACAAGGCCACACAGTGTAGGATTCTGTTTATAGGAAATGTCCAGAACAGGAAAATCCACCGACAGGAAGCTGGTTAAGGGTCACCAGGGCTGGAGGAGGTGGAGGAGGCAGGTAATGAGAACAATGCTTAATGAGTCCGGGGGTTTCCTTTAGGGGTGAGGAAATGTTTTGGAATGAGAATGCAGTGGTAGTTGCATAGCACTGTGAATATACTAAATGGCACTGAACTGTTCCCTTTCAAATGGTTCATTTCATTACGTAAATTTCATCTCAATGAAAACAAAACCTGTTAATGAACATAGAGCTAGATAGGAAAATGCAGGCCAATTTGCAAAAATTTCCGTGGAAGCAAAAGTCCCAAATCTTGCAGCATGCAAGGATTCTGTCACGACCAAGGATGATTTGTCCAGAAAAGCAAAGAGTCAACCTCGGAAAATCAGGGCAATTTATGTCTGTGTGCTGATGGGCTTGCTGCTGACATAGGCACTTGTTTTCACTGCAATAGCATGTGTGTATTTTATGCAGTTAGACCTGAGAGGGGCTCATACACCCACAGCAGGCGCAGCCACTAAGAACCCTGGCAGTCTGCAAGCAGAGTACTCACCATGCAGGAAGGAACTTTGGAAAATACTAGCACATTTCTCACACGTGTAAAGAAATGAAGACAGGAATAAGAATTCAACTTTACAGACAGATTCAGCCCAGAATAGTACACATGCCATAGTCAACCACTTAAAATGTACGAGTCAATGATTTTTAGTATATTCACAGATAAGTTCAACAGTCACCGTGATTGATGTTAAAGCGTTTCCATCACCACAGAGAGAAACCCACCCATACCCTTTCTTTAGCTATTACCTTGTATCCTGCCACTTCCCCAGGACCTAAGCAATCACTAATCTTTCTCTCTATAAATGTACATTCTGGACATTTTGTACACATGAAATCATATAGTACTGACCTTTGCTTCTTTCACTTAGCATAATGTTTTCAAGTCTCACCCATATTGCAGCAGGTGTCAGATCATTTCACCTTTTCACAGCTGATTAATATTTTAGTGTATGGATGGACCATATTTTGTGTATTCACTCATCCCATTGAGGAACCTTCAGGTTCGTTCTACCCTCTGGCCATTACGGTTGTGCTGCCCTGAACATTTGTGTGCAACAAATGTATATTTTTTAAGATTTTATTTCTTTATTTTTAGAAAGCGGGGAAGGGGGGAAGAAAGAGAGGGAGAGAAACATCAATGTGCAAGAGAAACATGAATCGGTTACCTCTCGCATGCCCCCAACTGGAGACCTGGCCTGCAGCAAATCAAAGCAGAGACTTTTTAGTTTGTGGGACAACTACCAACCCACTAAGCCATACCAGCCTGGGCGAAACAAATATATTTTGAAGAAATAAAGAAACTTTTAGCCCTGGCTGGTATAGCTCAGTGGATTGAGTGCGGGCCTGCGAACCAGAGTATCGAGGTTTGATTCCCAGTCAGGGCACATGCCTGGGTTGCAGGCCAGTTACCAACAGGGGACACACAAGAGGCAACCATACATTGATATTTCTCTCCCTCTCTCCTTCCCTTACCCTCTAAAGATAAATAAATAAAATCTTTTTTTAAAAAAGAATCTTTTATAACCCAAAGAACTGCATAAAAGTGGAAATTCCCTACTGTGGCAAAATAGTAGAAGAAAATATAAGAAAGTCCCTTTTTTTCCAATTTTTAAAAATGTATTGCTGCTTTATTTCTGTAAGGATACACTGAAACGTCAGATAACACTAGCTAATGACAAAACGTAGAAATGGGGCATTGGCTTCTCTAACCCTGGCCATGATACTGTTAATATGTATTGTCATTACACGCTCACTTTGAGATTGTCTCATTCTACCAAGAAAGGGGTAGATAAGAAAGGGGCTAGAAATCAGTAAGTAGGTGATCTTGCCTCTCAGTAAGTACTACCTGGACATGTGTTTGTGGGGATGATAACCACCCCACTCCCCCAAATGCAGCTAAGCTCTTGAGAACCAGCCCTAGCAACCACAAGAGAAGGGGTGCCAGCAGGCCTCTTCAACATAGGGACAAAGAGCAGACAACTATAACGGGGGTGTCCAACCCACAGCCTGCAGGCCACATGCAGCCCAGGATGGCTGTAAATACATCCCAACACAAAATCATAAATTTACTTGAAACATTATGAGTATTTTTTTATGATTACGTGTCACAATGCCACGCAAAATAAAAGTATGTATGCTTGTGGTATGTGTACACGTGTGGCTTCAGTTTTACAGTAGTGTGTGGCTTCCAGTGTGTTATCATCCAAGTGCAGGCAGCAGAACTGACACCATCAGACGTTACATGTGCTAGTGATGACTTAGCAAGGCAGAGATTATCAATATTTCAACCTGCCAATATTTGCAATGTTAGGCATTTAATGTTATTTAGAAGTCAAGTAAGTAATCTTACTTGATTATTAAAGGTATTTCCTTACCTCAGTGGTGCCTCACATACCACCCACTATGCCTTATCATCAGTGGTCTGCCTTGCCCTGCATCAGCAGCCAAGAGGGATGTGGAAGGGCCCAAACCTTGCTATTTTCCTGTCAATTAATTTTCATAATAAAAGTAAATAAAGTTCCTTACCTATTATTGTTTTATAATATATTTTGATTATGCCATTACAGTTGTCCCATTTCCCCCCGTCATTTCCCTCCACCTTGCACACCCCCTCCCACCCACATTCCCCCTTTAGTTCATGTCCATGTGTCGTAAGTTCTTTAGCTTTTACATTTCCCACACTACTCTTGCCCTCTCCTGTCTATGCTACTTATTTCCTGTACCTTCTCCCCCCTTCTCCTCCTCCCACTCCCCTGTTGCTAACCCTCCATGTGATCTCCATTTCTTTGGCTCCACTCCTGATCTAGCTGTCAGCTTAGTTTGCTTTTGTTTTAGGTGTGGCTGTTAATAACTGGGAGTTTGCTGTCCTTTCACTATTCCTATTTTTTATCTTCTTTTTCTTAGATAAGTCCCTTTAACATTTCATATATTCGATTCCCAGTCAGGGCACATGTCTGGGTTGCAGGCCAGTTCCCTGCAGGCCAACTCCAAGCAGGGGATGCACGAAAGGCAACCATACATCGATGTTTCTCTTCCTCTCTCCTTCCCCTCTAAAGATAAATAAATAAAATATTTTAAAAAACATTTCATATAATAAGGGCTTCGTGATGATGAACTCCTTGAACTTGACCTTATCTGAGAAGCACTTTATCTGCCCTTCCATTCTAAATGAAAGCTTTGCTAGATAGAGCAATCTTGGATGTAGGTCTTTGGATTTCATGACTTGGAATAATCCTTTCCAACCCCTTCTTGCCTGTAAGACCTCTTTTGAGAAGTCAGCTGACACTCTGATGGGAACTCCTCTGTAGGTGACTGTCCCCTTATCTCTTGTTGTTTCTAGAATTCTCTCCTTCATTTTCATCTTGGCTAATGTAATTATGATGTGCCTTGGTGTGTTCCTTCTTGGGTCCAACTTCTTTGGGACTCTCTGAGCTTCCTGGACTTCCTGGAAGTCTATTTCCTTTGCCAGATTGGGGAAGTTCTCCTTTATTATTTGTTCAAATAAGTTTTCCACTCGTGGCTGTTTCTTTTCCCTTTCTGGTACCCCTATAATTTGGATGTTGGATCGTTTAAAGATGTCCTGGAGGTTCCTGAGCCTCTCCTCATTTTTTTGAATTCTTGTTTCTTCATTCTTTTCTGTTTAGTTGTTTCTTTCTTCCTTCTGGTCCACTCCATTGCTTTGAGTCCCAGTTTTTTTTTTCCATCACTATTGGTTCTCTGTGCATTTTCCTTCATTTCACTTAGTGTAGCCTTAATTTTTTCATCTATTTTGCGACCAAAATCAACCAGTTCTATGAGCATCCTGATTACCAGTATTTTGAACTGCACATATAGTAGGCTGTCTATCTCTTGGTCACTTAAAAGTATTGGCTCTGGGACTTTGATTTGTTTTTCCATTTGAGCCACATTTTTTTTTTTTGGTTTGGTCACTCCTGTTACATATGAGGGAGCCTTAGGTGCTCACCAGGGCAGGGCAACCCAGTGGCTGGGTTGTGATGCTGTATGTGGGGGCAGGGTCAGAGAGGGAACAGTGGTGCTTGCTCTGCTCATATTTCAGTCCCTTCCACAGCTTCCCACAAGCAAATTGTGCCCTTCTGGTGCTGGTTCCTGGGTGGGTGGGCTTGTGTATGTTCTAGGACCCTGTGGGTCTCTCCAACAAACTCTCCTGTGAGGCTGGGAGTCTCTCCCGCACCTCCACCCCAACAAGTGTTTTCCATCAGTGCTTTTAGGCTTTATTTCCCATTGCTGGGGCCCTGGATTGTGCGGTCTGTCTCACTGCCCCTTTCTGCCTGGTTTATTTATGCATGAATGTGTGACTGTGGTTGGCCAGTGGCCTTGTGCGCCTCACTGGGTCTGCTTATTTCTTCCCTGTGCCCAGGGTCTGCCAGCCACTGCATTTTCCTGTCTCAACCCCTCTCTACCAACAGCCAACTCCACCCCTCTTACCAGTCTGGATGAATGGTGGCTGGACTTCTGTACAGTTCAATTTTCTGTCTGTTCTGGTTGTGTTTTTGTTTCTGAATCTTTGTTGTCCTTAATTTTGGTTGTGCGAGGAAGCACAGTATTTCCACCTACTCCTCCATCTTGACCAGAAGTCTCTATTATTGTTTTTTTTTATTCCAGCATGGTTTCTACAGTATCTCAAAAGAAAAAAAGAACTCCACAAAAGAAAAATTATGGATGAAGGAAGACTGTTGAATGAAAAGTGGACAGATAAGCACTTTTTTGTCAAGGCAAATAGTAAAACAGTCTGCTTAATTTGTATGGAATTTGTTCAAGTTTTCAAAGACCATGATTTGAAAGACATTATATGCAAAAACATGCTACCAAATTCACTGTGTATGAAGGATTGTGTCATAAAGACAAAATAGCAGAACTGAAAAAAAGTCTGTCTTCTCAACAAAAATTTTTTTCAAAAAGTTACAACTCAGGTGGATTCCACTATAAAAGCTAGTAATGTGGTAGCATATTTAATAGCAAAAAAAACCCAAACCATTTACTGGTGGTGAGTTTATGAAGCAATGTATAGAAAGTGTGGCAGATACCATTTGCTCTGAGAGGAAGGGGGATATATCTAAAATCAGTTTGTCTCACAAGACTACAGCCAGGTGAATTTAAGAAACTGGAAAATCTATCAAAAGAAGTTTGGAGAGTAAAGCTGCTGATTTTAAATTTTATGCTTTGGTGATGGTTGATAGCACTAATACTACAGATATGGCTCAACTTGCCATTTTATTAGAAGTATTGATGATGAATATAATGTCACCAAAGAAATGGCTTCTCTAGTGCCATTAAAAGACACAACTGAATCAAGAAATTTATATGAAGCAGTAAAAAATATGTTGAAGCAATTTTCTGTATTCATTGTCAGCATACCTGGTACAGTTACTGATGACAGTGCCCAACAATGGTAGAGAAAAGAGAGAGACTTGTAAAAGTAATAGAAGACGGTGCAATTACCACTCAAAACTCATGTTTGATGAAGTATCACTGCATAGTACACCAAGAAAAATTATGCACAAAATCTTTAAAAATGGATAACATCATGCAAATCATCATCAAGACTGTGAATTTCATAAGAGCCAGGGGATTGAATCATTGCCAGTTCCAGGAATTCCTTAAAAGTATTGATGCTGTGGGGAGCACTGGGGGGTGGGGGGGGGCAGGGCTGGGAATACAAGAAAGAAAACTGTACTTGAACAAGAGTTAAATAAAATTTTTTAAAAAGTATTGATGCTAACTATGGCAACATCATTTATTTTTCAGAAGTAAGATGGCTAAGTCAAAGCTAAATGTTGAAGAGATTCTATGACTTGAGGCATGTTATCAAGCCACTTATGGTATCAAAAAACAAATTTGTGCTAGAATTGATGATGAAAACTGGCTCATAGATTTAGCATTTTAGTGGATTTAAATGCTCATTTAAATGAGTTAAACACGCATCTTCAAGGTGAAAACCAACTTATCAATACCATGTTTCAAACCAAAACAGCATTCCAAATGAAACGGAAACTATGGCAAGCTCAAGTGAAGGCAAACAATTCTATTCATTTGGACACATTGGCTAAACACAGTGAAAATTATGCAGCCTTGCCTTTTGATTTGATACAAGAATTTGAAAAGAGATTTCAAGATTTCCAGGAAAATAATCAGTATTTTGCTACATTTGTAACTCCATTTTTAGTCAGCATAAATATGTTACCTGCTAACTTTCAAATGGAATGCATAGAGCTGCAATCTGACATTCAACTTAAAGAAAATTTTGATCATTCCTCTTTACTGGACTTTATAGGTCCTATCTTCCCAGGGATAAATACCCCTTGCTTCACAATCATGCCTTATTCATGTCATCACTATTGGGCAGCAGCTGCATTTTATTTTCAAGAATAAAACACGTTAACAGTAAAATTAGAACCAAAATATCTGATGAGCGAGCACCTTGAGAACTGAGAACTGCAACTACTTCTATCAAACCAAATACTGATGTTCTATTTTCTCAAACACAATGTCAAACAACCCACTAGTTTGATGTTGCTTTCTTTTCTTTTATGTTTATAATTTTAAAAAACTTTTTAAATCAATGACATTTTATTACTTAGATATGTACATTTTCTATGTTAGTGATCACAAACTTGGGACCGGCTCAACAATTTTAAAAGATTATCAAAAAGGCTGCTGCATAATTAGGGTTATTATGTGAGGATTTTATTGCTTATCTGTGGTGGTGGATATCACAAAAATTATGCACAAACCTTTTTCACTCATTAGCATTTGTTAGTGTTTTTATATTTAATGTGTAGCCCAAGAAACTGTTCTTCCAGTGTGGCCCAGAGATGCCAAAAGGTTGGACACTCCTGAACTACAATGTTTGTTATAAGGGCTTCAACTGGCCATATCCATGCTAGTCATAGCCCTTGTGCCTGGTCAGCTACCCCTCCAGAATTCTATGGTTACTTCTGTGGGATGATGTCAGAACTGGAGGAACCTGTGAGGGGTCTAAAATATTGCCATGCAAGTCTCCACTCACAAGCTACTGATTAAAACAAAATATTGGTAACTAAAAAAAGAAATGACAGCTGGGTTAGTTTTGTTAAGCTTCCAGAAATATTCCCAGTGACAATATTCATCTGAAACAGTCTCGTTCTCTCAGATCTGCCTGTACTTTCCAAGTCACCTGTGTGTTTTGTGCTTGAAAGTAGGGAGGTTCAGAAAACACAACTAAATTCAAATGTTAATTTTCTAGAAATTTTTATTAGTTGATTGAAAGTGCCAAAGAACAGAAGGGAGGTTTTGATGAAGGAAGTTAGACCATGCATTCTGGTAAGTTCTCCTGTGCACAGAACAGGGTGAGCAGCAAGTTGGAGCAGCTGCTGCAACTCTGTGTTGAGTGATGACAGTGGGGCCCAGCTGAGTCCCAAAGGGCATCTCAGTGGGCACTCTATCTCTTAGGCTTCTTGCTTACATCACTAAGCAGCTATCGGTAAATGATTAGCACTCTTCTGCTCTGTGGTAAACATGCGGTAAAGTCAATCTATCTAAATGTTCACTTTTTAACTGCAACCATCACAAAATTAACTTTGCTGTGGAGTTGCTTTTTGCTAAATCCTAGTATGATTGCTGTGTACCCTTATCTGAGTAATACTGTAAAATGGCAGAGAAGACAGAAGGGCTGTGGCTGGGTAGTTCAGTTGGTTAGAGCATCATCCCGATACACCAATGTTAGGGGTTCCATTCCTGGTTGGAGTACATCTGGGAGGCAACTGATCAACATTTCTCTCTCACATTAATGTTTCGCTCTCCTTTTCTCTCCTACACTCTCTAAAATTAATAAATATATCCTCAGGTGAGGATCAAAAAAAAAAGACAGAAGGAAAAACTTTGAAGAGGTGAAAGGCCACTCTTTCCCTAAGGACAGTGCAGGGCAGAGGGTGAGGGCATGAACCACAAGACTCAATCCCATTTTACAGGACAGGAACCCTTTTATTTTACATCTCTCTGGCCAGTCAGGCCAATTGACTCACGCCTGATGGCAAACAAAGCACTTCTTGGCAGGTGCACAGAGCATTTTTTGCAGTGGAAGCAGTAACTGTGCCAGGATTGTCCTTCATGGGCCACCACACTGGAGCCTTTACCAACCAGTGATGGGGTTCTTGCACCCAGCACACTACATGGCCACAAAGTCTTGTAGCCATCCACACAGTAACACTGGTCTTCTACAGCAGTGACACCTGACCAACAGCTTCTCAGAGCAGGTGACACACACAAAGCACTCAGCATGCCGGGGCAGATCCCAGTACATGATTCTTCCCAATGTGTTGACCTTTCACCCAATGCTTGCATTTCACCCAATGCTTGACAAATTTGGCCTCATAGCAAGTTACACAGAGGAAGTCCTCCCCTTTAGGAAAGAAGCTTCTAGTCTGGGTGCCTTGCCTGCAGTTGCTGCAGGTGAAGGTGTCTTTGTGCCAGATGGCCCCCTTACACTACGTCTAATCTCCTGCCACAATGGGCTTGAAGCAGCCTTTGCACTCCAGGGAATCCTCCCACATGGCACACTTGTTGCCCAGGATCTTGCTGAACTGAGACACAAAGGTCTCGTGGGACAGTGGGGGCAGGCACTTAGCACAGCGGGAGCAGGTGTCATGCCAATAGCAGTTCCTACAGCACATCTGCTTGTAGTCAGCACCAAAGGGCTCACGGCATCCGCACAGGTGTTGGCACAGAACTTGTCAAAGCATTTGAGGCAGCAGCAGTGCCCATCCTTCTCCACATACCTCTTCCCCTGCAGGCTGTCCCTGTAGTGGTGGCTGTCAAACTTCTCAGCCATGGGCCCACCTTGTACCTGGAAGAATCTCACACTGGATGTGTGGACAGTGGGATGTGTTGGCAAGGGCTGGATATAGTTGTCGGCAACTTCAGTGTGCTGCCTGAGGACGCTGGTAGCGCAGGGGTGTGGGCAGCAGCCACCGCCTGCACTGACATCAAGGCATGGTGGCAGCAGACTGCCCAGGTATATTTTTTTTCCATGGAGGAAGAATGAACCAGTTCCCAGTTCTGTAAGAATACAAACTAGCATATTGTTTCAGAATAAACTGCACCTATGCACTGCTGCTATGAAACCAAGTTAGCATAAAACAAAGTCTTATTTAAGGCAGAAGATTTCAATTCAATAAATCACCTTTTTTCTTTTCTCCCCAGGCATGTGCCCTGACCAGAATCCAGCTGGCAACCTTTCATTTTGCAGGACGCCCAACCAACTGAGCCACACCAGTCAGGGCTCAATAAATTGCTTCTTTAAAAAGGGATTTTCTTTAAAAAACAAAAAGGTGGGAGGATTTCCTTATTGCAGAAAGACACTTTAAAACTTAAGACAGTGCATGGCCATCTCTGTTCAAAACCTAAAGGTACCCAGCTTCCTACATACCCTGTGTCCACCCCCATCTCTGACATCAGATCTCACAGCCACCCCCACCCCACTCCCTCCAGACTTCTGGTTCTAGATCACATGACTGCCTCAGGCCCTTAGTAGTTGCTGTTCCCTCCTCCCAGAATGTTTTTTCACCTGCATACCTGTACAGCTCACCCACCTTCCTTCCTTCAGATTTCTACCCAAATGTCTCCCTATCTCGAGGCCTCTTTTGACTACCTAATATAAAAAGGGTGACCCATCTTTGACATAACCCAGCATGCTCTTCCCTCCTACCTGCTCTCAGTCCCCCAAATTTAGCACCACCTGACTGGTTATTAGCCAGGTGTTTGTCCCCTCACACCTCCACATCACCAGAAGAGAGCCTCTGCTTTCTTCAAGGCACCCATCTCCAGCACGTACAGCTTCATGTCTGTTCTCTTCCACAAATTAACCTACAAGTGCACTGCAGTCCCAGAGGCCCAGCGTGACCTTCTGTGAAATGCAACAAACCCATGAAAAGATTCCTGTACTCCTTCCTATAGGTGGGGGTGGCACATTATGAATGTGCTAAATACCACTAAACAGCCATTTTTAAAGTTGATTATCTGTTACGTGAATTTCATTTAACAAAAATACAGTGTAATACTATTGTGTTGTAGACCACTCTGCCTGGTTTTAGGAATTGTATCTCGACCCCTGGTGGCTAAGGGCAAGGGACAACCTCTGGAATGCGAGCCACAGGAGACAAAGCTTGTCTCTGGTAGCCAAGGCTGCCTCAGTTCCTCTCCCTGCCTCCAAAGCTTGGTCAGAAGTCAATGACGGGTAAGACCCCTCACAGCAGGGGGCAACCTAAGCCAGACTTGATTACTTGGGAGGCCTTCATGGAAGGACTCAGAGGGCTGCAACAAAGAGCAATGGACACACACACACACACACACACACCCGGCTTTGACATAGCCCAAGTCCCTGTGTTCTCTGGGAGAAGCCCTTCCTGGCTCTAATCCCCTTAAGCCTGAATACCTGTTGGGGAGAGGTGCAGCTCCTTGCCTTGCCAGAGCATGTCCTGGGGAAAAATCTGACATCACAAAGACTTGCTGATAAACCTGTGAAATCTGCTCTACTAAGAGTGCTTTCATTCATATGATAAGGGTCCAAGGAAATTAGTATGTCTCCCAAAGTTTCTGCAACTCTCTTCCTGACAGACACTGACTCAGACTAAGCCCTCAGATCTCTTTGAAATGTTATCTACTGTTTGATCCTTGCCGCCCTATATTCCTGTGTATTACAACCCAATAAAAGGTTATGGAGGAGGGCGCTCAGGGTCTTTTTCTCCTCAGAGGAATTGGCCACTGCTGTCCTTTGTCTCCCCTGAGAAACTGGCCACAGCTCACTTCTCCTCCCCAAGCAGATCACGTCATATCTTGGTCATGATTCATTCTCATCTGTGGCACCCAGGGGGACTTGCGAGTGAAGTCACCCCCACACTATTGCACACTTATTAGAATAACTAAAATTACAAAGACTGTCCTGAGCAGTGTAGCTCAGTTGGTTGGGCTCCATTCCACAAACCAAAAGGTCGTCGGTTTGATTCCCGGTTAGGGCACATGCCTAGATTGCAGGTTCATTCCTCAGTTGGGGCACACACAGGAGAACACGTGGATGTTTCTCTCCCTTTCTCCCTCCCTTCCCCCATCCCTAAAAATAAATAAATAAGTAAATAAATAAATAATCCATCTTAAATTAAAAACAAAATCATAAGTCTGACCCCAGCAGGTGATGGCCAGGTATATGAGGATGAGAACATACGGAATGCTGGGAGAGGACAAGAGCACAGCTGCTTGGGAAAGCATTTTGAAAGTTCTTTAAAATTAAATATATACCGCCTATATGAGGCAACCATTCCACTCCTGGGAAGTCACCCAAAAGAAATAAAAGTGTACAAACAGACTTACACACAAAGGTTTATAGCAGCTCTGTGATAACAAAAAACTGGGAAAAACCCAAATATCCATCACAGATGAACTGGGTAAACGGACTGTGGGCTAGCTTGTACAGGGGATTACAGTTCAGCAATGAAAATGCATTACCTTTTAAGGTAGGCAATAATATGGATATGTCTTAAAATAATTGTGTCAGGTAAAAATCACCAGACAAAAAAGGGTATATACTATATGATTCTAGAAATGCAATGAGTCTGTAGTATCAGATGCCAATCAGTGGTTCCCTGGATAAGGGGAGAAGGGGTTATAAAATGGAGAATGAGGAAAGTCAGGGGGGAAACCTTGGAAATGTGAGCTCAGTGACAGACGTCAGACACAAGGCCACACAGTGCGTGACTCCACTTCTGTGAACTGTCCAGAACGGGCAACTCCACAGAGACGAGATATGGATTAGTGCTTGTGGTGTGGGGGAGGGAGAAGGGCAGTGACTGCTGATGCGGACAGGGTTTCCTTTTGGGGAGATGAAGATGCCTTGGAACTAGATGGAGGTGGGGATGTACACATTGCATATGTACTAAATGCCAGTGAACTGAACACTTTAAAATGGTTAGTTACGTTATGTGAATTTTCCTTGATAAAAAAAAGTGAAAGAATGGTGAGACTTGGACAGGACAAACACACACGCCACCCCCCTCCTCCCCCCTGCTCCTGCCCCATCTTTAACACTACAGTCCCTGGCTAATCCCACCACAGCCCCTTCGGGCCAGCTTCTCTGACCCACCAGGATTTCACCAGATTATGGCACCTGCACCTGCCCTGTCTATATCCTCCTCTGAGTGAGCCCCCAAACAAATCTCCCTCTTACACCCGGACCCTCCCTGGAGGTTCCTGGAGGTGACTCACTAGGCTTGCTGCACAGGACAGAATGGGTGGCTGACGGAATGAGCCCTGCTTGAGGGAACAAAGAGCTGACACCCAGCGTCCACACCAAGGGCAGACTCTGTGACTGCACTGGCATGGAGATGACAAAGCTATAACTGAGAAAACAAAGCTACCTGCCAACAGTTTATCAGCTAGCTCAGTGGGGTGGGAGCCCCAACCCTAGGTCTGCCCCTTTGTGGCAGCTGGTCTGCAAGGAGGGCCCCAAACACTGGGCCCCCCAATATTCATACCTCCTGTCCCCCCACACACACACGTCCCAGCTAACCTGGGACTTCACCGAATCAACAGAATGCATCAGGAGTGATGCCGCCCCAGTTCCTGGAGGGCCTGAGCTTTAAAAGGTCTGACAGCTTCAGCTCTGCCCTTAGGGGATCCTCGAGTTACAATGGAAGGAAAGTGGCCATTCCACGCAGGTGCCCACGTAAAAAGGCTCTGTGGAGAGGCCACATGGGAAGCGGAAAGGCTCATCAACCCAGTCATCCCCTGAAGGCACAGACATGACAGAGACATTCTGGATGGTAATGTCCAGCTATCCCAGCCCCCAGAGAACAACAGCCACACCAGCATAAGAACAGACCCACAGATCAATGGAATAGAATAGAGAGCCCAGAAATACACCCATGCCTCTGTGGTCAATTGACTGAAGACACCAATAAGTGGTGTTGGAAAAATGACAGATAATATACATAATAATTGAAACTAGACCATCTTCTTATACCATATACGAGAATAAACTCAAAATGGATTAAAGACTTAAATATAAGACCTGAAATCATAAAACTTCTAAAAGACAGTAAACTCTCTGACACTGCTCTTAGTAATTATTTTTTTTGGTAGGCGTGTCTCCTCTGGCAATGAAAACAAAAGAAAAAAATAAACAAATGGGACTAACGCCAAACTAAAACATTTTTGCACAGCAAGGAAACCATCAACAAAACGAAAGGCAATATACTGAATGAGAAGATATTCACCAATGATAAATCCAATAAAGGGTTAATGTCTAAAATATATAAAAAACTCATACAGCCTAACATCAAAAAATCAATCAATCTGATTTAAAAACAGGCCCTGGCTGATATGGCTCAGTGGATTGAGCGTGGGCTTATGAACAAAGGGGTTGTCAGTTCAATTCCCAGTTAGGGCACATGCCTGGGTTGTGGGCCACAACTCCAGTGCGGGGTGTGCAGGAAGCAAGCACATGTTGATGTGTCTCTCCCTCTCTTTCTCCCTCCCTCCCAATAAACAAACAAACAAACAAATAAATAAATGGTAGAGGACCTGACTAGTATTTCTCCAAGAAGACATACAGATGGCCAATAGACATATGAAAAGATGTTCCACTAATCATCAGGAAAACACAAATTAAAACCACAATGAGATATCACCTCACATCTGTCAGAATGGCTATCATCCATAAATCAACAGACAACAAGTATTGGCAAGGTTGTGAAGAAAAGGGAACCCTAGTGCAGTGTTGGTGGGAATGCAGACTGGGGCAGCCACTGTGGAAGGTCCTCAAGAAATAAAAAATAGGTCTGCCTTATGATTCAGCAATTCCTCTTCTGGGTATTTATCTGAGGAAAACAAAAACACCAATTTAAAAAGATATAAGCACTATGTTCACTGCAGCACTATATTCAATAGCCAAGATATGGCAGTAACCCAGGTGCCCATGCACATACGAGTGGATAAAAAGCTGTGGTACGTTTACTCAATGGAGTATTACCTGGCCATAAAAAGGAATGAAGCTTTGCCATTTGTGAGAACATGGATGATATTTTGCTCAGTGAAATAAGTCAGGCAGAAAAAGACAAATACCATATGATTTCACCTACATGTGGAATCTAAAAAAAAAAAACCAGAACAAATAAAACAAAAACAAACTCAGAGATAGAACAAACTGAGGGTTGCCAGATGGGAAAGGGGTTTGGGACTAGGTGAAAAAAGGGAAAGAGATTAAAAAGTAAAAATTGCAGTTACAAAATAATCACAGGGATATAAGTACAGCATAGGGAATAGCCAATAATATTGCAATAACCATGTGTGGTATCAGATGGGTACCAGATATATGGAGGGAACACTTCATAAGTTATATAAATGTCTGACCGCTATGCTGCACACCTGAAACTAATACTGAATGTCAACTGTTAAGTGAAAAAAAATGTTTTCATTGAAAAAATAAAATGATAGTAATATTTTTAAAAAGGGGGCTAGCCACCAGCCAGGCCAGAGAACTATGACAGTATACTGATGATTGTTGGGAGCTTCTGGGCAGGCAGTGATTTGCTCCTCTGATGACTGAGAACCCATGACACCCCAGAAATATTCAAATCTTAGGCCTCTGCTTAGGTATGACACCTGTATGACACCTGCAGCTGGCCTCAGAGCCCCTGGCCCACTGCAGCTGACCATGCCCAAGCAAAGGAGGAAAACCGAAACACCTAGAAACAAGAAAACCCTGCTCTCTGAGATAACTCCTTCCTGTCTGCTGTTAGAAGCCCACCACCATTCTGTCTCTTTGGCAGGACGTCTTGGCCAGCTCAGGGGGCAGCTGCACCCAGAGGGTGCAGAGAGAAGGCCTTGTATCCCAGAAGGTGGGGCACCCCCTGCTCCACTGTCAGTCAAGTCCCCCTCCTGGCTGCAGCCCACCTCCCAAACCTCCCTCCCTCTGTCCCAGATAACTTAGCCCCCAGCACACTGCCCCAGGCCCAGAATCCCAAACCCTCTTCAAACGCCTTCTCCCATGGGGAGTGGGATCCCAAAATCAAACTCTACCTCTAGGAAGCCTTCCTGGGCCCCCACCTGCTCTTTCCCCTCCTAGCATCGTGTATCAAGGACCAACTCCCTGTGAGCCAGGCCTGGGAGCCCCAAGACCCTGCGTGGGATGCTGAGTGCCCCCCAGTGCTGGGCTGTGTGGGGCCAGCTGATGACAGATATCCAGTCCACCTCCAAGGATGTCAGTGAGGTCACTGCGCCACAAGGAGACTCTTGGGCCCTGGCCACCTCATTCAGTGAGGAGGAGGAATTGGAGGGGCAGAGCAGGGCTTCACCTTCTCACCCAGTGGTCAGGGTATATACGAGTACATTAATTTTATTTTCCGTATTCTTAATGCTCTTGCAGCTGGTCTCCCTAACCAGGGAGGGACAGTCCATAGGGGTTAGCTAGTTCCTAGAGTTAGCAAACAAATCACCTTTCACGTGCAAACCACCTATCCAGAGCCACTATCCTTGTGCCCTGATCACCTGAGGGGCCAGATGCCAACTAGGGACACTTGGTGTAAGCCTGACAATAAGCTTTTTGCTTGCTGAGGCATCCATCTCAAAAGACATTCCTCTTTTAATTTTATTTACTTATTTTTAGAGAGAGTGGGAAGGAGGGAGAAAGAGAGGGAGAGAAACATCAATGTGTGGTTGCCTCTCGAGTGCCCCTCCCTGGGGACCTGGCACACAACCCGGCATGTGCCCTCACTGGGAATAGAACTAGCGACCCTTTGGTTCGCAGGCCANCTTTTTGCTTGCTGAGGCATCCATCTCAAAAGACATTCCTCTTTTAATTTTATTTACTTATTTTTAGAGAGAGTGGGAAGGAGGGAGAAAGAGAGGGAGAGAAACATCAATGTGTGGTTGCCTCTCGAGTGCCCCTCCCTGGGGACCTGGCACACAACCGGCATGTGCCCTCACTGGGAATAGAACTAGCGACCCTTTGGTTCGCAGGCCAGTACTCAATCCACTGAGCCATACCAGCCAGGGTTATTATTCTTGAACAAACACAATGCCAGTCTAATGGCATAGCTACTGGCAAGACAACCAGGTAAGGAATCAGGCTGGTCCTATATATGAAAACCCCTTTTTCAGACAGTGCTGGGTGACTAGATAACCCACAACTTGTGTGACCTTGCTTCTTCCTTCCCATACCCTAATTCCTGCTCTTATGCTTAAAATTCACCAATAGGAGCCCAGACAACACTAGATGACTCACCCTCAATCCCCAGGTCCCTGTGTGCACCCCATGGTAAGTTTAACCATGCCATGTGGTCCAGACCCTGCCGTGTTAGCTCCAGGACCCATGAGTAATAAAGTCTTGTTCCTCGAAGTCCCTGATGGCTGCTGAGGTGCTTCCTGGGATCCCACTCGGAACCACCAGACTGGTACAGCCCTAAGCCTGGCTCTGGTTGGGAAATGCCCACAGGCAGCAGGAGTAACAGGACCCAGGTGAGTGTCTCTGGCCCTCCTAGCTGCGGGTATCCCTGCCAACAGGCTAACACACAACAGATGGTGCCAACACCAAGCCCACTGAAACTGTCCGCACTAGAGACCCATGCCCGCTCACCCTGCTATGCCCACTCCTTCTGGTGGAAACTACAATCCAATATGTTGACGGGCGCGCTCTGGCCTATGTTCCTCCCCCACCCTCTGCCTGCAGACTGCACAAGAGCTTCCTTGAGTGGTTCGACATGCCTTTTCAATGGCAGTCCTCCCTGAGCTGTTGCCCTCATCATTCCTGACAGTCACACTGGGCAGAGAGCCCCCATGAACTCCATGAGGCAACAGCCAACCTCTGCTCTCTTTGGAGAGCCTGTGAGTAATGCAGACCCCTCCACTGCCTCTGCTCAGGGTTCCAGGAAGCAGGGTGGCCGATGGGGCCCCCACGGCTGGGTGCTGCACGCAGAGGAGGCTGTGGCCCACAGCCCAAGCTGTCCCAGTGGAGACAGAGGCCCAGAGGCAGGAAGAGTTATGTGAAATAACTTTAATCACCACCCTCAGAGAGGGTGGGGCAGCGGCAGTGTCCAAGCAAGGGCCACCCTGACCCCAGAGTGGCCCAGGGACAACCCCCTGGTTCCAGCTGGCACATGTTCTCCATCCAGTCCCTCCACATTTGGGGGGGTGACCTGTAATCTCCAGGGTCACTTCTTCAGGAGCTCAGGTCTGCAGTGCTATGTGGCCAGAAAAACGCATGTCCAAGGGCTGGTGTGCCAGCAGCAGCATGTGCGTCCTCACAGCTGCCACACTCAGGGCCCCGGTGACATGACAACAAGAACTCATCCTCAGAGGGGTGAGGTATTCCTCTCTAACAGCAGCTTCAGTGGGCTTAGGATTCCCTTAGCACAGAGCTGGGACAGCACAAACAGGGTGGCGGCCACCAGACCTGCACTGAGCACCACTGTGGGAGAAAGACAGATGGGAATGGGTGAGGGCGTGGGAAGAGCCCCATCAAGCCCCCAATGCATGGGGACTGAGGCCTGCAGCCTGTCCCTCCCACAGGGAGTGGGAGTGGGGTGCCTGTTCATCATACCAGCAGCTGCAAGAACCCCGTAGGCACTTCGACTTCTGGACTGGACTGAGTCCTGGTCCCTGCCAAAGGTGGTATTCCTGAGATAGGTGACACTCTCTGGGGTCACTGGGGTCCCCACAGACATGCTTTCCTGGAGGCTCTCGGTTCCTGCAATAAGTTCAAGCATTCATTAGCTTGGGAGGGGACACCTAGGGCACAGGGGATGGGGGACAGATGAACAGACTTTCAGGTGCCTAAGGGGTCCGGACCTTGAGGCTCATCTTCTATCCTAGACAGGGTGAAGTTGGTGAGCACAGATACCAGAAATGACCTCTCACTGCCCCTGAGGGAATGCAGACAAGAACAGACGCACATGTCCACATTCCCAGCCTGGTCACACACCAAAAGGCGTCAGATGTCCTTATCTAACAACCAGCCCTCCCCACCATTACTGCTGTGACGAAGTCCCTTGGCTCATACCACAGCCAAGCTCGTCACTGGCGTCAACACAGTCTGGGTGGCCATCACACAACCATGTGGGTGGAATGCAGGTGCCACCCAGCGGGCAGCGGAGCTCCCCTGCCCGGCAGGGTTGGCTGCTGCAGTTGGGGAGGTTCTTGCAGCCATCAATGCTGTCACAGGAGCAGGGGCTGTCCACAGGTGGTAGGCACTGACTGTCTTGGCTGCATGGCTTCCCATCTGGAATGCAGGATGAGTCAGGTCCCAAATGCGCCCACAACAAGTCCCAGGTACTCTCCACACCCCACTCCCTTGCAAGCCTCCTGTTTCAAGACCACACTAACTCTACCTCCCTGTAAATCCTCCTCATCTGAAGCCAGAGACCCAGACTTCCCTCCTTACAAGCCCCATCTACCCTCAAACCCTGTCCCACAGTGCCCTCTAAAAGCCACATCCCTTCCACAAGCACCACCTCCCATGGTCCCACAGTTGCAAGTCCCACCCCAGAAAGTGGTCACTCACTGCACTCCTCCTCATCGCTGCCATCGGGGCAGTCCCAGTCACCATCACAATGCCAGGTGTGGGGCACACAGAAGCCTGTGGTGCGGCACTGGAAGTGGGTGGGAGGGCAGGAACCTGGGCTGGGACCTATGAGATGCAAACGAGTGAGAGCTAGGAGGCCTGAGTCTGGACCCTCTCCAGAAGTTCAGTGGTCACCGGCAAGGTCCCAGGGTGCTGGAACTACACTGGTGGCCACCTTTTGCTGAGTACCTACTCAGTGTGGGGCTTGGAGTCAGAGTTCACAGTCTCACCATGCAGCCTACTAGGCAGGTTCTATTGCCATTCATTCCCAGTCCACAGAAAACACTACAGAAAAGTAAGGCCAGAGGCAGTAGGACCACTGGTAGACTCAGGCTTTGAACCCACATCTCACTGATCCGAGTCACTACCAGGCTCCAAATGGCCACATGGTCTCCCCAGAAGTCTCTCCTAGCTTCATAGTTAAACAGATTTGGGGAAGGGCCTTCTCTGAACCTGCCCAGGATAGGGCCCATGGGCAGGGTCAGCAGGGCCCATTATATTCCACCTACTTAACAAAGGGGAAACTGAGGCCCTATGTAAAGGACCTGCTTCATCACAAAGCTTTGTTGACTGAGCTCCCAAATTCTTCCCAGATCTGACCACTTGCTCTGAATGTCCCACCTCCTCACCAGGTCCCCATCCCTATCTCCATTCAAACACTGGAACCTCTCAGAATCACATCATTTGTCACCCACTCTCACCTGCCCTCTGCTCAAAGCCATTCCCTGGTCCCCCAACCCTCCTACAATAAAAATAAAATCCTACCTCCTCCATAGCACCTGCAAGGTGCTATGAAGGAAATAGCCCAGCTCTGAACCCTTACTGGAACCTCATCTCCCCTCACATTCTCCTCCTCACCAGGCTTCCTCTGTCCTGGCTGCCTCCCTGCTTCTCCAAGGCTGGGTTTGTTCCAGACAAAGTTCCACAGTCAGTGCTGCTCCCTGGCCCAGGACACTCTTCTCCCTTCAGTTCCTGGGGATTTCCTCCTCAGTCTTCAGATCTCAATATATTTCCTGGGAGGGGCCTCATGCCCCTCTCAGAGACCCCTGAGGCTCTGCTTCCCACTTATATATAACAATGGTCCTTAAATTGATACAGAATAGACTGGACACTCAGTGTGCCAGGACCATGACCTTGTGACTTAAAGTCCAGGGTGGTACTTGACAATAAATGGACACAGCTCACACTGGGATGAGATCTGAGCCTTCCAGGACCCCCTACAGCAAGGCCTGGGCTGCATGCTGATCTGGAGGAGCACAGAAGGAACTGGAACCTGAGCCAGTAGACAGGAATTTGAGGAACAGAGCAAGGGAGTGATTTTTAGGCTTCCTCTTGGGAGCAGCAAGACAGGTGGCCAACACCTGGCTTGGCTCCAGCCTAGTCCCACTAGATTTGATGCTGATCTGCTTGCCCCTTTCACTTTAACTCGCAGGGGCCTGAGCCTCCAAAAACCCCACTCTCCACAGCTGGCCGGTCTGCAGACCCCCAGGCCCAGCTGCAGGTATAGATCACACAGTCCTTGAGCTCAGTGGATCCCGAAAGAGCTGTAAACAACCTGGAGACAGCTTCCTTCCCTGCCCATGGAGGAATGGTGGCCTCGAAGCTTGGATTGCTGCCCATGGCCTAGCCAGTCTTGGCCTAAATGAGCAGTGACCTCTCTCCCTGGCCTGCTGGAGTGTGTGTCTCTATGTAAAGTGGGCAGCAGAGTTGATCCCACCTTGTAAATCTGGGAGGTGCCAGACAGTTGACTAGTGACTAGTGACCTCCTCTTCCAGCCTGTTTTCTCATCTGTAAATGGGGCAGTTAGGAGTCCTTACCTCAGGATCCTGAGGGTACTGCTTTTGTGTAGAGAGTTTGGTACGTAGTGAACATGAGTCCTGCCTTCCTGGAAGGCAGATTTAACCCGAAAAAGGCAGAGACTAGAGCACTCGCCCTCTCAGGAGCACACCTGCACCTTTCCCTTCCATCACTTCTTGCCCACAAGTGCCTTACCTTCCCCTGTCTTTCTCTTAAGCTCCAAGGGTCCCTCTTGTGTTTCTGTAACTTGTCTGCTGAGCCTATGCAGCCCAGCTGGCTCCCTTCCACTACCTCTGTAATTTTCTAAATAAACTTTCCCTTATAATGAAGAAAGAAAAAGAAAAGAGAGAAAGAAGGAATAGAAAGAAAAGAAAAGGAAGGGACTTTGGGGTGAGATAGGGGGCAAGACAAGAGGNTTCTCTTAAGCTCCAAGGGTCCCTCTTGTGTTTCTGTAACTTGTCTGCTGAGCCTATGCAGCCCAGCTGGCTCCCTTCCACTACCTCTGTAATTTTCTAAATAAACTTTCCCTTATAATGAAGAAAGAAAAAGAAAAGAGAGAAAGAAGGAATAGAAAGAAAAGGAAGGGACTTTGGGGTGAGATAGGGGGCAAGACAAGAGGGGAACCCATGGAGGAGCGAGTTAAGTGAGTGAACCCAAGCTCACACCTGAAAGTCGGGAGCACACAGGGGGGCCCGGCCACTCTAACCCTCCCAGCTGCCTCTGGGAACCTCAGAGGCAGCCACCGGACATCACATAGGCCAGGGACCACAAGAAGGGAGACCTTTCTAAAGGCGAAGGAGTTAGTAAGTGCAGATTTGGAAGGAGGCAGGGGGATGGCTGCACAAGGAACAGCCACATGACCTCGGCTCAGACACGAGGCTTTGGAAAGCAGGCTGCTGCGGGAGGTATTAGGTACCAGGTGACTAGTCCTTCAGTGTTAGAGGTCGGACAACTAGAGCCTACAGCGACCCTTCCAGCCCACGCTGGGCTGAAGGCGGGCTTGAAGGTAACGAAGGGTCACAACAAAGCAGAGCAAGTGCGGGGTGTGAGCAGGGCCAAGCAGGGTAAAGGCAGATGGTGGATTCCTCCATTGGTGAAGGCTAGCACAGCCGCCCGGCTATGGAGTCAACAGCCACAAGCGGGAGAAGCGTCTGGGACAGATAGCTGCGCAGCGAATGGGGAGGCGGTAGCGGAGCGCAGGGATGAAGCCAGGCTCCTGGCAGGGCGGACACGTGGGCTGCCTAGACCTTACTCACCTAGGGTCTGGGCCGGGGACCCGGTCGGGGCAGCCTCCAGGCCCAGCCCCAAGCCGAGCAGCAGACCCAGCACCAGGCCCAGAACCACGGTCTGCCTTGGTCCTCGCAGCGCCATCCAGCCACTCAATGTGCCTCCCCAGCCCGGCGCGGCGCGGGGCGGAGTCAGGGCCTCAAATTAATCCCAGCGCCGGCGCAATTACGAGCCGGGGGGCGGGGCCCAGGGAGGGAGGGCCTGAGGCTAAGCCTACCGTAAATGCCAGACTACGAGGAGACTCGAGATTTGAGGCTCTTCGGTTCTTTTCCCAGTGACCCGGTGTATTGAAACGTAAGGGGGAAGAATGGAAATGAACTTGTCAGTGTCTGCTCATAACATTTAATGTTCTCTGTGCATCGTGCAGCAAATGTACTGCCTAATTCTTTAACTCTCATCAGGCGCGTCCCACCCCCGCCTTCCCACTGCTTCTTACCTGCACTGCACCCTACACAGTATATATTTCCTTGTTTTGGTTTAGTGTCTGATCCTCCACTGAAATGACACGCCTAGGAGGGCAAGAGTGCTGTTTCTGTGTCTGCAGTGCCTAGGATAGTAGTAGGGTCTTAATATAGACATTGGCTTCCATCCTCCATCCTGTCCCTGACACCTGGATGCGCTCACCCACAATCGCTGCCTTAGTCCACATGTACCCACCCCAGTAGGGAAGTATTAGTCTTCACTTTGGGAACAAGCTATGTGAAGACAACCCTTGGGTTTTCACCTCCCACACTCACCCAGGAGGCACATAAAGTAAAAAACCAACAGGCTTTCTAGCTAATTTGGCTTCTGAGCTTTCTTCTTGAAAATATTTTTACCTACAGCTCTGCCTTCAGAAGCAGCACGAGCAGCTGCCAGCAAGACCCCATGGAGCCAAGTCATTTCCCGTCTTTCAGAGTTAGGACAACTATGGAAGTATTCACCACCCCCCAAATTTCCTGGGAAGCTACACTAAAGCCTATAGGTTTTTGCAGAAGGGGCTCTATTTGCAGGTGGATGGCACACTCCACTATCTGAAAATGTTGGAAGTTATAGCTGCTTTTGGAATAGTTATATTTTCTGAAAATAATCTCCCAGTTTCCCAGGGGAAATGGTGTAAGAAGCAAAGGTGTAGAGGCAGGTGGGAAGGGTGCGAATAGGACTGTGGGGGTAGAGGGCACCCAGCCTTAGAGGCTCAGCACCTTGGTAAGCGAGACAGCTGGTGTCCAGGGAGAAAAGCTGAAGCCATTCCTAGACTCTCCACACCTCAGTTCTACTGTGGAGGTCTGACAGCAGCACTGACCTCATAAGACTGAAGGAGCTGAGATCCTGGATTGGAAGCATTCGGAACAGCACCTGGCACACAGAAAGCGCTCAGTTGTCAGCTCTCCTTCCTCTACTCCCTCGAACTTCAAGTCTGGGTCATAAAACTATTCTGAAACCTTCAGTGGCACACCCTGGGTCTTCTGAAGCTCTCCAGGGTTGCCCTCCTTGTGGTTTCCACACACCCTGCTCAACCTTCTGTATCTTCCTGAATTGACTCAATTGCCCCAGTCAGAACCCCACCTCCTCCAGGAAGTCTCCCAGGGGCTTGAGCCTATGGAGCTCTCTCCCTCTGAGCTTTGAGCTTTTAGTATTTGAAATGCCCACTCTGGGACTCTTACACTTCCTGCCTGGGGCTGTGATCTTTTCTTGCCCTGCCCTGCTCCTCTTCCTTCTCCTGGCACTCAGCTGATCTCACCCTGCTGCGGGTTCTCTCATGGGGCAGCCATGACACACATCCCCACAGGTTACTTCCTTTTGGCTTTGATTCTCCTGCTCATTCCTCCAAAGTTACAGGCCCTTTCCTTTCCGTGGCTGACATTGCCTCACCAACCCTCCCCTCCCCTCCAGGTCCCTTAGGCCCTGAGCATAAAGGTTTCTGGCTCAGGGAGGCCTTTCCTCACCCACCCTAGGTGAGCCTTACTGGTGAGCCACCTTGCTCTCCTCTTATCTTCACTGCTGAGCTGCAGGGTGGTCAAACTCAGACAGGAGCCACAGTGGGAGGGTACTGGCCAATGTCCAATGGGCAACAGATGGAAAAGCTCGAGAGGTAAGTGAGCAGTGTGTTTAGCCCTGCTGTCCTTCACAGTCAGAGCCTCCTAAATCTTCTGAACCCAACCCATCACTCTCAGGGACAGACTCAGGCCCTTGGGCAAGGGACAAAGACAACTCTGGGCTTCCTGCACATGTCATCCATCTGTGACACGTTACCCGGAAGCCCAAGAACCACTCACTATCCCTCCCTGACCCTAGAGCCCTTAGCACCAACTTTGCCTCAAAACCCAAGTAAACCCAGTGTCGCCTAATAAGTAAAAATATAAGTGATACTGGAGAGCACGATATATTTGTCATAAGTTAGGTCACATTCTCCCAGGAGGGAAGACAGGAAGGGGAAGCACTCAGGTGGCTCTGGGGGCACAGCCAGGTGGTCCAGAGCAGTGTCACAGGTAAGGCTGGTCTTGGGACAGCTCCCACCTCTGCAGGGGAGGAGCTGGTGTCACTGCCTTCTTCTCAGTGGCTGCCACAGCTGAGCTGAAAGAGGAATAAAATCTTACCATTTGCAACAATATGGATGGACCCAGAGGGTGTTACGCCCAGTGAAATATCATGCTCAGGGAAAGATAAGTGCCTTATGACCTCACTTATATATGGAATCTTAACAAAAAAACAAAAAGTAAAAATCCCAGCAAGTTTACAGATACAGAAGACAGACTGGTGGTTGCCAGGGGTGGAGGGTGGTAGGTAAACAAAGGGGGTTAAATGGTACAAACTTATATTTATAAAAATAAATAAGCCCTCATGATACAATATACAGCATGGTGACTACAGTTAATAATACTGAATTGTATATTTGAAAGTTGTTGAGAGTAGATGTTAAGAGCTCTTATCACAAAAAAATATTTCACCTATGTGAAGTAATGAATGTTAAGTAGACTTATTGTGGTGATCACTTTGCAATATATAAACTCCTTATGTTGTATACCTGAAACTAATGTAATGTTTTATGTCAATTACACCTCAATTTTTTAAAGAAAGAATACAAACTTACAAAGCAACAATGCCTGGGACTCTCCCAGGCCATTGAAAAGACCCTGGCCCTTCTTCTGATGTGCAGGAGACCCACTCCTGGCTGAGGCCCTAACTGCACTCAGCTAGGTGGGGAGCAAATGAGTTGGCAGATGAAAGAAAAGCCTCCGTCCCCACCACCACAGCTGATGCTCAACTAATGGGACCCTGAAAAGCAGAAGAGAAAGGCCTGGCTGCAGGAGGGGTGTGTGGTATCCTCACCTCTCTGCTGGCTTGCCTGACTCCAGGGCCTTCTGTGAGGACATGACGACCGAGGGTGGTGTGGCTTCCCGGCGGCCATCACGAGTGCAGTAGTAATTGTTGGAGAGCTTGTGGCTGGGGCCCACAGGGAGTCTGGGAGGAGGCTGAGTTCTGAGGGGAAGGACATGGGCATTAAAGCAAAAGCCGTAAGTGTTCTCACTGCCTGGCTGAGAAGGGCCAGTCACCTGAGTCACCGGGACAGACTGCAGACCAGGAGTATCCCTTGGTTTGGAGGGACATGCGTAGAGGGGCCAGAGCCTAGAAGCAGGTGGCAGCCCAGATTTTATATATGAAGGTATTGAATGGTGATGTCTGGGCCTACCCCACTGCAGGTCTCCTACCTGCGCCAAATGTGGTGGGTAGGGAAGACAACCTTTTGTGAAACCCATGGAAGGGGTAGGCCCAGATGGAACACCTGGGCCTGTTCCCACCCCACCATGACCCAGAGTTTGGCAGCTGGCCTCATTTCTACCTGCAGATGCTCAGGAAATGAAGAAACCAGGCTCTGCCCATCACCTATCCAGTAGTTAGTCAGTAAATGCTTGGGCAACAAGCTCCAAATATAGCTCATTCTGTAGGGATTCCTCCCCAAAGGCTAACTACAGAACTCCTGGATTTCCTGCTATTTCAGGAACTCTCTGAAGAGAGTTCTCTGGAGAACCCTGCTGGGATCAAGGCTTGTTTCTCAAAGTACAACTTGTACCCCAAATCTCCCAGGCCTTGGTATTTCCTGCTACCTCATGGTGGCTGCAGCCAGAGAGGGGGTGAACAGAGCTCTGTCCTGGCCTAGCATAAATCCTGGGTGAATTTAAGAAAATAAACTTTATGTCTGATAATATTTTTGCCAGGATTTAAGTTTTTCTTAAAACAAGTGGTAGTCATATACTTTTTAAAAAAGAAAGAGATAAAAATAAACTTAAAAAACTTAACACTTCAAGTAATATCCTGTGTGGATGTTCTAATTTGCTTAACTCCTGGAGTGCAGAGATGACCTATGTAGGAATGGCCACAGCTTTCAGCAAGTAGCACAGAAAAGGAACAAAGAACCAGTGTGGAGCTTTGCGCAGTGCAGCATCATAACCAGTGAGGTTTATCGGAAGTGTAATTGTTGCTAATTTGGAGGAAAAAAAACAACAAAGAAACAAAATCCAGTGCCCAACAGAAATAATCACTAGTGGGCGCCATTATCCTACAGAAGCTGAAGTTTACAAAACCCTTTCCTCAACGGGCCTAAACCCTGAATAGAAAAGCAATTCAAAACTTTTGATATTGGGAATTAGTCATGCCATGTAAGCATTCACATAAATTTGGTTATTTTTAATATTTTATTTATTTATCTTTAGAGGGGAAGGGAAGGAGAGAAATATCAATGTATGGTTGCCTCTCATGAGTCCCCTGCTGGGGACTGGCCTGCAAACCAGCAGGGGACTGGCCTGCAACCCAGGCATGTGCCCTGACTGGGAATCAAACCGCGATCGTGAGGTTCGCAGGCCCGCACTCAATCCACTGAGCTACACCAGCCAGGGCTAAATTTGGTTATTTTAATGCTAGTTCTGTTCCCTTCCTGCCAACTCTCCCAGGCCACCTTACCTTTGCCTGCGACTGACTTCATATATACTGCTAATCCCCCTTTCCTCCACATGTTTCAGCCATGAGGGACTCCTTCCTACTTCTAGCTCTGCCTGGCCTCACAGCTTTGTGCTTACTGTTCCAGCTACCAAGGAGGTCTTTTCAATAACTATCTTTTGTCTGCTCATTGTTCAAGTGAACCAAAGGTCAATTCCTGAAGAGACTTTTCCTGACCACAGGACCAGAGGTAGCCACCCTCTAGATTACTCATTGATTTTGACTTCAAAGCATTCCAGAATGTCTTTTGTCCCCTGTGTTTATTTCCCTACTATGCTTGTCTCTCCCAAGGATATGAAGGAATGAGGTAAAGAACTTCGTTTGCACTGGTATCCCCAAGGAAGAGAAATGACAAAGGCTTGTCAATATCAAGTATTTGGGGACATAAATGAGTTTGAAATCAAGTCACTTCAGGGTTCAAGTCCCAGCTGTCACTTTCTAACTTGAGTGGCTTTAAGGGAATAATTTAGTCTTCACATCTCAATTTTTTTCATCAGTACCTTGGAGATGGTAACATTAACTGGCAAGGCCACACTGAACAGTGCAAATCACAATGAGGTTTCCCAAACAAAATTCACACCCAGTCTGGCTGTTTCCAAGAACAGCAGTCTACATCAGAGTCCAGCAAGACTGAAGGCAAACCCGCCTGCGCAGCCTACCAGAAAGCTGGCGGCAGGATTTTTACCCAGGTTCCAGGGTTCTAAAAAAGCACGAGTTTTGTTTTTGATGGAGGAAAGGCTGGACAGGGAGAGCTCACCGCTTGGCGATCTCCTGGTAACGCAGCTGCAACTTCGCCTGCAAGTCTCGCTGTGGAAGGAGGAAAGGAAGGTCAGCCAAAGGGAACCCCAGGGGAGGAGAGGGACAGCCTAGGGGTAGATAAACGAAGAGAAGGCGACGGACGGGCCGTTAAAGACGGAGATATGGGCCTTGAGAAGAGCAAAGTAGGGGGGCGAGGCCATCAGATCCCAGACTACTAAGGTCTGGAACTATGGAGATGCCAGGTCTGATGCCAGGTTTCCGGCCAAGGCCTGGGGGTGGAGGCGGGTGTGACCCTGGCCGAAGAGGTCAAAAATTGGGGGTCCCGGTCTGAGCCAGGGGTTCTGGGATCCCAAGAGGGATCTCGGCACTAAGGCCCTCAGACCCCAGGTGCAAGAGGGAGTAAAAAAACGGGTCCTGGGCGCATGGAGCTCCTAGCCCTACAGTTCGGCCCTTCCAGCCCAGCGCACCCCAGAGGTCCAGTTCCGTAACCTCTGAATAAACCGAGTAGCGGACGCCATTCTCCGTCTAAGCTGAAGGGCACCGGCAACGTCACTACCGCGATGGTTTGCTGGGAAGTGCGTGCAAGGTCTCGCGAGAGCGGGGAGGGCGGGGCTAGGACGTCTTATAAAGGATCTCCTCAAAGCACGTGACTCCTCTACGCCGAACCGCTGCCGCCATCATGGACACGAGTCGTGTGCAACCTATCAAACTAGCCAGGGTGAGGTGGGATGTCGGCCTTTCGGGCCCGAGTGAGGGGTTAGGGGGAATCGGGTGGGCCAGGTCTGACTCCCGCTTCTTCCGCCAGGTCACCAAAGTGCTGGGCAGGACCGGTTCTCAGGGCCAGTGCACGCAGGTGAGCGGGTGGGGGCGTTCCGGGGTCTGAACCAGGCCAGTTGGAACCTGAGAACCGGTGTTCTCTTTACCCCCGGGTTCCTGGGGGTCTGAACCTTCACCAAGGCCCTGGCAGCTGGGTCTGAGGTCTGGTGAACTCTTCTTGGTTCAGCCGGTCCCAGCGACCATTGTGCTTCCCCGCCCTGCTGAGTATGGTCTCATCCCCACCGGACCCGGGGCTGCAGTTTTTCCCCCTGGTGACCGACTTTAGCATTCGAGAACTTTATTCGCCATGTTTCCGCCCTTTTCAGCTTTTAACCCCGGCCTAGTCCTACCTACCTGCTAGCCAGCCTCAGGCCCCTTTTTAAGTATCCCGGGGACAGCCTCTGTATGCCCTTTAGATCGGCATCTCTTGCCCTCCCTATGACTGTTATACGTGGCCGGCCCACCCTCCTTTCGGTTCCCCCTTCGTGGGCCCATCAGGTGCGCGTGGAATTCATGGACGACACGAGTCGCTCTATCATCCGCAACGTGAAAGGCCCTGTGCGCGAGGGCGACGTGCTCACCCTACTAGAGTCAGAGCGAGAGGCTCGGAGGCTGCGTTGAGTTGGCGTCTGGTGAGTGCAGTACTGGAGTGGGGAAACTGAGAGCTGGCCTGTTAGTTGGTGGGTGGAGAGGCTTTGCCATGCCCACGGGTGAGAGGCTCTTGGGAGTGGGGTGGGGATGTAGAAACGGGCTACTGAAACTGGCAAAGCAGGCGAGGGAATTTGTTGCTGGGAGGCCTGTCAGCATCTCATGCTTGGATCTGTTTACAGGGTCCTGGATGTCTAGGTGGAAGACATGGCCCCTGGGGATGACATCTGACTGTTAATAAAGCATTTGTATTGCATGTAAATTCAGGTTCTTGTCTGGGTTGTCCCTACGCCTATAAAACCTTCCAGTGGTCACAGACCCTTTTGCATTCTGGAAACCTGGGGAAGAGGGGGCAACAAAGCATTTTCTTTTTGAGGAGAGGGAACCGTGTGTTTGTATGTGCTCCTAAATCAAGACACAGGTTTAGCTAAAAATGTTTTATTAGGGAAGAAGGTTGGACCAGGTCTAGCAACTGGACAGCAAACCCTGGCCACTTCTTCACCCCTCCCCATCCAGGTTCACTGTGCGAGGCCACTCACTGAGTCTGGGGGTCTTCTCCATTGTCACTGCCTCCACTTACACCAGGCATGGCAGTGGGAGAGTCCAGGGATGACTGGTGAGAAGGGGTAGGGGAGTCCTGTCACAATCTCTTGTGGGCAGGATGCTGTGGGTTTCTGTTCCCTCAGACTCAAGGATGCTTAACAGTGGGGGTCTTGTTCCTCTCCACAAGGAGGTCATTTCTAAGGAAAAACTCCACCCTCCACAGTGGAGCCAGGCTGCCTGGGTTTAATTATGTAGATACTGAAAAGAGCTTGGCACTTGCTTTCCGAATATCTTTACCTCTTGGGGACAAACTTGAGTGTTCCCTTCTCTGCCTGCTGCTGGCAAACTCATCCAGTCTCCAGTTCTGAAGTGCTCCCTTGCAGGGGACCTGCGTCCTCTTACTCCCAACAGGCCTAATGCCAGACTCCCTAATTCCTTAGTTATGAGCTTCCTTGGGGGCAGTAACAGGAGTTCATGAACAGAGAAGCTCTAATAGCTCTCCTCTGATCATGGGTCTTTCCCACTGTAGGCCTCAGGCTCATGACCTATAAAGTAGAGCACTATCCCAGCCACATAGGCGATCCATGGTTCCCTGATAACCACCCTACTGTTGCCTTAGGGGTGCAGAAAGGGAGACCTTCCTAGAGCATACTTGGTAGCCTCCCCCAATGTACAGCTGTAAATTTTGTAGTTTGGTACAGGAACTGCACTCACCAGGGAACCAGGCTGGCCTGAGCTCAGATGGGCATGCAGCAGAGTGGCCACCTCATCCTGCTCAGCCTCCAGGGCCATGGCCAGGGCACTGGTGCCCTCCTGAAGGGTAATAGGGACAGTTAGGTCCTTGAACCAAGGAATGGGCATCCTGCCACCTCCACCAGCCCTGTAGTGGCTCACATTATCCAGGAGAGCGGGGTCGCAGCCTGGCTGGGCCAGCAACAACTGGACAGTTTCCAGGTGCCCGTACTCACTGGCACACATCAGCGCTGTAGCCCCATCCACATCTTGCACATTGACGTCTGCCCCACATGCCAGCAGGGCCGCCACCATGTCCTGTCGGCCATGGCTGATGGCCAGCATGAGGGCTGTCTGCCCTGTCTGAGGAGTGAAGAAGAGGACAAAGCAAGGTGGGCTCTAGGCAGAGGGTGGTCAAAGACAGTTGGCTCCTGAAGTGGAAGTGACCTCTGGGCTTGGAACCAGGGAAGGTGTCCACCCACCTGGCTGGCCTTAGCATTGACATTGCCCATGTGGAAGAGTCTCTGGACCACAGCCATTTCCTTGTGCCCCACAGAGGCGAGTGCAGCCAACATGAGAGCTGAGTAGCCTGCTCGATTCTGATGGTCAACCTTGCAGACCCCTGGGAGAAAAGGGGATTGATCAGTCAGCTGAAAAGCGCCCACACCTAGTCCAGCCTGGTCCACTCACCTTTCCCAGTATCAGTTTCATGGGTAGTTACCATGGGTCATACATTGACTGTCCCCTTTGCTTGGCTCTCCTACCAAGAGCCACATAGCTCCTCCCTTCCCTCCCCCTAAGTGTTCTGCCCAAATCTCACCTTAGTGAAGCCCTCCCCTCCCTGCCTCAAAGTGGTTTGGGGACTTGGTTCTTGTTGCTGTATCTCCCCGTAGGACCATGCCTGGCACATTGTAGTTGCTCAATGAGAAATACTGTCATGGCTTTACCAAGCCAAGCCACCATCATTGATCTCCTAGAGAACTGTACCAATTGGTCTGCATTGGTCCAGATCCCCTGGTTTCCATACAGCAATCAGGCAGATCAAGACAAATTTGGCCCAGCTCCTGTGGGCCCCATTGCTCCTGGAATATAGGCCATGGGCCACCATGGTCTCTGAGGCTGTTACCTAACTCATGTTCCTTTCTCAGGGATTCTCCCCTTCCCTGAGCCCATATTAGATTGAATGTTCCTCAAAATACATTGAGGCCCTACACATACACACTTAACCCCCATACAGTAGATGTGACCTTATTTGGAAACTGTCTTTGCAGTTGAGATCATTATTGTAGGCCCTAAACCCTTATGACTGTCCAAGGAGATGGGGAACAATGCATAATGGTCTCATGAAGTCAAGGTTTGTTGGGGTTGGGGGATGGGAGACAAGAAGTTGACACCTTGGAGAGGTGGAAGTTGAAAAATGGGGTGTTGGAAAGTGAGGTTATGGTGGCAGCATAGTACTGACATCAGGGTTTTTAGGTGACCCTCCAAATAATAAGGTTGATGTAGAGGTCAAGGTGAAGGGAGAGGAGCCAGGAGGTTGGAAAGGTGAAAGAGAAAACAGCCCCTATGTGAGTGCATTGAGGGCTGACCAGGATCCTCGGGAGGATGAGGTTGACATGACAAGCAGGTAGGGACATAGTGGATACTGGTGATGACTCAACCAAAAGGCCCAGAGCCTGGGGAGTTGGCTGAAGGGGGTTCAGTATAGGGGGTAAAAGGGTCCAATGAGCCTTGGGCCTCTTAGGAATGACTGCCATGCCTGCCTTGCCATCTGCCACAGCCACCCTCTTCCTTAAGGCAGGAGATGCCCAGGAAATAACTCAAATTCATGCATCGTCTCCTCCCAAGCCCCAGTTCCCTCACCAGTCAAGATCTGCAGGGATGGGAAGAATCTGTGTTTAGGGATGGGGGAGAGGACAGGGCACTTGTCTCAGCTGCAGTGAGACAGGCATTCCAGTGGTGGGCCCCAGAGATTACTGGATCTGAAGGAGGGCACTCAGAAGGGCTCTTGCTGGGCAGTTGGTTTATCTGGTGTCCATTGTCCCATCTGCTGAGTCCCATGGGAAAAGAAGCTTTGTGTGTCCCACTGCAGCACTGTACATGGTACCTAGTAGGCTGTCAGTACATGTCTAAGGGCTGAGCAACACCTGGAGCCGTGTATCTACTCCGGAGGCTGGGATGGAAATGTGTGAGATGGAACCAGTAGAGGGCAAGGCACAGGGCCAGCCCAGGATAGTAGTTATAGCCCTGACTAATGAGTACCTTCTTCCCTCAAGACTGGAGAGGCAGATTGGTGGACATGGGGGCTTAGGGACGAGGTAAGCATAGGCTGGAGATTCAGGTACAGGAATAGTGACCATTAACTTACCATCTGCATGCCTAACACTGCTCTACATGCGTTGCCACAGCTGCCCAGGGAGGGAAGCAATGAATCCCCATTTCACAGCTGAGGAAGCCACAGGCTGGTGAGATTAAATAATTCCCCTAGATTTAGGTTGACATAATTCAAAAGCATGTAATTCCCTCCCCTAGGAAAGTGAATGAAAAAGATCAGGAGCCCAGAGCTTGGAGAGATCAATCCATGATGGATCCTGAAACCTCCAATGAAGGGCTGACAATGCCATCTGCTTGGACAGCCTTCTGCATGCTTCTCCAGGTTTTCCCAGCTGGGACCTGTCCAGGCCCTCCTTGGTGCCCTTTACCCATTATCTGATACCCTGCCCACCCCTCCTGCATGCTGACCAGTATCCAGCAGCAAGCTGGAAATGGCCAGGTTCCCATGGGAAATGCTGTAGTGCAGGGCTGTGTTTCCGTTGCCGTCTGCCAAGTTCACCACATGTGCCAGCAGCTCCGGTCCCAGGCGAGCCACAGCACCCAGGACCTGGGCTACAGGCTCTGCCTGCGAACGTCGTTGGCTAGACACTCGAAACCACTCCATGGCCACCAGATGCGCTGCACCCTGCTGGGACAGGGAAACGCATCAGCCATGGTCCAAGTGAGGCAGGGAAGATGGTCACTGCTCATCTGAGGAGGGCTGTGGGGACACATGGGGCTGCACCCCTTTGGAGAAGGGAGTACAAGGTGGTTCCCAGGCTCATGGAACAGGATTCTGGGATGTGGGAAATCCTGGAGGAAGGCAGTGAGCGCTTGTGTTTGAAGAATCGGCGAAGAGCTTGGGACTTGGAACAATGCTTGGGGCGCAACCCTTTCAGGGAACCAGGATCAGAGCTGTCCTTTTCTCCCAAACAACAATTTATCTAATATGTAATAAAGTTTCTGTTTCTCTTACTCCCCCCTCCCTGCCCCAAAATAAAATTAGCCCTGTCCTAGGGCAAAGATCCCTTTGGAGAGCCTGGGATTGGTGGGGGGTTGGAATTCAGGACCCTCCCCCAATTCTAAGCAACGGAGGCACTTCCCTAAGGATGTCAGGGGAAGTCCTTGGCGGGCCCACGACTTCATCTATAAAGGGCTCTCCTCACACTCACACCATCGCAGGGGGCTCCATGTGGCTCGCTCAGCTGTCGCTGCAGCGCAACGCATGCCTCCCTCAATCGTGGGCTCAGTTCACACCTATTGAAGGAATTGGAAGAGACTCAGGAGTGGTGAGAGCAGGGATGTGGAAACTGGAAAGAGAACAACTGTCCCCACTCCGATGCCCCTGGTGCTGCTTACCTCCCCTGCGCACCCAGTAGAGGCTCTGCCTCCAAGTCCAGCTCAGGGTTCCGGGCAACCCCGCCACTGGGAGGACCAGGGGTGCCAGAGTCGGATCCCTGGCTCCTGTCATCCCCAGAGCCACAGGAGTTTCTCCCCGGGGGCTCAGCAGCACCATCCTCGCTGTCACTGTCTTCCTCGCTGGATGAGCTCTCGTACCTGGGGGCAGGTTGGGAGGCATCTGCTGAGGCACCACTGTGGGCTCGTTCTGGAGCCCTGTGAGATGGGAGTGGGTGTCCCTATTTCTCAGATGAGGAAACTGAGGCTTGCCAAGACCGCGCTCAAGAGAGGGGCAAAGCTGGTTTTCTAACCCCAATCTATATTCCCTCAGATGCTGCCATGGGAAGGGGGAAAATGCTCACTCTCCGTTGGGGACCCCAACAAACTGCAGGCTTTTGGGTCCAGGGCTGGGTTGGGCGCCAGGGGTACCGTCTCTCCTTTTCATGATGGATTTAAGGATGCCTGCCAGGAATCAAATTAAGGTGTTGAGTTCGAGTCGGGTGACCAGTAAGCCAGGCCTCCCAGAGGGGTCAGGACTCACCAGTGGGCACAATGGCCCTGTCTGCGTCTGTGAGTCCAGGTGGGTTCTGCATCAGAGAAGGGGCCTCTGTGGGAGGATCGGTCTGTGTGGCCTTCTCAACACAATCCCAAGGGGTCTGGGTGGCAGCCTCATTCGGCTGAGACCCTACCACTGCCGCCTCCACATCCTTGCAGGCCGCCTCCAGCTCTCCCAGCTGCCTCCGAAGGAGCTCGCTCACCCCGCACTGGTGCTCCAGCCTGGCGCGCAGCAGCTCAATCTCGCGCTCAGCGGTCGTGGGCAGCCCCAGCAATGCCTCGGTCACCCACGAGTCCGCCTCAAGGGTGTTGGGGGTTGCCTCCACACTGGCCTCCTGGGTCTCCGGCACTGCCTGGGTTCCCGCCTCTTGGGTCCCCAGCACGGTCTGGGTTCCAGGATCCCGTGCCTGGGGTGCCCTGTCAGGGCTCCCCGCTGCCCCGTCAAGGGCCTGGAGTGCATCTTTCCTGTGCCTCCGAGCTTCCTCTTCAGGGCCATCCACCTGGGGGCCGGTCCTGGCCCGCAAGCCGCGCTCGGAGGTGGCTAGGCGTTCAGTGAGCCGGCGCAGCTGTGCGAGCTTGTCCGAGCACGCCTCTACCTCTTTGTTGGGTTCCCGCTGCCCGCGCACAGCCAGCAGCTTCTCCTTCTCTGCTCGCAACACACGCACCTGCTCCTGCAGCTCCGGTAGAGCGCGCGCCTGATCCTCGAGCTCGCGCAGACGCCGCAACGCTGAGGCCATTCGCTCACGCACGAGCTGCAGTTGCACTGGGCCGGGCGAGGCCAGGGCGGGGTTGGGGGCGCAGCCTGGAACTGGGCTGCTGAGGCTGGAACCACTCGGACTGCACTCGCGCTTGCGCGCTTGCGCTTGTTCCAGCCGCCTGCTAGTCTCCAGCAATGTGTCCTGGACACGCGGGTTGCGCACAGGCGCGCGAGGCGACAGAGGCGGCAGGAACCACAAAGGCGCACTGGGGGAGAGTGAGCCCGACGCTCCCCCGTCGTCACTGACCAGGGATTCGGTGGATGTCCAGAGCTCAGGGCTGTGCGTGCCTGCGAGGCCAGTCTGGGGAACACGGAGATGGCGTGCCTGCTGGGCTCCTGGTGCGCGACGGGCGATAGAACCACGCTCCAGCTCCTCCACGTATTTAAGGAAGTCCAGGTCCAAGTGGAAGCCATAGGGCGTCTCCACTGCGTAGGGCGAGCTCGGGCTACGGGCCCCACCTGTCGGGCCAGGGCATGGGTGAGGGCTGCCCGGGTCTGCGGGTATGACAGGGGTGTGAGGGGCATCAGTCCAGGGGTCCCTGAAACAACTGGATAAATGGAGTGCGTCCCCCACCGCATCACGACACTCTGGCAGGGCTCCACTGCACCAAACTCTGCATACCTGCCATTGAATACTTGAAGCTCAAATGCCTATGTGCACCCAAATAGTCATGCGAACACGCATTTATTGAGTTCCTACTATATGCCAAGCACTTTTCTAGACTTGGGGACAAAGCAGTGAACAAGACAAAAAAATCCCTGCCCTCTTACACAATCATTACAAATGGTGCTGAGGGCAAATAAGATGAAGCAGAGAACAACCAGAGGACCCATGACTTTGGTTCTAGTTGTCAGCACAGGTTTCCTGTGGAGGGGACTTGTAAGTTGATCCCTAAGTAATAAGGGGGAATCAGCTGGGGACAGAAGGTTCCTAAAAGAAAACAGCCCATGCAAAGGCCCAGGGGTGGAGTGAACAGGGTGGGCTGAAGTAACAGGGGTGGAGGTGAGAGTGTCCAGAGCAGAGTGATAGAACATGGGGGAGAGGAGTAGGAGAGGTGAACTGGGGCCAGACAGACTGGGCTCCCAGGCCATCCTGAGGAGCTGGATTATATTCCACATGTGATAGGGTAGCACAGGAGAGTTTTAAACAGGACCTAGACATTACCCAAAGGAAGGTTAGAAAGGGCCCTTGGGCCACTGTGCGAAGGAAGGAACTGCAAGGCTGTGTCCACACACCAGCACCAAGTGCGGATCTGCGCACACACATGTATCCCATTTGTACACTCACCAGACAGGTTCTGATTCAGGGCAAACTTGGCCATGTCTCCTGAAGTAGCCACCAGACACACCCTGAAAAAAGACCCAGAGTGGGTGAGGGTGGAGTCAGGCCCTGACCCTCCAGCTGTGCCTCTAGGGTTAGCCTGGATTCTGAATGAGTAAGACTCCAGAGCGCCTCTCCAGCCACCCCCTCTCCACAGTGCCCTTTCCTCCCTCCTCCCTCTAAAGGCCTTGAAACTTTGGAATGGATGAATATAGGGATACCCAGGTGCCAGGCCTCAGCCTGCTGGGCAGGAGGCAGCAAGAAGGGCATCAAAAGAAGAGAGGAAAATGATTTAAAAAAAAAAAAAAACAGCCCTGGCTGGTGTAGCTCAGTGGATTGAGTGTGGGCTTGCGAACCACACACGATCGTGGTTTGATTCCCAGTCAGGGCACATGCCTGGGTTGCAGGCCAGTTCCGGGTTCCCGGCAGGGGACACACGAGAAGCAACCGTACATTGATGTTTCTCTCTCTCTCTCCTTCCCTTCCCCTCTAAGATAAATAAATAAAATCTTAAAATAAAAAAAAAAACAAGAGTAGCTGGGGGTGGAGTGGGGATGGGTGTCATTCCAGACCTCTTGAATTTTTTGTCAATCCCTGGAGAAAATCAGAAATTAATGGTCAAAGGGATGGATTGTGAACCTTCAGAAGAGGAAGGGCAAGAATTGGAAGCGCTTCATGGGCTTATTAAGAATTCATGTGGGCTGTGGCTGGTGTCGCTCAGTGGACTAAGTGCTGGCCTGTGAGCCACAGGGTCACTGGTTTGATTCCCAGTCTAGGGCACATGCCTGGACTGTGGGCCAGGTCCCCAGTTGGTGACATGAGGCAACCACACATTATTGTTTCTCTCTTTTTCTCCCTCCCTTCTCCTCTGTCTATAAATAAATAAATAAATAAATAAAATCTTTACCTAAAAAAACTCATCTGGTTAGATTCTTCAGATTAAAAAACAAACAGCCATGGCTGGGTAGCTCAGTTGGTTAGAGTCCCAAGGATAAGACAAGCTGTGGGTTCAATCCCCTATCAGGGCATATACAAGAATCAACCAATGAATGCATAAATAAGTGGAACAACAAATTGATGTTTCTCTTTCTCTCAGGTCAATAATTTAAAAAGAAATTAAAAAATACACAATCACTTGAATTTTTTCCTTAGACAAATGCAAACAAGATGCATATGAATTTTTACCAAGGTTATTTGCAAGATCCTTGTAAGAAAGATGGGAGAGTTGTGGGCCAGATGAACTAAGGATGCAAATCAGTGGATACCTGCTCCTGTGGAATGTCTCGTGGAGTGCCACAAGGCTCTGCCCTTGGCTTGTAAGAAGAGCTCATAATGGAACCACAGCACCCAGGTTATCAGAGCTGACGCTATACCTGGGGCTGGAGGGAGAGTAACTTTCTGGGTAATGTGATGGAGGCTCTAAGAAACTGAGGGGGATTAGGACAATAATAATGTGATATTTAACAAGGACAAATATTGAGTCCAGAACTTTGACTCGGAGAGCACAGGGTGAGAAAGATGCAGCTCTATTTATAATAGTCAAATGCTGAAAGCAATATTAGTGCCCATCAATAATGAATAGATCAAAAAAACATGGTACATTTACATGATCGAATATTATGCAGGAGAAAGAACAAAGGAGTTCCTACCCTTTGTGACAGCATGGATGGAACTGGAGAACACTATGCTAAGTGAAATAAGCCAGGTGATGAAAGACAAGAAGAGCCCACATGAGAAACCTTCAGGGAAGGGCAAGCTGCCTGTACCAAGTGCCTATAGGCTGTATGCCCTACTTGATTAAATGCAACCCCATGCAATCCTGCAAGGTAGATATTATTTACATTTTCCAGATGGGTACACTGAGGCACAAAGCAATTAAGTCAATTGCCAGTGGGAAACACCCTCAGATTGGGCTCTGCTCATTTTCTAGGGACCCTTGCCTACCAGACCCAATCTGTGTTCTCCCTAAATCACTGCTCATCTGGGCTAAACTAACCAGCTGGCAATCTTCCTGGTCACCCCTTCTGGCCTCTTGCTCTCCTGATGACCACCTGTATGCCTGATACTCACCCACCCATCTGTCCACCTTATTAACTGTGCTCCATTGTTGGAGGCCCCTTCCACTTCCCATCTTTGTCCAGCCTGGATCCCTGACTTCCCCCAACCACTCCAGGCCAAACAGGGCCCCTTCCAGTCCTGAAGCAGCTGTTTCCTGTCCCTTTACACTGGCTGCAAGGGGCGAGCCAGAAGGGCAGCTGGTCATCACTGAGAACATCAAGTGCCTCTCTTGACTTGTTTTTAGGAAACTGCCAGGGAAGAGCTGGGCCATGGGAGAGGCCTGGGTGGGGGATTAGAAGTCTGGGCCTGCCTCAGTTGGGGTCAGCCCCCTCCTCCAGTGTCCTGGTAACATCAAAATCTGAGGTATGGGGAACTCAAAAAACAGCTGTGGGCCACCCTTAAGACCCAAATCAGGTGCAGCAGAGGGACCCAGAGGCTGGGCTGAGAAATGGGTGGGTGCTCCAAGAACAGTAAATAATGATGAAAACAACACTTTTTCTATTTTCTACGGGCCAGCATCAATTCTGGGCAATATGCGGGTATTAATTACATTTTTAAAAATCCCAGCTAAACCCTCTGAAGCAGGTTTTCTTACTGTCATTCTCTTTTCCTCCATTATACAGATGGCAAAACAAAAACAGATTAAATGATCCGCCCAAGGTCACACACAGGCAAAGGCAGGATTTGAACTCAGGCAGCTTTGCCACTGTTTCTGCATTTTCCACGCCACGTGGTGGCCTTCCAGAAAGTGTCCTCCCCTCCCCGACCCTCCCAGCCTACAGTCCTGCCTGTCCCCGCGTGTGTATCTGTCTGGTGGCGAGGAGCCGGCTCACATCCCAGTGGCTCTGAGGGCTGCAGCCTCACCGGATTGGGGGCGTGGGGGCGTGCCTCTGCCCTCGTCTCTCCTCCGCTCCCGGCCCGAGCTATCACAACTAAATCCGGATCCTCTGCTTGAGGCCCCCTCATTAGGCCGTCAGAGCCGACGCCAGACGCCCTCACTCCAGCCCCAGGAACTATTTCGGAACTCCGAGCTGTGATCACGAAATACGAAGAGCGCGGGCGTCGGGTCCCGGGGAGGGGACTTGTTCCCTGCGTGGTGGCACCCCTAACATTGGGGCGTAACTCTCACACCCCTGAGGTGGGGGTGGAGGCTGATGACGGTGTGAGGGGGCGATACTCAAATCAGCACCCACCACCCCCTCACCGTCCCCCAAGGACGGCCTCGTGGAGACGGAGAAGTTTCCTACAGGAAACGCCACAGGGCGGTTCCATCCGCTGTCCATTGTCCGAGGGCCCTGTGGCCATCCGTCCCTCCCCCAACACCGTTTCCGTATCACCCCCCACACACCCAGAGCCAGCGCAAGGGGCACGACCCGGGTCCCCCACCTGTCCGGGAGGGACACGCGGGGAAAGGGTCTCCGAGTCGGTTGGGGAACTAGGGGACGAATAAGTCCCCACCTGGCTCCTGAACGGCGGGAGGAAGGCAATCTCACGAGTCCAGAGCCCCCCACTGTGCTCGTCGCTCAACCAGGGGCTCTCAGCGTAGTAGGGGGTCCCAGCCAGAGGACGCGGCACCCGCCCCGTCGCAGAGCGCTAAGCCCGCAGAGGGGCTGAAGGTGCAGCGCCCCCTCCCGGGGCGTTCCATGATTCCCCCCACCCCAGGTTCCGTAACGGCGCCCCCCGCAAGCAGGCGATTTACCTGATGCCGCAACCCCAGCCGCGCCCGCACCCGGAGCCCGCCCCCTCGAAGCTCGGGAACGGGTTATCAATGCTTTGACCCTAACTGACGGTCACTCCAGCCAACCAACGCCCGACACTCTCTGAACTGTCCAATAATGAGGCGGAGTGGGCCGGCGCCGTGAGTGTAAGGCGTTTTGGGGGGCGGGACCTGGAGTGAGGGTTCCTGAGGGTGGATGGGGCAGAGAGCCTCTGCCCAGAGCTTCTCGGTGCAGGGCTAAGGACCCTGGATTCGATCCATTGGCGGTCAGAGAGCCATGGGAAACCTCTGAGCAGAAGAGTCATTTACAAACGGGTATTTGTGCGTTTGAAAGATCCTTTGGGTAGAAGCTGGAAGGACTGATGTTCAGATCCCTGAGGCTGGGTGAGGTGCCAGAACACTGGATATTTCCCACGGCAGGGACTTTGCACATGCTGTTCCACCTTCCTGAACTGTCTTCCCCTCACGTGTCACTCCCACTAATGTCAGCACCATAACGACAGGGAACTGATTTATTTTGGTCACTGCTTTATCCAGTACCCCCCAACACAGTAGGTGCTCAATAAGTGTTTGTTGAACTTGTGATTTAAAATTACATTCGACACTTTAACCCACTTGTAATATATTGTGATCTAAAGTGACCGTACGGATTCTTTTCCCTGACTTTTTAGCATTTTTGAGCACCTACTCTGTACCTGGCACTGTGTAGGTAGGTCCCTAAGGGGTCACAATCTCTGCCATCCTGGACTTCAAAGATGAGAAGCAGAGGCAGATTTTTAAGCTAAAGTTTATGGTAAGGGGAATGACAGATGGGAGCTGGAGTCTATGAGAGGAGAAGAGAGGGATAAATTCCTGACCTGGAGGGTGTGGAGAGGCAGCCTGCAGGGGTAACACTTAAGGAAGGATGCTCCAAATAGGAGAAAGTGCATGTGCAAAGGAAGAGAAGGAAACTCCCTACATCAGGGATTTGACTTGGTCAATGTGTTGGTGGGAGGGGAGCTGAAGGGACAGATAGAAATTCACGTCTGAAGCTCTTAGACTTTGATCAGATGGAGCACGTTCAGAGGCAAGTTATTTATTCCAGATTACTCTATGTTTGTCCCAGTGCTAGTCCACTTTAACTACTGTATCTTTAGAGTGTATTTCAATATCTAATATTCCTCTCTCTGCCAATTTCCTGAGCTATTTCTATTGTATTTCCTTCTTGCAGACAAACTGTATGTAGAAATTTGTTAAATTTCCCCATGAAAACTCCATTGGAATTTTTATTTATTTTTTATTTTTTAAAGGATTTTATTTATTTATCTTTAGAGGGGAAGGGAAAGAGAGAGGGAGAGAAATATCAATGCATGGTCGCCTCTCGTGCGTCCCCTGCCGGGAACCGGGAACTGGCCTGCAACCCAGGCATGCGCCATTGACCGGGAATCTAACCGCGATCGATCGTGTGGTTCGCAGGCCGACGCTCAATCCACTGAGCTATACCAGCCAGGGCAGCAATTTTTAAATATTATTTTAAATATTTACTTATTTTTAGAGAGAGGGGAAGGGAAGGAGAAAGAGAGGGAGAGAAACATTGATGTGTGAGAGAAATGCCAATAGGTTGCCTCTCATTTGCACCCCGTCCGGGAACTGAACGCACAACCTAGGGATGTGCCCTGACCAGAATTCAAACTGGTGACCTTTTACTTTGCAGTACCAACTGAGCCACACTGGTCAGAGCTAAGTATTTTTTTCAAAGATTTTATTTATTTTTAGACAGAAGGGAAGGGAGGGAGAAAGAAACGGAGAGAAACATCAATCTGTGGTTGCCTCTTGAGCGCCCCCTACTGGGGACGTGGCCTTCAACCCAGGCATGTGCCCTGACAGGGAATCAAACTGGTGACTCTTTCGCTGGCACTCAATCCGCTGAGCCACACAAACCAGGGCTAAATATTTTTATTGTAAAATAAAATGCACACACACAGAAATAAACTCAAGGAACGAGTTTAAGCTATACATAAATATATAGCTTAAGGAGTACTGAAGGTAGGTTCTCAACCAGGCTGATTTTGTCCCTTGGGGGACACATGGCTATATCTGGAGACATTTTTTATTTTCATGATGGAGAAGGGAAAGAGATCTAGCAGGTGGAAGCCAATGATGCTGCACAGAGCAGCGCCCCAAACAAAGGATTTTCTGGCCTAAATGTCAGTAGTTCTGAGTTTGAGAAAACCAGCTGGGAAGTGAACATAATTATAACATATCCCCTACCCAGGTCAACACATACCAGCTACCTTAGAAGGCCCTCCATGAGCCACATCTTCATCACAGCTGCCTTCTTTGCAAAGTAACCACTGTTGTGACTTTTGTAGTAATCACTCCCTTGCATTCCTAAATAGTTTATCACCCAAATGTGAATCTCCAGACACTGTAGAGATTGCCCATTCCAAAAGAAAAATGATACATCTCTTCAATCTCTGTTATTCATAGACTCCTACATCCCCTTCCTTCCCTTATGATAAATCACTTAAATCATTTGTACAACTCGGGCTATTTGTCCTGAAGTGTTTCCCACAGTTGGAGTGTCACTGATTGCACACCCATGACACAGTCCAGTATGATGTTCCATCCTCCCTATGTCCTGCAAATTGGCTATTTATACTAGCACTGGGGACAGACTCGAGTTTGACTCCTTTGGTACGACCATAGGTGGTGGTGTGTCTTTTCACCAGGAGGCTTATACTCTGTTTCTCCTTGCATAAGTCCAGCAGCCATTAAGGGCTGCAAAACAGTGACTTTCCCCAGAATTTATTCCCTGTTTATTAGCTAGAACTATTCATTTGCCAGATGCTTCCTTCCCCTTACTTCCTATGTGGTTACCCAGTGAATGTTCCTATAGGAAAGCAAGACAAGGGTTGGCTTCTCTCACTTCATACACCACGGTTCAAAATAATGCATGATTCCCCACAATCCTCTAAGGTGATGAATTCCACTTTGTTGTTAAATCATTATGAGCTTATGAAGCCCTGGTTGGGTAGCTCAGTAGGTTAGAACATTGTCCTGATAACTCAAGGTTGCAGGTTCGATCTCCAGTAGGGCACATCAAAGAATTAGCCAGTGAATGCATAAATACGCAGAAGGATAAATTGATGTCCCCCTCCTCTCTCTCTCAAATCAATTTTTTAAAAACTCATTATGAGCTTATGGATTGAAACACTTATTCCCAGAGCTGGGCCCACCTGTCAGGGGGAACCTTTGTAGGCTGAAACTTTTAGAAGTGATTCTGGTTGTTTTTGATAATGATTTTGCTCTCTCGTAAGACCAGATGTTACAGGTTCATCTTAGATATATTCTGTCCCCAACCTGGCATCAGCCAGAAACTCTGGTTTCTGTTGGTGGGGAATAAAGTAGTTTGAGTGCTAAGAGTGCTTATTTGTTATTGTGTCTAGACTTTTTTAGTGAGCAGAGCTAAGTAGGGAGATATATACATATATTTATATACATATCTAGACACACACACATATACACATATATGTGTGTATATATTGGCTTGGTCAAAAAGTTCGTGTGATTTTTTCCATAAAATAAAAGACACATTTTCATTTTCACCAATAACTTTATTGATTTGGATATTTAAGTTTGTTGGCTATTTCCTGTATGGTATACTGTTGATTGTTCTCAATTAATGTCTCAATTTGCTAGCTATCAACTTCAACTGGTCTACCCAACCATGGAGCATTGTCCAGCGAGAAATCTCCAGCATGAAACTTTGCAAACCACTTTTGACACATTAGATCAGTTACAGCACCTTTTCCATACACTGCACAAATCTTTTTCTGTGTTTCAGTTGCATTTTTACCTGACTTGAAGTAATAAAGTATAATATGCCAAAAATGTTGCTTATTTTCTTCCATCTTCAATATTAAAATGACTGCACAAAAATTCACCAATTTTGGTAAGTTTTTAAAAATATATTTTATTGATTATGCCATTACAATTGTCCCATCCCCACCTTTTATTCCCCTCCACGCTACACACCCCCTCCCACCCACATACCCCTGCTTTAGTTCATGTCCATGTGTCATAAGTTCTTTAGCTTCTACATTCCCCACACTACTCTTTCCCTCCCCCTATTTTCTCCTCTCCATCTATGCTACTTATTCTCTGTACCTTCTCCCCCCTTCTCCTCCTCCCACTCCCCTGCTGCTAACCTTCCATGTTATCTCCATTTCTGTGGCTCCACTTCTGTCTTAGATGTCTGATTAGTTTACTTTTTTTTTTAGGTGTGGTCGTGTGAGTTTGCTGTCCTTTCACTGTTCATATTTTTATCTTCTTTTTCTTAGTTAAGTCCCTTTAACATTTCATGTAATGAGGGCTTGGTGACGATGAACTCCTTGAACTTGGCCTTATCTGAGAAGCACTTTATCTGCCCTTCCATTCTAAATGAAAGCTTAGCTGGATAGAGCAATCTTGGATGTGGGTCCTTGAATTCCATGACTTAGAATACTTCTTTCCAGCTCCTTCTTGCCTGCAAGGTCTCTTTTGAGAAATCAGCTGACAGTCTGATGCGAACTCTTCTGTAGGTGAATGTCCCCTTATCTCTTGCTGCTTTTAGGATTCTCTCCTTCATTTTAATCTTGGCTAATGTAATTATGATGTGCCTTGGTGTATTCCTCCTTGGGTCCACCTTCTTTGGGAGTCTCAGCTTCCTGGACTTCCTGGAAGTCTATTTCCTTTGCCAGACTGGGGAAGTTCTCCTTTATTATTTGTTCAAATAAGTTTTCCATTTTGTCAGGTCACATCTGTTACATATGAGGGGCGGAGCCTTTAGGTGTTCACGGGGGGGGGTGGGGGGGTGGGGGGGGCAACCCAGTGGCTGGGTTGTGACTCTGTATGTAGGGGAGGGGATAAAAAGGGAGCAATGGCGCTTGTTTTACACTCTCTTGGATTTTGGTCCCCTCTGCCACTTCCCACAAGCAAATGGGGTCCTTCTGGTGCTGGTTCCCAGGTGGGTGGGCTAATGTACATTCTAGACCCTGTGGATCTCTCCAACAAACTCTCCTGTGGAGCCTCTCTCAGAACCTCAACCCCCAAAAGTTTTTTCAATTGGTGCTTTTAGGCTTTATTTCCTGGCTCTGGGGCCCTGGGTTGCGCAGTCTGTCTCACTGCTTGTTTTTTGCCTGGTTTATCTGCGCGCGAATGTGTATCCCCAGTCAGCCAGCAGCCTTGTGAGCCTCACTGGGTTTACTTGATTCCTCTCCGCACCCGATTCTGTCAATCACTGCCTCTTCCTGCCGGGACCCCTCTCCGATAAGAGGCTGCCGGCTCCACCCCTCTTACCGGTCTAGATGAATGATTTGTTGTTGTTGGACTTCAGTACATTCAATTTTCTGTCTGTTCTGGTTGTGTTTTTGTTTCTAAATCTTTGTTGTCCTTAAATTTGGTTGTTCGAGGAGGCACAGTGTCTCCACCTATGCCTTCATCTTGTAAAAATGATAAGTTTTTTAAAATGCAAGCTGATATGACAGCTGTCACAATACAATAACAAAATTGTTTCAAATAAAGTTAAAGACAACCAAGTGCTACTAGAGCCATCTTAGGGAAAAAAACAAAATGAACTTTTTGGCTAACATAATATATATATTACATCATTTTTTAAAAATCCTTACTTATTTACTGATGAGAAAGAGAGAGATGTGAGAGAGAAACATCAACCAGTTGCTTCCCATATGCACCCTGACTGGGGATTGAACCTACAGCCTAGGTATGTGTCCAGACCAGAAATAGAACTCAGAGACTTTTGGTGTGTGGGATGATGCTCCAACCAACTGCACCACTAGCCAGGGCAATTATATTACATCACTTATGATTGTGTCATATATGATGATGACATAATATAATAAAATATAATACATAGTATATGTGATATAAATGCATTCACACAATATATTTATTATTATATATTATATACATTTATACATTTTATGTTATATAACTACTTATGAGTTTATTTTGATATTTCTAATTCAAGTTCAGGAAACATGATTTTTATTCAATCTCTTGGTGGTAGAGAGCATAACAACATGCCAAATATGTCCACATGCTCATTTCTAGAACCTGTGAATATGTTACTTTACATGGCAAAAGGGATGTGCAGGTGTGATTATGTAAGGATTTTGAGATGAGGAGGTGATCCTGGATTGTCTGGGTGGCTCCAATGTCACTGTACGTAAGGTCCCTCTAAGCATTGTTTGGGAGGATTAGAGTCAGGGAAGGAGCTGTGACTACAAAAAAATAGTGGTGGGAGTGCTGTGACTGTTGGAAGGGGCACTACCAGCCCAGGAGTGCCTATGCCTCCGGGAGTTGGAAAAGGCAAGGCAGTGGATCCCTTCCCTGGAGCATCTGGAAGAATCACAGCCCTGAGGACATCTTGGTTTTAGTCCAATGAGACCCATGTTGTACTTCTGACCTCAGAACTGGAAGAAAATAAATTTATGTTCTTTTAAGCCACTAAGATTAGGGTAATTTATTACAGCAGCCATAGGAAACTAGTATTAATGCTTCTGCTATCTATTTCTCCTTTCTTCCACAAAAATTCTCATTCTCAAGGACACAGAAGATAAAACTAGAATATTGCATAATTACTCGCTTTAATCAAAATTGTTCGCCCAATAGTCTCAAAATAATATGCCAATACTACTACAAACATGTGACTAAAAACACTTTAAAAGTATTTTTTATTACTTCCAGCCAAAATGGAGGCATAGGTAGATACACTGTGCCTCCTTGCACAACCAAAAGAAAGACAACAATTTAAAAACAAAAAACAACCAGAACTGACAGAAAATCAAACTGTATGGAAGTCTGACAACCAAACTGTTTGGAAGTCCAATGGATGTTAAAGAAGAAACATCCATCCAGACCAGCAGGAGCCGGTGGAGACAGGCAGCCAAGCAGAGAGGATTTGTGGCAGAGCAGCAGTGGAGGACCGAGGCGGGCAAGGAGGTGGGTGATGGATCCAGTGAAGCGGTGGATGATGGTGTGGGGCCAGGTAAGACTGCAGATGGTGGACCTGCAAGGTGGTGGCTGGTGGAGTGGGCGGTCCCACATTCATGTGCGCATAAACTGGGAGGAACACCTGGGGAGTGAGACAGACCTTGAAACCCCAGGTCCCAGCATAGGGAAATAAAGCCTAAAACCACTGATTAAAAACACCTGTGGGGGTTGAGATGGCAGTGGGAGAAACTCCAAGCCTCACAGGAGAGATCGTTGGGGAGACCCACAGGGTCCTAGAATGTACACAAGCCAACCCACCTGGGACTTGGCACCAGAAGGCCCAATTTGCTCATGGGAAGTGGCAGAAGGGACTGAAATCCGGCAGAGAATGGAGCAAACGCCATTGTTCCTTCTCAGACTCCTTCCCCACATACAGCCTCACAGTGAAGTGACTAGGGCTCTGCCCCCTAACGTAGCAGGTGAGTGAGACGAAAAAACAAAAATGGTCCAAACAAAGGAACAGATCAATACTCCAGAAAAAAATACAACTATGCAATGAAGAGATAGCCAACTTATCAGATGCACAGTTCAAAACACTGGTAATCAGGATACTCACAGAATTGGTTGAATTTGGTTGCAAATTAAGTGAAAAAATGAAGGCAATGCTAAGTGAAATAAGGGAAAATGTACAAGGAACCAGAATAAGGGAAAATGTACAGGGAACCAATAGTGATGGGAAGGAAACTGGGACTCTAATCAATGGTGCGGACCAGAAGGAAGAAAGAAACAACCAAACAGAAAAGAAGGAAGAAACAAGAATTCAAAAAAATGAGGAGAGGCTTAGGAATCTTCAGGACATTTTTAAACGTTCTAACATCCGAATTATAGGGGTACCAGAAGAAGAAGAGGAAGAGCAACAAATTGAAAACTTATTTGAACAAATAATGAAAGAACTTCCCCAATCTGGCAAAGGAAATAGACTTCCAGGAAGTCCAGGAAGCTCAGAGAGTCCCAAAGAAGGTGGATCCAAGGAGGAACACACCAAGGCACATCATTATATTATCCAAGATTAAAACTAAGGAGAGAGTCTTAGAAGCAGCAAGAGAAAAGAACAGTTACCTACAAATGAGTTCCCATAAGACTGTCGACTGATTTCTCAAAAGAGAACTTACAGGCAAGAAGGAGCTGGAAAGAAGTATTCCAAGTCATGAAAGGCAAGGATCTACATCCAAGATTGCTCTATCCAGCAAAGCTTTCATTTAGAATGGAAGGTCAGATAAAGTGCTTCTCAGATAAGGTCAAGTTAAAGGAGTTCATCATCACCAAGCCCTTATTATATGAAATGTTAAAGGGACTTACCTAAGAAAAAGGAGATAAAAAATATGAACAGTGAAAGGACAGCAAACTCACAGTTATTAACAACCACACCTAAAACAAAAACAAAAGCAAACTAAGCACACAACTAGAACAGGAACAGAACCACAGAAATGGAGATCACATAGAGGGTTATCAACAGGGGAGTGGGAGCGGGAGAGAGGAGAAAAAGGTACAGAGAATAAGTAGCATAAATAGTATGTAAAAAATAGACAGGGGGTGGTTAAGAATAGTATAGGAAATGTAGAAGCCAAAGAACTTATATGTACCACCCATGGACATGAACTAAAGCAGGGGAATGTGGGTGGGAGGGGGTGTGCAGGGTGGAGGGGAATAAGGGGGTATAGGAGATGGGACAACTGTAATGGCATAATCAATAAAATATATTTTTTAAAAGTATCTTTTGCATACGTTCTCCCAGTTCTCTATCCTTTCTCTGGTGGTTGTACTGCATCTATACTATGAACATATTTTGCCATTCCATACAAGGATCTTTTTCTTTCATCCTTTAGTCTTAGTTTCACAAGCAACTGTATGTTTCGTACTCTCTGCCAATCCCATATTCATAGCTGTGCTACCGTCTCAGGACAAGATGGGTATGACTTTAAAGGTGTATCCCGACTCATGACAAACCCAGGAGAGGCGGTTCCCCCTATACATGGAGTCACTCTTGCCCCGACTGGGAATGGCAGCTGAATGGATGTAGACTATACAGGAGAACTGGTAAATGTTGCTCATTGTGGGAGGAGTTGGAGATGATGTCACCTAGGAGGCTCTGGGTTGGGATTTAAACTAAAGGTGGGCAGCCATGAGGGACTGGGCTGTGCGTCTTGGAAGGGAGTAGGAGCCATGAGGAAGGTATGATGGAGCAGCCACGCGAGAGGGAGAAGTAAGCAAGCAGCTATGTAGTTTGTAGTCAGGATCTGAGCATGCAGCTTGGTGTAGTAAGGATAGAGACATGTTGTTTCTCTGATTGTGCCTGCTTCAGCTGACTCGGAAGCCACAGGGGACTTCCTTGCAAGATGGCGACCTGCTGCCTTGCAAACCCAGACTCTGTTTGGACTCTAGAAACTTATGTCTTTCCTGAACTTCACTACAATCCAGTGCACCATGGGACAGGTTTTCCTGGACTATTACATGGAGGCTGATGACAATGTACCCCAGATCTTGAAGGAGAGAACTGCTGCGTGAGGATGGTGACTTTGGTACCTTCCAGAGAGACGGGAAAGCTGTGAGCAGTTGGCTCAAGATAAGAATATGGGGGGTTTGGGGGGCTTTTGGCTTATAATTAGGTAGGGAGCAAGGGAAGTGGCCCTCATGGGAAAGGAGGGCTCCAAACATAAGTGCTCTCAGCATCCCCAAGGTTGGAGTGTTGTAAATAAAAATCTGTTCCTTCCAGAAATTAATTGTTGGCTCATTCACCAAGTCACCATGTGGACAGGCCCGAGTTTGCTTGGTTACATTTCTACTCTGTTGATAGTGTCCTGTGATGCATGAAAGTTTTTAATGTTGATAAAGTCCAATTTATCCCTTTTTTCTGTTGTAGCCTGTGCTTTTGGTGTCAAATCCAAGAAATCATTGCCAAATCCAATGTCATAAATATTGGTCTTATGTTTCTTCTAAGAGTTTTATAGTCTTGGGGCTTACGTTTAGTTCTTTGATCTATGTTGAGTCCATTGAATTTTTTAAAATAGAAATGGCAATAAACACACATTAGTTTGGCAAGAATTGGCATTAAAAATAATATTAGACATTTCATCCATAAACATGATATATCTGTTAATTAATCCAAGTCTTATGTTAACCTCTTAATAATAGTTTTCTTCAAACAGGCCACATCCATCTTCTTAAGGTTATTCTTTTCTGGAGGAGAAATGGCTGCTTTGGCAGACAGGGCTCTGTTTCCTGTCTTTTCCTTACTATCTGTTTTGCCATATTTTAATGCCATACTTTAATGCCATATTTTAATTGGTATTATTGTGAATTTGTTTTCACTTGTTGTGTACTACCTGGGAACCCTGAGGAAAAAAGACACCTGCTAAGAAGGGTTCCTGGTGGCTAACTGCACTCAAATGAAAAAATTTTTATAAAGTAGAGTTTATCAGCCGTTTCTGCAAAGGGACCTCTTACACAAACTGGACTTCATGAAAAGCCAGCACTGAACTGCCTGCCTCTACACTAAACTACCTGCCTGCACTGTGTTCCTGCCATCTGAGCCAGCCCTTAAATAGGAGTTCCTGGAATCCTATTTCAACCAATGGGACTTTCCCCATCCAATCAGAGCTGTGCAGCTCTGACCAGTCAGAGCAGCTCTATTGTGATCAATCAGGACAGTGCCTTCTGTATAGATCAAACTATGAGGATTTGGAGTCTTCATTTGCATAAGGACAGACTAATCAGGGGCCAGGGTGGGGAATATATAAGCCAGGCCCCCACTGGTTCTGAGAGTATAGTACACTTTTCCTCCGCTCTGAAGGCTGTCCCCTTGTCTTAGCTGAAATGTTAAAGGTCTCTCACCAGCCAGACCAGACCAGGGAACAGCTGTCTAACCAAAAAAGACTCTGGATTCAGGGCTTCCTCACAGCTATGCTGTATTCACAGCCAGTCCTGTATCACAATTGAGCTGTTTTGCACTGAATAACGTTTCCTTCTTTATCACACCCCAAATTGGGGATGCCTGTTGTCATTAAATTGGTGCCAGCAACCATAGGTTGACATATCTTTTCTAGAAAACTGAATAGGGTGACAATGGGGGATATGAGAGAGAGAAGAGGATAGAAGAGGAGCAAGATGGAGGTGCAAAAGATAGGGCTTCAACCTGGGTAAGGGTGTAGCCAGTCTGAGAAATGAAGGAGAGACAAGTTTGGGGGCAAAGTTATTCATGTCTTCCACCTGATTAGTGTAAGATCCAAATAGTTATAATAGCCTACAAGACCCTTCACAACCCTTACCCCCTACCCTCCCTCATTCTGTTCCATCAAGTGCAGTCCTGCCTCAGGGCCTTTGCACGTGCTGCTTCAATGGTCTGAATCCTCTTTCCAAATGGCTTCTTCCTCACAATTTTGATCTTTATTCAATTGTCACAATGAGGCTTCCTGGCCCCCTCCCTTTTCCCCTTTCTCTACCCAAGACCCCTTTAGCATGCATTATTTTCTTCTTTAGTGAAACAGGGTGTAGGGTGAGAGTTCCCCAAGACCCATATAGGCCCATGGTTGGGTGGGGGGTGGGGGAGGGCATGGAGAAAGGGAGAGCCAATGATACAGCATTTAAGACACTTTGCATATCTATGGCAAGCTGGTAGCTATATAATAGCTGGTTAATGGCTGTGCTACCACCTTGGGGCAAAAGGTGTGCTTATGACTTTCGGAATGTGTGGCGACTGGTGGAACAGCCGGGGTTTGTATAGTGCAGGCCCCAGAGGCAGAGAGGCAATTCCCTCTGCACTGGTAGGAGGAGTTGGAGACAAGGTCACGAAGGAAGGCCCGGGTCAGCATTTAAAAATAAGGCAGCCAGTCATTGTGGGGTGGCCATGTGGTTTGAAAGGGTGTAAGAGGGCCCCCGCCAGCCTGCTCTGGGGTCTGGTGTGTAAGGAGGTGCCAAGCGGTCTGGGATTAACAGCTGGAGGAAGAGGGAGGAGACCCATTGGAAACCCACCTGGGAGAACAGGGCGGTGTGGCAGGCAGATGGCATGTGAGATACCTGGAATGCTGAACTGTGACCAGGAGTGCTGAGCCGCAGACCTCTGTTTCTCTGAGGGAGGATACCTCTGACTGGTGTGTTCTGAAACTGGCCTGGTTTGTCCAAGGGAGGTAGGACTGTGTGTTTGTGGGTGTTGTGAAGAAAGTGGGACTTAATGGCAGAATTGCGCTATAATTCTAAATCTGTGTCAGTTTTAAATAAAGAATTTCCTTTCTGCCCTGGCTGGTGTGTCTCAGTGGCTTGAGCTCCAGCCTGAGAACCAAAGGGTCACCATTCCCACTCAGGGCACATACCTGGGTTGCTGACCAGGTCCCCAGTAGAGGGCTCATGAGAGGCAACCACACTTTGATGTTTCACTCCCTCTCTTTCTTCCTCCCACTCTGTCTAAAAATAAATAAATAATCTTAAAAAAAAAAAAAAGAATTCCTTTCCTTTTTACCAAACTCTGGCCTGGGAGTCATGCTTCTTGGCAGTGGGCAACTGGAGTTCCAGAACAGCATAGGCTGAGATTCTGTAACATTAGCACTTACAATCGTCTTGTACACATCTATCTTTTCCTCACTGGAATGTCAGCCTCAATGGGCAAAACTTTTGTCTTTCTTCTTCACTGCTTTGGTCCCCAGAGCCTTGAACAATGTTTGGCACAAGAGAGGTGCTCAATAAATACTTGTTCACTGAATGAAGGAAACAAAAGGTGAACTTGAGCTCCATGAAGACCAAGCATTTCCAAGGGGCCCTGTGAGAGTGTCCCAGCTTAGCCAGCCAGTGTGGGTCAGGGACAAGGAACTGTATTGGGTGGATGAGGGCAAAAGATGCAATTATCTCAGATTGCTTAAATAACCGTTTTTTCCCCATTCTTAACACTATTTATGGTAGAAAAGTTACCCTTTTCTGTCACTTTCTCCCAGGCTGAGGCTTGAGCCAGAGGAGAGGAGGAGGCTCCTGGCCACTCTAAGACTCCATCTGAGCCACTTTCAGACCCTTTGCCGTTCAAGGGCCTCCTGGAAACTCTGGGGCAGCCCCACCCTGTCTGGAAGGCCCAGCTGCCACCCCCCACCCCCTTGGCACTCACTCACACCCTTGACTCTTCCAGCTAGGCTTCAAAGGGCAGCCTCTCCTTCCCTCCCAGTCCCCAGCCACATGCTCCCCAGGCTGCAAACCCAGCTGATCTACATCTCATTGGTTTCACCACCTGAAATAGCTCCAGAATTCAGCTGTGTCTTCACATTTGGTTAGTCCAACACCCCATCATTCCAGGTTCTCTGCTGCCCTCCTGCCACCCACTTCCCCCAGCTCTGAACAATGTGTATCTATATCCAGGCGGGCGGCTGGGGGAGTGTTGCACATCCTTCTCAGCCTGGTTGAAATATACACTGATGTGTGTTTTATTGTTACTCTTTGTACTTTACACTCATATTTAAAGCAGCCTATTGTTTTAACAAGAGAAAAATTCTGAGACATTCTAAATTACAACAGCCAGAGAATGAGAGAAAGAGACAAGAGTAGTTAACTAGTTACTAGCTGGTGACAAAAGAGCTCACATTTCTGAGTGTATGTTAGAGCTCTGACTCAACCACTGGGTGTCTGTTAGCCAATAGACGCCACCACATCCTCCTGTGTGTGAATTTTCAAAAGTAGTAAATTTCTTTTCCTTATGGACTGTGTTCCCAGCATAGAACTGTCCTCACTTCACTTTTTCCTGCCCCTCCTTATTTGTAAGCAATGCAGATTCTTTGAGAAGAACTTACATCTTTCCTTCCCCAAACATAATGTGTAAGAGCTGCCCTGGACTCCAGGAAGGTGGACCAGCTTGTCTTCCCCACCTAGCCCTGCAGCTGGTGGTTCAAACCAAATGCCTTGGGTCCTTTTTTCTGGCTCACCTATGGCTCAGTAAGCCCTTATTTTTAGAAACGCTTCCGGCTCCGAATGTGTTTTTGTTTGTTCATTTAACAGTCCTTATCCTTATTTAAAACGGCTACTAACAACAACCAATCAGGACAATTGATTCAGGCAAGAATCGTCCGTGGATGCTGGAACTAGTGGGTGGAAGTTTCATGAGAAACAGGATATTGGGGTAGCTTCAATGTATCTGCCACATATTAATTACAAAGGGGAAAACAATAACTTCATAGAGGAGAAACAGACAGGGCTTTAACTAAGTGGTCAAGGTGAATACAAGGTTAAGTAATGGGGCAAATGACTATCATGCCCCTCCTGACAGAAGGCACAGAGAAAAACACACCTTCACAGTGTGGCATTACTCCTGAAGATGTATAACCCGAATCTAACCATGAGGATAAGTCAGACAAAGCCAAACAAAGGCCATTCTACAAAATGACTAGTCTATGACCTTCAAAAATGTCAGTGTCAGGAAAGACAAAAAAAGGAGAAAGCCTGTTCCAGAGGAAAGCAAGTTAAAAAAAAAAAAGCACAACATCTAAGTGTGATTCATGATCCTGGATTGGACCAGGGACCAGAAAATTAAAATTGCTATAAAAAGCATGATTGGACAACTATAAAACTTGAATAAGATGTGTAGTTTAGGTAGCAATGTCCCATCAATATTAGATTTTCTGGTTGTAACCCTTGCACTGTGATTATATAAGCAACGGTCTTAAACTGGAGATAGTGCTGTCATCCAGGGGACATTTGGCAATGTCTGAAGACACTTCTAGGTGAGTGTACTGCTGACATCTAGTGGGTACAGGCCAGAGATGCTAAAAATTATACCATGTACAGGGCAGCCCCCAGCAGCAAAGAATTGTCTGGTCCAAATGTCCACAGTTGACATAGTAGAGAAACCCTCTGTAAGAGAATGTCCTTTCCCTCAGGAAATATAAATTGAAATATTTAGAAATATGAAAGAGTAATAGGGTTCTCAAAAGGCTCAAACAATAATATGTATCTATTGTACCCCTCTTTCTCTCCATCTGTTTCTCCTTCTCTCTACATATATACACACACACCTTTGTATGTCTTCCTCACCTAAATTTCCAAAATCTGTTTTTTTTAAAGATTGTATTTATTTATTTTTAGAGAGGGGGGAAGAGAGGGAGAGAAACATCAATGGGTGGTTGCCTCTTGAACATCCCCTACTGGGGACCTGGCTGGCAACCCAGGCATGTGCCCTGACTGGAAATCGAACTGGAGACCCTTTGGTTCTTAGGCTGGTGCTCAGTCCACTGAGCCACACTAGCCAGGGCTTCCAAAATCTTAACATGATGCATTTGCTTATTATTCTCTCCGTCCCTCTCCCTGCCCCCATGGGCAGCCTTAATGTTCCAAACACATTAGGCTCGTCCCTGCCTCACAGCCTTCACACTGGCCATTTACTCTGGCTGGGGTGTTCTTCTCCCAGGTATCTGCCTGCCTTACCCATCCCCATCCTTCACTTCCCTGATCAGACTCCTCCTTTTCCTTCTCCCTCTCCTTCTTCTTTTGAGAGTTTTTATCAGTTTAGATGAACCACTCTGATCATATATGCCAAGAAACAAGATCTCGAATGCTTCTCAAACTCCCTCTTCTTTTAAAAACTATTTTATTTATTTATTTTTACACAGAGAAGAAGGCAGGGAAAAAAGAGAGGGAGAGAAACACGGACACGAGAGACAAACATTAATCTGTTGCTTCTCGTATGCAGGGACTGATCCCGCAACCCAGGCCTGTGCCCTGACCAGGAATCCAAGGGGAGACCTTTCTCTGCAGAATGTCACCTAATCAATTGAGCCACACCAGCCAGGGCAAACTCTCTCTTCTTACTGACTCTTTTTCTAAACACTCTATTTAAAATTGCATGCATGCCCCCTTTGGTATCTCCCGTCTTAGATTTATTTTGCTCTTATCACCACATAATACGCTGTGTATTTTCTTTACTTGTTTATTTTGTCTACCTCACGCAGTAATTGTGTCAGTTCCACTGGGGCAAGGACTTTTGTCCTCAGTGCTTGGAACAGGGCCTGGCACACAGAAGATGCTCAGTAAATGTTTGATGGAGGAGTGAATGGAGCACTATCAAATGAGATGGACTTTAAAAAAGGAGGAAAGTGGAGGGAGGAGAAGAAGAAGAGGGAAGGGAAGAAGAGGGGGAGAAGGAAGAGGAAGAAAGTAGCTACTCATCATCTCTACAGAGCCCCCCTTTGGTTTCTCCTCTGAGCATCTCATCTTCTAGGACAAATCCTCCAGGGCAGGAGACATGCAAAAGGGCACACAGCCATCGGGAACATATTCCCTTCCAGAAGCCCAGGTCTGCAGGAAAGGAGCGAGCGTTCCAGAGCATTCTCAGAAGGGCCAGGAGAGGGCGATTCTCCCCAGGCCAAATCAGGAGCAGCGTTTGTCCTGAGACATTTGTGAAGGAATTGTCCTGAAGAACTGTGACATCTTTAGTTTTTTCTTATTGTTACCTTATATATCTTTATACATAGCATATTCATATGAAAATTTAAGAAACTAAAAAGAAGCCCTGGCTGGTGTAGCTCAGTGGATTGAGCTCGGGCCTGTGAACCAAACTGATCATGGTTCGATTCCCAGTCAGGGCACATGCCTGGGTTGCAGACCAGTTCCCAGCAGGGGATGCACGAAAGGTAACCATACACTGATGTTTCTCTCCCTCTCTCCTTTTCTTCCCTCCCTCCTCTAAAGATGAATAAATAAGGTCTCTAAAAAAAAGGAAAAACTTAATTAAAAAAAAGAAACTAAGAAGAAAGAAAAATTACTGCTTTAGCCCTCCTGGGAACTCAATATTAATTTACCTATATATTTTATTTTTATTAATTTTTTAAAAATCTTTTCTTGTAAGATTTTATTTATTTATTTTTTAGAGAGGGGAAGGGAGGGAAAAAGAAAGAAAAAGAAACATTAGTGGGTGATTGCCCCCTGTGCACCTCCTACTGGGGACCTGGCCTGCAACCCAGGCGTGTGCCCTGACTGGGAATTGAACTGGTGACCCTTTGGTTTGCAGGCTGGCACTCAATTCATTGAGCCACACCAACCAGGGCAAATTTACCTATATATTTTATTTTGATCATCATCTGCTGATTCACAATTTTTAATCTTTAAAAAAAATTTTGATTGATTTGAAAGAAGGGGTGGGGGAGATAGAGATGAAAACTCCACTCTTTGTTCCACACATTTATGCATTTATTGGTTAGTTCTTGTATGTGTTCTGACAAGGAATCCAACCTGCAACCTGGTGTAGCAGGAAGATACTCCAAACAACGGAGCTACCCAGCCAAGTCACAATTTTTATTTCAATCTTTCATTTTTGAGGATTTTAAGCAAAACAAAAGAGTACAGAAATGTACTTAATACCACTTGAAAATTGTTTTTTAAAAAGAAACTGATTGGGACTTCCGCCAAGATGGAGGCATAGGTGGAAACACTGTGCCTTCTCCCACAACCAGGTTTGAATACAACAAAGGTTTGGAGAACTAGGACACACCCAAAGACCAGAAAACGGAATTATACGAACTGTTCAACAGGGACAGTAAGAGAAGCAGAGCCGGCAGCGGAGCAGGGTCAGGCAGGACAGATCCCCGGACCTAGGCGCACAGGCAGCCCGGAACCAGTCAGGATGTGGGGCAGACTGACCGCGGTCTCACATTCGTGCACAGTGAGACGGACCACGCAGGCCCCAGGGGGCAAACCCAGTGGTGGAGGGCTGACAGCGGTGGCACACTCGCGTGCAGTGGGACGGAACGTGTGGGCCTGGTGACGGTGGTGGCTGCGGTGCCGGTGGGGGCCACGGCGGCAGGTGGCAGAGGGAAGCCATTGTCCCTTTTTGACCCCACCCACACACACAACGTCACAACCCAGCGACTGAGTTGCCCTGTTCTAGTGAACACTTTAGGGCTCCGATCCTGCTACGGAACAGGCAGGAACAGCCCAAAAGATGGCGCAAGAAGAACTCAAAGTCCCAGAGCCGATAACTCTAAGCGACCGACAAATTGCCAGCCTCTCAGAAGCACAATTCAAGACACTATTTATCAGGATGCTCACAGAACTGGTTGATTATAGTCACAAATTAGAGGAAACATATGAAGGCTAAACTAATTGAAATGAAGGGAAATGCACAGGAAACCAATAGTGATGGAAAGGAAAATGGGACTCCAATCAACGAAATGGACCAGAAGGAAGAACGAAATATCCCACCAGAAAGGAATGAAGAAATGAGAATTCAAAAAAAAATGAGGAGAGACTTAGAAACCTCCAGGACATCTTTAAACGTTCCAACATCCGAAGTATAGGGGTACCAGAAGGGGAAGAGGAACAGCCACGAGTGGAAAACTTATTTGAACAAATAATAAAGGAGAACTTCCCCAGTCTGGCAAAGGAAATAGACTTCCAGGAAATCCAGGAAGCTCAGAGAGTGCCAAAGAAGTTGGACCCAAGAAGGAACACACCAAGGCACATCATAATTACATTAGCCAAGACTAAAATGAAGGAGAGAATCCTAGAAGCAGCAAGGGATAAGGGGACAGTCACCTACAAAGGAGTACCCATCAGACTGTCAGCGGATTTCTCAAAAGAGACCTTACAGGCAAGAAGGGGCTGGAAAGAAGTATTCCAAGTCATGAAATCCAAAGACCTACAGCCAAGATTGCTTTATCCAGCAAAACTTTCATTTAGAATGGAAGGACAGATAAAGTGCTTCTCAGATAAGGTCAAGTTCAAGGAGTTCATCATCACCAAGCCCTTATTATATGAAATGCTAAAGGGACTTATATAAGAAAGAGATGATGAAAAATATGAACAGTGAAAGGACAGCAAACACACAGTTATTAACAACCACACCTAAAACAAAAGCAAACCAAGAGGACAGCTAGATCAGGAGTGGAACCATAGAAATGAAGAACACATGGAGGGTTAGAAACAGGGGGGTGGGAGGAGGAGAAGGGGGGAGAAGGCACAGAAAATAGCATAGATGGTAGGTAGAAAATAGATAGGGGGAGGGCAAGAATAGTGGGGGAAATATAGAATCTAAAGAACTTGAGACACGTGGTTATAAACTAAGGGGGGGAGAATGGTGGGGGAGGGAGTGTGTGGGTGGAGGGGAATGAAGGGGGGTGACTAGAACAACTCTAATGGTATAATCAATAAAATATATTTTAAAAAAAGAAAAAAAAGAAAGTGATTGAAATGGTAAATTTTATATGGTGAGTATTTTTCCACAACGAAAAAAAAGTAGACTGTAAAACAGGAACAACTGTTAATTCAATCCTGTGTCATCTCTTCCTGTGTTCCCACTTCCTGGCTAACTGGGTTGTTTTAAAACATTTACTTCAAAGCAGCCAGTTCATCATTTGCGAATATTTAAGTATGTATGAATTGTAGAAGATAAGGACTATTTATTTTTAAAATACTCATGATCGCATTACTATACTTTAAAAACTTAAAATCATCAAATGTCCAGGAAGCGTTCAAGTTTGTAATTATCTCATAAATGTTATAATTTGTTCTGTTTTGTTATTTTAGCGACAGATTGAATCAGGATCCCAGAATGTCCATACATTGCATTTGGTTAAAAAGTTTTTAAAATCTCTTTGATCTAAAAATTTTCTCACCATATTTTCGATTTGTTTGTTAAGAAGGTTGTTGTTATTGCTGCTGTTGTTTATTTATAACTTAAACAAAATGTATTGGTTTTCTGTGATTGCCTCTGGTCGGGGTTTAGAAGGGCTCTCTGGGTTCCTCTGGCCTTATTTCTGGGCTGCTGCTGCAACTTTCAAGGCTCTGTTTTGCTTCAGCAACTTTTGAGCCTCCTAGGCTAGCCATGTACACAGAGCCTCCTCAGTCACCCAGTGGCAGTGGGCTTCTCGGTAGCACAGAAGGAGAAAAGTATTCTTAATCCTCAGCTCCTTGCATGTCTTCTTGAAGACATTATAGTTGGTCTTTTTTTAAATGTATTTTATCAGTTATGCCATTACAGTTGTCCCATTCCCCGCCCTTCACTCACCTCCACCCTGCACACCCCTCCCGCACCATTCCCCCCGTTTCGTTCATGTCCATGTGTCACAAGTTCTTCAGATTCTGTATTTCCCATAGTATTCCTGCCCTCCCCGCTGTCTATTTTCTACCTACCATCTATGCTACTTATTCTCTGTACTTTCTCCCCCTTTCTCCTCCTCCTACTCCCCTGCTGCTAACCCTCCATGTGATCTCCATTTCTGTTTCCACTCCGGATCTAGCTGTCCTCTTAGTTTGCTTTTGTTTTAGATGTGGTTGTTAGTAACTGTGGGTTTGCTGTCCTTTCACTGTTCATATTTTTTATTTTCCTTTTCTTAGATAAGTCCCTTTAACATTTCATATAATAAGGGCTTGGTGATGATGAACTCCTTGAACTTGACCTTATCTGAGAAGCACTTTATCTGTCCTTCCATTCTAAATGAAAGTTTTGCTGGATAGAGCAATCTTGGATGTAGGTCCTTGGATTTCATGACTTGGAATACTTCTTTCCAGCCCCTTCTTGCCTGTAAGGTCTCTTTTGAGAAATCAGCTGATAGTCTGATGGGAACTCCTCTGTAGGTGACCGTCCCCTTATCTCTTGCTGCTTCTAGAATTCTCTTCTTCATTTCAATCTTGGCTAATATTAGTAATTAGTAATTATGATGTGCCTTGGCGTGTTCCTTCTTGAGTCCAACTTCTTGGGGACTCTCTCAGCTTCCTGGATTTTCTGGAAGTCTATTTCCTTTGCCAGACTGGGGAAGTTCTCCTTTACTATTTATTCAAATAAGTTTTCCATTTGTGGCTGTTCCTCTTCCCCTTCTGGTACCCCTATACTTCGGATGTTGGAACGTTTAAAGATGTCCTGGAGGTTCCTAAGCCTCTCCTCATTTTTTTGAATTCTTGTTTCTTCCTTCTTTTCTGTTTGGTTGTTTCTTCTTTCTGGTCCACTCCCTTGATATGAGTCCCAGTTTCCTTTCTATCACTATTGGTTTCCTGTGCATTTCCCTTCATTTCAATCAGTTTAGCCTTCATATGGTCCTCTAATTTGTGGCTAAAATCAACCAATTCTGTGAGCATCCTCATCACCAGTATTCTGAACTGTGCATCTGAAAGGTTTGCTATTTCTTGGTCACTTAGAATTATAGGCTCCGGGGCTTTGAGCTGTTCTGGAGTCATAATGTTTGGTCTGTTGGCACCTGTTGTGTATGAGGGGCGGAGCCTTAGGTGTTCACCAGGGCCAGGTGACCCAGTCACAGGGTTGTGATGCTGTATGTGGGGGTGGGGTCAGAGAGGGAAAAAATGGCACTTTGCTCCGCTCTGCTCTCTCTCAGATTTCTGTCCCCTCTGTGGCTTCCCACAAGCAAATTGGGCCCTTCTGGTGCTGGTTCCTGGGTGTGTGGGCTTGTGTACCCTCCAGGACCCTGTGGGTCTCTCCAACAAACTCTCTGTGAGCCTGGAAGCCTCTCCCGACACCTTGACCTCGAAAGTCTTTCCAATTGGTGCTTTCAGGCTCTAATTCCCATCACTGGGGCCCTAGCTTGAGTGGTCTGTCTCACTGTTCGCTCCTTCGCTTGGTCTATCTGCATGCGAATGTGTGACCACAGTCAGCCAGCCGCCCTGCGCCCTCACTGGGTCCGCCTATCGTCACCCCATGCCTGGGATCCACGAAGTACCTCCACCTCGGCTCCTGGGTCAGTAGGACCAAACGATCTTTCCAGTCCGACCCTGTTCCGCCGCTGACTTCGCCCCTCTTACCGGTCTGGCTGAGTGGTTCGTTGTTGTCGGACTTCCGTACAGATCAATATTCACTGTTTTGGCTGCGTTTTTGTTTCTAAAACTTCGCTGTCTTTAAATTTAGTTGTGGGAGGGGGCCCAGTGTTTCCACCTACACCTCCATCTTGGCCGAAAGTCCTATAGTTGGTCTTACAGAGGATTCTGAGCATCTGTTGCTTTGGTTAGTGCTCATCAGCAGGTAGCCTGTGGGCTTTGTCCTTTCAATGATTCTTTGAATTCTTCCTAGTTGCAAACCTGACAGTCAAGGCAACAATTTGAGCCTGGAGGGAGCTGGTGTCCTCAGGGATACCTTGTTCATCAACTGCTGTTGCTTGATTTTTAGCTTCTACTTCTAGTTGCTCATTTCCAAAGACAAGAGTCTTTTCACGGCATCATCAACCTTCTCAGTTCTAGGGATGTTCTGATAATCTTTAAGCAGCATGGAAGTGGGTGGGTCATCTTGGCTGGGTGGGCTGGTTTTGGATGCCATACCCTTGAGACCTTGAGGAGGTTCTAACAGTGGAAAACTGTAATGGTGGGAAATTGTTACCCACCCCACTCTTCTTCTGATCTTGTTTCTGTAAGTGCAGGCTCTGACTAATATGTAGCTTGTAGAGAAACAATGTTTCTCTACAAACATTTATACAAACAATGTTTATACAAACAATGTTTGTATAAAAATTCTAGGAAGAACTTCAGCAGATATAGACTCAGATCTTCAGGCATCCCAGCTCTGGGAGATTTGCTGACCTTCGACTGTGGAACCAAAATGATATAGACCCAGGATGACATAAAACTAGGAAGACGTGTCCTGACCACTGCGGCTCAGCTGGTTGAGCATTGTACTGCAAAGCAAAAGGTTTCTGGTTCAACTTCCAGTCAAGGCACATGCCTGGGTTGGCGGCCAGTCCCCGGTTGGGACACGTGCAAAAGGCAACCAATTGATGTTTCTCTCCCTCTCTTTCTCCCTCCATACCCCTCTGTCTAAAAATAAATAAATTTGTGGCTAAAATCAACCAATTCTGTGAGCATCCTCACAGAATTTTCCCAGTGATGGGAAAATCTTTAAAAAGAAACAAAACAGGATGATATGAAGCCAGGATGACACACACCAGACCATCACTTGAGCTATGGGAATGAACTGTGCTCGTCTGCACGTAAAGAACTCTGCAGCTCCCTCCCTTGATCTCTTTGTTCTGTTCCCCTCTCCCTCCTTATAAAAACCTCTGCCTCCACTGAGAGGGGGAGATGGTCTTTGAAATGTGAGTCCCCCATTTTCCTAAGAGATGGGCTTTGAGATGTGAGTCCTCATCTTCCAGGTTGCTGGCACCTGAAAATAAACCACTTTCCTTTCAGGGCTGTCCAACCTGAGGCCTAAGGGCTGCATGCAGCCCAGCATGGCTGTGAATGTGACCCAACACAAAACTATAAAATTTACTTAAAGTATTATTTGATTTTGTGTGTGTGTGATTACGAGTCGCAATGTATTTAATGTGTGACCTCAGACAACACTTCTTCTTCCCAGGTGGCCTAGAGATGCCAAAAGCTTGGACACCCCTGCACATCATCACCTGCCTGTCAAGTACTGGCTTTCAAGTAGTGGTAGGCAGCTGGATCTGCCTTCAATTACAAGGTGAGGAAAGGCCCCAGTGGTCGGAGGGAAGCCAGGCATACCCTCCACCTTCAGCTCAAGGACTGGGGCCTGGGTCTGAATGGAACTTACCCTCCGTATCACTGTTAGCATGGCGACTTCTGACCCCTGCAAGCAGTGTTACCATACTGATTCCAAAAGCCCAGAAGTTTAATAACATAATTTATTGGCAATACATGAGGGAAAATAAATGCTGTCATACACTGTTGGTACCAGTGCATACTGGTCCATGGAGGCAATTTGGTAACATTTATCAAAATTAGCCTGACTGGCGTAGCTTGGTGGATTGAGTGCGGGCCTGTGAACCAGACGATCATGGTTCGATTCCCAGTCAGGGCACATGCCTAGGTTGCAGGCCAGTTCCCAGTGGGGGACACACGAGAGGCAACCATAATTGATATTTCTCTCCTCTTCTTCCCTCCCCCTCTAAAGATAAATAAATAAAATCTTTTTTAAAAAATTAACAAATATTCGTCCTTTTTGATGTAATTCTACTTTGGGAAATTCCTCCTACAGGTATAATTGTACAGATATAAAATGACAACCTGAAAGATTTTTTATTACTATATGGTCTATAGTAGCAAAAACTTAGGGACAGTGCTTTCAAAGACAATGCTTTTCAATGCCACCTTCTCTCTGTGTCTTCATGTGGTAACGAGAGAGTCTCTTTTAGTAAGGGCACCAGTTCCATCATGTCCACCGGTCCCACCCTCACACCCTAATCACTCCCGAAGGCCCCACCTCCAAATACCGTCACACTGGAGGGTTGGTGCTTCAGTGTCGGAAGGGGGATACAAATATTCAGTCCAACCATATTTTGTTGATTCTGGAACACTTTGAAAAAAACACATTATTCTGCCACAGGGCTCTAGCTTTTTAGAAGTACCTGTTATGTCTCCCAATACAAGATTCTTGTTAATGATTTTGGCTTTTTTCTCTCCTGAATTGCACTTCCTTCTCTGCTTTTCCATGTCCCAACAACATTGGACTGCTACTTATTCTTATATACTAAATCCCTGGTCTTTGTATAGTAAATTGTATTTGCACATCAAGGTCTCCATCTTTTCTCTTATGAAGTGCATGTCTATTGGGATTGTGGGCAGAAGTATGAAACTTAATGACAAAGAAACAGGTCTGGGTTGGGTTGGGTTTGGTTTGTAAAATCATTTGTAAGAGTAACATTTTCCTGACCATTCTAGAACAAAATTTGCCATTTTAAGATATACAATTTACCTGAGATAAAAGTCCTCAATTCCTACTTTTTTCATTTTCCCTTATTTCCCAGCACATTGTGAACTGATAAGTAAACTGAAAAGTAAAAGAATATATCCTAATTTTTAAAAATTCAGTCCATAACAATTTTGAAAAGATTTTTTTAAAGATTTTATTTATTTATTTTTAGAGAGAGAGAGAGAAAGAGAGGGAGAGAAATATCAATGTGTGGTTGCCTCTCATGTGGCCCCCACTGGGGACCTGGCCCACAACCCAGGCATGGGTTGTACCCTGACTGGGAATCAAACCAGAGACCCCTTGGCTTACAGGCCTGCACTCAATACACTGAGCTACACCAGCCAGGGCTTAAAAGATTCTATTTTTATTTTTTTAAATTTTATTTATTTATCTTTAGAGGGGAAGGAGAGAGGGAGAGAAACATCAATGTATGGTGCCTTTACTGCATCCCCTGCTGGGAGTCGGCCTGCAGGGAACCAGCCTGCAACCCAGGCATGTGCCCTGACTGGGAATCGAACTGCAATCGTGTGGTTCGCAGGCCTGTGCTCAATCCACTGAGGTACACCAGCCAGGGCAAAAAGATTTTATTTTTTATTTTTAGGGAGAAGGAGAAAGAGAGGGAGAGAAACGTTGACTAGTTGCCTCTTGCACACCCCCAACCACGGACTTGGCCCACACCTCAGGGAGGTGCCCTGACCAGAAATCGAACCAGTGACCTTTTGGTCATAGGCAATTTTCAGTTCACTGAGTCACACCAGCCAGGGCTCAGTCCATACAATTTTTTAAATGATAATGTTTAAATACACAAAAGAATCCTCAAAAAGTGATTATGAATAAATGTGGATAAACATTCTCGAACAAAGTTTGTGTGGACACGTGACCAGGGAAGGGAGACTTCTCTAGCTATGGTGTTTAGGCTTTTGGGGTTTGGAGCAATGGAAAGGCACTATTCATTAAGAGATTCAGTGGTTTAGAACTAGAGAAAACTAGGTTCAAATCTTGGTCCTCAAAAGCTGTGTGACTTTGGCCAAGTGTCTGAACGAATCAGAACCTTAGTTTCCTCATTTTGAAAGGGAAAGTAGTGTTCTCCTGTCCAAGGCCAGTTTGAGGGTGACGGGAGACAGAGCCTGCAAATGCCTGATGGCATAAAGGTGAGTGCTAAACAAACATGAACACAGCCTTATTAGTCTTTCCTTAGTGTGCTCATGCACACACAGGCTCCCGGGCTGGGAGGGCTGGGAGATTGGGTGCAGATGGGAAGGGTGTCTCAGCAGCACACTGGCTGCTCCACTCCCTTCTGAAGCCTTAGCCCAGCGTCTGAGTCATTGGTGCCCTGAGCCTCTGAGGCTCCTGCCTTAGGGCTGACCTGTCCTGGTGACCACTATGTGACCAGAGACCAGCAGAAAAGGTCATGATGAGCTAGCTGCTGGGGTGGTGGGGCCATGCCCTGGAGAGAGGCCCAGAAGCCTCTCTTGGGGTGCCCACATACATAGCCCCCATGTCCCTCTGGGCTTATTAGGAAGAAGGCACATGTCAGGCACTTATCAGGCATGTGTCCTAGGCTATAGTGCACTTTTTAGGCTCCTCCCCAAAGCTGGGTCACCCGTTCCTTACCTCTTTGTCTGGATAATCTTGGTGCCCCTCAGCCTCAGGGCTCCTGCCCCAGGAAGACCTATCTGATGGCACTGGTCTCTTGTCTGGGCTCTTCTAGCTCTTGTGCTTCCCCCTGGTAGCACCAATCATCCAGTATTCATGTTAAGTGGTTAAGAGAATCATAATTGGGTCAAAAGGTACCAAATTCCACTTACAAAATAAATAAGTCATGAGGATGTAACACAAAGGTGATTATATACATATTTTTCTCTAATAATACTCTATTGCTTATTTGAAATATACTATAAGAGTAGATCTTAAAAGCTCTCATCACAAAAAAAATTGTGACTATGAGGTGAAGGATGTTAACTCGACTCACTGTGGTGAGCATTTCACAATATATTCAAGTATTGCCCTGGTTGGTGTGGCTCAGTTGGTTGGAGCATCATCCTGCACATCATCCAGGTTTGATTCCTGGTCAGGGCACATGACTAGTCGGGTTTGATGTCTGGTCCCAGTTGGGGCACACAGGGCAGGCAACTGATCGATGTTCCTCTCTCACATAGATATTCCTCATCCTTACTTTCTCCCTCCCTTCCTCTCTCTCTAAAATCAATGAGCATGTTCTAGAGTGAGGATAAAAAATATGCATACAGCTCTGGCTGGTGTGGCTCAGTGGATTGGGTGCCAGTCTGCGAACCAAAAAGGGTTGCAGGTTCAGTTCCCAGTCAGGGCACATGCCTGGGTTGTGGGCCAGGTCCCCAGCCGGGTACACATGAGAGGCAACCACACATTAATGTTTCTCTTCTACTCTTTCTCCTTCTCTTCACCTGTCTAAATAAATAAAATATTTTTTAAAATGTTTATTTATTTATCTTTAGAGGGGAAGGCAAGGAGAGAGGGAGAGAAATACCAATGTAGGGTTGCTTCTCATGCATCCCCTGCTGGGAACTGGCCTGCAACCCAGGCATGTGCCCTGACTGGGAATCGAACCACGATCCTCTGGTTCATAGGCCCACGCTCAATCCATGGAGCTACACCAGCCAGGGCTAAACAAAATATTTTTTAAAAGTATACATACATATATACCTACAAGCATTGAACATTATGTTGTATACCTGATACTAATATAATGTTATATGTCAATTATGCTACAATAAAAAATAAAATTTAAATATCTCAGTTAATGGTCACAGTTAATGGTATTAGTGATAGGCAGGCTGATGTTGTGTGTCTCCTGATGTCATTTCCAGGGAAGGACACAGCAGCACAGCCAAACATGCACAATCAGGAGAAAACATCAGACAACACCAAGGGGAGGGACATTCTACAGATAACTGGTGCATGCACTTCAAAAATGCTGATGTCATGAAGAACAAAGGAGCATGGAACAGTTCCAAGTTATGAGAGACACAACAATGCAAGGCAATGTGTGGCTCTGGATGGGACCTTGCAGGAAAGTGTGGCTGTGAGGCCATGACAGGCCCAGATGAAGGAACTGGAGTATGGATTGTAGATTAGAGAACTGTATTATGTCAGGGTTGAGTTTCCTGTTGCTAACTGTACTGTAGTTGCGTGAGAGAATGTCCTTGTTTTTGAGATTTTATTTATTTATTTATTTATTTATTTATTTATTTATTTTTAGAGAGAGGAGAAAGGGAGGGAGAAAGAAAGGGAGAGGAGCATCAGTGCGTGGTTGCCTTTCATGTGCCCCTCACTGGGGACCTGGCTGGCAACCCAGACATGTGCCCTGACTGGGAACTGAACCAGCAACCTTTGGTTCACAGGCCAGGGCTCAATCCACTGAAGCCACACCAACTGGACAGAATATCCTTGTTCTTAATAAAAGGCAAAATCATACATAATGTCTGCAACATATGATTCAGAAAAAATAATGTGTGGGTATTACCTTTCTCTCTCTCTCTGCATTTTATATATGTGTATGTGTCTTATGTAGGTGCATATGTATTACACATATGCATATATATTATATATGTGTGCAAGAGGATAGATGGCAGAGGGGGTTTTGCTTCTATGCAAATCTGAACAAGCGAGAGGATTGTAACTCATGGGAGCAGCACTCATTGCCATCCCCTGGCAGAACTCAAAATAGACCATAATTGGGGCAGGTTTAAGGCCGACTGTAGTCCTAGTCATCCTGGGAAACTGTTGCCCTCACACCTCCTCTCTCAAACCATGGGATCGCTCTATGCCTCAGTTTCCTCTCTTCTTCAAAATGGAGCTTAAAATAGTACTATAGTGTATGTTAAGTGAACGCATGTACATAAAATATTCAAAATAGTGCCAGGCATAGAGTGAGACTACTGAAGTGTTGGCTATTATATTAGCTATCAATTGCGTCAGCTGCAAGTAGCTTAGAAAAACAACACACATTTGTTATTTCATAGTTTTAATGGTTCAGGACTTTGGGAGAGTCTTAGCTGGGTGGTTGTGGCATGGGGTGTCACAGGGTTAATGCCATGTTCGCTGAGGCTGTGTCATCTGAAAGTGTGACTGGGACTGGAGGATGTGCTTTCAAGAGCACTCTCTTGAGCCCTGGCTGGTGTAATTCAGTGGACTGAGCAGTAGCTTGCAAGCAAAAAGTCAGCAGTTCCATGCCCAGTCAGGGCACATGCCTGGGTTGCAGACCAGGTCCCCAGTAGGGGCCATGTGAGAGGCAAGCACACATTTATGTTTCTCGCCCTCTCTCTAAAAGTGAATAAATAAAACCTTAAAAAAGAAAGAGTGAGCTCTCTTGCATAGCTGACATGCTGGCTGTTGAGTGGGGAGCTCAGTTTCTCACCATGTGGATTTCTGCAAAGGGTTGCTTGAGCATCCCACAGCATGGCATCTCGCTTCTCCTGGACCACGTGATCTAATCAAGAACAAGGCAGAAGCCACATATATTTTATGACCTAACCTCAGAAGTCATACACACCTTTGGTTTAACAATACACTCTTGATTATATGATAGAGGGGAAATACACAAGGGCATGAGGATCAAAAGGCAAGGCTCACTGGACTATTTTGAATAAAGGTAGCATATTATGGCTGCTCAGAACAGAGCTCGAAGTTAGCCAGCCTGGTTTCAAACCCTAGCTCTGCCCAGATAACTGTGAGAACTTGAACAAGTACATAACCTCTCTTTCATTTGTGTTGTTGTCTATAAAATAGACAACAATAACTACCTACCTAGTTTGGAGTTATTAGAATTAAGTGAATACAGAATCACTTTAGAACACAGTATACTTTTTAAATTTTATTTATTTATTTATTTTAGGGAGAGGAAAAGGGAGGAAGAGAGGGAGAGAAACATTGATGTGAGAGGGAAACATCGATCAGTTGTCTCTTGTATACACATCCCAACTAAAGGGACCAAACTTGCAACTCAGTCTGTGCCCTGACTGGGAATCGAGCTGGCGACCCTTTGGTTCACAGGCTGGCGTTCAACCACTGAGCCAAGGTGGGGAGAAATTCTTGTGTAGCTTGTTCATGGCCCGTGCCTCTAAGAGAGAGCCTTTTGTGTTTTGTGGCCTCTGAAACCTGGTATCGAGGAAGAAGCCCCTGAGAAATGGATAATAAAGAAGTCATCAGGTTGGAAAAGTAAACGATCAATTATTTCAGCACAGGAAGCCAGGGCGGGAAGAACACACTCTGGGATAGCAATGTCTCCCACTCAGATGGAGGCCAGGGGCTTCAGGGTGGACAGGCTGGCTCTAGGGCAGATGGTGTCTGGGTCTACTCCTTGTGGAGGTTTTCCTCTCTGTCCTTCGCATCTGCCTGCCACTGCTGCTGGGGTCTGCATCCCTGGCAGCTGGCCTGCCCAAATGTATGAGTGGCGAACTGCGCAGCAGCCCGGGGCACACAGTTGCATTCCGGAAGCTGAGCTGGCTCTGAGCCCTGCTGAGTCAATTCTGCTTTTCTCACCAGAGCTGGAAACCAACCTTCCCTGGGTTCTTCCTGGCAGGCAGATTTTTCTGTGCCAGCCTGTCTTTCCTGACAGGGTATAGATGGAGGACTTTACCAAAAGTTTGTTGAATAAACTCCTACCATTGTGGAATAGACTTGGTCCAGTCCCACAGCTACACTCAGTTCTTTCTTTGTCCGGACCTTGCCCATACCCTGAGTCTCAGAATGAATGGGCTGGCCTTCCTTCCAGGTATCCCCTCTTTCTGTTAGGAGGTTCCTACTTTGATACAGGCAAGACTCAGACACACAAGCCCTGGGGACAGAGAGTGTCATTGGGAAGAGAGGCCCTGAGCTGGAGACTTAACAGAGCAGACACAGACTCTGCCACCAGAGCAGACACAGACTCTGCCATGAGGGACATTAAAGAATCCACAGCCATTGCCTCTGCTCAGGAGCTCAGTTGGTTAGAGCTATGTCCGGGTAAGCCAAGGTTGTGGTTTCATCCCTGGTCAGGGCACATACAAGAAGCAGCCAATGAATGCATGAGTGGAACAACAAGTTGATCTCTGCCTCTTCCCAAATAAAGTAAAATAAATCCACAGACACATGCGCCATGACTAATTTTTGAGGAAGTAGCCAGGGAACCCAGAGGTGTTTCCCGGTGGGGCGGGGGTGGTGGTGGAGCAGCCTGGTCTTAGGAGGCTCTGCCGGAAACACCATGGGCTCCCCGCTGGCCCTGCGGAATTCAGTGCACCAGGGCCCTGTCTCTCACGTCTCTTTCTCAACCGCTTCCCAGCTTTGGACTTAAGGAGGGCACGAGGAATGCAGCCGCCAGCCCAGCCTTCGAGTAAGACAGCGCCCGTTCCCCATTCGAGCGCGGAGAGCCGGGCTGGGTGGGCAGCTTGGAATTCTGATGCTGGAAAAAGGCCCCCGGTGAGACTGATAATCAGGTCTGTTACGGTCAGCAGGGAAGTCACGTCAGGGACAGGTAGGGAGGAGTCACAGTTTTGCCCTTCTAGGGCACCCCCGCACCCATCCTGTTATCTCCACGGCCTGGAACTCACAGAACTCCACCCCATGCCCGGCCCCCGACACTCCCCGCGCTCCGCCTTCGAAGTTGCCCCGCTCCTTCTGGCAACCGCCTTATAAAAAAGGGGCATCTCAGGGACACGCCAAACCGAGGATTCGAGGCCTGTATCAGACCCTTGCTCCTTGTGGCTTCTGCACCCGCGAGGGCCTCTTCAACGGTTCCCGCATCTCTGGACTCCGCGTCAGCCTTGCTCTCTCGTGCCGCCGTCTCTGAGTCCCCGCATCCCCGCGCCCAGGCCACCCAGAAGCATGCGCTGTACGCCGACGGCCGGAGCAGCCCTGGTGCTGTGCGCTGCCACCGCCGGGCTGCTGAGCGCACAGGGCAGCCCCCCGCGGGCTGAGCCACCGCTGCGCTTCGCATCCTGGGATGAGGTGAACGTGCTGGCACACGGACTCCTCCAGCTCGGCCACGGGCTCCGCGAACATGTGGAGCGCACCCGGGGGCAGCTGGGCGCCCTGGAGCGGCGTCTGGGCGCGTGCGGGGCCGCCTGTGAGGAGCCGGGGGCACCTGCCACGTCCCCGCACGTCCCCGCGGGTCCAGTCTCTCGTGGCGAAGCCGCCCCCGATACCCTCCGCAACCTGCAGGTACGTGCAACCGGGGGTAGCTGTCTGCGCTGCTATTGCTCTCTCACCAGTCTGAAAGGGTGTGGAAGGAAGGGGGCGAGGGCGCATCCAGGGCACCTTGAGCTCTCTGTCCAGGCGTCAGAGAATGGAAAGTTGAAAGGACAGACGGGTGGGTGAACGGAGAGCTTGGCGGCAGAAGGCCAGGTCCTCATCAGGGTTTTCACATTCTTCCCAGATTCAGCTCAAGGCTCAGAACAGCAGGATCGAGCTACTCTTCCAGAAGGTGGCCCAGCAGCAGCAGCACCTGGAGAAGCAGAATCTGAGAATCCAGAATCTGCAGAGCCAGGTGCCAGATGCTTGCCTCAGGTGGGGAGGGAAGTCAAAGCCTGACCTATGGGCCTGTATGTGAGCCAGTCATATCTAACACTCTCCTCCCATCCTTTCCCAGGTGGGTCTCCTGGCCTCGACACAGATGGGCCACAGGGTGGCCAAGCCTGCCAGGAGGAACAGGCTACCCAAGTTGTCCCAGCCTGTTGGCCACACTCACAATATAAGCCATCTGCAGAGTGAGTATCCAGTCCTTTGCTGTCCTCTGCCAGCTCTCCCCTCCACATACATACAGGCACGCACGCACACATACACACATACCATTCCTGTACCCCTCCTTGTCATGTCCACCTTACTCAGAAGGAAAGAGGTCCTGGACCTTGGTTTCTGTGGGCTCTGATGAAGGGCTGATGGGAGCATCTCTCACCACAGCTCTGCCCCTAGCCACCCCACCCTTCTTCCCAATGGGCCAGTGGGTGTTCCCCAAAGCCTTGTTGGCCGCTAATAGAGCAGGTGTTGGGAAAGAGGGTCCATGAGGGACTTGAGCTGCACAAGTGTGGGGAAGGGGTGGTGCAGCTCAGAGACACCTCCATCTAGGTTGGAACTTTCTAGGATGGCACGGTGGTAGACAAGAGGGTGCCAGCTAGGGAGTCTGGAGTTATTGGGGGAACAGCAAATGCCCACCTGGGAGAGGGGTTCTGAGGCTTGGAGTGTATATCTAGGAGGTGGAGCAAGGGCAGGGGACCCCCGTGTCCCTGGTCAGACACATTCACTCTTGCATCTCTGACAAATCTAGGGCTGCTGACCCAAACACCTGGTCCCTGGCCCTTCTCTTGGCCCCAAAGTGCCTGTTCACCTGTTTCCCAACCCCTACTATCACAGAGAGCTAACTGTCACCACCATCTGGAGTTCTGGGTCCTTTTGGGGTGTATGCTTGGGATTGCTCCAGATTTTCAACCACATGTCTGCGTATGTCAACACAGGTTCCCAGCTTCCCATGTCTCTGCCCCATCCTAAGTTTATGGCCCCAGACCCAGCTGACTTCCCTATGGTCCTCCTGCCCTGCCACCAGGCCTGGCATCTGTATGTCTGCAGCCAACTGGGTGAAAGTTCTGATTCCCCACCCTTCACACCCTCAGGCAGGTTGCTGGCTTCCAGCCCTCTAGTTTTGAGGGCTCCCCCACTCCACTGCTCCCCTGCCACCCCTAATAGGAAGGGTCCAGTACACCCTCCCAAACTGCTGTCCTGAGATGGGGGCTTCTGGGATGGGCCAGCAGATATAGGTCCAGGCTGAGGGATGTGGAGGGGATTGGAGAAGGAAACTTGGGAGTTTGGGGACTCCCAGACTTCAGCTCAGTCCGGCCAACTAGGGGAAAGTTCAAGCTGGAGAGAGAAACAGCTGGTGCTAATGGAAGCCACATTTGTGGTTTGGCTGGGTTCCTGTCCTGATTGGAAGAGAGGAAAGTAGGGGAAAGGGGAGCTGCCCCAGGGGCCAGAAAGTGTCTCCAGTCACTCTAGGCTGGCCCCCCACCCCTGCAGTGGTTAGGACACACTCACCCCTTGTCCCCTTGTCCTGGGCCTCCCCCCCAACCCCCAACAGGTGACCTTTTCCCTACTTTTTTGCTGGGCTGGGTGTGGGACTTCCCACTAGCTGTAGCTATCCCTCCTTCCTCACCTTCTCCCTCCCTCCCTCCTCCTTTTCTCTCTCCCTCTCTCCTTTACCCTTCAATCACTCAACTCCCTCTCTGATACCTGGGATCCCAGCCAGGACCTCTGTCTCCCCAAGTCCCACCCAAGCCTGATCCAAATCCCCCACCAGACAAAGCAGAGCCTGTCCAGGTCTTGCCTCCCCTCCCTGAGATATAGCTCTTGCCATCATTTATTCATTGAGTCTTTATTAAACACTGCTGTGGACTAGGATCAGCCTGGGCCAAAAACACTCCCTGTCCCTGGCCTCACAGAGGCCTCATTCAATGGAGGGAGTCAGGGAGAGATTACCAGATGGCCCCAGTGTTGGGAGTGGGAAGTCCTTGATGGCCCTTTCTGGAGGTCTGGCCTGGCCTGGGGGTCAGGGGTTCCTTCTATAACCTGGGACATTCAGAATGAGGCAGAAAAAGGTATGAGTGAACAGCATCATAGGCAGAGGGACCAGCATATCTCAAGGCCCTGTGGCAGGAGGGTGTGGGGGACAAGGAAGGCTGCGTGTCCAGAGGATGAGGCATGCAGTGGGGGAGGAGAGTGGATAGGTACAGGAGCCCGTCCGGGAGTGCCTTGCAGGCAGTGTTGAGGGGAGGTCAGAGGAAGCCATGGAAGACTTCAGGCAAGTGTTCAGGAGGTGTCATGAACTAAGGATTGCTCCCTTATACCGCTGTTGCGCACTGACCAGACTCTAGGCACACACGTTTCTGGGACTGCTCAGGACTGCTCTCTGCTTCAATCTCCCCGCCCCTCTCTTTGTCCTGTAGGGCTGCCCAGGGACTGCCAAGAGCTGTTTGAAGAGGGAGAACGGCAAAGTGGACTATTCCAGATTCAGCCTCAGGGGTCCCTGCCTTTCCTGGTTAGCTGCAAGATGACCCCGGGTAGGATATGCTGGCTCACCAGGCGCTGTTGTCTTTCTATCAAATGCAGCCCAACTCCCTCACTCCTACTCCCTCTTTCCCTATTGGGTCCTAAGGACAGAGACCTAGGCTGATCCTCTGGCCTGCTGGCCAGCCCACAGTACCCCTTCCTTTGACTACCTCCATCCACTCCTGCTGGGATGGATGAGGGGGACATTGCCCTCCCTGGATTTGAGGTGGCTTGGGGTTTAGGAGCCAAATGGGGGAGTTGGAGTCCCCTGTGAGAAGGGTCCTTCTGGTGACTTTGTACCTATCTGGGCAGACGGAGGGTGGACTGTAATTCAGAGGCGCCAGGATGGCTCTGTGGACTTCAATCAGCCCTGGGAAGCCTACAAGGCTGGCTTTGGAGATCCCCAAGGTGAGTGTTTCCAGTGGCTGGAGGCTCAGGGGGCAGAGGGGGCTGTGGAGGTGGGTCCCCATCTCACCAATGGCCTTCCCCACTGTAGGAGAGTTCTGGCTGGGACTGGAGAAGGTGCATCTGATCTTGGGGGACCGTGACAGCCACCTGGCTGTGAAGCTGCAGGACTGGGAGGGCAATGCTGAGTCACTGCAGTTCCCTGTCCGGCTTGGTGGTGAGGACACTGCCTACAGCCTACAGCTAACCGCACCCGTGGCCAGCAAGCTGGGTGCCACCACTGTGACGCCCAATGGGCTCTCCCTGCCCTTCTCCACTTGGGACCAGGACCATGACCTCCAAGGGGACAAGAACTGTGCCAAGAGCCTCTCTGGTAAGTAAGCTCTGTCCCTCTGTATCTTGCCTGTGGAGCCTCCTCACCTGTGGAGCCTCCTCACCTGCCTTTCTGCTTCCCTACCCTTCCTTCAATCCCAGCTTCATTTGGTCTGCTCTTTTCCTTACTTGCTGTGCACCCTTTGGCAACTGACTTAGCCTCTCTCATGTTCAGTTGCCCCACCTTTTTTTTTTTTTGATTTTATTTTTATTTTTATTTTATTTTTATTTTTTTTAAATGTTATTTATTTATTTTTAGAGGGGAAGGGAAGGAGAGAGGGAGAGAAATATCAGTGTATGGTTGCCTCTGCCGGAAACACACAATGTACCATGTGTCCCCTGCCAGGAACTGGCCTGCAACCCAGGCATGTGCCCTGACTGGGAATCGAACTGCGATCCTCTGGTTCTCAGGCCCGTGCTCAATCCACTGAGCTATACCAGCCAGGGCTAGATTTTATTTTTAGAGAGGAAGGGAAGGAGAGAGGGAGAGAAACATCAATGTATGGTTGCCTCTTGTGTGTCCTCTGCTGGGAACTGGCCTGCAACCCAGGCATGTGCCCGGACTGGGAATCGAACCATGATCGTCTGGTTTACAGTCCTGCGCTCAATTCACTGAGCCACACCAGCCAGGGCTCAGTTGCCCCATCTTTAAAATGGGTATAACCACAGTGCCTCCTCCCTGTGATTATTGGGAAAATTCAATGAGATGACACTTGTAGGATGGTAGCTGGCATGTGGCAAAGTTATGAAGACAAATTCTGTCATGTTCGAATTCAAGGGCAAAGCCAAGGCCCTGTGAATTGAAACATATCAACCTGCCTTTTGGTGGGTCAAAAAAATTATAGAATAATGGTAATTTCTTATGGTTCAATCTAATATACATTGATGAGACAGATGACAATCATAGAAAGTCTTTAATGAATGTCTGCCATGTGTCAGGCCCAGAGAAATGACTTGCCACAGTCACAGAAGTGAAAGCTGTGGTATTGAGCTTGGGAGTCCAGAGTCTCAGGCTTCTCTGTCACAACCTGGGGTTCTTCGGAACACAATTTGACAACCACTGCCAGGGTCCTCCCTTCTAAAGCATATAAAGTCGGATGCCTAGCCTCATCTCCATCCCAGCACCCAAGGACCCTATCTAAACATGCTCCCTTTTTTCTGACCCCTGCAGGTGGCTGGTGGTTTGGGTCCTGCAGCCACTCCAACCTTAATGGCCAGTACTTCCACTCCATCCCCCGACAGCGGCAGCAACGTAAGAAGGGCATCTTCTGGAAGACATGGCGGGGCCGCTACTACCCACTGCAGGCCACCACCATGCTGATTCAGCCCACAGTGGCTGAAGCAGCCTCCTAGCCTCCTTACTGGAGCTTGGCCCCAGGCTCCTAGAGGAGAGTGACTCTGACTCTGGCCCAGCATGTGGCCACTCCCTGCCTGGACAGGGGCTCTGGGCAGGGGCCATCTGGAGCCTTGTGGACAGAGAAGAAGCCTATGACTGGAGAGGCCCCCTTTCCTAGTGTGGAGGCGCAGGCGATACTCTCTGAGAAAGATGGAACTGAAGGGCTGCAGGTCACAGGCCACAGAAGTGTGGGACCAATGGGCACTGAGGCCTGCTACTTGCCTACCTGAGGAGTTGGGGGACACAGAAGGATCACTCAGGGGCAACCACAACAGCCCTGAAATGCAGATTCAGTCATGTCGACTGGCCAGGGGACCAGGGCGCCCTTACCACGCTGTGGTGTGTGGGTGCTGTGGGATGAGCCCGTGCCAGTGGTGTCTGGGTGGAGCTCACCAAATTCTTGGAATAAAAGCAACCTCAGAACATTTCGTTTTTTGTCCCTAGGTTTGTTTTAAAAAGTGGACAGTTTCAAAATCCACATAAACATATTCTCAGGATGGAGGTGAACACCCCCTGATCTGTGGACAACACCGGTTATTCCTACCACCTCTGACAACTCATTTCAATTTCCTTCCCTTATTATTTCATGATGAGTATGTCATTTTTATTTTCAAAATTATAAAACAAATACCTCCTTCATTCCTCCTGGAGGTAGGGAAGACAGAAAATTAGAGTGCCCTCCGGACTGTACTCATGTGTGCGAATAAGTCATCCTCAACCTCTCAGTGCCCCACTACCTAATAGAGATACGCATGAGTCGTGTGTCTAAGTTTATTTTTTCTAGCAGTCACATTTTTTAAAAGGTAAAAAGAGTCTTGGCTGTTGTGCTTCAGTGGATTGAGTGCCCACCTGTGAACCCAAAGGTCACTGGTTAGATTCCTAATCTAGGGCACATGCCTGGGTTGCAGGCCAGGACCCCAGTAGGGGGTGTGTGAGAGGCAACCACACATTGATGTTTCTCTCTCTCTCTTTCTCCCTCCCTGCCCCTCTCTAAAAATAAATGAATGAATGAATGAATAAATAAATAAATAAACTTTTTTAAAAAGTAAAAAGAGAAAAAACAGAAAAAAATATTTTTAAAGGAAAAAACAAGAAGAAACAGGTAAAGTAAAATTTTAAAAAATATTTTATTGAATCCAATATATCAAAAGTATTACCATTTCAACATGTGATCAACAGAAAAGTTATTATTTTTTCAGAGTGAAGGGAAGGGAGGGAGAAGAAGAAACATCCATTGGTTGCCTCCCACACACACCCCAGTGGGGGACCAAACCCACAACCTTTTGGTGCACTGGACAATGCCCAATCAACTGAACTACACACTACACAGGTCAGGAGAACATAAAAGTCACTAAGGAGATATTTCGGGGGTTTTTGTTGTTGTTGTTGTTTTTACTGAAGCATTGGAATCCGTTGTGCATTTTATGCTTATGGCACATCTGAGTTGGGATAGACTCATATGTCTATCCCAACTCAGATGTGGATCTTAAGATCCTCATAAGAAAGTGGATCTTAAATGTTCTCACCACAAAAAAACGGCAGTTATGTGATGTGATGGGGAGTTAGCTAATGCTACGGTGCTATCTCTCCCTGTCTATCCCATCATATGTCAAGGGCTCAATAGTCACAGAGGCCAAGGTCCATCATATAATGTGCACATTGATGGTATTTGGGGTAAATTCACATTTTATGCCACATCTTCATTTCCCTTTAAATTGACTTTTAAAAATATAAATTCAACTAATATTTGTCAAACACTGGTTATGTGCTAAGCCCTGTACTAAGTGCTTGGGCTACAGGAGTGAACGAAGAGTCCCAGGGCCACCAAGCCCCTCCCACTACAGGTAGGGTGATCTACATTGATGGTCCAAACAGAGACACTTTTTGAGAGTGAAGGGGATTGTGCTATTAATAATTAAGCCAGATTCTCATGTATATTGGGACTCAGTTTTTAAAAATATAAACACATATTTCTAACACAAGTGGAAAACCAGTATCACCTGCCATAAATAGAGTAGTAAAACAAAGTCAATGAAAATAAAACAATTCTAGCTAGACAACCGATGCATGATGGAAAACACACACACAACACATGAATAGTGGTTGACCTTATAAGGGTGGAATAAGGACAGACTGGGAGGGGGCATGAGGGAAACTTTGCTGAGTCAGGGTAATGTCCTGTATCTTGATAGAGCTGGGTTACTCCAGTGTATACCTTTGTCTTAGCGAATGTACACTTAAGACTTGTGCATTTCATTGTATGTCAATTTTACCCCAAAAGAAACTACTAAAAAAGCTATAAACAAATATTGAACTATAGTTAATGATATTCATGCTGAAGTGTTTAGAGGTGAAGAAAACATACCTTCATTGTCTGTTTTACTTTTAATTTTCCAGCTGAACTGAGATATAATTGGCATATAACATTGGGCAACTTTAAGTTGTACAATGTGTTGGTCTGATATATTTTTGTATTGTCAAAATGATGAGCACCATAGCATTAGCTAACTCCCCATCACATCACATAACTGCCGTTTTTTTGTGGTGAGAACATTTAAGATCCACTTTCTTAGCAACTTTCAAATATGTGGTATGCTATTATTAACTATAATCGCCACTCTATACATCAGATTCCCCCAAATCTTCAACTTTCTTTGAGATACATCAAAAAATAAGATGATAGATGAATGACTAGAGAGATGGATATGTGATAACACAAAATGTTGTATTAATAGTGGAATCAAGGTGGTGGGGGATATGAGTACAGAGATATTCTCTGTACAATTCTTTCCACTTTTATAAATGTTTAAACACTTCACAATAAAATGTGAAGAAGAAAATTCTAGCCAAACCCTGTTGCCTTCTGAAAACTCAGTCTGCATCCCAGCTCTATTAAAATAAGAGAGATGAGCCCTGGCCAGATGGCTGAGTTGATTTGAAGCAGTGTCCCATAACCAAAATGTTGCAAGTTTGATCTCCTGTCAGAGCACATACCTAGGTTGCAAGTTCAGTCCCTGGTTGGGGTACATAAAAGAGGCAACCAATTGATGTTTCTCTCTCACGTCCATATTTCTCTCTCTCTCTCTCTTTCCACCTTCCCCTCTCTCTAAAATCAATAAGCATATCCTTGGGTGAGTATTAAAAAATAAAGACAGAGAGGTGATGATTAAAATTGTTCAAGAGATATGAGCCAGGGAGAGAGTAAACTTCTCTCCTGGATAGGTAAAAAAAAGATCTTAAGAATTGAAAGAAGGGCCCTGGCTGGTATGGCTCAGTGGTCTGAGTGCTAGCCTACAAACCAAAGAATCACTGGTTCAATTCCCAGTCAGGGCACATACCTGGGTTGCTGGCCAGGTCCCCAGTAGGGGGCACGTGAGAGGCAACCACACACTGATATTTCTTTCTCCCTCCCTTCCCTTCTCTCTAAAATTAAATATTTTTAAAAAAGAATTGAAAAAACGTAGGACTTTCTCAATATGTGGTTCAATGTTATTTAATGCAACACCTAAAATTATCACAGAGATCATATGAAATAATGTGATCTCTTGTGTCCAGGACACTTGTTTGAGAAAAACACCTTCTGCCTGTGCCCTGAGTCCCAGCTGCCTCTTCCTGGGACATGCTGGGGACCCAGTAGCTTCCCTGGGGCCATGGCTGAGTATGGGCCATGAAGTCCTCAGCAACATAGGCCAGACCTTCTCCAGGTTCCTTGTTTGGGGGTGTGTTTTACCAGGCAGGCTTGGAGAATCTTCTTTGAGACTACTGTAGTTGGAACTGGTAGAAAGTCCCACCTGTGGAGGTGGAGGGAGGGTTGGCCCAGCTCTGTTTTCTTAATTCCCAAGCTCTTCCAAGAGGGCTCACCTCCCCAACCCCATCACTTCTGTAATTATGACCTCTTCCAACACAGTATTTTCTGCCCCTTCACCCCCAGGAAAAACACAAAAAATATCCAACATGGTTGAGAGCCAAACAAGAGCCAGGATGTCAATCCAGACCTGCGCAATTCCAAAGCTGGAGTGCTTAAATTAAACCACATCCATTTCCTGGGTGACTGGGGATAGGCCCTAAAGCTCTGTGGCCTCAGTTCCTGCTTCTGGAAAATGGGGATGGTTCTGGTAGTGTACCCTCTCACCTTTCCCACCCCTCCCTATTCTCCTAATGCTATGAGGATTTCAGGATTTCATGTAACATTGGGTGAAAAGCACTCAGAAAAGTGAGTGTCTGGCTCACAGTGAGGACCCAATACAAGTATTACCCATCCTTACTAATACTATTATTACTCTGAGTCATGCTGGGGGGTGGGCAGGGAGGTGAGCAAGACCTGCACATGAGAAAAGGCTTCATGAGATGAACATGGCTTTTGAATCAGTTTTTAAAGGATAAAAATCCTACAAGATGGTGGGGAATGGCATTCCAGCAAGAGGGTACTATGAGAGCAAAAGCCTAGTGGCCTGGGTGGGAAGGGGTGGGAGGGGTGCAGCATGGAGCAGGAACTGAGTGGCGAACTGGGATAGGGTAGGAAGGCGGTTTGGCCTGGATGTTCAGAGTTCCAAGCCAGCTGCCCAGGAGCTAGCTGACAAAGGTAGGAGGGTCTGTGCTGGTCTGGCTTCCAGCCTTGTCTTTCCACCTAATCTCATTTCTGGCTCCTGGAACCCTCTCTTCAGCCACCATGGCCTCCTGGCTGTTCAAACTCATCAAGCTCTCCCTCACTTGCTCTTGCTTATGCCTGAAATATTGTTCCCACCATCTCCCCTACGACCTGAGGACTCAGTGCAAATACCACCTTCCACATAATGCCTGTCTGCCTCCCTACCTAAGAAGCTCCACCATTACATAACCCAGGCTATTCCCCTCATTGCATGCCTCCCTTTCTAAAACTATCTTGTGTGTGTTGTTTACTTGCTTCTTCTTTGTCAGCCCCCACTAAACTGTCGGCTTCATGAAGACTGGGACTTTGTCTTATTCAATGGTGCACCCCCAGCACCCAGAGTGCTGCCTGGCACTTAGTAGATGCTTAGTAAATGCTTATTAATGGAAAGACTAAAAGATTTTTAAACAGGGGAGCGAGAATATCTGACTCAGGTTTTAAAAGGCTTCCTCTGACTGCTTTGGGAAGAACAGTACGTGCATGTGTGGGCAGACCAGGGAGATCAGGAAGGTCCAGGGAGTGATGATGGGGCAAGAATCAGGGTGGCGGTGTTACAGAACAGAGGTCCAAGGGGGGCAATATTTGGCCCACCCAGGGATGCCAAAAACTGTTACAGAAAACAGCCACCCCTCCCAAAGACGGTATACTAATACCTACTGGGCTCGTCTGTCCACCGCCAGAGGAAAGACATCTCTCAATGCCAGAGATTTGTGAAAAGGAAAGGTTTATTAAAAAGCTATACAGACTTAAAGTAGTGACCCAATGTCCCCATTAATATATTAAAGTCCTTTAGGATAATCACAGATGCCCACAGCGCTTCCTCCCCACCTGCCCTAATTCAGGGTACCATATCTCAGGAAAAGAAGCACATGTCCGTGTTTCAGGCCTCTGGCACCATCACCTGTGTTGCTGTCCAGGCAGGATCTCTCCAAAGCCATGTGGCACCAATTACTCCAAAGCCATGTGGCGCATTCTCATGGTCTACTGGCAAGAGTTCTTTGTACCCATTTTTTTCCAGGCAAAGTCTCTCCTGCTTCCCAGGCCACACAGCTCAAGGGAGCACCCCAAGGCCACATGGGCCTCTTCTACCAGAGCTGCAGGGGTCTGCAATCTGGCCAAAACCACATGGTTCTTCTCTCTCACATGGCTGTGGGAGTCCCTATTCTGGCAAAAGCGGGTGGTTCTCTCTCCTCACATGGCTAAGAGGAGGTCCTCATTCTGCCAAAACCGCATAGCTCTCTCTTTACATGGCTGCGGGCGTCCCCACTCTGGTACTTCTCACATGGCTGTGGAGGTCCTCACTCTGCCAAAAACCATGTGGCTCTCCCTTACTTGGGCAAGAGAGTGTCTGCACTCCACCAAAGCCACGTGGCTCTCTCTCCAATGGCTGCCACGTCTGCATTTAAATATCCATGCCAGACCTCCTTTGCAACCCCATTTCTGACTCCTCCCACAATCAGTTACACCTGCCAGGACTCCTGGTTTCCTCCCGGCTTTACTGGGCTGCCATAGTGAGTCTGGGCAGGTGTGGCTCCATGGCATGGAGCCAATCAATTCCAAGATCTCACGCAGGTGCTGTAACTCAGGGGACCAGCCCCCCATTACATCCTGGGTAGAAGTCACTCCTTTCTCCCTGGCTCAAAGCATGGCCACAGCTATTTAACATATCTATGAAACTAGTTAAAAGTTATAGATATGATAAATGACCATTCCAGAGGTTAGCTGCGAATCTGTTGCTATGCAAAACAGCTCTCAATGGCCCTGCTCCATTTGTCCTTTCCCCCAACTGACATCTGGGGGGAGCGGTGAGGACATCTTAATATTTCCTGGACACCCTGAGCTCTGGACCCCATCCCAAATCCCTTTTTGGAGGGCCCCTCCTGGCTGCACCCTGTTACAGTGGCAGTGGAGAAGTGTCAGAATTTAGGAGGAAGGAGGACATAAAAAAAATTGAAAGGAAGGGAGGCTAGGGCAGGGGAGTAAAGGATGAGAAGGAGAGAAACTACATGACCTCTGCCTTTGATGATGGGGCCTGGGGATGGGGGGAGGACGGGGGTAAGGAAGACAGGAAGAGGAGGAAAGCGGCAGGGATGAGGTCCAGGAAGCAATAATAATTATTATAGTTATATAAAAATAATTATAGGTATAACTAGCACATGAGTTTTGTGTTTACATTATCCATCAAATATCAATATTTACCTAGCACTGGGAACACAACAATGATTACCATAGACAGTCTCTGCCTTCATGCTGATAATTCTGTTGACTTGGGACAGAAACTAAACAGGTTAGTGGATCAAGTAAGAAATACATACTTTGAAGTTAGATATAATAAACCGGGGAGTGGGATGTGTACGTGCGTGTGTGTGTGTGTGTGTGTGTGTGTAATAGGGTAAAGGACAGAAAGGAGAGATTATGTTGTAGTCTGTTGCCCAGAAAGGATTTATAAGTATTTGTTAAAGGCTTAATGACAGAAAGTAGATGGTTGATTTAGTACGTGTTTAGGGAAGTGATCTAGGTATCCCCAAACGTTTCCATTGAGGTGAGTTTCTTCCCTGCTCTACAGAGGAAGGAAACTGAGGCAGAGGATTAACGTAATGAGCAGTCAATGGAAAGATGAAAACTGCAACCGAGAGAGAATACAACTCTAAGTGTAAAAGACCTCACGCAAAGGCCCGAGGAAACGGTTAATGGGGACAGAACAGGTAGGCTCAGAGGGCAAGCATTGACCTATGACGTCATCGGGACGTTATAGCGTAACATCACCTGGACGTAGCTCCATTTTCCTTCCCGGAGAGATCCTCTGTTAGTCAAGCACGGTCTAAATGAACCCTCTCATTGGCTATTCGCTTCGTCAATCCGTTTAATTCTTCCAGTCTCCCGTCCCGCCTTCCTGCGCTAGTCTATGATAGGCTGACGTGACCGTCACTTCAGACAGAACCGCATTCCTTCCGCCTTTCTCTAGGAGTCCGAGGGCGAGGAAGGTGGATCTCAGATGGCGCCCACCCCGGGGGCTCTGCTTCTGACTCTGACTGGCTGCTCTGGGTGTCGGTTGCTACGCCAGCCGGCGCTGATTGGTTATCAGGCCGCCGCTCTGCGCGGCGCCGGCCCCGCCCCCGTCGGGTGTTTGTGGTGGGGCTGCGGAGTCGCGGATCCCGCCGGAAGCGCCAGGACAATGGGGACCCGGGACGACGAGTACGACTACCTATTCAAAGGTACGGCCGGTGGGGCACAAATAGGCGAGGGGATGGCGGCGATGCGGCGGACAGGCGGGCCGAAGTTGCGTCCAGGCCCCTGGGCCGAGGCCAGAGTCGGGGGCTAGAGGGCCTAGTGGGCAACCAGTCGAGAAGGTCTGGGCAGGCTGGTGTCGATCAGCTTTGACCTGGGTGTGCGACCATGCGGACCTGACGGGCCAGAGGGGCCTGAGGTTCCTACGATTCTCCCAGAGGGGGTGGGGCCCGGAGCGGTAGTTGAGGCCGTTGGGGGCGGGGCCTGCGAAGGGGGCGGGACCGCCCAAGCATTTGCGGAGCGGGTGGAAAGCTCCTTTGGGGAAGTGGACGGCCCTTTGGGGGCGGGGCTAGAGCGCGGTGGGCGTGCTGAATAAGAAGGCTGGGCAGGTGGGGCGGTGCTCCTCACAGGGTGAGGGTGGCCAGCCTTGGTCGGAGTTACACGTTTGGGGGCGGGGCCCGGGAAAGGAGGGGTGAATAATGTGGGTTGAAGTGTGTGCTCGGGGACACCGGTTCCGTGGCGGGGGGGGGGGGGGCTCCTGTTGTGTGTGTGTCGAGGATTAAGTGTGTTGGACCCAGGCCTGGTGGTTAACAGCAACAGTTATTTTTCTTAACTCTTAGAACTCTTTTTTTCCCCCAAGAAGCTATTACTGGTAAATCGTTTATTGATTACACATGATAATGGATGATACACAAGCTTCGGTACCATCTATAATTTTATCTGGTACCATAAAATATGGAATGCTTTACGAATTGCATGGGGCCATGCTAATCTCCACATCGTTCCGGTTTTAGTATATGTGCTGCCAAAGTGAGCATACACGTATAGATCTCTTAAGAACACTACCCAAGTCCTTGAACTTTTCCAAGCTCTTTATAAACGTGAATCCATTGAAATCCTCACCAGAGCCCTGTGAGGTCCATATTATCCAGCCTCTCTTTTTATGGCCCTGGAAACTGGGGCCCAGGGAGACAAGGACATAGTGAGTAAGTGTTAGAGCAGGATTTTGAACCCAGGTCAGCTGTGGACTTTACTGCTTAGGGACTATGTATATCTCGGGGAGCTAGCAGCCAGGATGTGGGACTGAGATGTCAGACCACCTCCTTTAACACAGGCATGCTGATGGCTCAGGTCTGGGCCAACCTACTGGAGGATTTTCCCAGCCAGAGAGACAGAGGGCTTTACAAGCCTCAATTATGGCCTGTACAGGTGAGGCAGCCATAGCTGGCCTGGGGCCAGCTAATGAGCTCCTTCACCTAGCCCCAAGCTGGGGAGACTCTCTACATATTACTGTAGTCCTTCCTCTCTCAGCTTAGCTGATTTTGGGGTCACAGGCTTCACAGCACCTTCTGTGCCAAGCTGGACTTTGGCCAGGTTCTCTGCTGTCCATGCTGGGATCCCTGGATGATAGTGTCTGCCCTTAGGAGTTAACTCTTTGGCTAAAGTGGGGCGTGTTTGCTCTGCTGCCTGCTGCATGAGAGTCTGCCTCCCACGCCAGCTTTTGGAATCTTCCCCTGTTGGGGGAGTCTGGCCATCTTTGGGAGTGTAGCCTGTGCCTGGAAGTGGCCTTGGATGACCATCCAGCATCTTGGGGCTGGGAACCTGGGGACTTTGGGGATATAGAGAGTGGGTGGAGCATTCCCTACCTGGGTTTTCCATGTGGTGAAAGGCCACTGGGCAGACGGAGTGCCCATGCAGAGGCCCAGAGTCTGTCCTCACAGCACCATGGGCTCTGGGAGCTGCCTGCAGGCTGATATGTCACTGGCAAGTGAGACTGTTTGGTAAGCAGGCATCGGGCCACGGCCCTGGTGCTGACTAAGCCTTGTGGTTAGTCTCACCTTAGAGGCAGGGGAAGCTCTGTCAGGGCTTTGGGGACTAGAGACAGGTGGTCTGTACTCCAGTTCTGCTGCAGCTGGTGCCTGTCTCTACTCAGTGTATCTTTAGGCAGCTGCTTCTGGATTAGGGCTGGGCACCCAGCTGGATGTGGCATTGCCAGGACAAGGGGCACTCCCCCAGTCACCCCCTCCAGGTTTCTGTGATCATTTGCTTGTTATTTTCAAATATGTGCTATTATAAGTAACCCCGCTTCAAGTGTTTGCACGACTCATCTTTTGCCCTTTGGGTTATTTGTTTGAAGTGTATGTTCCCAGAAGTATAGTTACTGGGTCAGGGGCAATGGAGTGGCTATGCACTCTAGTCTACTTCCTGGAAACACACTGATCTGGCTACTGCAGGAGCTTGCATGGGGGAAGGGGTTGCCCCCTCCCCCCTGCCCTGCTGCCTTCCTCCACTGGCCTCCTTTTCTGAATCCAGCAGGTGCCCTGATGACCTTCTCAGGTTGGGCTGGAAGTGAAAATTTAACCCGCAAGGTCAGTGTTCCCCAAACTGTGGTTATCTAAGACCTCCCCTTTACACTTAACACCTTGTCAGAGGACCTTTCCTGTTATCCTTTAATGTTTGTTTTTAAATTCACTCAGGTTTTCATTCCTTTAAATAGGAAAAAGAAACTCTGTTTGGCTCTGGCAAATAGGGAATGGGGGAAGGAGGCTGACAGGCAAGCTGCAACAGTCATGTAACTTACCAGAAATAAAGCCATAGATAGAAACATAAAAACGCTTCACCACCACCTTCCTCAGCCCCTCCTGAGACCCGTGGCCTGCAGAGTCAGGCATGGGCATGAGAGAGGAGTCTAAGACATGACTGCCCTACAAGGGTTGCCCAGGGTTAGCTTTTTCCCTGACCCTACCACCTGGTGCAGGACACCATTGATTAGAAAAAGGGGGGGGCCATCTTTTCACACCCGACCCTGTGCCCAACCTCCCCCAGCCTTTGGTCACCTTCTCTTGGCCCTGTCCTATACATAGAGGGGCCACACCTGTCACTCTGGGACACAGACTGCCTCTTGTCCAGCCCTCCCACCAGTCTTGGTTTTGGCAGCCACATCACATGTTCACTCCCCTGACCTCTACAGCCAAGGCCAACAGATCATCCTGGATGTTTTACTCACATGGTGTTTATTTTCTTCGCTGCACATTCCCCCTTCCCCAGGAGTGAGGTTGTTTATTCGTACCCAATTATGGATTCTCACATTTATCCTGCTAACATCCTATTAGCTGTGGGCCATTTGACCAGCATACCGATCCGTCCCCGGAGGCTCCCTGACTTCTCCTCTGATACTGGGCTGTAGGGTCTACAATGGGAGCAGTGGGGTCTCCATGGTTCACCGAGGCTTTCCCAGAGCCCCTGGCTACTCACCTGGCCCATAAAGATGTGGTCCATGTGGGAAGCTTCCATAGTGGCCCGGGGACCTCTCTTTTGGGTTGTGTCCACCCCTGCCCCATCTGTGAGACCTTTTGGGAAAGAGAGTGAGGAGAGAGTGGCAGCAAGCCCTGCTGTTTGCCTCTCTCTGCCAAGTGCTCCGAGGCAGCCTCTTCACTCTGCAACCTGGACAGGACCCCATCAGGCCCACTGGTCCAAGAACTGAGCACACCATTGCAAATGGTGGCCCTGCCTACACACCAGCTTCAGACACCTCCGTGCTCAAATTTCCCAGGGCATAGCTCTAACAAGATTACCTTCAACTGCCAGTCCCTGGAGCCTGAGATGATCAGAGTCTGCTTCCTGATTGGGGGCGGGGGGGTGGGCGCTGCTCTGGATGAGGTAGGGGAGTGTGTCCCCCCATCTGAATAGCCACTCAGTCTGCCCAAACATCTGAATGTGGGCCCTGGGGGTGCTACACTGTTGTGGGGCAGGCCAGGGGACCCATGCCTTTAAGAGATGCCAGCTCTTCGTCTTTGCTAAATGGGCTTACCTTTCCTGCCAGCCAAGTGGTATATCTAGGGAGGCCATTTCCTGACCAGCATTGCCATCAGCTTCTCTGGAAATGCTTGGGGTCACGTCCTCAAGAGCCCTTTATTTCCCCAAAACAATAGCTCACTTATGCCTTTGACAGTGCCATTCTCATTCCCACAATACACCCAGAGCCAGCTTGGTCACTGTCCTGCTGGTCATCTCTGCACTGGGCACCTGTGCCAGGGAGCACCTGGACATCCTGGCTTTTCCACCATTTATCTGGGCAGGGGCTGGTGGCCCTTGTCCTGTTCTTGCCTCCACTGTTCTCGCTGGGTGACCTTGGACTGGAGGACCTGGTCACTGTGTGTTGAGTGTCCCCTACTGCACAAGGGGAATGATAATGACATTTGTCTCTGGGGTGGCTCCAAGAAGTAGATAATAAAGCCTTTAGGGCTGGACTAGGACCGAATCAACTGGGCTAAGGGGACCCTCACACTAGAACAAAGCTGGCTAGGGAGTGAGGGGGTCAGAGGGCTCAACGCAGGACTCAGAAGGGACTCTTTTTCATTTTTCTTCTGTTCCTGATGGAGAAATGTGAACAAACCTCCCCGGTCTTGGCAGGTTCCTGCGGCTGCTGTGGGAAGAAGGTGAGGGGTTGGGGTTTTGGATAGTAGGCCCCACAGTCATCCCAGCCTAGCCCTGCATGGTCTCAGAGCCCATTTGGGACCCCACGAGTATTGTTGGGAGCCCTTGGCCCTGGACTGCAGGCCCATGTCTATCTTCACCTGCTTTTTACCTTTTTCTGAAGTCATCCTGGCAGTCTTGTGTTGGGTATCCACCGTGTCAGGAAAAGACACTGATTCTGTCATCACAGGTCTTATGGGCCAGACCATGTAGGTTTGGGGAGGAGGGAAGAGACCTGATAGAGTGTTTCGAAGGATTTGAAGGATTTTGAAGGATGAGCAGGAGTTTGCTGGTGACTCCAGGGAATTGGGATGCCCCAGGTGGTGCAAGAGGAAGAGGCTAAACTCAGATCCTTGAGCTCAGCCCCAGACCCAGAAAACCTGGGTTCAAATCCTGCCAATCACTTTTCAGCAGGTGGCCCAGATGAGTGTGGTTGGGAAGTGGGAGTGGGCCTGCCCAGACTCTTGTCCTGCATCCTTTTGTCCTTCTGCTTACTGTGTGCCTTGGGCTATCATTCACCTGTCCACACCTCAATTTCCTCATCAGAAAAATGGGTTACATGAGGCTTCTGTGGGGCTTTCTCAGCACAGGTTCATTAGATTTTCTTCTTTTGCTCTGGCTAGGTAGGTTGGAGTGTTGTCCCAATCAGCCAAATTGAGGGTTCAATCTCCAGTCAGGGCACAAACAAGAATTAACCACTGAGGGGTCAGTGGGATGGATGGAGATGGAAAAGGTTATAGAGGGGATAAATGGTAATGGAAAAATAAATTTTAAATAATGTAAAAAAACTACATTACATTACATTACAAAAAAGAGTCAACCAGTGAATACATAAAATTAAGTGGAACAACAAATTGATATTTCTCTCTCTCTAAAATAAAATTTAAAATTATTTTTATTGACTTTTATTTTATTGATTGGTTGAGTCTTATATACACCCTGACTAGGAATTGAACCTGCAACCTTGATTTATCGGGACTATGGTCTAAGCAACTGAGCAGGGCTATATTTTCTTTTCTTGTTATTTTTGGCTCTGAAGCAGCCAGCCCAGAGAGGATGTTAGGTCCTGGGGGCTGGGTCATTGGCCCCCTTCTTCCCTATTACCTGAGGGTGGTGGCTTGGAGGCTGTACAACCACTTTATTGGTTTTTTGTTCACTCTGTTCTTTGTGTGAGGCTCTGTGTGCTACGTCCTGGGGCAATAGCAGGGAAATGGTACTGTCCGAGATCCTGCCCTTGAGGAAGACTGGCAAAAAAAAAATAAGTAAAACTAGGCAAGTGTTGAAAGGTGGTGAGAGCTATGAAGGAAAAGCAGGGGATGGGAGTGGGAGTGTTGGGGGGAGTGAGGTTTTAAGAGGACTTCTGGGGGGGCCTTCTCCTTGATCAAGTGCCATCTGAGGCACCACATGGAGTAGAGGAGGGTGGGAACCAGGCCAGTACTTAAGGAAGAACATTCCAGGCATAAGACTGTGCACTTGCATATCTGTGAGTCCCGGTGAGAAGGCCCATGTGACAGGAGTGGAGTAAGCAAGCAGGAGAGAGAGGGGATATGGGCAGAGAAGGGACAAAGGTAGGTCATGCAGGGCTTTATGGGTCCTGAGAAGAACTTGGGCTTTTACCACTGGGAGGCAGGATCCCAGGAGAGGGGTGGGCAGAGGAGGGTCAGGCCCTGATTCAGGAGCTCACAGATACCCCCTGGTGGCTGCAGTGAGGAGAACATTCTGTTAGTTGTGGGTGAGAGAAAACTCAGGGACACCAGGAATGGGCTGGTATAGCAACCCAGGGAGAGATGGAAGTTGCCCGGACTAGCTAGGGTTGGGGCCATGATGGTGGTAAGAAGTGGGGGGAAGCCTGACGTGTACACATGACATTTTTTATTGGGGCTGAGGATGACCAAGCCTGTAGCACCCAGTTCTGCACTGGGCAGATCCACCCTCAGATGCTCACGCTTGGAGGGCATAGATCCATGTGGTTTCCAGGTGGGTCGTCTGATCAGACTGCCATGTATTGTTCCTTCTGTGCTGCACCTAAAATCATGCACGTGTGCACACGTACACCCACAGACACAGTTCCCCTCCGGTGTGCCCTGGGACTGAGGACAGCCCTCCTGAGCCCAGGACCTTCCTAGACCATCTCAAGTGGCCACGCTCCTAATGGGATATACCCACCAGGGCTGTTCTGCCCTGCTTAGGAGGATTCTTGTCCTGTATGTCCCAGCAGAGTGGTCAAACTCTGGGGGTAGGGTGATGGGAGGGCTAGCAGGCTCTGTTCCCTCTCAGCTACAATCCAGAGGGCACATTCCTGTTTTAAAGGGCAAGTTGTCTGTGTTGAGCAGAATACCGGTTTGCTTGCAACTGCCTTCCATGAGGAAGTAGCAGGGTGGGCATAGGGCATGAGGCTTCCCATTTCCTGTTACTGAAAACTCCAGAGCCAGGTCCTTGTTGGTAGGAACCTGGTAGAACAAGTAACAATTGCTTCCCCACCTGTCTTAGTGGGCTGGGTGCTACCTGAGTTCTGATCCTGCAAGCTTTTGTGTTTCCGTTCCTGAAGTTTTCTTGTTCCTTTTTTTCTTTTCATACTTATAGAAAAGGAAGTCCAAAGAGGTTAAGTGACTTGCCCAAGGTCGCCCAGCCACAGAGCTTACTTGGGCCACAGGGCTATAGTGGAAGCTTGGAGCTGATGGATCCCAAGCCTCCTGCCTGCTAGGATACCTGAGTCCCTGTGCCTTAGCTGGGGCAGCCCTGTTCTGAAGAACCAGACACAGGCAGGGTGTTGTGCTATCGACAGAGGTTGTGTTTCTGGAATCCTGGAGCTTCTGTACCAAGAAATGTGGTACATCAGGCGAGGACAGCTCTGATTCCACCCTGTTGTTGGGTGTTACGGTGGAAATGGGTGGCGTGTGGGTCTTGGTTTGGGGGGCTGCCCTGCTCCGACCCATGTTGCTTCAACTATACCCCTTCCTGCCTCTACAGTGGTGCTTATTGGGGACTCGGGTGTGGGGAAGAGCAACCTACTGTCCCGCTTCACCCGCAACGAATTCAACCTAGAGAGCAAGAGCACCATTGGTGTGGAGTTTGCCACCCGCAGCATCCAGGTGGACGGCAAGACCATCAAGGCCCAGATCTGGGACACTGCTGGCCAGGAGCGCTACCGTGCCATCACCTCCGCGTGAGTGGTAGTGATGGGGAGATGTGGGAGACCGTGGATAAAGGGCCAGTGGACCCCAAAGGGTGGGTAGGAGTTGAGCAGGAGGAGAAGAGGAAAACAGAGCCCTGAGGTTGGCCCAGGGTGGAGGGATAAGACCTCCAGGAGCTGTGCGAACCTCAGGAAGATCATTGTCTACTCTTGACTACACTTGACCTCAAGTAGGCATGGCCCTTGGCCCTGTGGGCCACTGCTATTTTTCTGGGTGCTGGCTGCACAGGGAAGGCTGTTATCAGGGCCTGGAGAGGTCCATTCCACTCTGCCCACCCCGAGTCCTGCCTGCTTGGCCTGCACTGCCTGGCTGTGTGCCCAGTTTTCCTCTTTCCTCAGCTCCCCATGGCTACACAGCCATCAGGACCTATTTGAGCTCCTTTCTCGCAGACCCCTCTGACCCCCCCTCCCCCAGGCTATTTCCTTAGCCACTTGCTATCCTCTGAATGCCCTCCACCGAAGCCCACTCACCTCCCCATCTCCTAACCCCTCAAGATGGCTGTGTGTCCATCAGTTTCCTTGATGGGCAGGCCATAATAGGTGTTGGAGCTTTCACCCAGCAGCAGCCTTTTCTCTGCACAGGTACTGTTTCCTTCTCCTCTTTTGGTGGGTATCTTTTGAGCTCAGGCCCTACACCTCCCTCAGGCCCCCACTGAATTGGGGCCATAGAGCACTCCTTTGAGGCCATGGTGGCCACTCCTAAGCTGAGCTCTGCATGGGCCTGGGAGCTGCTGCCCAGAAAACCTCGGGGGGCCCCAGCGGGTGCTGGCGGGCAACTCATTGGTGGGCCCTGTCCTTTGTCCCCACAGGTACTACCGCGGTGCAGTGGGTGCACTGCTGGTATATGACATTGCTAAGCACCTGACATATGAGAATGTGGAACGTTGGCTGAAGGAGCTGCGGGACCATGCTGACAGCAACATCGTCATCATGTTGGTGGGCAACAAGAGTGACCTGCGCCATCTGCGGGCCGTGCCCACTGATGAGGCCCGTGCCTTTGCAGGTAAGTGCCTACTGGTTGCAACGGGTTTCACTTAGAGTCAGAGTCTCCGGCAGGAGCTAGCTCATGACAGTGGGGCTGTGACTAAAACCCCAGGAAAGTCCCTGGAAAGCAGGCAGCCCCTCCAGGTCCTTCCCATTTTCCCTGGCTGTGGGCATGGTTGCAGTGCCATCTTTCCCTCCCCAAGGAGTGGACATTGCAGTCCTACCCCCTTGACCCCAGCCTTTAATTTCCTGGGCCAAGTGAGCAGATAGCATATAGGGGCTCCAAGAAGATACATAGGTGCCGCCAACTCACCTGGGCAATATTTTATCTGTTCTAGAGAAGAACAACTTGTCATTCATTGAGACCTCAGCCTTGGACTCCACCAACGTAGAGGAAGCTTTCAAGAACATTCTCACAGGTGGTCCAGGGCCTGGGGCGGGGGGCCACAGGAACCCCAGCAGGCCCACCAAGGGTGGCATGGGAAGGGCACCATCCACACTGGTCACATGTTCTATAATGTAGCCCCTGAACCTTTATTCCTTAAGCCTGCCACTCAGTCAGGAAAGGAGGACAGACATGGCATGCTCCATGACATCCAGCCAGGTCCTGCCTCGTTGGCACTTAGGGCGCAGAGACCCCCTGGACCCGGCTTTTTGGGGTGGGCCCTGCCATGGCTCCACCAGGGAGTAACCGGGTGGCAGGCAGGTGGCCTTGAGCCCAGAGTTCCTGGTCTTCCGGAAGTTTATTCTGAGGAAGAGGGGGCCTCTGTTCTTTAAGAAGAACCCTGAGCTTGGGAGGGTATCTCTGTGACCAGGTGTGGGTTCTGTTCTTGCTGAGTGCACTGGGGAAACCCTTATGTCATGGGGTGTGAGTAGACCACAGTGGGGGCCTTTGGGAGGGGAACAGCTTTGGGGATACTCCCTGGAGGAGTATCCGGATTAGTACTGCAGGGGATAGTCACTGCAGGCAGGGGCATGCAGGGCACTAACTTCGCGTCCCCCCATTGCAGAGATCTACCGCATCGTGTCACAGAAGCAGATTGCAGACCGCGCAGCCCATGATGAGTCCCCTGGCAACAATGTGGTGGACATCAGCGTGCCGCCCACTACTGATGGACAGAAACCAAACAAGCTGCAGTGCTGCCAGAACCTGTGACCGCCCCGTGCCTCGTCCAAGCGTGCGTGCACATCCTCGCCCTTCACCCGCCCCCACCATGATGTTTTCCCTGACCTGACCCTCTCTGTCCCTCTGTGACTAACTCCCACCCTCCCACTGAGCTCTGCACGGTCAGCTGGGGCTTAGGAAGAACAGGAGTCAAGCAGCACCTCCTGTCCCTCTCTTCCACCCCCAGGAAAACTTGAAGCCTAGCTGCTGCATCTGTTTTTCTTGGGTCCCAGTGGGCCTCTGGGTTGGGTGGACAGGGTGGTAGGATGGACAGGTTCAGCCAGAGGCAAGAAGATGGGCACACTGAGCAGGCTTCTTCAGCTTCCTACAGCAGACTCCAAGGAGTCATTACCACCTTCTCTCTCTGGGTAGTGTCTTAGCTGGCCCTGCTCCCCACCTAGAACCCCACACTGGGCTGAAGCCTGAAGAGCAAGTGACCAGGGGTAGAGACTTGGGCAGGCAGAAACAGACTCCTGACACCCCACTCCCCACGCACAGCCAGCACTGGCTCACACCTTTGACCTTGGCTTCTCCCGTGCGTGCGTGAATTCAGCTCAGCTTCTGCCTGTAGATTTATGCTGGGAGAAGACCCCCCCCTTCCTTTCTGCACGCAGCGCACTCCTGACCCCTTCCCATGCCCTTCTCTCTGTCTTGTCTCCCTGTCTGGTTGGGAACCTGTTTGCAAGTGAAGCAATATCTCAGTGTTTTGTATATACGACCGCTCTTGTAGCCTCTGGTTTTTTGTTATTATAGAGAAACACAGATTCTTTATACACTTTGTAAGATTGACGCCAAACCCCAGCTCTCAGATCTCTTATTATACCTGTGGCCCCTGCACTGTTGCCCTGATGCCTCATTTCTCTGGCCCATTACTAAAATGTGTAACCTGACTTCCTGGACAGAAACCTGCTGCTGCGCCTTTGTGTTCTTTCTCTCCACCAGGTGGTCACCCCTGAGCCAGGGCCCTTGCTGCACACATCCTGCCACGGACTACACTGCCTGGCTCAGCCTGACAGGGAGCTAGAAGATCAGGCCTGAGCCTCCACCCAGAACCATGCAGAGGCCTCCTGAGCTTACCATGGGGGTCCCAGGGTGGGTAAGGGTGGGTTGAATCCTCTCCAGGCTATACCATACCTATGGCAGGGAGGCAGGGAAGGCTGGGGGTTTGACATTAAACTTCCTGGTCCTAGGCCTACCAGCTCTTAAGACTTGAGGGTGGCCCTCTGGAGGGGATGGGCTATGCCCATTGCTTTTACCTCCCTGCCCTGGGGGTTGGACTGCTAGTTGCTTCCATCTACTCCCCACCTGGCCACTACCTGGGGTCCCAGCAAAGACTGGTGAGAGGGATTAGCCCAGATGTTGGTGTTTCCAGTCCCTACCTAGCTCTCTCCATCCTTGACTGACCTTTGAGGAGATGCTGGTGGCAGAGGTGAGGTGGATGACCTAGGGTTCTTCCACCTTTCTGATTCTCCCCTTGTCAAGGCAGGTAGGACTGGCCTGGGGGCCAGTTCCCAAAGTGGAGGAGATGGAGGTGTGGCTAGCCCTCTCCATACACTGACCATATGACCCATTGTATATTTCTTCACCTGAGTGCCAGGCAGCTGTTCTAGAAGCTCCAGGCTCTGGCTAAAACCACTTGTGCCCTTGACCCCTAGAAGAGCCAACAGAGAATTCCAGGCTCTGGCTTCCCTGCCTGGAGGAATGGGTAGACCCACACATCCCTTCAAAAGAACTCTGAGTCATAGGGACTGTTCTGACAGGAGTTGGGGTAAGCAAGGGTTCATGCTCCTGGCTGAGGAGCACCCTGGGCTGGGGATCTGGTGGGGTGCACAATCCAGGGGCCCTTTACATGGGCCCCGGGTCCCCTGGATTTCGTAGGGTAGGCTATGAAGAAAGCAGAGGGTGAATGGGAGCTTCAGGAGAGCTAGGAGAAACACTGAGGCACCCAGAAGGGTTTCAAGCAGTCAAAGATCAAATCTCAGGAACCTCAAATTGGCCAGGTCCCAGGCACATACCAGGGGACAAGACTGATGTGACTCTCCCCTCAAGTGCAATAGCCCAGCGATGCTATTACAGTTACTCTAATTCAGTGTTTTTTAAAAAATATCAGTGGTTTAATAAGCATAGCAGGTTGGCTTTGTGCCAGGCACCGTTCAGCGCTTTTTGTTTTGTTATTTTGGTAAAACTTACTGTCTTAACCACTTTTTAAAAGATTTTATTTGTATACTTTTGGAAAGAGGGCAAAGGAGGGAGAACAAGAGAGAGAAACATTGATGTGCGAGAGATAATCATTTGCCTCTTGCACTCTCCCATCTGGGGACCTGGCCCACAACCCAGGCCTGTGCCCTGATGGGGAATGGAACCTACTACCTTTCAGGTCACAGGCTGGTGCACAATCCACTGAACCACACCAGCCAGGGCCACCTTAATAAATTGAATTAAAAAAATTAAAGTGAGTGGCTCTGGCTGGTGTGACTCAGTGGGTTGAGCACCAGCCTGTGAACTTAAAGGTTGCTAGTTGGATTCCCTTTTGGCACAGGCCTGGGTTGCGTGCCAGGGCCCCGGCTGGGGGTGTGTGAGAGGCACCCAATTGATGTTTCTCTCACACACACATGTTTCTCTCCCTCTTGTTCTCCCTCTCTTTCCCTCTCTCTAAAAGTAAGTAAATAAAATCTTTAAAAAAATAGTTAAAGGGGGGGAGATATGTAAAAAGACAACATGTGCCATGGGAGAAAGAATTTGCAATTTGTATTCCTGATAGGAATACTTCACTGTGCATCTCTAAAATACAAAGACTTTTTTTGGTAACATAACCTCAATACTTTATTACCCCTAAAGAAATGAGCGGTAATTCCTTGATATTGTCACATATCCAGCTAGTGTTTACATCTCCCTCACTGGTTTAAATTTTGTAGTGATTTATTTGAATCAGTATCCAAACATGTCCACTGGCTCAAGTGGTTGAGGTGGCTCTTCAGTCTTTTAATCTGTTGATCCTCCTACCTTGATCTCTTTCTCTCTCTCTCTCTCTTTTTTTTTTTTTTTGCCTTTTATTTAAGAAGTGGGTCATTTGAATTGTTTTTTAGTCTGAATTTTGGTAATGGCTTCCCTATGGTGTCTTTCTTTCTTTTTTTTAAGGATTTTATTTATTTTTAGAGAGAGAGGGAGGGAGGGTGAAAGACAGTAAAAGAAACATTGATGTGTTATAGGTACATTGATTAGTTGCCTCTCACACGCTTCCATCTGGGAACCTGACCCACAGCCCAGGCATGTGCCCTGACCGGGAGTTGAACCAGTGACCTTTCAGTTTGCAAGAGGCCACTCAATTCACTGAGCCATGCCAGCCAGGGCTCTTTTTGCTTTTTAAAATTTTGATATAAAATTCCAGTAACATAAAATTCACTGTTTTAACCATTTTAAAATGTACATTCAGTGGTAGTATATTCAGAATATTGTGCAATCTTCATTATCTAATTTTGACCCTTTTCACCACTCCAAAAAGAAACCCTGGTACCCATTAAGCAGTAACTCCCATTTCCTTTCCCCTGGCCCTTGACAACCACTTTCTCTATAAACCTATAGTGTCATTTGACATATCTTTTTGTCCCCATCATTCCTTGTAAATTAGTAGATCTAGTGGTTGCTCAGATTTAGGCTTGAGCACCTCATAAGTGATGTTGCACACATACACAGGAGGCAGATGTCACCATGTTTCTCATTTGTGGTATTAGCAGCTGCTATAAAGCATTACCTAGATTCATAATCCGCAAGGGGCTTCAAAGGGGTGATACTCAAATTCTATCCCTTTTTTATTTCTGAAATACATCAATTAAAAAAAATTTCCCCTCATCTTCTGTGCTTACTCTGAGTTATAGATTATATACATCAGTATAAATGCTTAATTATTTTCTTTGCTTGTCCATTTTCAAATTCATAATTTTCAGGGTTATGGGTTAGCTTCCAAAGCCTTCAAAGGTAACTATTATTAATTTTCATTTAAAATGTACAGATTTAGCCCCTTCCTTGGGGCCAAGCTTTCAACCATTGTGCCCAATAGGAGTGGAATTGGGTAGGGGCATTACATCTGGGGCTGACTCTTGCCCAGTCTATCTAGGAGTTTGGTTACACACGGCGTAGGTTGGAGGGTGGAAACATGAGGATCATGGGAGGATCATAAATTCACTGAGGATCATGGGAGCCAGGTTTCTCACTGTTGGAGAAGGAAGTTAGAAACATTTAAAGGGGCTGGGATAATTCTTGATGTTGGATTAGAATAGAAATATTGGTGTGCATTCATGGTTTTAATGATAAAAATAGAAGTAAATGTATATGTGTACATACATACATATGAATTACAATGAGACAACCAAGAATTAATGATACTGTGGTAGCAATGAGCACACACCCAGCACTCAGATCTTGGTTTCTAAATATCATTCATACCAAAAGGAACCAGGACTCCTTGGAGAAATGGTTGATTCTAGAGCTGAGTAGGAAAATTTTCAAGAAAATGCCATCTTAAAACATCTTTTGAGCCAGTAAGTATGGAAGTGCTAAAAGTTGAAATTAGACAAATTGTTTAGCAACCATTATATGATAAAAGAGACAGGGATCGGTAACATCCCAGTGCTACTCGGTTCTTTTTTCTTTTAAGATCTTATTTATTTATTTTTAGAGAGAGGAAGGGAGGGAGAAAGAGAAATATCAATGTGTGGTTGCCTCTCACATGGCCCCCACTGGGGACCTAGCCTGCAATTCAGGCGTGTGACCTGATTGGGAATCAAACCAGCGACTCTTTGGTTTGCACTCCTCACTCAATCCACTGAACTACACCAGCCAGGGCTCTTCTTTCTGCCTTGATTGAGGATGTGATGTCTGGAGCTACAGCAGCTATATTGCTACCATGAGAAAAAGGCCAAGAGATTCTCAGTCATTGACCCTACCATCATTTGACCAAACTAGTGCCAGCAGCCATCCTCTTCCAGAATTATTTTTTCTAAAATTTAAAATGTTTAATTTTTATTGATTTTAGAGAGGCAGGGAGAGAGAGAGATGTTCCACTTTGCATTCAATGGTTGATTCTTTTTTTTTTTTAAAGATTTTATTTATTTGTCTTTAGAGGGGAAGGGAAGGAGAGGAGAGAAGTATCAATGTATGGTTGCCTCTTGTGTGTCCCCTGCCGGGAACTGGCCTGCAACCCAGGCATGTGCCCTGACTGAGAATAGAACCGCAATCGTGTGGTTTGCAGGCCCGTGCTCAATCCACTGAGCTGTGCCAGCCAGGGCTCAGTGGTTGATTCTTGCATGCGCCCTGACCAGGAATTGAACCCACAACCTTGGCATATCAGGAGGCTGCTCTAACCAACTGAGCGTACCCATTTGGGGCCTTCCTCCAGAATTCATGCAAGTAAAAATGAAAAACTCTTGTTAAAGCTAACAACAAAAATCGGCTCATCAGTGGATATTAAATCTGGTGTGTAAAGATTTGTTGAAGAACAAGATAGTTTCTAAGTATTTTCCTGTAAACCAGTTTCTAACAAATACAACATACTAAGTCATGCTGGAGAAGCCTGGTAGGCAATTTAAATCAGATTAGCATAATCAGTGATGGGAGAAATCAACATTCTCTGTGCCCTGATACATGTATGCATTGAGAACACCATCACTACTGTGGTTCCTGTCCCAAATGTATAAAGTATGAGGAAGTATTAGATAAACACCAGTTGAGAGACTTTCTACAACATTACTAGCCTGTAATCTTCCCAAGTATCAAGGTCATGAAAGACAAAGCAAGACTGAGGAACTGTTCTAGGTTTAAGGAGACTGAATTGGATATAATGTGATCCTGGGATGGATTCTGGAGCTTTGAAGGACTTTATTGAAACTATGAATAACATTTGTAGATTACATGGTAATAGTAGATCAATATTGATTTCCCGATTTTTAAGGTTCTGAGATTATTTGGAAGAGTATGCTTATACTTAAGAAAAATACACTGAAGTATAGAGGATTGATGAGATACCATGTGCGTACCTGATACTCAAAGGATTCTGAAATGTTAACAATCAGGCAGAAGGTTTTCAGGAGCTCTGCATTATTCCTGTAACTTTTATGTAAATTTGACATTCGAAGATAAAAAATTAAAAACCCAGTACATAGATTTAAACATTTGATGTGTTTTGATATGCAATCATTATCCTTATGAGAGACCAAATTGTCCAATTTTTGGCCAGTGGAAACTTCTGGTTGGCCCCTACCCAAACTACATTAGTAGGTAATGTCATTGATTCTTTGATAACTCTTGCGCTTTCTGGTGTATCATGATGTGTCAGGTTTCTCTGATCTATTGTAGAGAGAGAGGAAAGGAAAGAGAGAAACATCGACTTCTTTTCCACTTACCCATTCATCTGTTGGTTGACTCGTGTGTGTGCCCTGACTGGGAAAGAACCCACAACCTTGGTGTATCAGAATGATGCTCTAACTAACTGAGCTACTTGACCAGGATCCCTAGTTCTTTGGATTAGAAATGGTATTTTAAGACCACAAGCCTAGGGAGTACTCAATGCAATGAGATTGGTCTTTGTTTCTGATCATTTTAGTAGACAAAAATAAGAAATGTTTACCTTTTATAAAAATAAAATACTTAATGATACTCCCAACGCAAATTCAAGACCACAGGGGTTTTGTTTAACATGATCAATCTTACATATATATACCCTCTTTGCTCCCTCTGGAAGTCCCAGTTCTTGACACCAACACAATTTTTTTGACGGCCAACTACTTTGGTTTATCTCATACTACACATGCTTAGAACAACAGTTTTAACAACCACTTCTACCAATATAGTAGTGGTATGCACAGTCAAATTATTGTAATTTAAAATCACTAGGGGTTTAACTGTTTTGTCACTAACTGGATACACAAATTCATTAGTTTTACTTTTGTTTTCAGGGATATCTTTAAGTTTTGTTTTATAATCATATAAAATACGTGTACTGTTGTAAAACCAAATATATAAAGATGCTGTGACTTATCTGTTCATTAAAGATAATGAAATAACCAGTCAGGGCACATGCCTGGGTTGCAGGCCAGTTCCCAGCAGGGGACTCATGAGAGGCAACCATACATTGATATTTCTCTCCTTCCCTTCCCCTCTAAAGATAAATAAATAAAAATCTAAAATAAAAATAAAAATAAATAAATAAAACCCATGCCGACTTCTCAAAAAAATAATAACAGAATTGGTCGTTTTATGTCTTTCTCACTCCATAGATTGAGGTCCATTAAGGGCAGCAATTTCTCTTACTCAATATTGTATCCTCAGCGTCTAGAACAGTGTCCACTCATAATAGGATCTCTTATTGATGTTTATATTACATCTAGTAAATGAATCTATTGCATAAATGAGTGAATTAATGATGTTGGCTTTCGGCCCTTCCACGGTCTCCTAACCTCTCTAAGCTTCTATATTCTCTCTGTAAAATGTGACCATACGTTGTCTTCCTCCCTCAAGACTGATTGGAAGCATAAGGGAGGTGATGAACACTCAAATCACTGGCGGGTGTCAAATTCTATAAGGGTTTTATTATTAACAAGCACGGATCCTCGGCAGGTGGCGCCAGTAGTCCCGCTCAGACCGGTGCCGGGTTGGGGAGGAGCCAAGACTGGGAGCGGGATTGGGAAGGGGGCGGGGCCAGGGCGCGGCTGGGGCGTAGCCAGAAGCTGCGGTGCTGCGTGGCCTGTGAGGCGCAAAATAGCCTTGTCGCCTTCGGCCCCGCCTTCCAGGGAGGGACGTGCTCGACTATTGGCCAGTGCGACAGAGACTGGCTCGTCATTGGGCCGTGGCACTGTCGGGTTAGCGGGCGGTGTCCAGACTCAGGTGCCAGCTGGAGCTGAACAAGCGGCGCTGACTGGACCGGCCGGGCCGGGACCCGGGCTGGGGCGAGCGGAGGGTCCTGCGCGGCCTCCCGGCCCGGCCGCGGATCAGGTGGGCATAGGTGGCTGGGTGAGATCGGAGGACGTTGGTCCGCGGATTATCTCTGAGTTGGAGGCCTGAGCCTGGTCCCGGGCGGGGCGGCCGAATTCCGACCCTTCGCCTCTGCCGTCCCCCGAAGGAAGGGGATCCGCAGTTCCTGTCTCGAGGGCGGTGGGAGGTGTCCGAGCCTCGGTTTCCCCATTTGTGAAAATTGGGCATCCCAGCGCGAACCTAATGGGGCTGATCCAGGAGGTGGCTGATGAAGAGAGCTTCTGGCACACAGTAGGCGGTCAGTAAGTGGCCATTATCCTTCCTCAACCTCCTCCTCAAAGGGGTTCTGCCTGGAAAATAGTAAATATAGTGAACCCGGCACCGTATAGAAAGGACTTGCTTAGCAGAGTGCATGGCTGTTAGTGGGTGCTCAAAACAGTTTATATGATTGGTTCATTTAGTCCTGAAGGGCCCATAATAGGTGCAAGTACTAGATATGATCCCTGTTATATACATGAGGAAAACGAGGTTCAGAGAGGTCAAGTTTTTGCTTAGGGCTACACAGCAAGTAGGAGTGGAGCTGCTATTCGAACCTGCCCTCTAATGCATGGCCAGGGAATTAACTACTGAAGGGCACATAGGAGCCTCCCTGTGGTGAGTGAGGAGGAATGAATGCATTTCTCAGGGTCTACATTTATCAAAACAAAACGAAGCAAAAAAAAAAACCCAAAATGGTGAGCGTTTATTGAGCATTTACTGTGTGCTAGGCTCTGTGCTGTATCTTATCAAACCCAACAGTTCTGTAAGCTGATGATGACAATTATAATAAGAGGTAATATTTATTGACTTCTTAATATTCATGGAATTTTGAGCTGGGTGTACTTTGACTACCATTTTATAGAAGAAAACCAAAGCCAGAGACTGATGCAGCTGGTCTCAGATCACACTGTGGGGAGTTAGGGTCCTCTGACTTCTTTCAGTTTCCTGCCTTCAGTAAAAGGAGACTGGGGCAGGTGTGGAAAGGTTGTGGTGCCATAGCATCACCCACATAGTCCCAGCCGAGGGCGAGCTTCACTTCACTGGAGGAATTGATCCTGTGGGCTCCTTCTCAGGAAGCCCTTCAGTAGATACAGTCCACCAACTCTGTCACCTTCACAGAGAAGGATGAGGCCCAGAAAAGCCAAGTGACTTGTCCCAGGACACACAGCATCAGTGACAGAGGCAGGACTTTAAAAAAAGCCACGTCACCCTGGCTGGTGTTGCTCAGTGGGTTGGGTATTGTCCCAGAAACTCAAAGGTCGCTGGTTCGATTCCTGGTTAGGGCACATGCCTGGGTTATGGGCCAGGTTCCTGGTTGGAGGTGCACAAGAGGCAACCAATTGATGTTTCTCTCCCTCTCTTTCTACCTTCCCCTCTCTCTAAAATAAATAAATAAAATATAAAAACAAAAACAAAAAACAGGTCTTTCAAGTCCCAGACCTACTCACTGGACTAATTTTAAATTTTGGCACTGTCTCTTCCTAGCTGTATGACCTTGGGCAAGTAACTGTCCCCCTCTGAGCCTTACTGTCAAATGGGGTTAATTATTGGACTTACTTCACAGGTTTGTTGTGAAAAATCAGTGAAATCATCTCTAGGGCACTGAGCCAAGTTTGCCCGGCAGCCCCAGAGGTGAATGCAGACTGTCATTTTAAACTTGTGTCCAGTCTTTTTAAAGATTTTATTTATCATTAGAGGGAGAGAAACTCAGGGAGAAAGAGAGGAAGAGAAACATTAACTGTTTGCCTTTCACATGTGCCCCATTTGGGGACCCATGTGCCCTGTCTGGGGACCAGACTACAATTCAGGCATGTGCCCTGACTGGGAATCAAACTAATAACTTTCCCTATGTGGGACGACACCCAACCGAGACACACAGGGCAGGGCGGGACCTTATTCTTAAGAACACAGGTCTGTTCTTACAGAGTAGGGGCTGAGAAATTAATATAGCCACTCTGTGCCAGACATAGGGTCATGTGCTGGGGACAGTGGAGAACAAGTCTAACTCTGTCCCTCCTTCACAGAGCTCAGTGAAGCATGAAAGAAAGACATGGTTATACAAGTAGATGAAAAAATAAGAGCATCTTGGATCGGGTCCCATTCTGTGAAGGCAATAATGTGGACAATGGAACTTTAGCTGGGATGGTCAGGGAAGGCTTCTCTGGGGAGGTGAACTTTGAAGAGGACACTTAATTGTTTAGAGTTCAGTGAGCTTAATACAGTACCAGTTATGTAGTAAGTCCTTAAGAGTACTTGCTGTTATTTATTTTTTAAAAGATTTTATTTATGTATTTGTTTCTTTTTTAGAGAGAGGGAACAGGAAGGAGAAAGAGAGGGAGGGAAACACTGATGTGTGAGAGAAACATCGATTGGTTGCCTCTCACACCCCCTCAACTAGGGACCTGGCCCACAATCCAGGCATTTGCCCTGACCAGGAATCAAATCAGTGACCTTTGGGTTCAGAGGCCAGTGCTTAATCCACTGAGCCACACCAGCCAGGGCAACTGCTGTTATTATTTTGGCCATTTGTAGGTCTTGCATTTGCAGATCTACCTGCGAGTTTTTTCCTCCCTGATAGTAAAAGAAATGGTAAACCTAATATACAGGAGCTGAGATGATTCTTACAATGCCCAATTCCTCACAGGAAGGTTAAAGCTGATCCTTGGAGGGGCAGGAGCATTCCCTTGGGTAGGCCACTGGCTCCTCTTCTGATCTCTGGGCTGGAAGTTCTGGTTGCAGGCACATGGAAGGGGCAGTAGTGTACCCGACATGGCAGCCTGGCTATTGTCCCTTAGTATTATCTCCATCTGGCACCCTTCCTCCTGGCTTCTCCTTCCTCTGGCTAATACTTGTTTATCTGGCTTTGCTGTGGAGGCTCATAAGGGCATGTTGGGCTATACCACTGCTGGTCAAACTATTCAGAGGACACCAATCCTTGTGGTCAATCACTTGTGGTCTCCTGCAGTCAAGGTGGGCTATACCTACAGTTCTTCAATTTACTCCTTCTGAGCTCCAGCACTGAGGCAGCAGCTTGAAAGGCAGATTGTCCTGGTGCAAAATGTTAGTCAATAACTTATGCTACTTTCCCCTGACTCTGTCTCTTTGAGTCTCAGATTTTAACTGGCAGTTGTTGGTTAAAGCCAACTATGGGTTACACAGTGAGTGTTTCTGAGGTCTTGGCTCAAAGTTCCTGAGATAAAGGGTGAGGTAACTTGGGGACAGGTCCTTAGCTTCAGGGTACCTGCACTGACCTCCACAGGCATTGAGAGGGGCACCTAGTACTTTCATTAAATTCTCACAGGGATTCCCAGTCAGGGCACATGCCTGGGTTGCAGGCCAGTTCCTGGCAGGGGCCAGTTCCCAGCAGGGGATGCACGAGAAGCAACCATACATTGATGTTTCTCTTCCTCTCTCCTTCCCTTCCCCTCTAAAGATAAATAAATAAAATATTTAAAAAAAAATTCTCACAGAGAAACATGCACGGTTTCTGGCTAGTTTTGGGAGGGACAAGGGGCTGCCAAGGGTTCCTTCTGGCAGTTCAGAACCCAAAGTGGGGTCCCAAACTCTACTCAAGTCACCCACCCAGAGCTGACTTCAGATTGCTGCCTGAGGCTCCATCTATCTGCCATGGCTTCACCTCCAGGCTTATAGCAGCTGCTGTGGTGGGGACAGGGGCTTCCAAGGTCCTCCTCAACCTGGGCCACTTCCTTTATGGCCTTAAGTGTCAAGGAGTTCACAGCTGTACAAGTCCATGAACCAGACTGATTGAGGTCACTCACCATCCTTGTCTGTGGGGCCAGATTGCTAGGTCTGCTCTGCCTCACACAGAAGAAGGCTAACCTGTTCTGAGCTCAGCTCTGGGAATTCAGTCCACAGAGAACCAGTCTCCTTATGGTTGGTGGGCATGGTTCTGGCATTGGAAGGCATCAAGAAGAGGCCCTGCCACACAGCAGGTGCTCAGTAATTGTTAGGTGCTGTTACCATATCTGGAAATGTGAATTTGGGGGTAGCCTGCAAGCTTTGAAGGCTGGACAAGGCTGGCTTTTGTTAGGAGACTTAGAAGTATTATAACAAGTCCCTGTTGTATGCTAGGCCTGGGCTGAACTAGCTATATGTGTGATCTCTTTGAATCTTCACAACCCCTACAAAGCCCCATCCTGCAGACTGGGCAACAGAGGCTAAGATTGCTAAATTCAGACCCTGCTCTGTGTCCAGCCCCCTAGCCTTGCCCCTCACCTCCCTGTTGGCTTCTCCCCAGACTCCCGGGACCATGGGTCTAGGGCTCTGATGTCCCTGTGCTCCCTATGGCCATGACGACGGGTGATTGCTGCCACCTGCCTGGTTCCCTGTGTGACTGCTCCAACAGCCCCTCCTTCTCCAAGGTCGTGGAGGCCACAGGCCTAGGGCCACCTCAATATGTGGCACAGGTGACTTCAAGGGAAGGCCGGCTCCTCTCAACTGTCATCCGGGCCTTAGACACGCCAAGGTAAGTAGTGACTGAGCAGCTATACTTACCTCCACTCACTTATTCTCTGGGCCCAGTGATTTCCTCCCAATCTGGGGTCAGAAATCTAACCATCTAGATGGGTCAGGGAAATGAGCCCAGGCTGAGCAGGTCTGATTCTTCAGGAAAAGCCAAAACTCCAGGTTGTTATGTGCAATCAGAAGATGAAATGTGGAGAACAGCTCATGTTTTATAGAGGCAGTGCGAGGAAATGGTTAGAAGTGCAGAGGGTGACTCCTAGTGCCTGGGCTGACATGCTGAGGGCATCCTTCCTTCCCGGTGTGACCTGGGACAAGTTGTCTCACTCTCACACTTCTAAGTTGGAGATACAGAGTGCCCACGAGTGGGTTTTTCACCTTGTTGGCATTTGAGAAGTATGTTTAAACCTCAGCGTTGGCCTTCCAGACCTACCTGTGAGCTAAATGTGCCTAGTTTACCAGTTTGTCATCAGTTCCAAGGAAAAGAGTTTTAAAGCAAACCCTATACGAATTTAAATCCATCTGAACTCATTAAAATAGCCACCAGTTTTTCAAGTTTAATGTATTGTTTATTTGCTATGACTCAATTCAGAAGCTTTTCTCCCAATTTTTTGTATTTAAATACACATAATGTTTACCATCATAACCATTTTAAGTGCACAGTTCAGTGGTACTAAGTACATTCACATTGTTGTACAGCCATCATTGTCATCTGTCCCTATAATCCTTTTCATCTTGTAAATCTGAATCTCTGTCCCTGTTAAACAAAAAAAAACCCAGCCCCTAGCATCCACATCTACTTTCTTCTTTTAAAAAATATTTATTTATTTTTCTTGCCCTGGCTGGCATAGCTCAGTGGATTGAGTGCGGGCCTGTGAACCACATGATTGTGGTTCGATTCCCAGTCACGGCACATGCCTGGTTGCAGGCCAGTTCCCAGCAGGGGACTCACAAGAGGCAACCATACATTGATCTTCTCTCCTTCCCTTCCCCTCTAAAAATAAATAAATAAAATCTTTAAAAAAATATTTAAAAAGTGGAGGGAAGAAGAGGGAGAGAAATATCGATGTGAAATTAGTTGCCTCTCCCACACGCCACAACTGTGCCCTGACCAGGGGCCGAATCTGCAACCCAGGCATGTGCCCTGACTGTGAACAGAACTGGCAACCTTTGGCTTTGCAGTGCAACACCCAAGCTACTGAGCCACACCAGTCTAGGTCCTCTATGACCTCATATGAGTGGATTCCCACAGTATTTGTCCTTTTCTGTCTGGCTTATTTCACTGAGCATAGTGTCACTGAGGTTCATTCATGTTGTAGCAGGTGTCAGAATTAATTCCTGAGTTTTCAAACATAAAAAAGAAGCAGATGGGAGCTTTGCAGGGCTTTGGAGGCAGCTCATTGCCACTCTTTGCCTAGTGTCACTTCCTCCAGGAAGTCCTGCTGGAGCCCAGATGAGATTGGGGATTTTTCTTCCAGACTTCTCCAAGGCAGGTTTTTCTTTTTGTTTGTTTGTTTGTTTCCATGCTTTTATTTATTTATTTTACTTTTTTATGTTTCATTTTTTTAATTGTCACCCAAGGATAATTTATCGATTTTAAAGAGAGAGTAAGGGACATAGAGAGAGAGAGAGAGAAACATTGATGTGAGAGAGAAATATCAATTAGCAGCCTCCTGTACGCACCCCTACCAGGGATCAAACCTGCAACTTGGGCCCTGGTTGGCATAGCTCAGTGGATTGAGTGCATGCCTGTGAACCAAAGGGTCCTGGTTTGATTCCCAGTCTAGGTCACATGCCTGGGTTGCAGGCTGGGTCCGCAGTAGGGGGTGTGTGAGACGCAATCGCACATTGGTGTTTCACTTCCCTTCCTCCAGTCTCTAAAAATAAATAAATAAAATCTTTTTTAAAAAAAGAAGAAAAGAAAAAAACCCTTGTAACTTGAGTATATGCCCTGACCGGGAATCTTACCCACAACCTTTTGGTGTGTGGAACAATGCTCCAATAAGCTGAGCCACTCAGCCAGGGCTATGTTGTCTTTATTTTTAATTACAGTTGACATACAATATTATATTAGTTTTAAGTGTACAACATAATGATTTTTTCCAACATTGCGATTTAACATTTATATACAGTGATCCCTCACCTATTATGTTGTAGTTATGTTGAGTTACATTGCAGAGACCCCTGCGATAGGTGGAAATCCGCGAAGTAGCAGCATTGTGTTTATTTTATTATTTATATATATTTTAAGGCTTTATAAACCCTTCCCACACTCCTACAAACCTTTCCCACTCTCTTTTTAACCTTTTCCATACTCTTATAAACACTTCATATGCTCTTAAACACTTTCTACATTCTTAAACCTATGTAATTTTAACAACATATAAAATTCTATATGGGTACTCACCAGTGAAGTATACAGTTGTCCCTCGCTATGTCACGGCTCAGTTATTGTGGCTTCACTGTATCGTGACCCACAGTGGAGCCACAATGAGTGAGCCGCGATATAGCGATGGACAACTGTACCTTACACAGAGATTAGCATAAGTCTAGCAATGTGGTCATTACAATATTATTGAGAGTATTCCCTATGTTATACATTATGTCTCCATGACTTATTTTATAATTGTAAGTTTGTATGTCTTTCTTTTTTAAAGATTTTAATTATTTATTTTTAGAGGGAAAGGGAAGGAGAAAGAGAGGGAGAGAAACATTAATGTGTGGTTGCCTCTTGTGTGCCCCTACTTGGGACCCAGCCTGCAACCCAGGCATGTGTCCTGACTGGGAATCAATTGTCTACCCTTTGGTTCACAGGTGGGCCTCAGTCCACTGAGCCACACCAGCCAGGGCAAAAATTAGTACTTTTTTTTTTTAGATTTTATTTATTTATCTTTAGAGGGAGAAGGGAAGGAGAGAGGGAGAGAAATATCAATGTGTGGTTGCCTCTCCTGCATCCCATGCTGGGAACTGGCCTGCAACCCAGACATGTGCCCTGACTGGGAATTGAACTGTGATCCTTTGGTTCACAGGTCTGCGCTCAATCCACTGAGCTACACCAGCCAGGGCCAGAAATTAGTACTTAATTCCCTTATCCTTTTTCACTCATTACTTCTCCCTAGTCCCTTTTGGCAACCATCAGTTTGTTCTCTGTATTTATGAGTTTGTTTCTGTTTTGTTTTGTTTGTTCATTTATTTTGTCCCTTAGATTCCACATATAAGTGAAATCATATGGTATTTGTCTTTCTCTGACTTCATTTAGCATACCCTCCAGGTCTATTCATGTTGTCACAAATGGTAAGATTTCATTTTTTTTAATGCCTGAGTGAGCCATTAAAAATAGACGACAGAAATTCTGTATTCTATTACATACAGAATTTCTATTACATACAAATATATATCTGTATTACATACAGATACAGATATATATTTACTATATCTCCTTTATCCATTTGTCTACTTATGGATATCTAGATTTTTTCCATGTGTTGGCTATTGTAAGTAATGCTGCAATGAACACAGGGGTGCATGTGTTTTTTTGAGTTGATGTTTTTGTTTTTATTAGATAAATGCTCACAAGTAGAATTGCTGGATCATTTGGTAACTTTTTTTTTAATTTTTGAGGAATTTCCATATTGTTTTCTTTAGTGGCTACACATGTTTACAGGGTGTTGGATTTCAAGCCTGTATTCCCATCAGATCTCTCAAAGGCAAGACCATGTTCTGGTTGGGAGTAGGGGGACACTTCGAAAGCCCAGGGGCCTCCTAGCCAGAGCTACCTGGGCAGGGGGATGGGGGGAAGGTTGATTAAAGCTGGGTTTTCCCTACAAGGAGCTTGTGAGGGGCACTGAGTGAGTTGAACCCACCTTGCCCCATCCTCCCTCTTGATACATGGGGAAACTTAGGCCCAGAGGGAGGCAGACCCCTACCTCCCTGTGTCACTGAGTAGAACTGAGATTTGAACCCAGGGCTCCTGCTAGAGTGAGGGAGAAGCAGGGAAGAAGCTCATGGGTCCCACCAGGCTCTCCTATAGAACTCAGAGACCCAGGCAAGCAGTGGGGGGCAGAGCATTCCCTCTGCTCACAAGCTGGTGGCCAGGACAGCCATGCCCTCTGAGACCACCAGGACCTCCTGATCAGCCCCTGAGCTACTCTGATGTAGCTTCTCCTCCCCTCTGCCTCTAATGCAACTCAAACCCAACCTGTCCAGGATGAAGGCCAGGGGAGATTGGCCTTTCCCAGAGAGAAAGCTGCAGTTTTTCCAGAGAGTGATCACCACACAGAAATGTGGTTCTCCAGCCTCCTGGCCAGTCTCCCCAGGAGTAAATGAGGGTCCTCCTGCTGCTGCCAGTAGCTACTGGGTATTGGTAGAGGCTGTGCAAGCAGGTCATCATTCGCTTGCCCACCCCTTCCCCCTGGAACTCCTCCTAGCCAGTCTCTACCCTCTGAGAAGAGCTGGGTGGGACTCAAATATTTAATACTCAGTGCCTTCATAATAATCAACCCTTTCATTTTGCTTCAAAGGAGACCCTGATTCCTGAAGGCTCACGGCAAAGTCTAGGTTGGGTAGAAAGTTCTGGACCTTTAACCTGCAGAGGCCAAAGAGGAAGGTCCAGGTGGTATCCCCAGGGCTCAGGATAATCCACCAAGGCTCAGGCTTGGAGCAAGCATTCTGGGGCCCCTCTGGCCCCTGACCCTTTGGCATTCCTACCCACTAGACTGTGAGTGGACCCAGGCCCTTCTGGAAACTTCCCAGAGCATTTCTGCATCCTCAGCCCTTCTACCTGGTCTTCCCCTACTGCCCGCCTCCCCTACCCCCAGCTTTCATCTCCTTCCTTGTCACGTTCTCCCTTCTCCTCTTGTGCTTGGAGCATTCTCAGGACAGTGCACTGGGGTCTGTGTGTGTCACACCCAGTCCTTACACTGTTTCCTTCCTGTCTGTATCATAGGCGTTATTTTGCTGACAGAATTTCCTGAGTGAAGCCCACTTCTCTTGCCCCACCATCTGTGGCAGGCAGCATACATGTTAGTAGCATAGCGGCCAAGGGTACACAGGTCCTGGAGCAATATTTTCCAGCTTTGCAGATGACTAGCTGTGAGAGTTTGCATGATTGAGTTTACTCCTTGAAGCCCCAGTTTCCCCATCTCTGAAATGGGGCACCTTCCTCCTAGGCTCCCTATGAGAATGAGACAAATGAATCCAAGATGTTGAACTTCAAATAGTGCTCAGTGCATAAGTACTCAATCATTAATTTGTTTTTGTTTTGTTTTTCTCTCTGAACTTGCTCTTCAAAAATAGAATTTTCCAGGACAGACCCCAAATTGACATGGCTCTTCCTCAAGGTTCTTGTAACTTCCACTTCCCAAGATTGGACTCTGGAGCTAGATTTTTTCTTGTGAACTTGTTGGGGGAGTGGCTAGCATCAGGGTTCGGGTGAGACTGTAGCCAGGAGTGTGAGAAAGCCACACCCTATGAGGACTGTAGATAGAAGGCAGTTATGAAGGATCAGCTCAGCTCTTTGGTTTCAAAGCAGCCAGGTCCTGCCCCTCCAGCAGAACTGCTGAGAAAAGAATGGAAAACAGTTTCCAAGGGGAAACTGGTGTTTTCTGGAAAACTGCTCTCTTGATCCTCCTCCTTCACATGTTCCACAGTCTTCTCTGGGCAGAAATGTCTAGAAAACAATGACTCATGTGCTAGACAGCCTCTGGGCCCACCAAGGCCACACTCCCAGCCTCCTGAGCTGCTCCAGGAAGGATCAGCATCCCCAGGGACAGGCTAGGATTGAGATTTCCCTGAAGGGGCTCTGTGATGCTTGACGTGTCTATTTTCTGAGCTCCACTGGCTGGAGGAGCAGGGGAGCTCTTCTTCCTGGACATGTAGGTATTTCAGGTAGCATGGTCTTTAGGTGTGGCTAGGTCCAGCACCTCTGATCAATCTCATAAAGAATCTGTCCTTCCCTGTCTCTTCCTTGGCTCTACTTTCCTCTGTTTTTCTATGTTTGGCATCCTTCACAGACTCCACGTGGAAACCAGGCTGCCACCAGAAGCTTCAGACTTACATTAGTCGTGTTGCCTGTAGTTTACGGTGGGGCGGGGGTGAAGAATTTCAGCAATTCCCTGTGGCTCAGATTGTATCACACATGACTTGAGTTGGTCCTGTGGCCAACTGTGTGCAGTGTTTTGATTGGTCAGGCCTGAAGTCATCAGGGGTATCATCAGCTCTGCCTTAGTCCTTAAAGACCCAGAGTGAGGAGCAGGGCCATTGCCCAGGACAACCAGTGTGGTATTGCAGGAAAAGGAGTGGATGTTGGAAAGACAGGTAAAAAAGCGTGCTGCAAGAACCCTTGGGAACGAGTATATCGCTCCACCTGTGGGAGTCTGGGGAGGCTTCTCAAAGGAAAGGACATTTGGAGCTGGGGTTGAAGGACAAATAGGAGTTTGCTAAGTGGCTTGCAATCCAATGAGTAGTAAAGAAAGCATAGGCAGAAAGCCTGATTGTTGCTCATGTGTCCCGTCTTTTTGTCCAGCGATGGTCCTTTCTGCCGCATCTGCCATGAGGGAGCAAATGGGGAGAGCTTGCTGTCTCCATGTGGCTGCACTGGCACACTGGGCACCGTGCACAAGAGCTGTCTGGAGAGATGGCTTTCCTCATCCAACACCAGCTACTGTGAGCTGTGCCACACAGAGTTTGCAGTGGAGAAGCGGCCCCGGCCCCTCACAGAGGTATGCTTAGCAGCCTTGGTTGGAGTGGACAAAGGGGAGGGAGGCAGGCGTGGGTCCAGATGAGAAAACTGCCCTGGAGGATCCTGGTGGGCTACGGAAGCAGCTTCTGTATAAGGGTGGACCTCTTTCCTCTTCCTGTCCCCCAGTAGAGTCCACTGATGCAGGTGGGGAACTCAGCTTGAGGTTCCAGACCAACAAACCATGCGCCCCTTCCCTGATTTGGTCACTTCAGGTGACCTCTGAGACCTGAGGAACTGAGAAGGGTAGCCTTGGCAGAAGGCAAGTGCAAAGGCCCCAAAACCAGAGCTTAGTGTTTTTGACAAAGCCCAGTGGCTAGCATTGAGTGAGTTAAAGGATGGGGAGAGCAGCCTGGAAGGAGGTGGTATAGGCTACACATGGCTCTGGGGACTGTGCCTGGGAAGTCAGACTTTAGCCTGAGTGGGATGTGTCAGGACTGAGACAGGGCATTCCAGGTGTGGCTGGTGTCTTTCTGCTCCCTAGGGCCCTGCTGCCTACCTGGATGCCCTTCACGCTCCTCCCTGCCCAGCTTGGCAGGGGGTGGCTGAAAGCAGCAGGATGATGACACTGGGCTGTGGCATGGGCTCCTGAGAAGGGCCGTGGCATACCTGGGAGCTGGGCTTTTAGGAAAACAGTGGGAGGGAGAACTTGCCCTTCCTGGAGCCCCTTCTCCCTCACTCTCCAGCTACACAGGGCTACTCCCTGCTGTACTTTGTCCAGGTCACACACTCCCAAGTCAGGGCCTTTGCATCTGCTGTTCCTGCCCCCTGGAGTGCTATCTCCCCCTTTCTTCACGTGGCTCCTTCCACTCACTTTTACTCCTCACTTTTGGTCCTCACTTTTACTCCTTGGCAAGGCCTTCCCCTCCTTGAGCACCCACTCCATTTCGTACCTCACCCCACTAGCATGGGTGCTCCAGGAGGGTGGGGACCCTTTCTGTCCTGCTTACCAGAACTTCATGAGTGAAGCGCCTTTTCTTTTGGCCAGTCATCTGTGGCAGGTGGTGTAGCACAGTGGTCTAGGGCACACAGGCTGTGGGGCAAGACTTCCTGGCCTCTGATCCAGCTTTGTGAGAGATTATCTGTGGGAGTTGGCACAGATGAGTCAGCCCCATTGTGCCTCTCGGTTGCCCCTTCTGTAAAGTGGGGCAGAGATGCTCAGCAGGGCCTGGCTCAACATAGGCTTACTAAGTATTTGTAGGAAGGAAGGAGGGGGTGTGGTGCCAGGCAGGAGGCTGGGCCTGCATGGCCCAGTAGTCATGAGGCACAGGGTTTAGAGGTCACACACTCCATCCCTAGGTTGGGGCTAGCTAGAGAGTGGTATGTAGTTCCTCTCAGCAGCTCCCCCCTTTCCTTACCCCCCACAGTGGCTGAAGGACCCGGGGCCTCGGACAGAGAAGCGGACACTGTGCTGTGACATGGTGTGTTTCCTGTTCATCACGCCTCTGGCCACCATCTCAGGCTGGCTATGCCTGCGCGGGGCCCAGGACCACCTCCGGCTCCACAGCCGGCTTGAGGCCGTGGGGCTCATTGCCCTCACCATCGCACTCTTCACCATCTACGTCCTCTGGACGCTGGTGAGTGGCTGTCAGCCGGAGGGCAGGTGTCTAGGGGTTTCCAGCTCAGGGCAGCTAGGCCAGGGGTTTGGTCAGTGGCTTGATGGGGAATCCTTCTCTGTCTCTCCATGTGGCCCCGGGTGGAACTCCAGATTCCGAGCCTAACCATAGTTTAGGGAAGCCTGAGCTGGGAGTGAGCCTTCTGCTCCAAGGAGACCTGGGCACCAGATCATAAGTGCTGAGTGTAGGCCCTGCCATCCACGAGCCCACCCAGACTGGGCTGGGCGCTGGGGAGAAGGGAACAGGGAGGGAAGGAGGGAGGCACAGAGAGACTATAAGACCAAAAGGCAGAGAGAAAGAGCAGAATGAGAAAGACCAAGAGAGGGGAAGATCAAGAGGTGAGAGAAAAAGCAACTGAAAGAGAGAGAGGGAGACTGAGGCGGAGGAGTTGTTCCAGGCCTCTGGCAAGCCTTAGAACCCTTGCTTGGAGAGAAAAGGGCCCCCCGAAGTGTCACCCTATTGATATAACCACTGTTGTCTACCTATTGGGGCATTTCCTCCTTGGAAATTATTTTTCATTGCATCTATCTCTCTGTGTGTGTGTGTGTGTGTGTGTGTGTGTGTGTGTGTGTGTAAGTATAATTTATTTATTAATTTTTTTAAAGATTTATTTATTTATCTTTAGAGGGGAAGGGAAGGAGAAAAGGAGAGAAATATCAATGTATGGTTGCCTGTTGTGAGTCCCCTGCTGGGAACTGGCCTGCAACCCAGGCATGTGCCCTGACTGGGAATTGAACCACGATCATGTGGTTCGCAGGCCTGCGCTCAATCCACTGAGCTACACCAGCCAGGGCGTGTGTGTATCTTTAAAATACAAATAGGATGACATAAGTACTGCTTTGCAGTCTGCTTATTTCCTCTTTGCTAATGTTCTTTAAAAAGGAGAAAGGCAGCCAGCCAGCTGTCATTCATTCTATGGGTGTATAAAATTGATTTAACTAATCTCTCTTGATAGGATCTGAGGTGCTTTCCAGTGTTTGTTTTTCTTCCTTTTTTTTTTCATGCTGTCATGAATAGTGCTTTGGGCACTACTCGTGCAAATGTTTCTTGGAATTTTCTTGGTCAAAGAGTATGAACTATTGACATTTACTTAAAAAGCATTTCTATAGACTTTATTTATTAGAGTTGTAATATATTCTTACACTCACATAGCCCCAACCCTGCTACCCCACTATCAACATGGCACCAGAGGGTACATTTCTCACAATTAATGAATCTGCAATGATACATTATTATCACCCAAAACCCATAGATCACATTAGGGCTCATCCTGGTGTTGTTCATTCCATAGGTTTGGACAAAAGTATTGTGACATGTATCCACCATTACAGTAATCATACTGAGTAATTTTACTGCCTTAAAAATCCTCCAAGTCCCACCTATTCATTCCTCCTTCCCCACCCTCAACTCCTGACAACAACTGATTTTTTTTACTCTCTCCATAGTTTTACCTTTTCCAGAATGTCAGAGTTGGAATTATGCAGGTTGTAGCCTTTTCAGATTGGCTTCTTTTACGTAGTAACATGCATTCAATATTCCTCGGTGTCTTTTCACAGCTGGATAGCTTATTTCTTTTTAGTGCTGAATAATATTTCATCATCTGATATCCCAAAGTTTATCTTTTTACCTACTGAAGGACACTTTGGTGGCTTCCAGGTTTGGGTAGTTCCATGATCCATTGACATTTAATCCCTTCCAAGAGGCTGTACCACTTCACTCTCATCCTCTGAGACCTCACCCTGAGAGACCGCACCCTTTTGTAGGGCCCTGAATGCTAGTGGGGACTTTCCCAAGGAGAGTGAATGGGGTTGTGTGCACAGTATGTATGAAAAAGACCTGGTGGTTGTCTCTGCTTCTGGAAGCCTGTGCTTGGCCCTGGCATGGGCCAAGGCCACTGCTTCAGGGGCCCTGTTTTCTTCCCTTGGGTGTCTGCTGGCTGGCCTTCCCACCCATCCTGCCCTGCCCACAGGTCTCCTTCCGCTATCATTGCCAGCTTTACTCTGAGTGGAGAAGGACCAATCAGAAAGTTCACCTGAAGATCCGGGACACAGATGGCTCCGAGGCTACTCAGCACTCCCTGCTGGCTGCTGGATTCCTGAAGAAGGTGGCAGAAGAGACGCCTGTGTGAAGGCTGGGCTGGCAGGGCCAGAGGCAGCTGATGATGCCCTGGAGTTTGGTAGGATGGAAACTGCCCGACCCTTCCTGCATGGCCAGAATGCTTCTTAGACCAGGAGACGCCAAGTGGAGCTGGTTCTGTAATCCCATGTGAAAATATTTTGAGATTGTTTTGCACACTATTGTATATGAAGACAGGTTGAAGTGGTCCTGAGCTTCACACGGAGCAGGCACCCCGATCTCATTCTGAGGTCCACTTGGCCCCTTGAGGGCCAACAGCCGTGACCATAGGCTAGTTGGAGGCGCCCATGGGCGGGAGATAACAAAAGCTTCTTGCACTTCTCTGCACCTGGCAGGCTCACTTTCCTGGCACCCTTTACTTTATAAATTTGCACCAAGTTTCAAAACCCCAACTCGAATGAATAAAGGAGCCCTTACTGGATAAAATAGATTTGTCAATTATATTTCAGAACTGGAGACTCAAAGTGGGGGATGTGGGACCAAGGGGAGTCAGGAACTACACGGAGGTTAAAACATGCACTCAGCTGGTTTGAGAGGTCTATTTCAAAACACAGAAGAAGAAGTCAGGTCTGAGTTTTCAAGTCAGGAGCAGGTAGCAGAGTTATATAATAATGATTTAAAATAAATATACGCAAGAACAGTTTCCACTTTACATCTACTGTGGGCCAGATGCCATGCTGAACCCTTTACACTCATTAATAACTAATGTTCATACTTATCGAGGGTCACCCTGGAGGAGACTCCATTCAGAACCTTCACAGGCTTAACCAACTCTCACTAGCATCCCTGGCAGGAGAAATGGATGTTACCTCCTCTTTACAGATGCAAAGACTGAGGCCCAGAGTAGGGAGCCTCTGTCTAAGGTCACACAGTTCTACAAGGCAGAGTTGGGATTGATCATGGGTCTGCGTGGCCCCAGGGCTGAGCTTTGTGCTTCCCCTTCCAGGAAGACTCGGGAAGAAGCAGGAGGGGGTCATGCTAATAATAGCAGCCACTTCCTGAGCACTTTCTGAGCCTTTTACATTTGAGGGCTCTCTGTATTAGGCCACATTTAATACTCAGAGCAGCCCTGAAGCATAGATGCTGGGGTTGTCTGATTAATTCCACTGGCAGGTGAGCAAAGGGGGGCTCAGAGCAGTGGGTCACTCACCCAAAGTCATTCATTCCTGATGGACACGGTTCTGTTGTTTTTCCTATGAATCCCTGTCTGGTTCTGTGCCTTACCTAAGAGAAAGAAAACCCCTTTCTACCCACACTAGAAAGGCAAGGGGAGGCCAGCCTGGCCACAGAGTGGAGGGAACAGCAAAGAGCAAAGGCCTGGAAACTGGAACCTCTGTGGCCTATAGGAGGAGCAGCACAGCAGACCATGTTGCTGGGGCAATGTGACTGAAGGGCAGAGGGCTGGGAGAGGCAGTTAGAAAGACAAGCAAGGCTTTGAAAGCCTCTGGTGGTCTGCAGAAGCACAGGGTTAGACTCTCACTTCTGCAGCTGCTTACTCTGCCGAGGCCTAGCACCCACCTCTCCAGGCCATTTTTGAAGTGTGGTGCCCCTGAGGATGGTGCATAGAGGCCCCAGGATATGCCATCATGAAGAGAGAAAGCTGTTTCCTTTGCAAAACTCTTCTAATGCTTTCAACTGTGTCCAGGAGAAAGTTGTAGGTTGGTGCTAGGCTGTCTTTAATGACCCTTAACTCTAGCAAAGAGAGAGCAAGCCTTAGGCTCAGAGACTTTGGCAGCACGCATGACTAAATTTATATTTCAATAGCATCATTCTCTTATTTATTTTTACATTAAGCTCTTTATAGCAAATTTACAACATAGGCCGTGATGTAAAAGCACAGCTTTTTATTGCATTTATTGGGGTGACATTATATAGGTTTCAGCTGTACAATTCTACAATACATAATCTGTATATTGTGTTATATGTTCACCCAAAGTCATTTTGCCTTCCATCACCATTTATTCCCCCTTATACCATCTTCCACCTCCCCTGACACCCGTCTCCCTCTGGTAATCACTATACTGTTCTCTGGGCTTTTTTTTTTCTCTTTCTTAAATCCCTTCCCCTTTTGCACCCAATCTCCCAACCCCCATAAAGCACAATTTTAAAACATATGCTTTGGAAAAGAAAGTGTGTCAATAAAAGGAAAGTGTGAAAGAAGAAGGCAAAACCCAGGAATCTAGGCAGTGTTAGGTCAAGTCACCAGCCTATAGGAGACCCCAGCCTGGAAGAGAGTTTGTCTCCTTAGCCAGTGCCTTTGTTGCTAATCTCACACCCACTGAAGGAGAAAGGATTAAAGGGGTGAGAGGTAGTTTTTGTTGTCTCTGATGCTTTGCATTTGCATTCTTCTCCCTGCTTCTTCTGACATACTGCTGTGGTCTTTTCCACCATCTCTGAGCACTGCTGGGCAAGGAAATTCAGAGGGTTGTAAGATTTCTTCTGCTCCAGGGCTTCCTCCAGTGTAGGAGAAATCTAAGGGGGAGGAAGGTAAACTGAGATAGATTCCAGCAGAGCCATGGGAGGGAGAAGGGTTGGTGTGCACAGTGGTTTTCAGTAGAGATTTCAGGAGAGGTCATGGGAGGAGGGACTTGAAAATGGGTGGGAGAAAGGAATTCTGTGAAATACGTGAGTTTAGGAAGTATGTAGGAATGGAATTCGAAAGGGAGAGTGGGGCATGGCCTCCTGTTAGGCTGGGCTACCAGATGAATTCATTCTCTGGGACTGGAATTCTCACCCTGGGTCAGAATCACCTAAGCAGCTGGAAGGATGTGGTAGGCGAGATATTCTCCTACAGCGTAATGGAACGCAGTCATTCTTTGAGAGCAGTGGGAAAAAAAGAAAAACCCTAAAACTTCTTGACCTTTGTGAGCCTAGAGAGAGTTTGGTGGCTACATGGGAACTTCTGTAAGATTCAAAGAAGTATTTCAAGGTTCCAAAGAAACTGGAGAGATGGGGAGATCCTGGGGAAGAAGGCTTGAACCTCTGAACCCTACCATAGGCTCTGACCTTTTCCCTGGGCTCTGCCCCAAGACAGCCTATAACAGCCCTGAAAACCTGTTTGGGGACAGGGACAAGCCCTCAGGGCAGAGGGACCAAGGTTCAGCAGGAAGAAGCCCCAGTTAGAGTTAATGGGATCTCTTGGCCTGCAACTCATTTCTCCCAGCATAAGTGGCTTCTTGCTTACTCATTCACTCAAGAAACATCCACGAATACATACTGACTCCCCAGATATGTGTTTGGCTGTTGGTTAATGGGTTCAGTGAAAAAGTCTTAGGCTATGAGCTCTGCACCCAGGACCTCCCAGCGTGGTGGGCAGACGACTGAACAGAGCCTGGTTATTCTTGATGCAGGATGATACTTGGAGACAGCATTTTGCGCACCAGTCCTACAGCCTAGCCCTAGAAAACGCCTTTTTATTTTGGTAAACAAAACTTTCTCTGCCCCTCTGTTCCAGCTGATTAGAGAAAGCTGGAAGTGACTAAGTCTGGGTGGGGCGTGGGATGATGGCTCCCTGTATTAAGCCTCAAGTGCGGGTGGATGATCCAGTTGGTGTCTGTAAATCGAGTTTATTGCAGGAATGAATGAATGAATGACAGCTGCTGGTCTGCGCCTGCGCAGGGAGGCCGAGGCCTGGGGCGGGGGCGTGGCGCAGGATGCGAAGCGACTGGGCGAGAGCCGGCCGCTGCGCGCGCAGGCGTTACTGGTCGCGCCGGGTCACGTGATCGCGCAGGCGCAACGTCGTGCAGCCCGCTCCCTCACACAAAGCCCAGACGCGGAGAAAATGGCGGCAGGGGTTGAAGCAGCGGCTGAGGTGGCGGCGACAGATCCCAAAATGGAGGGAGAAAGCGGTGCGCCCGGCGCGCCAAGTGGCAACGGGGCTCCGGGGCCTAAAGGGTGAGAATTTCACGTCTCCTTGTTCCGAACCGGCATTTTGCGGCGCCGGCGGCAGCTCCGTTAAGTCTGTTGGCTGCTTCTCCCTGGCGCGGCCTTCGTCCAGGCCTTTCTCGAGGGGCCTGCCGTGGGTGTGGGCAGCCAAAGCTGTGAGGGGTCCAGTTGGGCGGCCCCGGGAGCGCCTCAAAGACTGCTCTTTTGTCCTCGGGCCTCCACTCTCCCGATTTCTCCAAGCCAGGTCGGACTCCGAGGCCTCAGTCCCGACCTCTGCGCGAGGGGATGATGGCGCGGGCCTGAGAGCCAGGGAGTCCCCAAGTCTGCGGCCCGCTCACCTGTCGAATGACCTTGTGCGCGGGGGTTTACATCTTCCCCTCAACACCACCTCCTTGCCTGGGGTCTTAGCCCGATCGGTACAGTGGGGGGGAGGGGAAGGAGTTAGCGCGCAAGACTTGGCACGCGGTCAGCCTGGATAAACGGTAGTGAAGGCGGGTAGGTATAGTCTGGGGCCTCGAGGACGGCTCCTGCCCTCTCCTCTACCCCTCCAGTCTCCCGCGCGTGCCCCACGCACTGGCTCAAGTTCTGCTCCTTGCCTCTCACTTCCTCCCCCAGGTGTGCGGTAGGTATTAGTGAAGTGGTAGGTATTAGTGGAGCGATCGGGCCTCCTGCTCCGTGTTCACCTTTAGAAACAAACAGTAAGAAAAAAGAAAGGAAGAGGAAACATCCTCTTCCGTGTTCTGGGGGAAGATTTTCTATCATTCATCTGGCCACCCACTTCCAAACTCCGTCATCTTTTAGAGTCTTGCTTGGGGCTCCGTTTCGGGTCCTTGGTTTTAAAACTTTTCCTAAAACATGATCTTGTGTCCCCGTGAAACCCACTCATTCTGATGGCAGTCACCTGAAAGAAGACGTTTTGGCTCCGACCAGCACCTGTGGGGGGAGGAGCGGGGAAGGCTGAGCACACATTTGATTTCCCGTTAAGTTTTTTAAAAATTGGGGTAGCATATACATAATATAAATTTTACAGTTTTAACGATTTTAAGCGTACCATTCAGTTTCATTAAGTGCATCTAGTGTGCAGACATCACCCACCATCCATGTTCAGAATTTTTTTTGTCATCCCAAACTTCAGTATTAACCAATAACTTCCCATTTTCCCTATCCATCCAGCTTCTTGTTAAAGTCCTTGTAAACAGAATTATACATTCTATTGCAAATTTGCTTTTCCCCAAATTTTTAATGTGCATAACTACAGTTTGTGGGGATTAACAGTGAATGTGGTTAAAGCACTTATGAGCATTCACTAAATACAGCTATGTTAAACTTTCCTTAGGAAAATCAAGAGTAAGACATTCTGGAAATAGATAGTATCGACACTTTATTGAAAACTCTGGAAAGGGATGTGTCCATTTTAGACTTTTTTTGTCGTCTGTCTAGTGGAGCCTAGTTGGATTTCTGAGGGCTGTATTAGGAGGCCTTTAAGACATTTATATCATGCGTTATTTTTTTTTCCTTTCAAAGTGCTTAATCACAGAATGGAGGGCTGCTAGAATTGGGCTAGGTGAGAAGTTGAATTAGCTACTTCTCACCTAGCTTCTCAGAATATTTAGCATCTGGGGATACTTTAAAAACTTACCATTTTCCACTGTTCATTTTCAAATAGTTATTTTGTGACTGATTCATTTGACAAGCATAACATGGGGATGTTAAAAATTTTATATTTAGTATAGATAATTGGGGAGGTATGTTTATGTGTACTCTGTTCTACAACTAAGAAGAAAACAATTTTTTTAAAGATTCTTATTTTTTAGAGAGAGAGGAAGGGAAGGAAGAAGAGGGAGGGAAACATCAATGTGTGGTTGCTTCTCACATACCCCAAACTGGGGACCTGGTTCACAGGCCCATCCTTGCTCAATCCACAGAGCCACACCAGCCAGGGCAGAAAAGTTTTTAAACATTTTACTTTAGAGAGAGGGGAAAGGCAACAGAAAGAGGGAGAGATTTAACAATCTGTGGTTGCCTCTCCAGCGCCCCCTACTGGGCACATGGTCCACAACCCAGGCAATGTGTCCTGACTGGGTAAAAGGTGAAAGATTTGTACGTTCTGAAGAGAAACCAGAGTATCCCAACTGGAAATCAGACTGGCGACCCTTCACTTCTCAGTCTGGTGCTCAATCCACCAGCCACACCAGCCAGAGCAGAAAAAAATTTTTTTCTAATAGTTGAGGAAACTCAGGGTAAGGTTATTGACTCAAAGAAGCTAGGGGAGGACATCTTGACATCAGGCCCCTTACTGCTTTACAGTGATTCGAGTGCTTTTGCTGTTGTTTTTGAACTGTACTTCAAAAACTGTTGCTGTACTTAAAAATAAGGTACATAAGATTCCGAGCTCAGAATTAGAATGGGGGCTCTCCATTGTTTGAATGTATGCGATGCATGCAGCCAGTTCTTTTTCACTTTGCTCTGTGATTTTATTCATGGTTATGTCAGAGTTAACAGTCTGCAAACATTAGATTGCTTGTTTCTTTTCAGGGTTCTCAGGTGGGTTCTCTTGTTACAGTGTTTTGCATTCATAGAACTGAAAGTTGAATTGCTCCTTCAGTAGTCTATAATAAGTACAACATCTAGGTTTCCTCAGCCATTGCTCTGATGAGCTTGTTTTTAAAGCCTCTTCGGTATGTGCAAAGGCTAGGAGTGAATAAGTTCCCCTCCCTACTGCCCTCTAGAAAATTATTGGTAGGAAAATGTGTCATTGCCATAGTCACTGTGTGCCAAGTGTGTCCTTTAAACCTGTGTGGAGAGTAACCTTTTACAGATGAAGGAATTGAGGCTTACCAAAGGTGCTTTTGGGATTTAGGCTTTGATGTGGGACCCTACTTCTTAGTCGTCTGTATTACTGCTCCCTGAAATGTGTTTAACATTTACCAAGCTGCTTTTTTGTTAGACTGTTTGTTGATTCTCACAGCATCCTGTGACCTCCGGTGGATACAGGTTATGCTGGTTTTGCTGGTAAAGAACTAGAGAGGAAAAGAACTTGAATTATATGGATGTAAGTGGTGGACCTGGACTACCATAATGCTGTGAACTGTGCTCTCCACCTCTTAATGCATCAGAGGAGCTTGGGATTGAAAAAGTTTCTGCTGAGAATCATTTTACATAAGGGATGGTTCTCAGGAGTTAGGAGGAATGGGGGAGTCTTTTCCCTTAGGACAGGGGTGTCAAATGCATTTTCACCTGGGGCACATCAGCCTTGCAGTTGCCTTCAAAGGGCCGAATGTAATTTCAACTCCTTAACAGTTAAGAAGTAGTTACATTTAGGCAGTCCTTAAATTATTTCAGCCTTTTAAAGGCAACCATGAAGCTGATGTGGCCCCCGGTGAAAATGAGTCTGACACCCCTACCTTAGGAGATATGTTCAGGATTTCAGGGTATTGGGGTTGCCATGGAAGCATGAGAGAGTAAGGATTCATTGTTTTAAACAAGGAATGTAGCGGTCTTTTGTGGAGTAGGCACTTTATTTTTTTAGTGGTGATCTTTATAGTATATATAATTCTAGGGTTGTGGAGCAGTGACATGATAAATTACTGATTTTCAAAGAATACAGTCAGTGAAACATGCAAAGCCATTAAATATAATGGCTTGGAAGGTACAGTACTTTCAGATATTTTAGGCTTGTCTTTTTTGATGTATTATGAAATAGGTTTCTAGAATTTCAGAAAAGGTTTTAGTTTAGAATTTATATGGATGGCAGAATCAAATATAGTCAGAATCACTGGCAATTGGGAATTGAAAGCCAATTAGCAAGGAGAATACTGATTGGTAGGACATTTAGCTGGCCTAGGTAGATAACTTCCTGGCACTTCGTAGTAAGTTTCTTTGAGAGGTTACAGATTTGTTACTTTGTTTTAGTTACAAGTTAAGTTATTGGGGTTAGGTTTGAAATTTAATAAATAAGAGAAGAAACTTTAAAAACCTGTTGTAATTGACACAATAAACTGCATACGGTTTGGTAAAGTGTGGTATATAAAACCCTCACTCTCCTGTGTGATCCTGTTAACCAGTGTTATTCCAATAAATTTTAATTAAATGAAACTCTCATTGAATCAAGATGCAGTAAGGCCCTGAAGCTTTTTCTCACCCCTTTCTCATCCTCTGAGCCCCTCCTCCCACCTTCATCTTCCCTTTCAAGATAGGGATGACAGATGCTACTGGCAACCTTAACAGATCAGGGAATGCTGTTAAACACCCTCTAGTGCACATGGCAGGGTCTACCGCCCCCAACACAGGGTCATTGGGCCTGAGATGTCAGTAGTGCTGAGGTTGAGAAACCCTGCTGTAGGTTAGGTTGCCAGAGTAGATTTTCTCAAATCTAGAGGGGTGTTTTTTTTGTTTGTTTTTTTTTTTAAGATTTTATTTTATTTATCTTTAGAGGGGAAGGCAAGGAAAGAGGGAGAGAAATACCACTGTAGGGTTGCTTCTCATGCATCCCCTGCTGGGAACTGGCCTGCAACCCAGGCATGTGCCCTGACTGGGAACCGAACTGCGGTTGTTTGGTTCGCAGGCCCGCACTCAATCCACTGAGCTACACCAGCTCAAATCCAGAGTTTTATATGATGAAATCATACTGTACTTGCTGTGTTTTATTTATTTATTTATTTATTTAAAAAGAAGAAAGTCTCCTTTTTTTTTTTTTTAGATTTTATTTATTTATCTTTAGATAGGAAGGAGAGAGGGAGAGAAACATCAATGTATGGTTGCCTTCTCATGCATCCCCTGCAGGGAACCGGCCTGCAACCCAGGCATGTGCCCTGACTGGGAATCGAACCGCGATCCTCTGGTTCGCAAGCCCGCACTCAATCCACTGAGCTACACCAGCCAGGGCCTTTTTTTAGTATACATATTTTAAGATTTATCCCTGTTGTGTGTAATGTATTACTTTTTGTTGAATAGTATTTCCATCTACCGATATACTACAATTTGTTTATTCATTTACCCATTAGTAGACATTTAGGTTTCCAGTTTTGGGATACTACAGATAATTTGTTACGAATATTCAGGGACAAGGTTTTGTATGGATATGTGCTTTATTTTCTCTTTGGTAAATATCTGGCGGTGGATGATTAGGTCATATAGTACATGTGTTTCACTTAACCTGTTTAATATCTGCAATATCCTAAATCTGTGGTGTTTGTCATTGTTTTCTATAGTATTCTGCGTGTGAAAATGTACTTCTAAAGGCTTTCAGTGTTGCATATATTTTAGGGCTAGAGAAGACTATTTGCCCAATTTTATCCTAAATATGGGAGAACATTGGATTGGGCATTTTAAAAATGGACTTTTCAGTACACCATTCTTAAACTGTCACATCATCTGTACTTAAATATGTGTCCTTAAGATTTTATTTACTTATTTTTAGAGAGAGCAGAAGGGAGAGGAACACTTGATGTATAAGAGAAACATTGATTGGTTGCCTCTCGCCTACAGCCCAAGCATGTGCCCTAAGTGTCAGTGACCTTTTGGTTCAAAGTCCTGCAGGCGGGCACTCAATCCACACCAGCCAGGGCTGAATAAGTGTCTTGAGTGAGATTTCTCCCAATTTTGCCAAGAATAGAATCCATGGTGATCGTTAGATTTAATGAAAGGTCAATTTTGTGTTAAAAACAACAACCAAAAACCCTCACCCTAGGATGTGTTTGTTTATTGATTTTAGAGAGAGAGAAAGAAACATCAACTTTAGACAGACACCAATTGGTTGCCTCTTGAGCACGCCCCCTCCCCCCAAACCCTTTAGTGCACCTGGCCAGGGCAAGAAAAGATCAATTTAAGAAGCTAGAAGAGACAGAGAGATAATTCTGATGCCTTTTACTTATGAAGAAATGTTTGGCAAGCAAAGGATTTGGGTACAGCCGTGCTTTGCTCACACCTTAAGCATGATCCATACGAGCTGCTTTCTCAGTGGTGAGTCACATGATGTGGATTAACCCCCAAGGAAATACACAGCAAGATCCGGCCTAGATACTTTGTTCCTTGCTTTGGCTGTAATTAGTGATTTATACATTTTGTAATTAATAGGTGAGGTGAGCAGTCTGTGAAAACACAGACTGGAACTATCAGTCATGGACCCTGTATCACAATTTTTTAATATAAATCATGGAATACTTGGGTTTCAAAAGAAACTAATTATATTAAATACATTTCTATCCACAGACCTTCAGTAGGTCCATGCAATGTAGATTACATGTACATTTTATGCATTTATACTAAGATTTTCCTCCTCCTCTGCCAAGGGTAAGCAGTTAACAGAGAGATGTTTGGCAGATTTTTTTTTAGAATATTTTATTTATTTATCTTTTTAGAGGGGAAGGGAAGGAGAGAGGAAAGAAACATCAATGTATGGTTGCTTCTCATGCAACCCAGGCATGTGCCCTGACTGGTAATCGAACCGCGATCGTCTGGTTCGCAGGCCTGCACTCAATCCACTGAGCTACACCAGCCAGGGCTGTTTGGCAGATTTTGATGCAGGATTTTTACATGGAGTAGACAGGTTTCTTCTGAGGTGGGTTGGTGGTGTGTGTGCAGCCAACATAAGTTGGGTCCATTATGAACCGGGATGGACAGAGTAGAGAGATCCAGGAATCTGAGGGCTTGAGTGTCCATACCTCTCACATCCGCTGGGTGGAAGTCTGTTGCATGTTGATGTATAGTTCAGATCACAGAGGAAGCTGCTTTGCTTAGTTTTGTCTGGGGTGATACCTTTATTAGGTTATCACTTGGCACCCTTATGTTTGGATATGAGGGACCAGTAAAAAGGGGGAAAAACTTTTGAGACTGCAAAGAATGGCTAACTTTCTAATTTTTTCAAGAAAGTATGTTAAAAGAGAGTCTTCTAGCTACCATCTGGTATTTGAACACTATTTCCTCCCCATATAAGAAGAATCCTGGAATAAAGACCAGCCTTCCAATTAAATAAAGATAATTTTGTAAATCATCAGTACCATAGTCTTGGGTTTTTCCCTCCCATTTGTGTCATGAATCACAAAGACTGAACCTGTGGTTTGGGAATTGTAGGATTCTCACAGGTGGAAAGAGCAGGGCTAGTGAAGCAGAAAGGTAGGTAGGACTCAGTGCCCTGAGAGGAACTTCCTGTGGCTGCCAGCTCCCCAGTTCCTGGTTAGCACTTACCAGGTGTCTGCCTGTGGTCAGGGTGCCTGAACTGAGCAGGCAGCTCAGGGAACAGCCCCACTTGACCAATGCATGGGTGCTGCCCTGACTACACACACTGGCCTGTTGTCCCTGGGCTATAGCCTGTGCAGCCTGAAGTTCTATGCTTTGGAAGTCTGCCCCCCCCCCCCCCCCATGTCTCAGTCTAAACTGAATTCCATACTTAGAAATGCATAGCTTAGAAATGAAATGTTGCTGCCTGGAGGCACCTAACACACCAAGGTAAAAAGTATTACAGGAGAGGCTATGACAAAAAAGCATCCACCCTTTTTGCTGAAGTTGGGATTGTTTGTGTGCTGTCTTGTCAGGGTTGCTCAGACTTTTGTTTCCCTAGCCTCAAAGTAGGGTTGTATTAGAGGATGGTTTCTTTCCCTTAAATTTTTTAAAAAATACTGTATAGTGTATGTAACAGTTGCCATTTTAACCATTTAAAGCATACAGTTTAGTGGCATTAAGTACAATGTTGTATGTTGTACCGAGAAACACTTTCCATTTTGAGCTTTTGTCTTCTCAAACAGAAACTAGTTTGTTTCACTTAGCATGTTTTCAAAGTTCATCTGTTACAGCATGTATCAGTACTTTATTTCTTTTTATGGTTGAATGTTCTATTGTATGTATATGTCATATATTGTTCATTTCACTTATCTGTTGGTGAACACTTGGGTGGTTTCCAGCATTTGGCTTATCATGAATAATTGCTATTGGTGTATAAGTATCTGAGTCTTTGCTTTCATTTCTTTGGGGTATATATGTAGGAGTGGAATTGTTGCGTCATGTAGTGAGTAACTGCCAGACTGTAGTGTAGCAGCTGCACCATTTTACATTCCCACTTAAAACAAACCCCCCCCCCCATTTTTTTTTTAAATAGCAAAAGGTCCTTTTATTTGTGAGGCTAAAATTGGTTGAGCCTATGTGTATTACCTCATTTTGTTCCATCAAATCTTATAATTCTTTACTTTTCTTTTCCTGTTTCTGTTTTGGAATTAAAGCACCTAAGGTGGAGTTGGTGTCTCAGTCTCCCCTCTGTTATGCCCTGTAAGAGTGTGTGAAGAACTAGGAGAACACACTTTTGAGGGGAACAGTTTCTTGATAGTTGGATTTAAGGAGCAAACTGCTTCAACTTTCTGCTCAATGGAACACTTTAGTTTGAATGTCTCATTAAAATCAATATTAGTCTTGTGTTATATGTAACTTTGTGTGAAATTGTAAACCTGGCAAATATGGTGTTTTATATTGTGCTAACACATGGACCCTTTTTCCTCTTTCAAATTAGTGAAGGAGAACGACCTACTCAGAATGAGAAGAGGAAGGAGAAAAACATAAAGAGAGGAGGCAATCGCTTTGAGCCATATGCCAATCCAACAAAAAGATACAGAGCCTTCATTACAAACATACCTTTTGATGTGAAATGGCAGTCACTTAAAGATCTGGTTAAAGAAAAAGGTAATGGTACTGGTGGTTGAGTAGGGTAAGAAGGTTGGTGTGTCATCTTTTATGTGGCTAATTCCTTGGTTATTTTTTTTGTCAGTGGAAGCTGTTCTGGGTAGAGCATGTGTTCTGTCCAGGCTTGAGAGTTACGTTCCCCTACCCCCCTTCCCCCTTCTTTTTTTTTTTTTTTTTTTTTGTGGTTGTGCACCTGTGTGTCAAACAGGGTGGTTTGGTGGTCCCTTGGCCTATAAATGATTTTACTGGCTTAATATGGTTAATAGGGTTTCATTTAAGCTTGAGAGGAGCCTCTTTGTATTAAGGGAATATTTTGAATTTTTCATGTTAGGTGGAAGAGGTTTTACCTTTTCTCTCGCACTCTGCTCCTCTCTCCCCCTCTCCACCCCTCTCCCCCCTCTCCCCCCTCTCTCCCCTCTCCCCC